>NC_090921.1:1055267895-1055953312 GCF_040938575.1 Ambystoma mexicanum | reverse complement strand
GCATGATGCCTTGTGGCTGACGTCTCTCCAAGTTCACCGAGAAAAGCTGTGTCAATAGGGCGTGGTCTCAATTTCAATGGGACGTGCATCTTACTACCCAGAGTTCTCTGATCTTCTGTCCCTTTGTTTGCCTACTAAAAGTGCACTATATTTCTCGTCTACTGTGGCATTAATACACAGAGAGACCACCCTTGTCAGGGGAGTTCGACTGAGAATTTGTGTAGCTCTATGGATAGGGCATTCCATTTTAAAATGCAGGGTCATGAGTTCGGACCCCAAGTCTGATTAAACATTGAGGCTGTGAATCTTCTTGTTGTACATTCATTCCCTGTGCTGCAAGGAAATGTTACAAAACTTCAATAAGATGCACTCTGCCCTTGTGTGACAGTATATGTACTTTTTGAATGTTGTGGATGCTTTTCTCAATACCTTTGTATGCTTTGCTCCTTTGCAGGATCCAATGACACGTTCTTTTTGCACGTGGTGAATTTCAGACAACCATTTGATGTCACGCCTTACACTTTTGCTCTCTCAATTTAACTGCTTCATTCTCCCTTTCTTGTTTCCTTTTGCTCAAGAGGCCAATCAGCATACTCCTCACGCAGCATTTAAATGCCTCCCATACACACTCCACTGAAACATCATCTGACCCGTTCTTTTCCACAAAAAAAACTTTGCGTCCTTCTCATTTTAGCCAATATTTCTATGTTTAAGACACCTATTATTCTGCTCATCTCATCAGCTTCCTTCCTCCGTGGAATGATAGATTGTCTGCAGGCAGGTTTGCCATATCCTAGTCTGCTATACCTGCTCGACCTATCGGCGGCTTGCGACACAGTCGATTTTGAAACACTCATTTCCAGACTGACCAAGGTTTTGCTTAGTGTCGTGAGATGCTGTAAAATGCTTTAAATCCTTTTTAGCTGAACGGACCCCAAAGGTGAAAATGCGAGCCTACTACTCCAGCTCTCTCCCTGTCCCATGTGGTGTTCCGTGGGGCTCCTCTCTGCCACCTTTGTTTTAAAAAAAATGTATTTGACCTCTATGGAGTAGCCTCTCCAACTTCGGCCACTGTTATCAATCATATGCTAATGACACACAGATATAAGTCAGGGTCAATAAATCTTTAGACTCCATCAATCAGATTTTAGACTGTGCTGAAGCTATTAAAAGCTGGATGTTGGTAAACACATTGCAACTCAATCTTTCAAAAACAGAAGTCACTCTACTTGTCCCAAGCACCTTTTGGCAGAACCACATCAGCCCCCTTCATGCCCTGCTCCATCTGATCTGACTGTTTTCTTTTACGAAGTAAAGAAATTGCGGTTGCATTTGGCAGTCAAATCTGAATTGTAATTTGCAGGTTAGCGAGATACTAAGGTCGATATACTATCGGCTTATTTATTTATTGAGCATTTGTTAGGCACCTATACAACAGAATGGTGTTTCCAGGCGCCACAAGGCAAAGCAGGGACGGAACAAGGGGAGTAAATAACATTGTCAAAAATAGAAAATAGACAATTGTGGTGCTACTAGACAGAGGGGCAGGGAGGCCGTTTCAAAGGGAGGCATCATCCGAACAGACAGACCTGCCCCCCACTCTCTGCTTGGAGAAGCGCTTGACAAGCAGAGAGTTGGAGTTAGAGGAGCAGAGGGCTCTAGCAGGGGAGTGTTTACGGAGGGAAAGTTGGAGATAGCATGGCCCCAGAAAGCCTTGTGGATGATGCAGAGGGTCTTGAATTTGATCCTTGTGGCCACTGGGAGCCAGTGGAGAGATTTGAGGGCTGGAGAGATACAGTCCCTGGGCTTGAGGCTTAGTCTCCTGCGACTCATTCTTCCTCGTTGGTGTATTGACAAATTCCAAACTTGATTATTGCAATGTCATCCTTGCCGGGATCCCAGCAAGTCAAATCCATCGTCTTCAAATTGCCCAAAAGGCAGCGGCCAGACTTCTTTTTAATCTCTCTAGCCCTGCCTCTGTGTCCCTTTACCGAAGATCACTTCACTAGTTACCAGTGCAACAGAGGATCCTTTTCAAGATCCTCCGTCTTGTCTTTAAGTACCTGCAAGGCCTGGACCCAACCGACCTTGTTTCCAAGATCAGCCCTTATCTCCCAGCACGACCCTTACAATCGTCAAATCAAAATCTGCTGTTGGTACCTACATCCCGCTTTGTCCATCGTGGTGATGGATGCTTTTCTGTATTCAGTCCTCGTGCCTTGATTCCTCTGCCTCCTTGACTCTTTTCCTGTATTTCGGGAAGAAGCTTAAAACCCATCTCGTTCTCTAAATCTTTCCAATATTAGGTCTCATGTTTTATCTCTAATTATATCTGTGCCCAGATACAGTCTCTGTTCTGTTTTCTCATCTGAGGAATTAGCACGCAAATAACTGAAATGAAATCAAATCCTATGGATGCAAAACCACACACTGATAAGTTCCTATGGTGCAGAATGAGAGGTCATTGCTGTTGGGGGAGCAGCCTAGTTTCTTGGCCCTGGCGGAACGGGCGACGGCCTGAGGCGCAGAGCTAAATAGCTCAGGAGGGGGCACAGTAAGGGGTCCACCCAGAAAGCTGAGTCTGATTTTGCAGGACAACAGATTAAGCAGCCTGCTGTGCCGGTGAGCGCCCCTCAGCAATTGCGGTTGGCTGCTCTCTGCCGACTTGTAGATGACTGGGATGCGTTCAGAATATGCAAATAAAGGAATGCATGTTCCAAACGCTGCATGTGAGATGCTTCGGAGTCACACACCTTGTGCCCCTCATTCTTTGTGCTGACAGCCTTTCAAGAGGGGCAATTTATAAGTGATGGCTCAGTTAACAAGCCATAGTTTTTACACAGTATGTGCTTAATGTCAGTGTTAAGAACTGAAAATGGGGCATTTTTATTCACAAGGCCAGCACAAGTATTAGTTAGGTGACCAAACATATGCATTCTTCAAAGAGAAACGTGCCACACAGAAAAAGTTTTAAACTATTTTTTCATGTCTCTTTGACACACCAAAACGTTTAATGTTATTTTTTAGTTCCATATGGCGCATCCCTGGGAAGGTTGTCATTTTCTTGCTTAAGTATTCTAGTGGCTGCTTTGGGACATGGACTAAACTCATCCGCTCATCATCAAAGGTCTTCAGCATCAATGGTCATTTACTTTTCTGAAGAAGCCAACCACTTGTCTAGCGCGCACACCAGATGGCACCTCAATGTGACTTGGCACCTTGATTAGGAAAGCAGTGTCACCATGCAGACCGTGCATGGCAAATCAATGCAGTGATTTGTGCAGCAATATTGTGTGCGCTGCACAAACCACCACCCTGTTGGTTAATGGTGTCTATGTGGCGCTGCCGTATGTAACAGCATATATGCCTGTTTTTGTCTGATGTGTCCAATGTCCATACAATAGCACACTGGAACGTTTTGTGTATGTGGCTCTGATGAGCATACCATAGTGTGCCCACACATACACATAAAGCAATCAAAGAAGTTGCCTGCTTAAAATTGTACATCCAGTAGGCCAAATGCCCTTTGTACATTGCCACACCATGTTGTTCACTAGCTGCAGGCCAGCACTAAAAGAGATGCTAAGGCCAGCTCTGTTAGATCAAGCATGGGCCTGCTCTTTTTTGCAGAAATAACCAGAGGCCTGCGTAATAGTGAGGAGGTAGTGGATGAGGAACTGTGGAACCTCTACCATGCATTTTAAGCCCGTTTCGTTCAAAAGGCTTCATCAGTTTATTAATAGTAAGGCTAACGTTTGTAAGAGGTACAATCCTTTCTGTGTGGCATATCTGTGCATTGTTTACTGGGTCTCTCTTGTACGGTATCCTGTCCTGTCTGTTGATATTTTATTTTATTTTATTTATTTATATTGCGCCGGTAGCTCATAAGCTTCGGGGCGCAGAGACAGGGACACGAGAGACAAGTGACGGATAACTGACATGAAGCACAAGACAGATGAACAAGTTACTTTCTTACCTGGTAACGTTCTTTCGATGGGATGGTCCGACGACGTATTCCATATCTATGACAGTAATCACCACAGCTGTGCTGCTTCGGAAACTTTTTCGGCGTCTGCGTCCTGCGTCGATGACGTCGATGCGCCGCCGTCGAGGACCTCCTCCGACGTCCGACGTCATCCGATGTGATAAGTAGGACGCACGACGCCAGTAGCCTCAGTTGTAGTTTTTTCCCCCAGAACGTGTGACAATAGTCAACTGCCAGTCCGACACAAAGCCTTGCGGAACGTAAGCTGCAAACGCAACAGAAATTCTGCAGCGGGGAAGGCAGGGCGGGAGCGATATGGAATACGTCGTCGGACCATCCCATCGAAAGAACGTTACCAGGTAAGAAAGTAACTTGTTCTTCGAGGGGATTGGGTCCTCCGACGTATTCCATATCTATGACAGACTCCCAAAGCAGTACCAAATCAAGGAGGAGGGAAAGAATTTAGAAACAAAATTTAGAATAGCCAATCAAATAGCAGAGCAAAGGACCGCCTTGCCAAAGGCCAGATCCTGCCCTCTGATGGAATCGAGGGAATAATGCCGCACAAATGTATGCACTGAAGCCCAGGTGGCAGCATCACAGATGTTGCGAATAGGAACACCCCTCTGCAGGGCAGTAGATGCAGCCAAGCCCCTGGTAGAATGGGCCCGCAAGCCAGCCGGAGGGTCCTTGCCCGCCAAGCGGTAACACTCCGAGATGGCCAAAATAATCCAGCGGGACAAAGTCTGTTTCGTCACAGCTTGCCCCAAGCGCTTACCAGCGTAACCAATAAAGAGTTGATCGTCCACTCTGACCCGGGACATGCGAGAAACATAAAAGCTCAAAGCTCTCCTAGGATCAAGCCTATGGAGCCTCTCCTCTTCCTTACCAGGATGCGGAGGAGGATAGAATGCCGGAAGAACAATCTTCTGGGCCAAATGAAATTCCGTCACTACCTTCAGAAGAAAAGAAGGACGAACTCGAAGGACAACCCTGTCCTTGTGAAATACAGTGAAGGGTGGCTTAACAGAAAGTGCCTGTAACTCACTCACTCTGCGAGCGGAAGTAACCGCAACTAAAAACACAGTTTTCAAAGTCAACAGCCTCAAAGGGCAAGAATGTAACGGCTCAAACGGAGCACCCATAAGAAACCTAAGAACAAGGTTCAAATCCCAACCGGGCACCAGGAAAGGCGACGGAGGGAACACATTAGTGAGCCCTTTCAGAAACTGTGAAATTAAAGGGATTTTAAAGTAAGAACATTCTTCAGATGAGCGCTTAAAGATGGACAGCGCCGCCAGGTAACCCTTAACGGTACCCACTTGCAAGCCCCTGTGGGCCAAAGAAAGCAAAAAGGACAGAACCATGGGGATGTCACATGCAAAAGGATCCACATTCAGAACTCTGCACCAGTCGCAGAACTTACGCCAACGGCAACGGTACAGAGACTTAGTTGCGGGCCTTCGGGCCGAAAGCAACACCTCCATCACGTCTTCAGGGAGGTCCCAATCCTTAAACCTCAACCTTTCAGAAGCCAAGCGTGAAGGTTGAGGGATCCGACCTCTGGATGGAGAACCTGACCCCCCTCCCGTGAGAGCAGATCGTCTCGGTAGGGAAGACGACGTGGAGGGCAGATGGACAAGTCGAGAAGGTCCGGGTACCACGTCCTCCGAGCCCACGCCGGAGCAATGAGGATCATCCGGGAACCGAACTTCCGTAACCTCCGCAGCACTTGCGGGATGACGGGGACCGGAGGAAACGCGTACAGCAGCGGGAACGACCACTCCACCACGAACGCGTCTCCTAAGGCTCCTTTCGGAGGAAATTCCCGCGAGCAAAACCTTTCGCACTTCCGGTTGACACTGGAGGCAAAGAGATCCACTTGAGGGGTCCCCCAAAGGGCGAAGATCTCCAGGAGAATCTCCTGAGCCAACTCCCACTCGTGAGAGATCGTGCTCTGCCTGCTCAGAGCGTCCGCCGTCACGTTCTCGACTCCGGCCAGATGAACTGCCGAGATCGAAACTTCCTGCTGGATGGCCCAGAACTCGAGCTGCATCGCCTCCCTGCACAGAGGAAGTGACCCTGCCCCCCCCTTTTTGTTGAGGTAGTGCATGGCCACCGTGTTGTCCGTCAGGATCAGGACACTCTTCCCTCGCACAGTCGGCAGAAAAGCCTTCAGGGCTAGCCTGACGGCCCTCAGCTCCAACAGATTGATATGGAGTCTGGACTCCGACGGAGACCAACGACCGCTGACTGTCAGCCCGTTGGCATGAGCTCCCCATCCCGTGAGGGATGCATCCGACACGATCGTCACCTCCGGCCAGGGAAGCCAAAACGGAGCCCCCTTCATCAAGTTGCCTTCGACGGCCCACCACAGAAGGTCCCGGGCGACCGAGGGCGGCACCTGAATCGGGTCCGACATCCTGCCGGAGGACTGCGACCATTGCATCTTGAGTGCCCACTGCAAAGATCTCATTCGCAGGCGAGCCTCTGGCACCAGAAGAATGCAGGATGCCATGAGGCCGAGCAACCTCAAGAACTCGAACGCTGGGAGCGTCTGGGCATGCTGAAACTTGCGCACCATCTGCTGAATGTGAAGAGCCCTCACCTGGGGAGGAAAACACTGCCCCAGGGAAGTGTCGAGCACTGCTCCGATGTACTGGAGCCTCTGCGTTGGCGTCAAATGGGACTTCTTTAAATTGAGGGAGAAGCCCAGCCTGTGAAGGGAGTGGCAGGCGACGGACAGATGATCCAGGACCTGCTCGGGAGAGCTCCCCCTGATCAACCAATCGTCCAGGTAGGGGTAGACGTGAATCCCCCCTTGCCTGAGATGCGCTGCCACCACCACCATGAGCTTGGTGAAAACCCTCGGGGCGGAGGTCAAACCGAACGGCAGGACCCGAAACTGAAAGTGCGAGTCGCCAACCGCGAACCTCAGGTACTTCTTGTGCTTGGGATGGATCGGCACATGGAAGTAAGCATCCTTGAGGTCGAGTGACACCAACCAGTCCTGAAGCTGAAGGGCCTGGAGGACTTGAGAGAGAGTAACCATCTTGAACTTGTCCTTCCTGAGGAGTTTGTTCAAACCGCGCAAGTCCATGATGGGTCTCAATCCCCCGTCTTTCTTGGAAATCAAAAAATAAGGGGAATACCATCCCTTGTTCCTCTCCGCTACAGGCACCAGTTCTATGGCGCCTTTCTCCAGCAGGGCTTGAATTTCCTGCGCAAGGAGCGGATCCGGACACTTCAAAGAGAGGTTCCCCGGTGGATTGTCGCGAGGCCTGTGCCGAAAGGGAAGACAGTAGCCGTGGGTTATGATCTCCAGAACCCACACATCCGAAGTAACGGCACGCCACTCTACAAGATGCTGCGCCAGCCTTCCCCCAACCGGCGAACCATGGGACAAGGCCTCATGACTGAGTAGGAGCGGCTGCGGCGTTACCTGAGGGCAAAGAGGCAACTGCCCGAGCGGCCTTGGCACCACGGGTACCCTGTCGTCCACCTCTGGTACCCCTGCGTTGGCCCCTTTGACTGCCAGCTCCTCTCGCTCTACCAAAGGACGAGTAATAGCGAAAGGAGCCACCCCTCCACTGCTGTCCCCTAGGACGAAAAGGCGGAGGTTGGCGAACTGCAGCGCCCAACGACTTCGCTGCAGCTTTTGAGGTCTGCAACCTCTCAAGGCTCTCGTCAGCCTTGCTGCCAAAAAGATGTTCACCATCAAAGGGCATGTTGAGGAGCCGGGACTGCACATCAGGAGCAAACCCCGACTTCCGCAACCACGCAAACCTGCGTATCACGGTGCTCGCCGCCATGGACCTACTGACGCATTCAGCTAAGTCCAAACCCGACTGAACGGACTCACACATGGCATCCTTACCATCCTGGACCAAAGCAAGGAAACCAACCCGTTCGTCCCCTTCGGGAATATGTTCAGCCGCTAACGCAACACAGTTCCACAGAGTGTGCGTGAAACGTGACAAGGCACAAATGGAGTTGGCCGCCTGAAGCGCCATACCACCAGAAGAAAACACCTTCTTCGCCCAGCCATCAAAACGTTTGTCGTCCCTATCAGGAGGGATGGTAGGGTACGACGCCTGCTTTGCCGGGGCCGTGGCCGCCTGCACCACCAAACTTTCCGGAGTGGGGTGCCTGGTCAAGTAGCAGGGGTCGCCACTGGCTGGACGGTATTTCCGCGACAAGGATCTGCCCACTGCCGGGAGACTCTCCGGAGCAGTCCAAGCCGCCGCCACCCTACGCTGTAAAGCCATATGGAATGGCAGAACCGGGTCAGATGGGGGACCAACATCAAGGATGTCCGTCAGATCATCCTGCACAAACTCCCCTGGGGGAGCAGACCATCCCAGATACTCAGACACCCTAGCCATAAGGCGCCGGTATGAGGAATCGGCATGGGAGCCAGGCTCAGGCCGACCAAATTCCACCTCCGGAGAGGTGTCCAGACCACTAGCATCATGCAGCGACTGCCTCAAATCGTCAAATTGACTATGGCCCGAGACAATGTCATCCGGCACCTGATCAGGAACCAGGCCAACCGAATCCTCATCCGCCTCCGAAATATAATCCAAGAGGTGGAAAGGCACCTGAGAGTGCCTGCTCTTAGCCAGAGCCTTCCTAGGGGGTACACCCGAGACACGGGGCACCTCCGACACGAAAGGCGTCGATGGCGTCGAGCGAATCGGCGCCGCCGTCGAGAAAACCGGCAACGGCGCCGAGAGGATCGGCGTCGACGTCGAGGAAATCGGCGTCGACGTCAGATGCAGCGCCTCCAATATCGGCGGCGTCGCACAGCCCTCGAAGCCGGAGCCCCGAGCGTGTCCCTCGACGACCTGAACGTCGACGGCTTCGACGACTTCCTCGGAGCCGGAGCCTCGAGAAAGCCTGTCGACGCCCTCGACGCCTCAGACGTCGATGTCTTCCTCGAAGACATCACAGGTGCACACGGTCTCGATCGCGTCGAGGACCGGGACCTGGAACGGGTACGGCGAGAACGAGCCTCCTTGTCCGAACGGGACCTCTCCCGTGACTCGTGCCGACCACTCTTGCGAGCGGCGTCTCTCGACCTCACACGGCCGACCCCACTCGGGGGCGCGGACGGTTGAGTACCCTGCGACTCAAGAATCGCCAACATTTTCTTCCCGAAGGAAGCCCATTCCTCCGGCGTCGCACGGCTGGTGGGATAACCGACGTGCCGGGCAGAGTCCTCGGAAGAGGACCTGGAAGGCGACCGGTGACGGCGCTTCCGAGAACGCCTCGAAGAGGCAGAGGAGTGGCGAGACCGACTCCTAGAAGAAGACCGACGAGACCTCCGACGAAGACGCGGAGAGTCACCCCTCGAATCATCCGTCGAAAGCCCCGCCGACTTCGACTTCCGGGGCTTGGACACCCGACCTACCGACAATTTCTTCTTACGTTCGCGTAAGGCCTTGGAAGTGAGCGACAGGCAGTCGACACAGTCATCCGTGTCGTGGGCCTCCCCGAGGCACCAGAGGCAGGCGTCGTGCGAGTCAGTCACCGACATCTTGGACCCACACACCCCGCACTTCTTGAAGCCCGGACGCGGGGTTGAAGACGAAGTGGAAGACATCGCTGCGAAGGAATATTCACAAACGAACAGGCTCGAAGAACCAGAAAGAACAGAACTCCAAAGAGTCGAGGCTAGAACCGAGAAACACGAAGCAACACGTTCGCGGAAAAAACGGAACTGAGGCTACTGGCGTCGTGCGTCCTACTTATCACATCGGATGACGTCGGACGTCGGAGGAGGTCCTCGACGGCGGCGCATCGACGTCATCGACGCAGGACGCAGACGCCGAAAAAGTTTCCGAAGCAGCACAGCTGTGGTGATTACTGTCATAGATATGGAATACGTCGGAGGACCCAATCCCCTCGAAATGTAGTATATGAAACTGGGCCAGAAAAAAATTTATATGCTTTACTTAAAGATGTAAGTTTTCAATTGTTTACGAAAACGTTGGTAGTTGGCTTCCATCCTTATCTGGCCCGGAAGGTTGTTCCAGAGGCCTGCTACTGTGACAGGGAAGGATTTGCCCGCTCCGTTTTTGAGTCTGAATGGAGCTTTCTTAATCAGACCTTGTTCGGCTGATCTTAGCTCTCTGGAAGGCTTATATGGGATGATTTTACTTCTCAAGTAAGCTGGAGCTTTGCCATATATACATCTGTGTGTAAGCGTGAGCGACTTAAATTGGACTCTTTCTTCAATTTTCAACCAATGTAGTTCTTTCCTAGCTTCGCTAATGTGTTGGTTCCTAGGAATTTGTCTGATGATTCTTACTGCATTATTTTGCAGGACTTGGTAGCTGTGGTAACAGTTTTTGTTAGAACCTAAAATTAACGCGTTGCCATAGTCGAGGCGAGATAGAATTGTGGCTCTTGCGATCGTGGCACTGTTTTCCTCCGATAGATAGGGTCTAATGGCTTTCAATAAGCGGAGGTGATAGGAGCATGTTTTTTTCACATAGAGGGATTGAGCCTCGGATCCTAGGGATGCTTCTAACATCATCCCCAAAGTTTTAACCTTGTTAAGGACTTGTATTGGAGTGTTTTTGATGGTAAAGGTGGTATATGCAGGGTGGAGCTTGGATCTGACCAAGTTGGAACCGAAGACCATAAGCTCGGTTTTATTGCCATTTAGACACATCCAATTTTGGTCCATCCATTTTTCCACTGCATTGTACACTGAGTCAAGTTTTTTATTGTCCTTTTGATGGTCTCCACTTAGTTCTATTACCAAGTGAGTGTCGTCAGCATAGTTGGTAAAGAACGTGTCGATGTTATCGAGGACTATACATAGGAATCTAAGGTATATGTTGAACAGGAGTGGGGACATGCTAGCGCCCTGGGGGACTCCGCAAGTAATTTCTTTTTCTATTGAAAATAGATTTCCCCAATGTACTCTAGATGTTCTATTTTGTAAGAAGGACATGATCCAACTTATTGCTTCGTCTGAGCAGTTTGCTGTTTCTTTTAGAGCTGACTTAAGTAAGTTGTGGTCTAGTAAGTCAAAAGCCGCGCTCAGATCTAAAAGTATCAGCAGTCCAGCTTTTCCCTGATCAATAATGTTAAGCATCTTAGTTTGTAGGTCTAGCATGGCTGTTTCTGTGCTATGTGCTGGTCGAAATCCTGACTGTTGATGGTGGAGGAGGTTAAAGCTTTCTACATGTTCCTGAAGTTGCGTGGTGGCAATTTTGTCCATAATTTTAAGTATGAAATTGCAGTTAGTTATGGGTCTTAAGTTGTTTGGGTCCCTTTGATCTAGATTAGGTTTTTTTACAAGGGGTGTAACTGTTACCCTTTTTATGCTTTTAGGTACATTTTGATCACGAAATGATGTGTTTATTACTTTGGTTAGAACTTGAGCAAAGATAGCTGGATGGTCTAGGATCAGGTTGGCCGGGAGTATGTTTTCCGCGCACGTGGTGGGTTTCATGGATGCTAGGGTTTTTATCATGCCATTGGTAGTGATGGGATGGAACTTGAATTGAGTCGTCTGGTGTACACGTTCCTCTGGGATATTTTTAGTGGAGGACTTAGAGGCTGCTTGGGATTTGGCTATGATGTCCCTAGCCTTGTTAATTTTAAATTTAGAATGCGATCTGAGTTGCGTTGCATTCTTCTTGGGTGGGCGAAAAGGCAGGGATTAAGCTCTTTGGCTTGTCTATAGATTTTAATATGTTGAAAAGTTTGCTGGTGGAGTTAGCTGCTACTGAGATCTGTTTATCGTAGTAGTTTTTCTTAGCCTCGATTATCATCCCTTTGTAGATTTTCTCCTTGGTTTTCCAGAGAGATTTGTTTTCCACTGTGGGTTTTTTTCTCCATTCATTTTCCCTAATCCTTTTGAGCTTCTTCTGTTCGAGAAGTTCCTCTGTGAACCATTCTTGTTTTATTTTTTTAGGTCTAGAGGTTTTGGTTTGGAGTGGGGCTTCACGGTCCACTAGTGTCTGTAGATGGCCGAGTAGGTTGGATAGGGTGATTTCGCATGTATCCTCATTTTTTCCCTCTATTTCAAGAGCATGTAGGCATTGCATCAGGTGCTCTTCGTTGATGTTTTTATAGTTCCGCAGTGTTTTTTTGATAGGAAGGTTGGGAGGTTTGGGCCTTTGTGCAGGGGGATGGATATGAAAGGTCACACTGTAGTGGTCCGACCATATACATGGGTCAGTTTTGTAATCTTGGGATATGAGGTTGTTGGTAACAACCCAGTCAAGTAGATGGCCATTGTCCATGGTGGGAGCGGTATTCATTACTTGATAGTCTATGTTGTTCAGGAATTTCTCCAATTTAATGGCCTCTCTGTCTTTCGGGTCCCCCTGCCACCGATTGAAGTCTCCTAAGAGTAGAGTGGCGGTATTGGGTCCTTTGATCATATTAAGCTGGTTTGTGATTTCTTCGTTAAAGTTGGGCATAGTGACAGGTGGTAGATATATAATTCCATAAAGATGTTTCTGTATTGGGTTGGGCATGCCCACACTGAGGCCCAGCCCCTCCTCATTTAGAATTCTTCAGAAACAAGAAGCAAAAAAGCCTGTGTACCCCATTTGAGTGGCTGATGTTGCAACCATTGTATAATCACATCCAATAACTTAAGCTGTCCAAATGAGCATGTATGGTTCCTGGTTACAAATATTTTAATGTTGGGGCGAGTATTGTGAACCGTGATGTGAGCACCAAGCCATGCATCGGTTATGAATTTAGAAATTCACACATACAATCCTTTTATCACAGACTTGTTTATCAAATGTAGAGCTCTTTGATCCCGGTTATAGTCCTGAAATGCCCAGTGATTTAATCCAAAGCATCCAGGAATCCTCATTCTCTGACAAGACCGGAGGCGAGCATTATGCTTTATCTTCTTTAATTCTGCTTAACAACAGCTTTTTAAATCTTCATATTTGTATAATATATATCTTCCTTTTTTTTTTTTAAAAGGCGCCCAACTGGCACAAAAAATAAAGAAACAACAAAACTACAGTAGAAACCAAACAGACCGTATCAACTACATCCCCCATGAGTCTCTGGCTCTCTGGTAGTCCTAGCCTCAATCCTGTCCTCCAATGAGGTGTCCTCCTCTAGTATAAGTGTCCCTCAGACTGGGTGCTTTCCTCTTCCTTTTTGCTGCTTTCGACAGCTAAGTACCCCTTTACTCTCATTTCTGATTTATTGACAAATAACATGAAAGCGTTCCTAATGTGCAGCGTAATGGATGCGAAAAGCACGGCGAGCACGCTAGTGTTGTAGAATAAGCAGCGTAGGCTGTATATATTTAAATTATAAATATGTAAATCTATATCAACAGGCAGCATTTCGGTTTTTCTTTTACAGTACAAACCAGGCCCGCAGGCGATCTTGCTTGCTCTAGGGCCGGAGAGTTTTACAAACGGGCGCGGACGTTACTGCAGCCAGAGAGAACTCGCTGGCCTGACAGGAACGTCTTCCCAATTTCGTTCCACTCGTAAACAAACAAAAAGCATATTGCCGCGTCGGAGCCATAAACGCGGCCAACAAGAGCATTCTCCTCACGATTTTGCAGCGTTTCCTCAGAGGCACAGAGGCTGAACCTGGATTACGGGTTTTTTTTTTTTTTAAATGAATTTGTATGATAAGTTTGACCGTGATTACGAGGAAATGCTAGACCTGACTTTGCAAGATATACAGGTCATTACAGCAGAGCTACAAGCCTGCAGCTGCACCTCCCTTACTTAATTTACAGAGATGGCCTCTGACAGACCAGAAGAGTACTGGTGTGATTATAGTGACCAGGAGCCCGAGTTCCTGGAGGAGGAGATTGATCTCTCACAAAGCTTTAAGAGAGTGATGGGAGACTCTCGTAAAAGCTGTGGCTCAGGGAGTGCAGCCTATACAGGACAGACTACAGGTCCTGGAGGAGATATTGGGCACCAGAGCTGGTAAGCAGGATGACGCAGGTGAGGGTACCTCCACTAGACAGCCTCTAGAAAATACCTCAAGGGGGTGTAAAGCTGCCCCGGAAGAGAATGCACTCTTCTACCCCCCCACCCGCCCGGATATGGGGATGAATGAAAGGCCCCAGGAGGCGGCTGATGCGTTCAAGAGACTTAAAGACGCTTTTTTATCAAAAACATCAGCTGTGTCCAGCCTCTTACCCCCTACCCCAGGTGCTGATAATATAGGGGAAGCGCTCTCTTCCTCGGAAGAATTCGACCAAGAGGAAGGACAGGAGGAGGCTGACAACCTCGATAAGGAGGACAGCCGAGAGCCAGTAAGCAAAGCCAGTTTAGTGGAGAGTTCCCCAGATGAGGACATGTCAGACATGTTTGAGCCTGAGACAATCAGACACCCCCGATCCACAGAGTGGACTCCATCTCTGAGAGTGGCAATCCATATGTCACTGAAGATCAGGAGACCACTGTAGAAGGAGACCAGATTTCACCTCAGAGCGGAATGCCCAAGACCTGAACTCTCAGGCAAAGTTGCAGAGACCCAGAAATGGATCCAAAGATGCTGACTTTTGTTACGAAAGCCAACAAGGATGCTCGGAGGGGCATGGATAGAGTATGAAGGTCATGTCAAGACAAGATTCTTGACCTTACAGGACCCATTGCTAAAATATTGGACCTGGCGGAGAGGGCCAGGGACACGGGGGAGCCGGTGGACCCCTCAGTTCTAGCAGGCTGGGCCCAGAGGGCCGTCTGCCTGCTCGGCAACGCAAATAGCGCAATCTCTGCAGAGAGAAGGAGATCGATGCTATTAAAGATTGATAGTAAACTGGGAGACCTAGCATCATACGAAGCTGGTGAGGGAGCGCTGGGCCCATTGTTTGTCGATACTTTTGTCAAGGAAATTAATAAGTTTGTGGGAACTTACACAGCGCTCGAGAAAGCCCAGTCTTCCATAAGAAAAGTATTTCCCAGTCGGGTTTTTGCAGGGGCCGGCCGTTATAGAGGTCGATCGACCGGCCGATACAACTCCAACAGGAGACCCTAGGGCCCGAGAGCCCAGTACTGGGAATCCCGGCAGCAAGACTACTTTCCCAATAGAAGTAGAGGATTCAGGGGACGCCGAGGCAGAGGATACTACAGACAGAACACCACAACAGGTGAGAGAGAAGCCAGTCGCATACCCACCAGTAGGCGAGAGAACCCTGCTTTTCATGCACAATTGGCGCGAGCTTTCATCAGACGCTTGGGTGTTACAGACAGCGCAGGGTTTTCACCTAGATTTTATTGCACAGCCAGATCAGCTAGCAGCCCCACAGCTCATGCATATCTCGTTAGCAGAAAAGAACCTACTGGAAATAAAGATTCAGGAACTAGCGTGCAAACAGGCCATAGAGAGAGCTCGGCCGCATTGTATAGGTTTCCTCAGCAACAGGTTTCTTGTACATCGAAAGGGCAAAGTACGTCCTGTTATCAACCTGAAGGAGCTAAACAGCTGGTTGAGATACAGGCATTTCAAGATGGAAGGAATCCATCTGCTCTCAGACCTTCTCAGGAAAAACAATTGGTTAGCGCGTTTAGATTTGAAGGACGCCTACCTCACAATACCCATAGCACTCCAGTTTCGACACTACTTGCAGTTCGAGGGGGAGATTTGGCAATTCGAAACTCTGCCCTTTGGTCTCACCTCAGCACCCTGGGCCTTTACCAAGCTTTTGAGGCCTCTAGCGACAGCCCTGAGGAGCCAGGGGATACGGATTATCATCTACCTAGACGACATCCTTCTCATGGCAGAGGACAAGGAGAGATTACAGAGCCAGATTCAATGGGCAACATCTCTCATATCGGGGTTGGGATTTCCTATCAGCACAGAGAAATCAGTACTCACTCCATCTGGATGAATAGAATTTCTAGGCTTCACAATAGACACCAAGAAGGCCACGTTAGAGCTCCCGGCAGCCAAAATAAGAGCAATAAAGAAGGACCTGCGGATGGCCCTGAGGAAGCCGGTTATATCGCTTCAGAATCTAGCCAGGATAGTGGGACTCCTAGCAGCCTCCATTCAGGCGATCTTCCTGGGGCCTCTACATTATCGAGCCCTCCAGAGGCTCAAGATCAGGTACCTACAGAAGGGTTGGAGATATCATCGATTAGTACCCTTGGACAAGGACAGCAGAGCAGAACTCAGATGGTGGCTCCACAATATGGAAGCTTGGAACGGTCGAGCCATATTCGGAGATCTTCCAGAGCTCACCATAGAGTCGGACGCCAGCAGATCAGGATGGGGAGCCAGGTGCGGGCACACAGAGACAGGAGGGAAATGGTCTCAGGAAGAGCTCGACCTGCACATCAACTGCCTGGAGCTCCTTGCGGGCTCCTTTGCAGTCAGAGCATTTATGAAGGACAGAGCGAAATGCTGCATCCTCTTGCGGACGGACAACATTTCAGCTGTCGGGTATATCAACAAGCTGGGAGGCACGAGATCCAAGATGCTGGCGGAGCTAGCCAAAGACTTCTGGCACTCCTGTCTAGAGAGACAGATAGAAGTCAGAGCAGAATACCTTCCGGGAGTGTGGAATACAGTGGCAGACTGGAACTCCCGATACCTGGTAGACTCCAGCGACTGGAGTCTTCACAGGTCATCCTTCGACAAACAACAGCAGAGATGGGGACCTCTACATACAGATCTCTTTGCCTCCAGGCTGAATTCACAACTACCCAGATACCTCAGTTGGAGGCTGGACCCAGATGCTCTGGGCACAGACGCCTTCCTACACTGCTGGGGGGAAATTACACGCGTTACGCCTTTACCCCCCTTCGCGCTGCTGGCGAGGGCACTAGCAAAGGTGCGCAGAGACAAGGCAGAGATTGTCATAGTGACACCGGAATGGAGATCGCAAGCTTCGTTTCCAGTTCTGATGGAACTTTCCACAGATTTCCCCCAGAGGATTTCTCACAGACAGACTCTCCTATTGGATCCAGCAGGAGCTCCTCACCCTCTAATTCAGAATCAGATGCTGACCCTCTTAGCCTGCAGAATTTCAGGCACAGATGGTGCTTGCCAGGACTTTCAGAGGAAGCTACTGAACTTATCAAGGTCTCATGGGCCCCATCCACAATACGGAGTTAGAATTATGCATTGCAGGCCTGGGATGCATGGTGCAGGGGGAGGAGTGTTTCTCCCATTTCAGCCCCTATAGTGCAGGTGGTAAACTTTTTTGCATCACTGACCTCCGGTGGGAATGCCTTCAGATCAGTGGGAGTTTACTGGTCAGCCCTTTCTGCAGGGCACGATTTAGTAGACGGGGTCCCAGTAGGAAAGCACCCTGCGGTCACCAGACTCCTAAAAGGGATAAAGGCAAGCAAGCCTCCAAGGCCGAGATACTCATCCCTCTGGGTTGTTAATAAGATACTACATCTATCTGATCAATGGCCAGAAAATGCCCTCTTATCAAGCAGACAGATCTCAGGAAAACGGGCCACATTGCTATGCCTGGTTTCTTGTAGAAGGTTTCAGATGTCAGAGCCCTGGAGATAGATGGGATGATTTTTTATCCGGAGGGAGTGGCGTTTAACATAGCGCAGCGTACTAAAACCAACTCAAGAATTATTACCTATCCCTATTTCCCCGACAATAGCAAGCTCTGCGTAGCGCAATGCATAAAGGCATATGAGGCAGCGACAGCGGACATAAGGCCTAGAAATGTAACGCAGCTCCTAATAGCGCACAGAAAACCATATAGAGCAGTGGCCCCAGCTACTATCGCAAGATGGGTGAAAGAGATAATGGACATGGCAGGTATAGATATTTCTGTATTCGGGGCTCACTCGACCAGAGGAGCCATGGCTTCGGGAGCTTTTGCAGCAGAAGTTCCGCTGCAGGAGATCATGAAGGCAGAAGACTGGCCCAGTGATTCAGTTTTCAGAACTTTCTATTTTAAGCCAGTACTGAATATTGCAGCAGCAGTAATACAAAGCTTTGAACAAGCATAATGCTCGCCTCCGGTCTTGTCATAGAATTAAGATTGCCAAAGCGCATAGCACAGGAAGTCTTGATTCTATTAAAGACACTGAGGCGAGCATTATCCCTCCCATAAGGAATTCGGTTGTAAGTAACAAGGTTTTTATTCCTGACAAGAGAGCTATACAGGAGTTTAGCTGTTTATGCATTATATCAGAAGCCATTGGCGTTGAATGTATATCTATCTTGTGTTTTGCAGCGAATTCCCACCCCTTACACTTGTGATTTCTTTTCATATAGGGGAGGAGCAGAAGAATCCTCGAGAATAACCACCTAGCAGATCAGCTGGGAGGATTTAAGAATCACACAGAATAGAGAAGACGGCAAGTTCAATTTATGAGACTGTTACTAGACTATTGTTAAAGTTAAGAAGTTCAAAGACAGACTAAAGAAGAGGAAAGCACCCAGTCTGAGGGACACTTATACTAGAGGATGACACCTCATTAGAGGACAGGATTGAGGCTAGGACTACCAGAGAGCCAGAGACTCATGGGGGATGTAGTTGATAGTCTGTTTGGTTTCTACTGTATTTTTGTTGTTTATTTTTTGTGCCAGTTGGGCACCCTTATAAAAAAAAAAGGAAGATCTATACTATAAAAATATGAAGATTTAAAAAGCTGTTAGGCAGAATTAAAGAAGATAAAGCATAATGCTCGCCTCCGTGTCTTTAATAGAATCAAGACTTCCTGCGCTATGCGCTTTGGCAATCTTCATTAGTGTTATTTGTCCCCTTTTCCACTCTCATAGAGGTATTTTGAAAGAGTACAATAAGAGTGTCCAAGACTGTCCATCTTGGAATGATAACCTTCTATCAGAAAATAATTATTCTGTAAAGTACTTGAATTACAATGTAATGAAACCAGCTTCATTCATATAGCAATTATTTATTCATATTGAGGAGGGCTTTTGTCGCACGACACAGAGGTGTAGTATGGGAGTGACGTGTGCCAGTCGGAGGGGGGTGGGCAGAGTGCATTCTGATATTTCGCCTTGGGCATAAAGTTGGCTAGAAACTTCCCTGGTGGGGTGGGGGGGGGGGGTCGATCGGCTCCCACATTATCAGAGCAGTGCATTGCTTTGAGAAAGAAATTACACAGGATTCATTTTTGTGTGTCCTAAATACACCTATATGCAGTAACCAAAATAACGTGACTTGTAATGTGTGTACATCTTTACCACAAACATGGCCACATAAATAGGAAGTGATGAGGAAGAGGCTTGCCACTCATCCGCCTTTCATTGAATGTTTAGGTGGGGAAATTCGGTCGGCACAGCCCGGACTCAAGAGCTCACTTGGGACATAACGTTAGGAAGCCCAGATGGGGCCACTTAAACCCTACCTGGGCTCCTCTTTCTCATACAGCAGTGGTAGACCCCAGGGGCCAGAGTTACCGTCTTGCTCTCTCGGAGAAGACAAAGTGAAATCCCCAAGTTGCTGGCTTTCTTCCCAGGCGCCGCCTTTAATTCCCACTCCGGATGTTTTTGGAAGCGGTTCTAATTCGTGAAGGGCTGGGCTGCCTGGGAAGAACCCGAAAGTTAAGAGTTTAAAGTAGAACGACGAGACCCCACGGTGACCCAGAAGCAACTATCATTCTTTCCTGGACATACGCCCCTGTACTGGCCGGGGCCGCGCAGACATCTCTCCAGGCCCGATGACGCAGCAGATAAAACCTCTGCAGGCGGGAAGGGCCGCACAAATCTCATAAGTACAGAAGAGGAGGTCCTCTTTTACCTTTGAATGCAACGCTTCTGCTCACGAAGGCCTCGGGAGGTAGCTTACGCGGGCAGTTGCCAATCCACTGGGGATGTAACTGTGATGCCATGTAACTCCGTCATGTGAAACTGTACACACACAAGTCAATGATCCATGCTTTGTACACAATACGGTCAAAAACCCTGACATTCGGTATCTTACCCGAGTATTTTCTCCTTGCCAGATGAGCGGATGCCGGCTGTACCCTAACCTAGGTTTCAGACTGATCTATCTGAAACCCAATCATGGGCAATAAAGAACGACGCATGCAATGGCGCCTTTGAAGGGAAAAGGACACAGTGAACGCTGCAGGAGAACACACAGTGCAGAGTGAGTTGTTTTCACCTAGAGACCGAGGCAGCTAGCGCCTCATGAGAATCTACACACAAGAACCCCCAGCATCCAAGTTCCCAGCATACCCCAGCTCCCCAGACCCTCAGCCATTATCCCAGCAACCCACCGAGGGACAAAAAGCGTTAGGGCCTTTTAAATGAAAGGTACCTGCAGCCTCAACGGGTCCTCCAGCAACGGCCCCAGTGTTGCCAATCAGCAGTCTTATAATACGGCAACAGATTCATTTCTACATTATTTTCGTTCTGGCGTTTTAAATGCGCGCTTTATTTGCTGGAGCCCTCAGCAAACACGCTTGTAACGCAAGCCAGCGCTTCAAAGTGCACATTTAAAGTAAAGAAAACACCCGGGAGCGTATAGCCGTCGATTATCACGAGGGGAACAGCCAGCAGGAAGCTGAAACACTAAATCCCACTAAATAGCTATAGATACTTCGTTGTCGGCAAGGGACTGATGTGGAGGAACCGATTGACAGTCAGTGGCCATTTAGCGGTTCCGCTCCCTGCTGGCCTCGTGATAATTGGCGGGTATTAACCCTCGGCTGTATTTGTCTACATTATAATGTATGCACCCCACATGTGCCGCAAACTGTTTTCGCTCTAAGCCTGAGCCCACCCCAGCTCTAATGGGAAAGTCTCGCGGGCTGTAAACAAAGTTGGTCTCTCAGTCTAGCCGCATCCTGTCCTCCCTGATGTGAGATCTGATAAACAGGACATTCATACACGGCGGTCTGCGGGGCCCTGACGCTTTCCCTGTACAACAGCTGCAGGAAACTGGCTGCAGGGCGGTGCCGGGTCCCCATTGCAAACTGTGTACATAGCATTGGCATGCATTTAGCATTTGTATTTGTATTTATTTGTTCTAGTGGCTTTACAGTTTAGTACGTGATGGGGGTAATGGTAACATTAATCAGCGGAAAGAGTAACAGACTATTAGCGCAGAGACAGATGCAGGTTTGGAAAAAGGAAGCCAACCCAAGAGTGGGTAGGCACCTGGAAGGTGGGGCGGCGGCCATTGGGAAGGTGCTAGAACCGGTACTCGGTGGTGGAGGAGCATGAGGGAAGCACAGATGTGGCAGGGATAAGTGGGGAAGGAGGAACAGGGAATGGGATAAAAAGGGGGAGAGGTGAAATGGGGAGGGGTGAGATAGAGGAGGCCCACGACCAGCCCAGGGGAAGGATGACCATGTTAGTTGTCAAGAAGTAGCAGTTACAGACCCCCACCACATGGATATGAAGACCGCTGCCTGGTGCCATTTGACAAACGGGCGGGCAGTGAAGAGGTGGCATCCTTTGCTAGGTCGCTAATACTATCACTAACTCCATCAAACAAGATTGGTGTAAGGGCTGGTCACATGTGCCATGCTCAGCAATGGTAACTCCATTTTCTGCTGGGGCTGCTGATCGCCCCTTTGTAAGTTTCCGGGATTGCATGTTATACAGAGCGCAGGAAGATGGGACATCCTTGAGTTGCACTTGTCATCCCACCAACTGAAGGGGGTAAAGTGCCCGACTGCACCCAGTCACAATCACCTATGTCCCTCTTCCTTGTCAAAATGTTCACTAAATGAGGGCAAGTCCTACATGAGACATGAAATTGCTCTTGCCTCTACAACTATAATGCAACTTCAAATCCACCCCCCACCCCCAAACAGGTGGGTATTGTGAGGAATTCGACCATCCGCACAGTGGGTGTGCACTCATCTGAGCTTTTTTTAAATTTTAAATGAATTTGAATGATGGTAGATCAACCTCTGGAAAATGTGTGGGGCTAATCCGCACACATTTTCCTATGCTCACTGCACAAAATACCCATAAACCCATGTACTCTGGGTGGACAGAGCCTACAGGCGCAGTCCCCCCCCCCCCTCGACATATTTAGTTGGGATATTGTGGAAGTGTGAGGCAGGCCAAAAAGGGGGGGGCCGTGAGGGAGACCCCAGAGAGGGCAACAGTTTTGGACCAGGGAGTCAACAGACCTGGTGGGGGTGCGTTGTGTACGCAGTTGGACTGGGTCCCCCACCTCTGGCTCTAACAGGCAGGTTACACTGAAAAGTTGGAATACAATGAATGCACCAAAGTCTTTGTAGAAACCAGGAACAGATTTATTACAGGAAGAGGCGTAAACTCATTACCAGCAGGATACATTAGACACATTGGACTAGCTAGGCACACACACTGGCATGGAACTCAGGGCCTGGGGAGTACCTTTGGATGCAGGGGTTAGGGGGTGGGGCGGAGGGGTGAACCAACAGAGAAAGGGAAGGGTTGGAGAGGGCGTTGGAGTAGGGGGCTTAAAGGGATGGAGAGGCAGGGGCAGAGAGAGAGAGAGAGACAAGAGAGCGACAGGGGCACAGGGAGACAGACAGAGGGGGAGAGAGAGACACAGGGGCACACGGAGAGGGAGAGATAGGGGCACAAGGAGAGGGGGGAAAGGCACAGGCACAATGAGAGGGGGACAGGCACAGAGACACGGGGAGAGACAAGGGGGTGGCAGACAGCCAAGAGCCCCAATGATGGAAATATAGAGCAGGTTGAGGAGGATGGAGAGGGAAGACAAGGTTACCCCTGGATGGGGCCTCCCGAGTTCTGCTGACACCCCTGTCAGCACACCACTGCCAACACCCAAGAAAGAGAGAGCCACAATCCTTTCTCCACAGGCTTATATAAGGCCGAACACAACATGTGGTTGCCAGGGACACATTGTTTGTATGGTTTACAGGAGAGGGGAGATGGGATCGCAGGGCTTGGTACACATTTTCAGGTAGGACAAGTGCCCTTCTAGAGCCGCCCCCATCCATTCCCACAATGGGGGAAACTAGATTTTGTGTGATTTCCAGGTGAGGGGAAATGAAATTACAGGGGCAGGTGGGCCTTCATTCTCAGGTCATTACACAGTGTAGCACAAGTGTCCTGCCAGATCCCGCCCACCTCCATGATGGGCACAATTGGAACTTGTTTTGCAGGGCTCGGGGAGGACAGGACAAATGGGAGATGGAAATTACAGAGTGCAAGGTAGTTGGGGCCAAAGGAAAATTGCTGGGTGTTGGACAAGCGGATTTCCAGAGCCCCCACACCCATGATGGACACAACAAGTGGAACTCTATTTGCAGGACTCGGACAGGCTTCATGACAGAACAAAGGGGAGATAGAAATGATAGGGTGGGGCAAGTGGGAGGAAGAGTTGAAACGAGTTCCAGGCTGCAG
Organism: Ambystoma mexicanum; assembly: GCF_040938575.1. NCBI lineage: Eukaryota > Metazoa > Chordata > Amphibia > Caudata > Ambystomatidae > Ambystoma > Ambystoma mexicanum. Next base: position 1,055,930,043 of record NC_090921.1, on the reverse strand, counting down.
CGGGCTGAGCAACAGGTAGAACTGGTTATTGGAGGGATCATGGCTTGGGTCCACAATGCCCCCACACAGTGCAGGGGACACAGAGGAAAATACATTTGGTAAAAATACAAGTCACGCAATACAGTGGTAAAATGACAACCCACAGTAAACAACAACACACATATAGATACTGCAATTTCCACAATATGACAGCCAGGAGTGAACCCTGTCATCTCAGAAGGGGGAGGCCAAAACCTTCTTCCTGTCATGGCCAGCCTAATTAACAAAGGCTCCACGGATCTGCCCTGTCATTTTGTTTAGCCCTGTAGATGGTGGCAGCGATTAACATAATTAACATACTAACCCCAGCACCCTCGCCGATTGTAAAAAACCTGGGGGTCCTGATGGACAACAATCGGACGCTAGAGTCACAAGTAAACGCTCTTCTCAAGAAATGATTATTCTTCCTGCGAGCGGCAAAGAGGATCCTACCATTCCTATCATTCGCCAATAAAGCAACCACCATCATCGCCCTCGTCATGTCCACAGTAGACTATGCCAACAGCCTATACTTGGGTATGTCTGAACGACTTTAAAAAAAAAACACAACGCATACAAAATGCGGCAGCCAGACTGCTTCTGAAACTACCCCGAAGAGAACACACCACGCCAGCACTGAAAACACTACATTGGCTATCAATAAAACAACAAATAAAATTCAAAACAATGTGCATCACGCACAGAGCAGTACACAACCAAGGCACAGAGTTCCCGAGAGACGAACTGCGTCTACATCAACCAACAAGAACGCTCAGATCAAGCATTGACATCCGCCTGGAACCAAAACCCTACAACAACAAAAAAACTTGGAGGATCTTCCTTCTCTCACCAAGCACCGAAAACCTGGAACGACCTTCCAAAGCACATACATAACACAAGAAACCACTTACTATTCATGAAATTACTCAAAACTTGGCTCTTCACGTAATAACTAGAAAGACCGGCCACAGAGGCACACACGAAACTAAAACATCGATGAATGAAGAGACAGAATCTGATTCACTCCAAGCAATCTACAGAAAAACCCTAAGGGAAAATCCCAGGACATACCAAACGACTAACCGAGAGACAGCAGTATTAGGACCAAAGACGTAATACTTAGCAAGACGAAGACAGAAACATCAGGAAAACCCATCAATATGACGCTTATCCTAAACTATAGCCATTCCCAACTGACCTAATCAAAGCAGACAGCCAGGGAACAGGAAACCAACTACCATTAGCCCCAACCCAGAGGGTGAGAAACAGAATAAGCACCCACTTTACACAACGCTCATCAAGATACAGCGGGAAGTACAATGCGCCATCACACACAAACTACAACTAAGCATTAGCCCTAAGGAAGTAATCCCACGAAAACTGAAGAAATGAAAGGTAGTCATGACAGGAGGAAACTAACGACAGAATACACAGGCTAACAGACGGTCGCACTAGGATGTCTCAACAGCATTCTGACCCTGAACCATTCAAAGCTTCCACTGACCAGCGTCACACTAGATAACAAGAGAATAGATAGTACCAACCCAGTTCCACACCCAAAGAAATGGTTCAGACACACCCATCACCTCATACAATACTCCCTATGACGCAGCGGGATACGCGCAGCACCACCACAGCGAGACAGCCCATAAGGAACCAGCAACAACCCCACCCACAGGGATACAGCTCAAATGGAACCAGAAGTACCTGAACCAGGATACAGACCCCACTAACCCAACCCTCAATTTTCTGCATACTTAACCCACACAACTCACACAACCATTTCTCTCCCAGCAATCTGCACGCACTTTACCACGCTGCATCAACACATAGACAGCACCTACAGCACACGAGGCCTCACCTGATCCGATACTTGCACCAAAACCCAGCACTCTGTGTATACCAAGCTGAAGCCGCCAACAGCACACCACCTCTCCCCCTCTCCTACTCCACTCCTCCTGACTAACCCTACCCACCCTCCTTCTTGTTTACAGATCTGCCAGAGCGCCCAATTCCGTTGGTGACGGTGCGCTATATAAGTACCTTTAACATAACATAACATAACATAACTAATAGAGTACTTCAAAACAGGCTCACATGGGGCCTGGCTGTAGAGGCTAACAAAGGAGGCAGGAAACCCCAACAACAAGCACTGTGTCAACCGGAAGCCAGCTCCCGCCCTCAATATCGCTTCGACAGTGAAATGTCATGTCTGGGACTGCGTGCATTACAGTAGTCATCCCCACAGGGGGACCCCCTTCAGAAGGTACAAGTATGTGATCTCGCTGGAGCTTCAAGGGTGAACTGTCGCTTAATCAGGAACCACAGAGCTCCATTAACCAGAGAGACCCTTTGATTCACAAAAGACAGGAAGATGTGTGGGACTTAGTTTTATGTGTTTTCACCCCTTTACCCTTTCTGTTGCAAAGCACTCTGGTTATGACCTCATGCATACAGGAGATTGTCGGTGGGGGCCCAGGATTAATTCATTAAGGTAGGCGTAACCTAGACCAATCCCTGTGGTTCGTTTGGCTTTAAAAAAGGGCTGAGCCCCTATTTTGGGCAGATCATCTGAAGACTTAGCGATGAGTAACCGAAATAACTCAGCATTGGACCCTGGCTGAGGGTACAGTCTGCATTACATCTTCTACCAGTTAAGGAAGACCAGGAGCTCCAAGAGGGAAGCAAGATCCCTCCCCTAAACATCTTCCAGGGAACAGAGATACCGAATCCAGAGGACCCTTTAGTAGCTCCAGAACCGGTACCCAGCCAGCGGATAGCGTACACTGCTAGGCTCTGCAGCAAGCTTCTTAGGTGGGAAGTGCCAGATAGTCTCGGAACCAAATCAAGGACAACACTCGCCGCAGCTTTGGGACATCTGCCTTAAAGGCTGACACAAGCCCAGTGAAGAAGCTAGGAGGAGTGCATCGACAAGCATCTACCGACATCTGCCTTAAAGGACATTTTCAAGCCAGTCGAGCCCTTCGAGCTGCAACTGACTGCACTGCTGACTGTTGTTACGCTGCAGTCGTTAAAGCCATCTGAGATGTCTTGACCAGTGCTTCAGAACCACTGACCAGCACTGAGACAACAATTCCTGACACTGAGCTGCTGTGTAGGCCAACCTGTAGCAGTCCGTCCAGCTTTGCTTGCCGACTGCCTGCCGCTTGATACCCAGAGATGCCTCCCATCTTGAACTCTGTTGCAGACGCTGCAAAGCGCCCTGAGATCGTCTTGACGCAGTCGAGCACCAAGAACTTCTACAGCACAAGGTACATTGTGGTACTATCCATCTGGTCCTTCTCCGAAGGCCCCTAGTGACATTTTACGACCCATTGCTCCCTTTGTGTTGAAACCAAGTATCCTTGAACTATTACGATTAATTACTATACCGACTACACGCCTGTCAGTAGCCAGAGTACATCCCTTTTCCTTCTTTGAAATGGTCTGTCCTCTGCATTCCTTTACAGGATGGGTTGCATTTTGTAGTGTGCTAAAACTGTCTGTTGTGATAATAATAAAGTAGATATTTTTATACAACCTTGGGCAGTCCCTTTTATCATAAGCAGCTTGCTGTTCCATCCAAGTTACCAAAATTGGACAAGAGCGTTTATAATTGACTTGTGCTTCCAATCTGTTCGTATCCCTTCTGGTGTACTAGAGGTGTGGGTCCGATTGATGGTTTAGAAACCGACATTCATCCCTGGACCACTGGTGCCCTGTTAGTTGATTCGTCACAGGTATCAAGACCCAATTAACCCACTCTACAAATGGTTTAGTTTATCTCTCTTTGTATAGACAAGAAACTGGAGGGTGTTGTTCTAAATCGAAGTCTTCTCATTAGGAGTGGGAGTGTATATGTCAATGTTCAGAGCACAGACATTGGCCTGGGGGCTGGAGGGTATATTGCCAGTAAGGAGAGGGACAGAGGAAGTGTAGAGAGGGCTGTACAGTTAGAGCAAGCATAGCTTAGAGAGGAGTCAGGTATTTTAAAACTTAAATGGTTAGGTCCCCAAGTGGACAGATATTTATTCCACAAGTTGGCTGTCAGGCTAAAATAACTTATCTCGCCGATTCAGGAATTACTGAATGGCTGAATAACTGGTAAGGGGATGTACGGAGGGGGGGGGGGGGAGTAGGGGGAGAGGGAGATATTTTGTCAAGAATGATACAGGGAAATCCTGCAGGCAAGAGTAATTGATCTAGAATTAATGATTAGTGGCAGCATTATGAAACAAACAAAGGCACTTAAAAAAAAAATCAATAATTTAAGCGACAGGAAGATGATCTAGTGAAATATGACAGGAGGTCAAGGCTGGAGTCTTGGAATTCACATAGGAACGATTTCCACAGAATTTAGTGCATGAAAGCAACACAGCGGCCAAGGAAAATTCTAATGGCACAATCAAATCTGGGTAAAAGAAAAGCATTTGTGGCTAAAATCTGATCAAGAAACAACAGTAGGAGAAGATACCTGAAAGTTCGAAGAGAGAAAAAAACAGGACTTGGCCAGGGTGGACAAACAACGTTTAAGTGAGAGGTTGTTTTTTTCTTACTTGAGATGCTGGCAGTGGGTGTGGTGGTGGGGGGGGGAAGGAATCTGGGAGGATGCAATCCAGCCTGGTTTTACAGGGAATTCCAGGGACTTTGATCTGCAGAGGTGACTAACATTTCCGTTTTCCCACCATTCAGTTCCCCACAATTTCCCAACATCCAACATTTTTACGGTCATCACTTACAGCTTAAGTCGATTGGCCCTATATTGGCAGTTGCAGGAAAGCTTGACTAAAATCTACATGTCATCTGCCTAATTTAGAAAGAAATCGTCACATCTCCATATCAATGCAGCAAAGAGTTGTTAATACAGGTTGAAAAGCAGGCATGATAAGATGGATGTCTTCCTGTGTTACACCGAATGCTGCATGCTTGGTCCTAGCCATAAATGGTGCAAATTAAAGTTATTCACCTTAGTGGCTACTCATAATCCTTAGTCTCCTCTCCTTCATCCTTGTGGGCGTCCCCCAACATGGGGACGGTCCTGGAACCTTTGGCAGCAAAACATTGAGCTTCGCCTTTAAATATAGTATAGCGCACAGGGGCGCAGCCTCGGAAACACCCCGCCGAAGCCCCACCCTCCGGTGCCTCACATATGGCAACATAGAACACCTCGGATGCTTAGATACCTGGCTACGCCCATTACATTTTAGCCATTGGCATACTTGCAGGGGAAGGCGGGTGGGACATATGGAGGAAAGGGGACTAAGGATTATGAGTACTGTAGTCACTACGGTGAGTAACTTTAATTACACATACGTTCCGTCCCCTTTCCTCCATCCTTGTGGGTGATTCCACCCAACAAGAACATAGGGTGGAGCCATGATAACCAGCCTCATATCTAGCTTGCAACAAAAAGGTTCTTCAGAACCGCCTGACCAAATTTAGCATCGCGCCTGGAGCTGGTCTCAAGGCAGTAGTGCTTACAGAAGGCCGACGGAGTGGCTCAAATAGCCGCCTTGCTGATGACATCCAAAGAAGCAGGTCTCTGAAACGTGACGACAATGGCCTTGGCTCTGAACAGATGGGCAGGAATCTCCTCAGGGACAGGTCTGACCATGGCCTTGTACGCCTCCGAAATGGCCTGGACCCTACAACGGGTGATGAAAGCCTTGGAAGCCTGAGAGCTGGTGGAGGAGCTACCAAAAGTCACAAACAATGCCTCAGACTTCCCGAAGTATTTCGTCCGAGAGAGATCAAACTTGAGGACCCTCTTAAGGTCCAAGGAATGCAGGGCCATCTCTGCATCTGATTGCGGGTTCGGGAAGAAAACCGGCAGGCAGACCTCCTGATTCAGATGAAATGGAGAGGCCAACTTGGGCAAGAAGTTTGGGTGAGTGCGCAAGATGACCGTGTCGTTGAGAAACGTTGTGAAGGGCTTGCACAAGGACGATGCCTGCAGCTCACCAACCCTGTGCACAGAGGTGAGAGTCACCAGAAAAACCATCTTTAGTGTCACCAAATGAATGTCCACAGAAGACATAGGCTCGAAAGGCTTGCGCAGCAAAGTTGCCAGAAGCACATTGAGGTTCAGGACCATGTGCAGCCTATGCACCGGTGGAAAAAGCCTAGACAACCCCTTAAGGTTGGCCGCAGAAAACACATGATCAGGGGAATTCTTCTAAGCCCCAATTGCTGCCAAGTAAGTGTGGCAAGTATCCACATGAACCCCAGAACGAGCCAGGTGTGCTGAAAAAGCCAGTACGTCATCTAGAGGACAGGTGACAGGGTCCAGACCCCAGTCAAGAGCCCAATGGCAGAACCTAGTCCATTTACTCTTATACTGGCCAGCTGAACAATGTCCCAGTTGTCACCCGAAAATTAAGCATGTTGAATAGTCAGCTGGTCACGAACCAGGATGGTGTGCAACTCCCACTAGGTGTTGAACCCCAAGCGGCTCAGCTGGTCCGCTTCTGCATTGCTATCCCCCGGAAGGTGGACTGCTGAAATCCAAATCCCTCCATCAGGGCCCATTCCCAGATCGATACCGCCTCCAAGAAGAGGAAGGGTGCCACCCTGCTTGTTCATGTAAAACATCATAGTAGATTTGTCCGTCCTGACCAGAAAAGATCTGTCCCTGGTGAGGGGCAAAAACACCTTGAGGGTCAGTAACAAACAGAAAGCAAAACTCAATTACCCCTCTTTTAGTCCACCTAACATGTGGGTCAGGGACAAGGAGAGCAAAATGATAGATTATCTATTTTTTTCTATCTAGAGGTCACATAAGGAACAAGTTACTTACCTGTAACTGTTGTTCTCCAGCATGGGTCTGGCATGGATTCACATGCTCATGAATATTCCCCGTCGTCAGGCCGGGAATCCTCGGTATAGAAAAAATCAGTATCAGTTTCGTTTCTGATCTGTCTTTCTCAGTAGTAACCAATCACTGGTCTCTGGGTCATACTGCCCCCAGCCAATGACTGCCCTCTCCCTAAGCCCCGCCCCTGGCAGCCATCCTCAGATTTGGTAGCACGTGAAGTGGCAGCATGACCAAGTGAAGAGCCGCAGAGGGGTAGGCGGGAGGGTTCGCATGTGAATCCATGCCAGACCCATGCTGGAGAACAACAGTTACAGGTAAGTAACTTGTTCCTTCTCCAGCATGGGGTCTGGCATGGATTCACATGCTCATGAATATAAGAATACATAGCAGTATACACATGCACAACCACGGGAGGTGGCACAAGGCTCAATATCAAGCAATACAACAACTCAACATTAAGCAACTCTTACCTCCTCACCAGGCTCACCTTAGGCGAACAGGTTGCGCAGCACTGCCTGGCCGACTCTGGACTCCTCCCTGGAATACCGGTCGACGCAGTAGAATCTCGAGAAGGTGTGCGTCGACCTCCACGTAGCAGCCCTGCAGATGTCGAGCCGGGGCACACCAGACAGGAACGCCGTAGTAGCAGCGATCGCTCTGGTCGAATGGGCCCTCGTACGGCCTGGCAACGGTCGGTTTGCCAACCAGTGACAGTGCTTGATGCAGCCGGAGAGCCATCTGGAAATGGAAGCCTTCGAGAGAGCCTTCCCTTGATTCACAGTTCCAAAGTTCACAAACAGCTGTGATGTCTTCCGAAAATTCTTTGTGCGGTCCACGTAGAACTTCAGCGCTCTAGCCACATCCAGCGAGTGCAGAGCCCTCTCAGCCGGCGACAAAGGCGACGGGAAGGAAACTGACACCACCAAGGGATCGTTGAGGTGGAAGTCCGACGGCACCTTGGGCATGAAAGAGGGGTGCGTCCTCAGCACCACCCTCGTGTCGTGAAAAGTCAAATATGGAGGCTTGCAAGACAGGGCCTGGATCTCTCCCACTCGTCGTGCAGAGGTGATGGCCACGAGGAATGCTGTCTTCCACGACAGAAACTTCAACGGCACTAAATGCATAGGCTCGAATGGGGCCCCCATGAGCCTAGTTAGCACCAGGTTGAGCTCCCACGCCGGGAATGATCGGAACAGTCCTTTCATAAATTCCTTCACCAGACGATGAGACCACAAGGACGCCCGTCCTGTAGTTCTGGTGTAACGCGAGATGGCAGCCAGATGTACCTTGATGGAAGCGTGAGATAGGCCAGCCTTGGCCAAAGACAGTAGGTACGGCAATACTTGAGGGGCCGTAATCCGCAGAGGGTTAATCTTCTGTGCACGGCACCAGACAGAGAACCTCTTCCATTTGTGTCCGTAGCACTTGAGAGTTGAGGATGCCCTGGCCTTTGCAAGAACCTCTCTGCAGTCGGCCGGGATGTCGTATCCTCCAAACTCTAGTGCTGCAGGAGCCAGGCCTGCAAGTTCAGCGACTCTGGTTCGTGATGAAGAATGGCGCCTCCTTCTCTGGAGAGAAGATCCGCGTCTGTCGGCAGCTTGACTGGTGTGGACGCTGACAAGTCCAGAAGGTCCGGGAACCAGATCTGCCTCGGCCACGCCGGTGCGACGAGGATCATCCTGCACCGGGACCTCTTGAGCTGGTTGATGAGCCGGAGTAGCAACGGCAACGGCGGCAATGCATAAAGGAACAGGCCGTCCCAGGGGAATGAGAAAGCATCACCCATGCTCCTCGGTTGGGGAAACCTGCTGGCGAACCTCCGGCACTTGGAATTCGCCGCCGTTGCAAAGAGATCGATCTGGGGTTCGCCCCATCGTCGGAAGAGTCGGTCCACTTGATCCTGGTGCAGTTTCCACTCGTGGCACGAGCGCAGCTCCCTGCTGAGTGAGTCGGCAATGGTGTTTTTTATCCCTGCCAGATGAAAGGGTACCAGAAACATCCCTTGGGCGACGGCCCAATGCCACAGATCCTGGGCTTCCTTGGACAGGGCAGGGGATCTGGTTCCGCCCGGCTTCCGAATGTAAAACATCGTGGTGGTGTTGTCGGTGAAGATCCTCACCACCTTGCCCTTGAGGGACGGAAGGAAGGACCTGAGGGCCCAGAACACTGCGCGGAGCTCCAAGATGTTGATGTGGAGAGTCTTCTCCTCAGAGCACCAAAGGCCTCTTGCGTGGAGACCCCCGGTGTGCGCTCCCCAACCTTCCAGGGAGGCATCCGTTGTGACCGTCACATGGTGGGCCGGGGCTAGGAAGCCTGTTCCCGCTGTCAGATGAGCGCGGATACCCCACCCCCGTATCGCCTGACAGAACGCTTCGTCGAGTGGGATCCTGTCCTCGAAGCTGCCCGTCGTCTGGATCCAGTGGGCGTTGAGGAATTCTTGCAAGGGCCGCATCTGAAGTCTGCAGTGGGGCACCAGATAAATGCAGGAGGACATCATTCCGAGGAGGGACTTGATAGACCTCACTCTGGCGACGTCAGTGGCCAGTAGACGTTGCACCTTTCCTAGGATGGTCCTTATCCTTTCCTCCGACGGTGAAGCCCGCCGCGCCACTGTGTCGAGCTGTGCTCCCAGAAACAGAGCGACTTGCGACGGGACCAGGTGGAATTTTGGAAAGTTGATGGAGAACCCCAGGTCCGTGAGCAGCTGGACGGACTTCGCAGTGTGTTCCACGGCGAGCTCCCTTGTCCTTGCCCGCATGAGCCAGTCGTCCAGGTAGGGGTAGGCGTGGATCCCCTGCAGGCGCAGCCGCGCCGCCACCGGTGCTAGGCACTTGGTGAACACCCTGGGTGCCGATTTTAATCCGAACGGGAGGGCCTTGAACTGGTAGTGCCGCCCTTTGACCACGAACCTGAGGAACTTTCGGTGCCTCTTTAGAATAGAGATGTGGAAGTAAGCATCCTCCAAGTCCAACGACGACAGGAAATCGCCCTCCTCCAGCTGTCCCAGCACGTGCTGGAGGGTGACCATCTGGAACTTCTGTGCCTTGATGTATTTGTTTAGTCGTCGCAGGTCCAGGATGGGACGCCATCCTCCTGTCTTCTTCCTCACGAGGAAGTATCTTGAGTAAACTCCGGAGCCCCGAAGCCTCTTCGGGAAGAGCTTGATGGCACCTTTCCTGAGCATCGCCCGTACTTCCAACAGCAGTTGAGGGATGTGATTTTCCTTCCTGGCCACGGGAGGAATGCGGGGGCACCTCTTCTGGAACTCGAGGGCGTGCCCCAGGGCCAGGGCATCCAGCACCCAACGGTCGGTGGAGATGGACTCCCACACGCCGACGAACTTCGTCAGCCGGCCTCCCACCGGGGTGCTTCGGCGGGGGCCCACCCGACGGACGGTTCAATCTTGCTTGGAGGCCGCTTTGCCTCCTTGACCACCTTGGCAACGACGGCGGGATCCACCTGACTTGCCGCGTCCCCTGTAGGCCTCTTACGACGAAGACCTTGCCGCTTGACGGTAAGTGAAGGAGCTGCTGCCGGCTCCCTTGGAGGCACCCTGTCTGCCTCCGGAGCTCCGAAAGGACGGCCGTCGCTGTTGGAGCACACCCAGTGCACGGGCCGTCTCTGTGTCCGCCTTGATCGCCTGAAGGGATTCATCAACCGCCTTGCCAAAAAGGTTGTTCTCATCGAAGGGCATGTCCAAAACCTTGGTCTGCACGTCCTGGCGGAAATCCGTCGCCTTGAGCCATCCTCGTCGTCTCAGGCAAACGCCGTTGCCCAACTGATGGAAACCGGTGTCGGCGATGTCCGTAGCCACCGTAATGGCGTGGTCCGAGGCAATCTCACCTTCCTGCAAGATTTCCAGGGCCTCAGCCCTCTTGGCATCCAGAAGGAAGTCCAACAGAGGGGCGATCTTGAACCACAACTCCCTGTCGTAGCGGGCTACGATGGTCAGGGCGTTGGCCGCCTTGATGGTCGTCGCTGCAGATGAGATGACCCGTCGTCCCATCGCAACCAGCTTCCTACCCTCGCCGTCCGGAGGGGAGGTTGAAGTCGAGGCCGATGCCCCCCCCGCTTTCTTCTTGGCCGCCGCCGAAACGACCGAGTCCGGGGTAGGTTGCGCCCTAAGGCACAAGGGGGCAGCGTCGGGGACCCGGTACTTCTTCTCGTACCGGTCCCTCTTCGCAGGAGCCGTGGCAAGGTTCTTGAGGAGGGCGAGCCCCTCATCCCAGATGTCATCAAGAAGCGGTACGGCGAGGACCGTCTTCCTTTTAGCCTCGCGCCGCTGGTAAAGGAACCCCTCCTTTTTTTCCTCGGGGCAGAGCTGGAAGAGCTCGGATGCCCTGGAGATCATTGCATGGAAGGATCCAATCTCGACGGGCGGGGACGCCCGGGCAGGGGGCGACGCAGGACACGTCCCGTCGTCGCCTCCGTCGTCATCCATACCCGTCGTAGTCGTGTCCATGCCTGTATCGTCCCCGTGGGTAGTGGACTGGGGGGAAGGCAGAGAAGGCCGCAGAGGCAGGAGAGGAGGCCTAGGATGCGTCCTCCTCCTCTTAAGTGGTGGGCTCCCCAAAGGTCCTGGCTCCGGTTCCTCCGTCGGGTCTGGCTCAGGCACGCCCGTCGGGTGAAGGGGCAACCTAGTCCTTATCTCCGAGCCTAAGGACTGGATGGCTGACAAAATGGCCGCCGAGGTGTCCTGCGGCGCCGGAAACGATGGGAGCGAGGGCTCTTGAGGAGCCTCGTCTGCGTCACCGTCGCCCTCGTCGTCGCCCTCGTCGGGATTCCTCCCGATGGGCTGGGTCTCCTCCACAACTTAGATGAGCTCCTCTTCAGAGGTCCTGTCCGTATCCACGACGGCCACCACCCCCACCCCTCCTTTCCAACGAGGACTTCGTGGGGGTCTTCTCGATGGGCCTGAAAGACGACTCCCTCTGCGGTGGCAGGGAGACTCTGGTACCTGAGGGCGCCTCCACTGGCGTAGCCTCCACAGGCTGAGCCAGGGCCGCGGCGACATCCTCAATCGAGGTCTTAGCAGGGTGAATTAAGGCCAACGTCACCTTCTGTATGCCTGGGGCCTTCACCTTGGGGGGGAGGGTCCGAGCCTCGCTCCCCCTCTGCCGGAATCTTCGAGATCGACTGGGGCCTCTCCAGAAGCTTCGCCGGGTTCTCAGACTTCCCCTTACCCGAGCCAGAGCGTTGGCTCGTGGTCGATGGCGCCGGGGAGGGTGCGCCCTGCCAGGCAGCTAAGGAGCCCGACCGTTCGGCGCTCCCGGTGCCCACGGACTCGCGGTGCTTAGCCTTTTGTTGGGCCCCCGTCGCTGGAGCACCCTCACAGGACTTAGAAGACCGCTCGGACTTCTTCTTTTTCTCGCCTGGCGGGCTCTTACCTTCCAGCCAGTTGGCGAGACGGAGGTGGCGATCCTTCATGGTCCGCTTCGACATGTTTCCACAAAACGCACAGTCCTTTTCCTTGTGCGTCTTGTCCTCATGGAGACAGTAGAGGCATAACGAATGCTCGTCCTCCTTGAAAACGTTCTGAAGCTGGCATCCAGGGCAGGTCCTGAATAGCTTCCCGGGCGTCGAGCTCCCTTTTTCCTGGGCCATGTCCGGGGTAGGCCTTGGAACTTCTGGAATCCTCCAAAAGCGTAACTCGATGAAATCTTCACCCTTGAGGGGCGTGGAAAGTCCGAAACGGATCTCCGTTGATCGGAAGTAGAAACGGTGGAGCTTGAGGCTCTATTTAACCGAAAAAATGAGAAAATCTCCTGAAAAAGCACCAAAATGCAGCAAAAGCTCGAGAGCTAAGCACGAGGACTCCCAACACTTGAACGTGCGGTAAAAATCTGAAGATGGCTGCCAGGGGCGGGGCTTAGGGAGAGGGCAGTCATTGGCTGGGGGCAGTATGACCCAGAGACCAGTGATTGGTTACTACTGAGAAAGACAGATCAGAAACGAAACTGATACTGATTTTTTCTATACCGAGGATTCCCGGCCTGACGACGGGGAATATTCATGAGCATGTGAATCCATGCCAGACCCCATGCTGGAGAAAACACATATTATTGTACTAAGGATAAACAAAGTATAAACACATATTTTAATAATGAATTCAATTAAAAAACATACAAATGTATATAGTTGGTTCTTTCCACAAGACACCTACAATTATTTAAAGCAGGTTAGAATCACACAAAAATTTAAAAGTCCAGCAAAAACACATATTTTACTCGTAGTGTCTAAAGTTAGTAAAGTGACAGGTATAGTCAATCACCTTGACAAATTAATTTTCAAAGCATTAATTGTCTTCTTATATTCGGGGGAACATGCTTGAAATGCACAGCACAGGAGTTTTAATGCTGTATAAAGACACAGATTTTCGTTTCTAGATGTCTACATATGTTTCGGCACAGGATTTACATGAACACCATCCCTGGTGTTCTGCTGTTATAGTTCTATCCCTCTTCAGGACGAAATCTTGTTTTTCAGAAGTGACAAAAAAGTTCAACAAAATCCCTGGATTTTTCACACTTTCCAATGCTTTTTATGCTCTTGTGGTTGGACTCAAGTTTTTGGACTCGCAAAATTGTGCACCGGCCCAACGTGAAACTGCTTAGCGACCCAGTGCCGAATTGAACAAAAACGGACTAAAGAAATTGCAGGTCTAGAGAGAAAAAAAGAGTTTCCCTGCTGAGAACAACAAGACAAATGACATGATGGCAGAGAAAAATCGTGTAAAGTCTGCTAAAATATCACAGAATCAGTCTGTTGTATTACACTATACATGCAAAAGGAAGCGTGTTCCCACTTCCTTCGTTACATCAACTAAAACTTGAGTCCAACCACAAGAGCATAAAAAGAATTGGAAAGTGTGCAAAATCCGGGGATTTTGTTGAACTTTTTTGTCACTTCTGAAGAACAAGATTTCCTCCTGAAGAGGGCTAGAACTATAACAGCAGAACACCAGGGATGGTGTTCATGTAAATCCTGTGCCGAAACATATGTAGACATCTAGACACGAAAATCTATGTGTCTTTATACAGCATTAAAACTCCCGTGCTGTGCATTTCAAGCATGTTCCCCCGAATATAACAAGACAATTAATGCTTTGAAAATTAATTTGTCAAGGTGATTTACTATACCTGTCACTTTACTAACTTTAGACACTACGAGTAAAATATGTGTTTTTGCTGGACTTTTTAATTTTTGTGTGATTCTAACCTGCTTTAAATATTTGTAAGTGTCTTGTGGAAAGCACTAACTATATACATTTGTATGTTTTTTAATTGAATACATTATTAAAATATGTGTTTATACTTTGTTTATCCTTAGTACAATAATATGTGTTTTATGTGACCTCTAGATAGAAAAAATAGATAATCTATCATTTTGCTCTCCTTGTCCCTGACCCACATGTTAGGTGGACTAAAAGAGGGGTAATTGAGTTTTGCTTTCTGTTTGTTACTTCACAAATTAGTCCCTATTTAAGCTCAATCCCCCTTTAACAAAAAATTGGGACTCACCCTTTCTTACACCTTGAGGGTCAGGCTCACTGCCAGGAGCTCGAGCAGATTGATATGCAGGAGGGCTTCTGTCCTGGACCATGCGCCATGAATCGCTTAGCCCTCCAGAGTAGACCCCCCAGACTGAAAGGAAGGAATCCGTCACCACCAGGGTAGGCTCCGGTCAGGTGAAGGGGGCTCCCACTGAAACACTGCCATCCATCAGCCACCAGCAAAGATCGGGCAGTAAGAGCAATGGCATTTGGACCCTGTCAAACTGAGATCCCGTCTCCTGATCCCAATTGGCTGCAAGGTGGAGCTGGAGGTGCCTCATCTTGAGGCGAGTGTGCTGTACAGTTAGCACGCAGGGGGCCATAAGGCCCAGAATGTGCTGGAACTACCATGCCGAGGTGGATGAGTTGGACAGAAAGTGCCCCACCGCCTCGCAGAGGGACGGAGCGTCTCAGGCGTAGGGAGCACCGTCTGAATGGTAGTGTTCCGACGCACCCCTAGGAAGACCAGTCCCTGAGATGGGCACAACTGTGAATTCCTCTGGTTGAGGGAGAACCCCAGCTGATGAAGGATATCAGAGTGCACCACCCGTATGGGTGACCCCGCCCTTACCAGCCAGTCGTCCAATTAAGTGTACAGATGATGGCCCTCCAAGCGTAGAAGGCCTGCCATTGCGTTCATCACTTCGTGAAGACACGAGGGGCCAAGTTCAGCCTGAAGCACAGCACCCTGTACTGAAAGTGGTACAACATAATCGTGAACCGCAGAAACTTCCGATGCGGTTGGTAGATGGGTACATGCAGGGACGCATCCATGATGTCTAGGGAACACGTCCACTCCCTTGCATACAGACACTCGGCTACATGCCTGGGAGTAATAATCTTGAAGCGTTCCAGCGGTAAAGACAGATTTAGAAATGACCAGGTCCAGAACAACCCTCAGGCCAGCCTGGTTGTTCTGGAGTACTGCAAAAATCCTGGAATAGTATGCCAAGCCCTCTCTAAAGGAGGAACCGGTTCCATCGCCTGCATCTCCAAGAGCAAAAGGACCTCCCATAAAAGAGCAGGTCACCTAATCTGACAAAGAGGAGAGGATGGAAGAGGTTGCTGAAAAGATGCTGGTGTCCTGCAACAGAGCCAAACGGCCCCCCACAGGCGAGCTCTGTTTCCACGACCTTGACGTCACTGCTTCTTGGCATCAGAGGTGGGGGCAGAGGAGGGAGGAGCAGAAAAACCCACGAAATGCCCTCTGCTGCTTCTTCCTGTTGTCGCTGGGTGACCCGTCAGGCCTCTGTGTACCGCAGTCCCGGAATCCCTTGAAGCCGGAGAAAGCGCTGGGCTTGAACTCAGTCCTGCCCTGCGACTGAGTGAAGGATTTCTGTCCAGGTTTTGTCAGGATGGTCAAGGACTTGGCGGTTTGAGTGGAGGTTTTCTTTGTCAACTCGTCATCAGTTGACGAATGGAAAAGGTCGACGCCCTCGAAGGGCAGATCCAGGATTCGCTCCTGCACGTCAGGTGAAAACTTAGTGGCGTGCATCCACACCGTCCTTCTCATCTCAATACTAAGGCACAGCCCTCTGCTGGCTGTGTTGATTTGGGAGACCGAAGACTCCATGAGGTCCTGTGCAATGGCCCAGGCATCTACAAGACAGGCCTTGAAGGAGCCTTGCTTGTCCAGCCGGGGAAAAATTCCCTGAGCTCCCGCCACAGCTTCTGGTTAGCCGCAGCCAAGAGGGTGTCAGCATTGGCTTGCCACACATACAGTCCTGAGATGGAATAACAGTGCTTTCCCAAAGACTTGAGCACTTTGTCCTCCTTGTAAAGACAACATGAGGTGGATCCTGTGGAGGAAGATAATGAAGACGATGGTTTAGAATACAAGGAGGCCACCGCCATCACTGAAGAATGAGGCTGCGAGTGGGAGGCCAGGAAGATTGGCTCCCCGTCCGTCAGCCTGGACCTGCTGTCCAACTTTTTGTTCATCTGGGCATTGGCCCTGGGCTTCTCCCAGACTCTTCTCGCCACCTGCAGGACATCTTTCTGGAGACGAATGCCAGACCAGATCATAGTGCGCTTACTGAAGACGATGAAAAAACATGGAATTCCTATTGATAATAGGAACTCCCGTCCCCTGCTCCCCTCTTGATATTGGAATAAAGATCCAACCAAAATTTAAATAAACGTCACAATTTTTCACTAGTTTATGTTTTTAGAACAGCTAAATTCGTAAGTCAATTTTTTGTAATTCTTAATTAGAAAGCAAGTTTCAATATACAGTGTTGTACAAAAATTATTTTATCCATATGATATTTTTAGTGCTTATTTTTAAACCAAAATCAGAGTTCAATTCACTCAGGGTTACATAAAATACAAAACCTTCTTGATATGGAGCTCTACGCGTTTCGAGAGTGTGCCTCTCTTCTTCAGGAGCAATAACTATCTCATTAAACACAGTATTTCCTATTAATATTGATAATTCAACAATACTCTAAATAGAAATTTCAACAAATGATTTCTCTTCCAAACACAAAACAACAGTGTTTTTCTTATTCTTTAGGACTTCAAATGTCCATTTCGATGTGGAATGATGGAAGCGTCATCTTATGAGACAGTTCTCAAATGTTCTGAAAATAATAATAGGGATATGTGTATTAGATAATGGTTAGATCCAATCGTCACTATGGTGTTAGAAGGGTAAGTATCCTTGTTCCTACCTGTGTATTGTTGTCAAGGCCTGTGTGTTTCCAGATTCTGTAATACACTGTGTGTCGTCGTGTTTATCCACCGTAATGCCTAGTCAGCTTACATTCTATATAAGGTATAATAATATGTGTCAGGCTATAATAAAACGCTTTTCCAATTCTACAAGTCTAGATTCAAAAGTCAGTGTGTTACCTATGTGATGCAGCAGTATCGGGTAATAGCGATGTTAACAGTCCCAGCACAGAAGTCGATTCCCGTTAGTTCTCGAAAAATCTACACTAAGAATAACGAGTGTAAGTGTTTTGAATGATCAACTAAGTATCAGTCATTTTTAGATACTGGTCCATCCACATTCTTACCTATGCCAGTGATTTCCTCGCCTCAAAAAATACATCAGTGATTTCCTTGCCCCAAAAGATATGTCCTACAGCCTTCTCACGGGTAACACGGTTCACTCGCTACCTATGGTTATTTAAGGTCATGTGACGTGAGATTTAATGTCATGTGACATATCTCCGTCACGTGATGTCCTAGACTTCTGGGAGTTGTAGTACCCACGACCCAGGGACCTACAAAGACTTAAATGGTTAAAAGACATTTAATCTCTCACTTTGTTCCACACTTTGTCCCACACTAAAGCTCGTGTGGTTTAATCAACGCGGGTGGTATAAAACATCTAACTGTTGGGAATAATAATGTTCAACGAGTGGTGTCTCAACACATATTAACTGTTCGTACTGTTTTGTTGCAGCGATGTGCATAATATACGTAGGTTATTAAGCTCCAGACTCTCTTTCCATTATTCCACATCATTTCACCTTGATTATTACTTATACAACAATATGAAAACGAATATAAAGGCAGGTATAATAAACAAATATTGATAACAAGGGAACATCAATCAACGTTTGCTAATCATATCACTATTTCGTTGTTGTTTTTCATAAGAATACATTCAGAGAATACTCTTCGTTCATGCCTCTAGGTTCTAAGGCATCTAATTTGTGTACCCAGAACATTTCTCTACGGGATAGGATTTGTTGTAGGTTCCCTCCTCTGGCGTGTAATGACTTCAAGAACAACAAATTTGAGTTGCGAAATTGTGTGTTTGTGATCTCCAAAATGTCTTGTAACCGGTGACTTCAGATTTCCTGTTCTTATGTTAGACTTATGTTCCGAGATATGGTCTTTCACCCGTCTCAGCATCTGACCAACATAATATTGCCACATGCAAAAACTTTAGCATTTACAGAAGAGGAAGCTGTACGGATATTGGGCTTAATAAAAAGTACAGGGAAACCAACGGCAACTCAGGACAAACCAGATAGAATCATCAATAACCTAGAAAAACTCATTAGGAGAGAAATAGCTCAGAAACTACAACCCTAACTGAATATTATAAATCACAAAAAATACAGAGAGGACTACGAATTTATCTTAAGCCAACACCCTGCAAGGACAACAGCGACTTTGTGGCTAGATGGGAACGCATTTTAAATAAATGCTCACTGGACCTAATTCTTCTTACAATTGAAGAACTAGCATCATCATTATCTAAATTAGATACAGAAATAGCAGAATTGAAAGATCAACTAGTTTTGTTAACCTCTGTAGATGAATTGAAGAATGTTTTGGCCTTTACGAATGAGAAACTAGACTCATAAGAAAGACATAGAACAGAGGAAGATACGAAAATACTGCAGAGATACATTGGCTTATTCAAGGGACATAGTATACACGTGGCAAGAACATTACCATCAGCAGAATCAGCAATTTAAAAATTCAAAACAAACAACACCTCCACACAAAACATCGAGAAGAGGAAGTAAAAGCACAGATCCATCAAGTGACGTATCAAGTGAGGGAAGAGAATCAATATCTACACAACCATTACCATCAACATCAGGAGTTACCCCGACAGGAACAACTCCAACACCCCAGATTGAAGAAGTCCAACTAGACGCTCCTAATTTTTTAGAAGACGGCGAGCGCGAAGAGGAAGGACGAAAGCTAAGGAGCAAAAAGAAAACTCGAACCTGACCATAAATATTTCGACCAAAGTTTTCAATAAACAACAACTGGACCTGCTCAGTTTAGGTTTATCCTTTGTACCAACAAATCAAACAAATCTGTTTAATGAGGAAGTGAACTTATTTAAACTAATAAGGAAAGTGAAATTGAAATTATTTTTTGATTCTATACCACCAATGCAAGAGAGATCAACATCATTTGACACATTAGAAATGAAGCCCAAAAGTAGTTTCATCCCTAATGTTAGAAATTCGACATTAGATTTGTTCGAGATGAAAATGAAGAAAGATCTGAGGTCGATGAAATTTGCAGAAGTTAGACAACAAAACCTTCAGAAACATCAACATAGAATACTTCAAGAATTAGCAAATGATAGGACGATTGAGATTAAACCAGCTGACAAGGGGGGGCGCAATAGTCTAATGGATGCCGACTTATACAAACAAGGCTGTCTGTCCTTACTCGAAGATACTAACACTTACATGACTCTTGAGCATGATCCGACAAAAGAGATCCAACGTATGATTGAAGAAGTGGTGAATGAAGCAGCAGAAGGAAAGTGGATCACAGAGAAAACCAAGGATTTTCTATTGAATAAAAATCCAATTCTTCCAGTATTCTACGGATTACCTAAAGTTCACAAAAATCGAACAAATCCTCCATTCAGGCCGATTGTGGCAGCGACAAAGTGTTTTTGATCCACTGTCTAGGTACCTGGATAAATTACTCCAACCAATTATTCAAGTAAGGTCAACTTATCTAAGGGATACCACTCACCTATTGAATATTTTGAACATGCTAGATCAAGTTGAAGAAAATTGGATACTGTTCACACCTGACGTACAATCTCTGTACACATCAATCCAGCATGAAGAAGGACTGGAAGCTCTAGAATGGCTGTTACTTCAACAAGATTTTTTTCCATCCAATAAAACTTTTGCTATTCAACTTGCCAAGATGATTCTTTATAACAATTACTTCAGATTTCAAGGTCAATATTATTTACAGATATCTGGAACTTCAATGGAGGCAGCCATGGCCCCGGCATATGCAAACACTTTTATGTTTTATTTTGAAACTCAGCATGTTCTAGAAAATCCAAGATGGTCAGACAAACTGATAATGTGGCGACGTTATATTGATGACGTTTTTGCAATATGGAGAGGCTCAACAGAAGAAGTGGGAAGTTTCATTGTATACCTGAATTCATGTAACAGCCATATTAAGTTTACCCTTGAAATTGGAACACCGGCAGTACATTTCCTAGATACAAAGATCTACCCAGAAAATGGGAAATTGCAAACAACGGTTTACAAGAAACCCACGGATGTGAATAACAGTTTATTCTTCACGAGCCATCACCCTCAACATCTTAAAAACAATTTAACTCTAAGTCAACTGCAAAGAATTAAACGGATTGTTTCAAATGAAAATACATATGCGGAAGCAGAGAGTGAATTGATTCTACAATTTGAAGATAGAGGATTCGCGGAAAGAATTCTAACAGAAGCTAAAGAGAAGTGCCAATTAAAGAACAGATCAGATCTTCTGATTCAAAAACTAAACAAGACAAGGATAATCCTCCACTGATCTACCTGTCACAATACTCCTCCAAAAGTACACAAATTAAAAGGACATTACATAAAAATTGGAAAATTACTAGATTGGACCCACAACTCTGTTCCCAAAACCACCGCTAATGGCCTATACAAGAGGGAGAAATTTACGGGACTCACTGGTAAGGGCAGCGAGAACAAGTACAACACAACAACGGTTATTGTTGAAATTAAAAAAAGGAACATTTCCATGTTTAAACTGTAGCCAGTGTAACAATGTCCAGAAAGGTCCAATAATCAGACATCCATACACAGGTCAGAAGATCAACTTACAACACTTTGTGATGAGTGGTGCAATTCAAACTCTTTCTCCCCCACAAGCACACTCTCCTCACCTGATTTGACCGAGTTGACGGTTTCTTGTAGCTGACAGAAAGAGAGAAACGGGAAGGATTCCCGGAAATAAGAAGAGAAAGAGAAATAGAAAATAGGCACACCGGAGAACCGCCCAGAGTAGCGTAAGGAAATGGAGGCGTTCCGAGGAAGGGAACAGTAAAAACACAGGAACAAACAGGAAACCCTCTGGCAGATCGGCAGAGGATCGGAGCGAGAAAACCCGGAAACAGGAAGTGTCCAAAGTGGGATGCAACGCAGCGACTACCCGGAGGCGGGGAGTTTAAATACTTCCAGCGGCGCTGCATCACGTAACAGGGACTGGTGACAACAACACAGAGAAAGGACTAAAACACTCTACCTCTATGTCTCCAGCTCCAACGCGGATACAACCGCCAATTATGGCAATGGCCGTGACAGCGGATGACACTTTGCCACCTGCGAGAACAAATGTGTAATATATGGACTAATTTGCCCATGTGGCAAATATTATGTTGGTCAGACGCTGAGACGGGTGAAAGACCGTATCTCGGAACAGAAGTCGAACATAAGAACAGGAAATCTGAAGTCACCGGTTACAAGACATTTTAGAGATCACAAACACACAATTTCGCAACTCAAATTTGTTGTTCTTGAAGTCATTACACGACCAGCCAGAGGAGGGAACCTACAACAAATCCTATCCCGTAGAGAAATGTTCTGGGTACACAAATTAGATGCCTTAGAACCTAGAGGCATGAACGAAGAGTATTCTCTGAATGTATTCTTATGAAAAACAACAACGAAATAGTGATATGATTAGCAAACGTTGATTGATGTTCCCTTGAATTTTCCCTTGTTGTCAATATTTGTTTAATATACCTGCCTTTATATTTGTTTTCATATTGTTGTATAAGTAATAATCAAGGTGAAATGATGTGGAATAATGGAAAGACAGTCTGGAGCTTAATAACCTGCATATATTATGCACATCGCTGCAACAAAACAGTACGAACAATTAATATGTGTTGAGACACCACTCGTTGAACATTATTATTCCCAACAGTTAGATGTTTTATACCACCCGCGTTGATTAAACCACACGAGCTTTAGTGTGGGACAAAGTGTGGAACAAAGTGAGAGATTAAATGTCTTTTGCAGGTCCGTGGGTACTACAACTCCCAGAAGTCTAGGACATCACGTGACAGAGATATGTCACATGACATTAAATCTCACGTCACATGACTTTAAATAACCATAGGTAGCGAGTGAACAGTGTTACCCGCGAGAAGGCTGAAGGACATATCTTTTGAGGCGAGGAAATCACTGACATAGGTAAGAATGTGGATGGACCAGTATCTAAAAATGACTGATACTTAGTTGATCATTCAAAACACTTGCACTCCTTATTCTTCGTGTAAGTTTTTCGAGAACTAACGGGAATCTACTTCTGTGCTGGGACTGTTAACATAGCTATTACCCGATACTGCTGCATCACACAGGTAACACACTGACTTTTGAATCTAAACTTGTAGAATTGGAAAAGCTTTTTATTATAGCCTGACACATATATACTTTATATAGAATGTAAGCTGACTAGGCATTACGGTGGATAAACACGACGACACACGGTGTATTACAGAATCTGGAAACACACAGGCCTTGACAACAATACACAGGTAGGAACAAGGATACTTACCCTTCTAACACCATAGTGACGATTGGATCTAACCATTATCTAATACACATATCACTATTATTATTTTCAGAACATATGAGAACTGTCTCATAAGATGACGCTTCCATCATTCCACATCGAAATGGACATTTGAAGTCCTAAAGAATAAGAAAAACACTGTTTTGTGTTTGGAAGAGAAATCATTTGTTGAAATTTCTATTTAGAGTATTGTTGAATTATCAATATTATTAGGAAATACTGTGTTTAATGAAATAGTTATTGCTCCTGAAGAAGCGAGGCACACTCTCGAAACGCGTAGAGGTCCATATCAAGAATGTTTTGTATTTTATGTAACCCTGAGTGAATTGAACTCTGATTTTGGTTTAGAAATAAGCACTAAAAATATCATATGGATAAAATAATTGTTGTACAACACTGTGTATATTGAAACTTGCTTTCTAATTAAGAATTACAAAAAATTGACTTACGAATTTAGCCTTTCTAAAAACAAACTAGTGAAAAATTGTGACATTTATTTAAATTTTGGTTGGATCTTTATTCCAATATCAAGAGGTGTGCAGGGGACGGGAGTTCCTATTATCAATAGGAATTCCATGTTTTTTCCATTATATTACTTACCTTTGATACCGAGGTGGTTGGTTTTCTCCCCCGCTCCCTTAAAGAGTATTTAACGACTGAACAAGCCATTGGAGCTTAGAATTTCTTTAACTTAGACTAACAATTTATTTATAATATAGGGTGTGCAATTTCTTTTTGCACTTTCGCGCTTACTCAAGACCTCTGCTAGCACTCCCGACTCCTGGGGGGCATCTGTGGGCAAAGGAACCCCCAGAGACTCCGCCAGGTCCTGAAGGTGGTCAAGAAAGGCCTTAACGGATGCCAAGGCTTCATCTTCCTGGGCGTCATGCCCCTCATCGCCCCCCCCCCACCCCTTCACAGACCGAAGGGAAGCCGGGCCCTGTAACACAGAAGTATTAAAGGGGTCTTTTCCACAAGGCAACAGGGCCCCCCCTAAGTCCAGCACCGACGACAGGTCCAACGGCTGTTTAGGAGGAGGTGTTGGTGGTACAGGAGGAGGTGGAGGGGTCTGAACAACCAGTAGGGCCTGGCCAGGTGGAGGGACTGGCACTGGAACCGGCAGTGCTAGAGGAACGGGTGGAGTACCCAGAGAAGTGGGCCTGGCCGGCGCCAACCCCAAGATGACGACCTTCACGATATCCTTCAAGAGCCCCTTCATCTGAGGGGAACACAAAAGAAAGAGGATGTGCTCAAAGAAGCAGTCCTTGCAAGCCGCCGGGTGCTTGGGGCCCGGCCCTCCAAGGCACTGGCCCTCTGCTCTTGGCCAAAGCGTTGAGGCACCTGGGGCGTGTAGCAGTAAGGATGTGATGGGTAGATGTATCCCTGAGGAGACCAGATGCCTGTACCGTACAATCTGCTGCCGCTTACAGAGGGAAGGGGACTGGGATAATCTTGCAAAGCCCATTCATTGGGGGAAAGCATGGGTGGGCCCTGAACTGGATCCAAGATGGCTGCTGGTCTGGCAAGCTCTGCACGTGCCTCTCGCCATTTTGAATCCAAGTTTATCCTCTTCTCTGACCCAATGGGGTAAGGGATCGTCGAGTGCCACCTGCAAGAGTCTGTCCTTGGCACGTTCCAACACAGCTACCGGCACAGGTGTCGAGGCTGTCTAGCCTACCGGAGCTCGCTCCGAGGCCGTGAGTCAGGGTGTTTTGACTACTGGCTGGCGGAGGGCTCACGCCTACCAGAGTGATCTCTGAGGTTGACGCTTATGCATCTGGTGCAAGGCCCCGGCGGATAAAAGGCAGAGCACGAGAGCACACCCTGGGCAAAGTAAAACACACGAGGAAGCAGCAGTTCCAAGATGGCAGTTTAATGCTAGGAGAAAGACAGCAAAAGAGAAGGGGATTGCAAGGAGGGAAGTGTCCTTGACCTTTTCCACGAGGAACCCTTACTATCACGAACCCTCGAGAGTGGAAAGCTTAAGACCAGGAACCAGGCTGAAGAATCCTGAATTGTGTGTTAGAGGTACCCAAGTTCTCCTGCGTTGATAATCAAGGAGGGGAGAATCGCCTGCCGCTGTGGTACTGTCCTTGGCTTCTACAACAAAGCAGTGCCAGTGAAATCAACACGGCCAGTGAGTTGGGGAGACTGATATCAGACCAGTCTGTGCTGAAGCCAAGGTTCAAAGCAGAAACATTGTATGGTGAGGGCTGAAATGAACAGTGTGTTAAAATGCATGCGATAACCAACGCAAGTGAAGTTGAATAACAGAGTGATTGAACTTTGAAACCAAGATACGATACCTTTGACAGAGTGGTCCGGCACAGCGTGTGAGCTCATTCGAAGGTCCCTGTAAGGTATCCAACTAAGAGTGGAGAAAGGAGAAAGAGTGGCAAAGAACTGTGCATAGAAGTGGTCCTGCGACGGGTCAAGCTAAATCCCACGCACAATCTAAAGTCTTTGATGTTGACACCCCCAAAGGAATAGATGACAAAAAAGAGAAAGCTGGTCTGAGCCCGAACGAGGGAGATCAATTGAACAAGTTAAAGACAAAGTGAATTAAGTTGGTCTGAGCCCCAACGAGGGAGATCAATTAAAAGCTTTTGGGATAAAATACGAGTAAGAGTTAAATTGGTGCGAGCCCGGCAGAGGGAGACTAATTGAGCACTGTGTTAAACTGGATCTGAGCCCGGCTGAGGGGGATCCGAGGTGAATAGTGAATAACCCAAGAAATTGGACACATGAAAACTCTACGAAGTTTGTATTAAAGGGGTCTGAGTCCAGGTGAGGGGGATACGAGATGTATAGTCAATCACCGGAGAAGTTGAATTACATGTGAAATTCCAAGAAGAGAAGAACTTATGGTTTATCGCATCAAGCCCTCTTAAAGAAGATACTTTGAAAGGCAAAGAGACTTTGGCACAGAAGGCCCTGATGTTAAACTTTGAACTGCACCCTCGTGCCAAAGAACCTAGAGACTGTGCTAAGCTCGAGTGTACTACCTTGTCCCGTGCTGAAAACGTGGGGAAGGGATGCCAACGGCCTGAACATCCCAACTTATCATTTCTTGAACACTTTTCTTTTACATAACATTATTTCCCACACCATTTGTATTGAAAGGTAAGGTATTTTTTAGTATAGGCAATTTTATTTTGACAAGGCATCACTAGGACTGCGTTATCATTATCTGGTGGTAGTAGCTTGCGTCCATCTTTAGATTTAGGATTAGATGGGTGTTTTTCAAACCCTTCCATTTGAGGTTCAATAAACACCCTTAAAAACTGTCGTCACTTTTGTCCGTCTTACTGTTGATACCATGCCTTCCTTACAGCAGGGAGGATTGCGTCAAGGGGCAGACAAGTGGAGTACATACAGTTGGAGTATGTGAGGGGCAGCGGCCAGAATGCCTTTGAGATACGAAGGACAGAATTGAGGAGAGGTGAGACGTGGTAGCAGTGTGTAGATAGGGCCTGCGTGAAATTCGCATTTGGAGGGTCCCATTCTAAGAGCAGATGGTGGGTATTGCAGACAGTAAGCTGGTTGAGACCAGTCAATGGGATGCACTGGTAGTGGAGTCTTTACAAGCAATACAGTAAATATGCCAGCCAGTAGTGATCAACAACAGATTGAATGGGGACAATGGTGACCGGAAATAGCATAAAAAGGGCAACACAACCATGACTTTAAAGAAGGCCAGTAGTACCCAAAAAAGAAACACTTTACTCTGATGTAAAGTGGGCCAACAATAGGGCATAGGTGAAGGTGGTGGTGGCTATGCTGTTATAGGGCGAGCTAGGTGACAATATAGCCTTTGCCTAACTGCCCATTACCGGACTGCCCAAAAGGCTAGACGCTCTGGTGGAAACAATATGAGGCGGGACCTCCCACACGTGGCTGGTCAGGACCCAATGGTTCTCCAGTTCAGCCTTGTCTGGGGGATGGTGGGTCGCTCCAGCACCAAGATGGGCATGTGTGTAGGTGAGGACGAAGAGCGCTGTGCATGCTAGTGTTCTTTGCAAATGCTTCAGAGTCTTGGTCATGTGACTGGCCTGGATACAATAGTTTTATGCTTCTGTGTGGCCTGTGGAATTATGGGGTTTATGGGTATCAATGAGAAAGAAATAATCTGTAAATAAAAGGAACCAATTGCAGCACCCTTACCTTTGCATCAGGATGTTATGACGATTCACCTGTGAGTTTAGGGAGGTGAGCTCGCTATGCAACAATCCCCCCTAGGGGTGGCAGAATGCAGGCGCTCACAGGGAGAGACTCCACTCACCGGGTCAAGGATGCCCAATCTTTGAGGGAGCTCGCTAACCCCCTTAGCTTTGAGACCATGCAATCCCCTAGGTCTTCCAAAAAACAATCCGAGAAGCCTACTGTCTGTTATTGTAATACACCCCCCTTTCCTTATATAGGATTCAAATCCCAGTAACACCAGACCGGTCTGTGCTGAAGCCAAGGTTGAAAGTAGAAACATTGTATCGTCTTGGTGGAGTCAATCAAGACGAGGAAGAAGACTGAAGGAGTTATGCAAATTACTCTTGACAGTTCCAGACAGTTCTAGGAAGAAGTGGCCCTGGGGAGGCATTAAGAGCACTTCAGAGACAGAAAGAAAAGACAGTTGCACTCTGCTTGGGACGGCCCAGCTTCAGGACATAAAAAGCAAGGAAGGACTCCTTGAAGGGGGAAGCCAACGGGAAGTTTGTCAACTCTTGGAAGTTTGAACCTGGGAACGAAGAAGCCTGAAGTAGAAGGAAGCCTGCAGTCGAGCTTGGGACGGCCCAGCTTCAGGACATAAAAAGCAAGGAAGGACTCCTTGAAGGGGGAAGCCAACGGGAAGCTTGTTAACTCTTGGAAGTTTGAACCTGGGAACGAAGAAGCCTGAAGTAGAAGGAAGCCTGCAGTCGAGCTTGGGACGGCCCAGCTTCAGGACATAAAAAGCAAGGAAGGACTCCTTGAAGGGGGAAGCCAACGGGAAGCGTGTCAACTCTTGGAAGTTTGAACCTGGGAACGAAGAAGCCTGAAGTAGAAGGAATCCTGCAGTCGAGCGGACGCCGCAGAAAGGTCTGAGGAATCCTTTAAAGCCAGAGGGAGGCATGACCTGAGCAGAAGCTAGAGAAAGGTCAACAGTGACATGACCTCAGGGAGGTGGACTGTGTGGTCCTGCAACAATGCTGATACAGAGAGGCCGCAGACCCTGCACAGCCGCAGCAGCACAGTGGAGCGAGAAGAGAGTTACAGGGAACCGCCTAAGGGAATGAGCCAACCCAACTCCCCAGGAAGTACCAGCGATGTGGCCCCAGCAAACAGAAGGTAACTGGAGCTACGGTAGGGGCCTAGGAGAGGGTGACTATTGTATCGGGATACATTTCCCTCATCACATTAACACTGCTAAAGACACGCCAAGTGAAGATTACATTGGGCGTAATCTCCCTCATCATAGTCACTGTATTAAAGACACCACCAGTAAAGAGCGCATCACGAGTAGTCTCCCTCGTCCCTGTAACAGTGCCAAAGTTACCAAAAGTGAGGAGAGTATCAAGAATAATAGTCATCCTCAGAGGAATCAAAAGAAAGCCCTCAACAGTGAAAAATGTCTCCGGAGTAATCTCCCTCATCACAATAATCAGAAGAGAGACATTCAGAATCAAAGAAGCTACAAGAGTGGTCTCTCTGCAGACAGTGCTATAAAGGATAGTGGAAGAAACCAAGGACACTTCAGGAATGACCTCCATGGTTTAGTTACTCAAAGAGAAGACCAGGGAAGCTTGGGAGTTTATATCGTGTTAAAAAGGAAGAACTGTTGGATCGGGGGTCAAACCAGAGAAAGTCCCTGGGAGGAGTTACAAAGACTTTTAAAGTCTGTTACTAGAGACTGTCCTAAAACAGCCTCTACAGCAAATACAGTTTAACTGGGAGAAGGGCGAAATTCTCTTGGGTTTTTCACTTTGTTGAATCAGAAGCTATTTCAAATGATTGTCAGAAGTCAGCCCAAAGGTTGACCTAGTTGACGAGGAAAAGTGAGTTATTCTCCTGGCCACAGCATTGTTGTCACAAACATTTACACAAGACTGTTAGAAGGCAGCCCTGCAGTTGATCCTCTTGAACCAGGAGAAGGGAGTAATTCTCCTGGCGTTATTTCACTTTGTCAAAACCTTTTTGATTAGTGGTAGGGTGAGAATAGGACAGAGGACGGACTCTTTACTTTGACATCCACCCTGACGGCGAACACCCAAGTTATTATTCATTTAGGTAGGGCAAACCCTCTAGTTATAGGGAGCGTTAGGCTCCTTTCTCTTTTGTTAAATAAATCTGAGTGAAAATGCCACCCCTTCCACTGCCAATCCGACCCCTTCTGAGTTTCCACAATGTTCGTGAGGAAATGCGAAAGGACTGGAAAGAGGTGGACAAAGCTGCATCTCCAAGATAAACTTACCCGAAATCATTTTTTATCAGAATTTCCAAAGGCAGTTGTGGTACATTTCCTGCTGTCAAACAAGTTATTTCATTGATTGATGGCTGCAGATGTTGACGAGACAGTGACCAACATTGACTACAAGGTAAATGCAACGGTGAAGTGAACGAATACTGCTAAGACCTTTGCACCGAGAACAGGTACATTAGGTGTTAATCAGAAAAGTTAAGGAAAAAAGATTCTCAGTCCCTCTATGCATTCGTGTAAAGAGGACTGCAGCCTGCTGCATTAGAAATGATGACAAGCAAGTCTGGCTACTGCCAAATGGGACGTTTGATGGCTTTAGTTCCTGGGGTTTTATCAAGGCCAGGTGGCATCTGTGGTTGAGATTATTGTAAAAGGCTGTTGAGATTCAAAAGATCATTCTAATGCATCTTCCTTCTTTTGGGGTGAAAGCTGCTTGGATAAAAGCTTGATGGTCTTATTTTGATTGATTGCTTGGGAAGACCACAAGTTGGTGATGCCTTTTTGTGGAAGGAACAGTGGTGACCTTACATGAAGTCACGCAAACCATTCCGACTCCCCTGCAGTACGTTCAACATATGCAAGAACTGTGTCGTAGGTAGCCTGTGGGTCAAGGTTCCTACCCCCGTAGCTTGCATGTCCAACATTCCCTCTAAATCAGGACTACATTTGCCTTGTGTGCTCCAGTCTGCCAGCTGACGTCTGCATTGTGCACTTCCTGACGGCGTAGCAGAATTAAGCATTTTGTAACTTTTATGAAGATTGTCAGTGAAGGTTATTACATAGACTTTTGCACCATTTCTCCCTTGACTCAGAACCGAGCAACCCCTCTCCCAGTTAGCAGCATCAAATGCAGGGAGTTGATAAAAAGCCCACTCTGCTTCTAAAAGGGTGAATACGCCAGTAAGGATGTTA
Organism: Ambystoma mexicanum; assembly: GCF_040938575.1. Classification (NCBI taxonomy): domain Eukaryota; kingdom Metazoa; phylum Chordata; class Amphibia; order Caudata; family Ambystomatidae; genus Ambystoma; species Ambystoma mexicanum. The sequence continues at coordinate 1,055,899,962 of NC_090921.1, read as the reverse complement.
GTTGTGTACCGACTAGGGCAATTCAGGAAGAGTGATGCACAATAATATGCCAAAATTAAAATGATGTCCTATATTTTCGAAAAATGAATGCGTCCAACGCGAACCAAGCTTCAACATGAGGTTCATTGATTTAACTTTAGAAAAGGATATCTATAGCATATAATAAGTATTGTACATATAGAAGCAATCACACACCCTCTCCGTCAACCCCTTTGTATAACTGCAGCTACTAGTCTATTTTCTATTCTTATACCAGATAGGGAAGTGTAATATAAATTAAATTATTGGTACGCTTACCACAAGTTTGTTTGTTTTTTACAGAAAGTACCTTAGGTAAAAGGCTCAAGACACGCGTTTGGACGCTTTTTCTTTCTCCCGAGCCAGTTATAGAATCCTCTCAGGACGCACTGTCAGTTTCCCAAGTGAGAAATCTGAAGGTGTCTCCCTGACTAGTCCCTGGGGTTCTGTCATCCAGGTGGCCAGGACATGGCCATCGTTATTGGATCCAGTTCCTGGGGGTCGACCAGTGATGAAGAATTCCCTGGATGGGGGGTCCTCTGGGAGTGCAAGTGGGACACCGACGGTTGAGACGCGGTATCCCCCTTCGCATGACAACTTTTCCCCACACGTAGGATACACAAACATTTTCGCATATTAAGAAGGACTAACACTCAAGCCATTTACCTGACATGTCCCAACACCAGGGTCAGGCAAAGTCAGGCAATTGACCAGAACCGCACACACCAGACGACCCTTTCCCTTCCCCAGAGGGATAAAAGGTGGAGCACGAGAGCACACTATGAGCAAGGCAGACCGCACGTCCAGGAAGCTAACACAGCACAGCAGTTCAGAAAGACCGAGAGGGTATCAAGGAGAGAAGCGTCCTTGCCCTTTTGACCAAAGCCAGTGGAATCTCTGCAGAAGGAATCCTAAGACTGAACAACAAACAGTGTGTTGCAGAAGATGTCAACGGTACACAAGACCCTATTCCGCTGATAAACTGGGTTGAGACGCTTGTTTCCATGGTACCAACCTTGACTCCAAAGAGAAAGAAAGCCATGCAGTTCATCACAGCCGGTGAGTCAATGGGAGAGTCGTTAAGAAACCGAACTGTGTTGTACGAAAAGTAGCAAACGGCTAATTGAACTGTGAAAGCTTAAAATGACTACTAATGAGAAAGGGGGGAAAACCAGCAAAAGAGGGGTCCGGCACCACGTGGGTGCTCACTCAGGAAACTCTGGCCGATTACCCGATTGTTTAAACTATGATAACCAGAAGGCCTTGGGAAAGGCGAGAAGGGGGTCAAAGTGGACATACAGAGGTCTTATAAAATCCTTTGTACAGTCGAAAGTCTTTGACCGACAGAGGATTGTGAAGTTAAGGGAAGTGAATCTCGCACCGTAAGAATTGAATGAGAAAGGCACGATCGACAAGAGTGCAAGATTGAACCTGGAAGAGGGATGCTGATAAAAGGGGGTGAAATCTTAAGTCCCAAAATACAGTGCGTTGACAAGAGTGAACCCGGCCGAGGGATGTCCACAGAGTACTGTTGAAAAATACATTAAGATTTATGAAGAACCAAAAGAGGGTTGTGTCGAAAGCCATAGTGAACCTGTCGGACGGAGGCTAACAATTGAGAAGGGTCCAAGCCCGGACGAGGGCGACCCTGGGGTGGAAAAGACATCACCCAACGTATATGTGAAAAAGGAACTCTTTGTTTATTATTTTGATACATGAGGTCTACAGAGGCCAGAGACTTTTTGGTAGAAAAAGAGACTTAACCCCCGAAGGCCCCGATTGCTGAGAGCGGAACTGTTAGCTGGTGCTGCGAAATCTCGAGTGTGTGCTGTGCGCCAAAGTCCCACCTTGTCCCGTGCTGAAAATGTGGGGAAGGGAGACCTCAAGTACTGCATCCTGACTTATTGTTTGTGAACACTTCCTTCTTTCTTGAGAACATTATCCAACAATTCTTTTGTATTTAGCGTAAGGATTGGCAATAGATTTTCTTAGTATAGGCCCTTTTATTTGACACAACACCACTAGGACTCCCTTATTATTATTTGATGGTGGAAGCTTGCTCCCATCTTAGATTTAGGTTTAGATTAGGCATTTTTCCAACCTACCTTTGCAGTTTGATAAATACCCTTGAACCGTGATCACTTGTGTCGGTCTTTAATGTAGCCACTATGAGTTCTTTACACTCTGTAGGTCGTTAAGGTGCTGAGGTTGCAAACACATTTCTTTTATCAGTGGCAGAGCCTTTCGTATGCACGGTGGAACATTTCCAACTCAAAGAGGTCACAAAGCACCTGTGATAGTTAAAGTGAGTGACACAAAGCACCTATTTAAAGCTTTGTTTATATCCATGATGAGTACTATCTGGAAATGCAAAAAAATAAAGTTGCTTTATGTCCCTAATCAAATGTTTTCAACATCATGAATAGCAATGAGCTGGAGGTTTGTTGAAATTAATCTCCATATCTATCTGAGTTTATTACACAACTTCTTTTATCACATGTTTTAAATCACTGAACGTACAGTGGGGTTAACTAGATGTTTCAGGTTGGCATTATCTTGCATTCTGGGACTTACAGATTGCCATTCAGGATGTGAAAATAAAGCCACAGTGATATTCTTTGTTGCTGTAAGGATTTAGATGTTGACATGTGGCTTTATTATGAAATGTGTGTTTTTTGTAAGTAAACTCTAAGACATTACTACTGTAGGCCTTGAAATCCAAACTATTTGTACCGAGTAAAGCTTGGAAGGGGTGTGGTCAAATCTGCAGATTAAAATCCCTGCTTCACTGTTCAGCCAAGGTTAGTGATCCTGGTCCCCCTTACCCGCACTTTTCCCTCCCACCCCCCAGCACCCACACCCCCATCTGCCCGGCCATCCCACTCCCTCCTTTTTGGATGCAGCCAGAGTACTACTAGTGCCTTTTTTCAACTTCTACCACTGCCTTACGCTCACTTTTCACTCGCTTTCACCTGTGCCTTTTTCTTTCCTCAACAGACCAAGATCTGGTTACTGTTGAAAGGGGCACAATGCGCCACTTTCTACACCAGCCCTGACACGGTAAGACCACTACGGTAGTGATGGGTGCAGTATAAAAGCTTCTCATGAAAAGACAGTAAACCCCCTGGAATGACTGAATACACAGATGCATCCTTCAAGCACTAACATTTGCAGAGACATCTAAGAACATCACCACGGAGACGGGATAAATAGACACGAGCCCAGAAACCGCATCTTTATTGGTAAACAGCCCAATGGGCCATGAAACTCCAGATGAGAAGGTGGTCAGGTATTCAACAAATAAACTTGAATTCCTTCTAGCACGGCGTACGCTATGGTTAATACCCGACACACGCGCCTCGGATAACCCCTCAAATGTGGGCACGGGCCATCGACAACAATAAAAACAGATATCCCACTAACCTTCCAATGATAGCACAAGGCCCAAATATACATAAACAAGAACAAAGAAGCATCTAGGAACTGGCACTCCGTAGTCATCCGATGTGGCAACTATGTGCGTCACTGCCGCCACCATACGCCCCACCAACGGGTTTGTATGCCAATAACCAGCGCTCACTTGTACCAAAACACCTGGTGGCCACCAACCACTGGGACAACATGCCTATCCATCTTCCCATACAGGAGGGCCACCTGACGTGGCTACACATCCTCCCAACACAAACGCATGCAGTGCAAGCTACAAATATCAAAGTGTACGTGACAAAAAACAAACCAGAGCCCAGACACGCCATTTATACCAGTTAAATACAAACATTCCACCTCCCTCTAAGCAAGAGCTTCAGATCAAAATTAAGTATCAACGCCCTTTTGGTACTGCTCATTCTATGCTCAGTACACGGCACCCCAAGCCCAGGACACATCCAACAGCTTGAAAAAGGAAACCGTCAACACGTACATAAACCAGATATCCCACCCACTTCACAATTATATTAAGAGTCTCAGACACACACAAAAAGCACAAAAAAGCATGAAAGATCTGCGATTATCTATATAGGAAGTGGGGCTACATGGCTCATCGCCATACAGCCCACCCAAACGGTGATCTGTCATTAACTATAGGTCCTAATCTAATCAGCCCCCACCAATACCTAAATGCTAAATACTCTCACCCATAAAGGGGAGAAACAACTGTGAGTACCCGATAATCACCATTCAACAGGAAGCCAATCAATGTCTGATACAATTGTGTGGAAACCACAAGGTCACCTTCAGGAACTCGGGACAGACTGACCCTTATATGGTCGCTAGGGGTTTACCATCCTTGACATAACCTTGATAAGCCTACCTACCTCCCCTTCCACCAACAAACCTAACTTTCACGCTCCTTCTTTCACCTTCCCCTCTGTACATTAATCAACTAAGATGCACCAGGTGGCCACACAGAGCGTTCATCAAAGCCTAACCCCTCTCATCTTTTCTCCAGACATCAGTAGGTCAGGATTCACGCTTCTTCCCTTCCCGTGTTCTACTAACCACAGATGTCCCCAGGCTCCGCTGTGGGATGTTTTTATCCACGCATCCAAGCCCTACCTCAAAACTGTGCAGTATTGACATGGAAAACATCATGATGGCCAGAGCTTCCCAGAAAATGCACAGGGAAATGCATGAAGAATAGGCTGCCACTCATTTTTGCCGATGTTATGGGCACAGAAGGACACTGCCTAAAACCACCATTGGACTACCCACACAGTAGTCTGAAACCATTGGGAATGGCAATGCTGATTGCCAAAAGCAAACCCATAACTGTTGGGAATTCATTTTCTTAAATCCCAAAAAGGGGTGCAGTACCAGTACTCACCACTATCAAAAAGCCGGCATTTTAAAACAACACCAGATTTTACTTTTTTGTGTAAAACTGAATAAATGAACCCAAAGTAAAGTTATATTCTGAAGTGACTGGAACAAGACTGGCTGAGCTGTGGATTTCAGCAGTTTAAGTAAATTTGGACTGAAAGACACTAAAAAATCTAAATGTTTAAAAGAAATGAGTGACCTACTTTTGAGTGTCACATAGGTTGCAATTGTTTAAATGTCATAGTTTTAAACTTAGAATCAGCATTCTAGCTGCATATGTAAAAATGTTTAGTTTTATTTGAATGCAGAAACTGGGGAACAGAAATGACATGTAGCTAAAAACTGGCTTAAAGAGATTCCAATTTTGCCTGGCAACTACCCCCATCAGGAGTGAAACTTGAGTCACAGCTGTGTTCCCAGGCCTATCTGCCTTTTGCTGGCCACACTAAGGATATGCCATCTCTCTGATAATTGAATTAAGGGGAGCCCCCACAGAATACAGGAGCTCTGAACAATGCAACCCCTTCACCCAGGCAGATGGTTTATTGCAGATGTCGTAAATGGAGCTTCCTCCTGGAAGGACAGGGGAGGAGCACTGCCTGTGAGAGCAAGCTGGCTTGGCAGAACTGGAAAAACCAGAAATTCAACCTTGTGCTGGGGGGAAACCACACCCCTTTGGGGCCAGAACATAACTCTAAAAAGATGAATAACTCATAGTACGGACTTGTGAAAATTATTTAAATGACACCATAATTCTTGTGATTTTTCTGCCCACATTTTAAGACGTGTTAGGACCCGGTGGTATGTTCAGGGGGGTTTTAGCGGAAAAGAGGATATTACTCAAAATGTGTGCATGTGAAAAATCTGACACTTCATCAATTAATGTCCATACTCCTTGCGCACATGTGTGTAAATTTGGGGTAATGTCCGATATTGCAAACCAGTTAAAAAGTGCAAAATATTACCATTTCTGAATGCAAGCCCCCAGGAAGAGCAGAGTTTGAACAGGGTATACCTCCTGTAATGCATGAGGGGTGCATGTAATTTTAAACAAATGTGTACCTGTGCAAATATGCCTTTTGGATCAAAATATAGATTGTGTGTAAGTTGACAGGGGTGGGTTCTCTGTACCATAAACAGACCTCATCATGATGACACTTCATTTCATTCCCCCAATCAAGTGGAAGCGGATGAAGTGGCCAATGACAAGGGGAGAGGGGTAGGGCCTAGGAAGCTGCCCTCTCCACCCATTTTCAAAACACATAAAAGCAGACAGGCAGGACAGATAGGGACCTTCAAATCCATTTGCAGCTGGAAGCTCTGCCGGAAAATCCATACTTTACCTCCATCAATCTCTAGAGAAAGCTGTGCAGAAAGATCCAGACTTCAAATCCATCAATCTCCAGAATCTAGAGAGAGAGCAGACCCAGACCAGACCACTGTTAGCAGAACCAGAGAGAGCTGACCCAGATCACTGTGAAGTGCAGAGACCGGAGTCCAGTCCAAAACCTGACCAGATCCGTGGCGAGGCCTAATTCAAAAATATAGTGTGAGTACCTAGCAGAACTGTGCAGAACCAATCTCTTAGTTAAAATAATATAATTCAATCTTAATCTAAGTAGAACTGCCTCCTAACCGTCACCTGTCATTTGTAAAGCTGTCACCTGTCATTTTCTAGTTGCAAGCTGCACTTGTCTTTTTGAACTTTAAAATTTCAAATCTGAAAAACGACCTTTATTTAATCGCTCATATCTCCGTGACCGTTTGTCCTAGAGACTTGCAGTAACTTTCATCTGGAAGCTGATAGTGATAGTCCTTGTAGTTCCTCTGTAATCGCGCCCGGCGCATTCGCAAATTTTGCCGCGATTTGAAAATTTCTCCACTTGCAAAAAGATAGCTGCTTTTGCTTTCCTCTGAGAAAAATCGTCTGCCTCATAAAAACTATCACTGCTAGAGTGATCCTGAACTTATTCAAAGCATATCCCACTCACCCTGAACCTCCTAGAGGGAATTAAAAGCATTTTAGTATATTTTTCACGTCATTGCCAGCACATATAAAAGCATTTTGGGCCTGTGTTTTAAACTTCTGTAGTCCAAGCTTGCTGGGGTGAACTGAATCACATTTGATTACATTTCTGAGAACTGTGTGCTTTCCTTCCATTTCCTTGCATTGCATAAAGGGGAGAGGGGATTGCCAGAGAAAAGTGATTACATTGTTGGTTGAAATCATATTGAGTATTTCCTGTACTGCATTTTCATTCCACCTTGCATCCATTTGAAACCATAAAGTATTGTTGCTATCTTATCCATCCTATAACCACTCATCATTGATTATAAAGAAGTGTGCTAGTGCCAGACTATCCATTATTGATTACTGATCAGATTAAGTGTGATATTCAATTATTAATTTATTATAAAGCGTGATATATATATATATACATTGTTTAAATTATCAAATAAACCTTTAAACTTGCAAAACAGAACTACTTCTTGGCTCAGTGGGGTCAGGAGGATTCCAAGAGAGGGGTGTTATATAGGGGTAGTCATCCAGAATGCATGAACTGGACATAAAGATATATCAATAAGGGTTTCCATTCAGTATCCCAGACTAGGCATTGACTTAGCTGTAGTGTTGAATTGAATCCTCTTACACCGCGTTTGGAGAACTTCGCGCTGAGCTGTACCGTAACCGCAGAATTACATGACATATATATGGTGCTACACAAATAAACACATTTTTCGGCATGGACGCATTTACACCGGGCTGCATCAATGTCCACATGGGATTAATATACATCGAAAATGCCATGGTGTTCAAAATTAAAACATCCCATAGGTGCTCATTCGTTCATTTTGCAGAATAACTTTTGGTAAATAAAGGCGATCACAATTTTATCCAGGTCACAATAATCATGTATAGCACTATAGTTTAACTGATAAGTGTTGAGCTCACTCAGTGCTTGCATAACATGGAACGTGTGTCTGTGTGATCTCTTTTGGCATGAAGGAATCCAAGCACGAATGAGTGGCACCTTGAAGGACCAATGGCAGCAGATCCCATGGAGATGGGCTGAATAGTGAATGGAGGGATCAGGACTCCCTCCCTCCCTCCCTCCCTCCATCCATCCATCCATCCCTCCCTCCCTCACTCCCTCCTTTCCTCCCTCTCAGATTCACAACTGCCTGGCCAGGTGAAGGGGCACGAGTTCTAAGATCTGCCTGGCACAGTACAGTGGACAGTCATTTCCAGCATTATGCAGATGTACCGGAGAGATCATGGAAACATGCAACTGGTAATTCCTTCTGAAGCATCAAGAGTGTGCAGAACTGATTAGCTTTATGTCGTGGACATCCTAAACTATGAGCAAAACATCACCAAACCAATGAACAAACGGCAACACCCTTAACTTGCCTAAACCCCAATGCCATCTTTCATATGCCACCCCGTATTCCTTTGCCAGACAGCTGCGCCATTCCAGGAACATTGGCTGAGGGAAAGAGACTCAGCCCAGCCCAGGGACAGATTCTTGGATGGGAGAAGGGGCTCAGCTTAGGGACCAGGGCTGGAGTGAGCGAGGGGCTCAGACCATAGGCAAGTGGTGGGGGAGGAAGTGGCCCAGTCTACAGACAAGGGGTGGGAGGAGCTCAGGCCAGTGGTAAAGGTTGGGGGAAGGGAGCGACTCACACCAGGTACAAACGTTGAAAAGGAAGGCCCCTCCTGTGCAACCAAGAGCGGGGGAGGGACACGCCCTAGGTATACAGGGGGATGAGAGGTAGCCTCCCTAGTTACTAAGAGTTAGGTGAGGGAATCAGCCCAGTTTACAAATGGCGGCGGACATGCCAGGAAAAAATAAATGGTGAAGTGGGGAATCCCATTAAGGACAGATGGTGACAAGAGGAAGGTACCGCAGGGACATACAGTGAAGCAGGGACTTACACTAAGGTCAGAGGGCAGGAGAGGGACTCACCTAATGAAGAGAAGGTGGGGAGGGACTTTGTCCGGAGGCAGGCGGTGTTAGAGTGAGGACTGAGGACTGAGGAGTGAGGACTGAGACGACAGTGGCATAACAGCAGGCATAGCGGCTAGCAGGTGGGTGCACACCGGCGAGGGAGTGGGAGATCTGGCACACTTTGCTTGATGACAGGAAGTGAATCAACCACAGAACCTGGTGTCCACTTACCTTACTGGCATGAAACTCTAGCCGGCGCAGGAACCGTTCAATGGATTTTACTTGCTATAAAAAAGGAAAATATATGGTATGAGAGATTGCAATTGTACTTCCCATGCCTATGGCTCACAGCGGAGTGTGCGCTACCAGTGGTGCTTTCTACCTGCACGAGCTCTCAATAACCAATCAGGGCCATAGGACATCTTTAGATGACCTACAAGACGTTCAAGCCCATGCACATTCAGGAGATTGGGGATTGTGGGACAACTATGAAAACAAGACAGAGCACAAATTAGCTGCATCGTGCGGTCCAATGTACTTGATGACTTTGTACAATGGGGGATGGGGGAACGAGGTTGGCACAGGGTTTTGTGCACCTTTGGGAGTGGGAGTTTGGGCATCAGTGCCACAGTAGCCTGCTTAGTGTGTGCCCGTTGCACTGGGCAGAGCCTAATCTAGTCAGGAGCTCCCTTATTCAAATGACTTGTGAACCCTGTGCTGTCTTGCAAGTGTTACTCTTTTCTGTTTCCACTAATAACTCATAATGGGTAATAAATAGCCTCTACCCTGCACGCACCCTTCCCTTAATGGTTCCTCAATCCAAACCCCACGGTGTGCTCCCCTAAACAGCATACCCTCTTATCACTCCACCATCCTCTAGGTTTCCCACTCGGGTCGCCACCCACTGGAACGCACTGCCACCCCACATCAGAATGATTGAATCCCACCAAGCCTTCCGCAAAGCTGTTAAAACCAAGCTCTTTGTATGAAACGTACCTGACGGCATTCTGTCACTGTATTATGAATATCATGCTTCACCTGCAACTATGCCTGTAATTGTGTATCCATAAGACCTCCGGTCTCATGCATATCTGCTGAATTAAGAATCCAACACCTACTTGTAACAGCGCCTCGATGCCCATGGGCTGCAAGTGCGCTATACAAATGCGAATAAATAAATAAATAGGTTTCCTTAAAGATCCACCCTTTTATTTAATTATTCTGCAATTCCTATTTACCAACATACCTGGTTGGATTGAGAGTTTAGTGTACGAGCCTGGGCATGGCCCCTCTGCCACCCTAAAGGTGCTGGCATCCTCTGTTGAATAACCGAGGGCGGATCGTGTGTGCACCGCGTGAACTCTATGCACAGTGCCAAACCCACCTCTGCTCCCCTTCCCCGTTCATCCTTTCACAAACCACCCTCCCCTGTATATGCCCAGTGCCCCCATTCTGCTCAATGCCCTTTTGTTTCCTATGGCCACCCCCCATCTCTTTGTTTAACCCTTTATCATTTGCTCTTCTCCTAATCTCTGCTCCCTCCATGTCTATGGAGTCTTCTTCTCCTTTCCTCTCATTCACTAGTTTTCATTGACTCCACTCCATGCCACATTTACCAAATACCATGCACCCCGCCATTACCTCGCGGGGCGGCAGTGCACACCACTGAGTTTAAGAACCGGCATCCACACAGCAACCCTACATGAGGAGTCTTACCTTGTCCAAGTCATACAGAAAGCCCTGCAAAGAAAGAAGAAGAGGAGGTTAGACTCATCACAACCACCTCGGCACTCCAGCATTGCATCAACATCTCTGGGAGCAATATCCCCCCACGTCCTCCCCATTACAACCACCCCAGTGCCCCGCCATCTCACCACGGTCCCTGTGGAGGACTACCCCCGTGCACTTGAGGGGCGAAGAGGGCATCTTCCCACAGGTTAAGAGGCACTGGCCACTCGCTTTACCCCTCCACAAGGGTTTAGTTTTTTGAACTTATTTATTTAATGGTGCTTATATTGAGCTTTTTTTATTTATTTTTTATTGTTATAAAATAACCTTTAACAACCTTCATTAAAACAAATCATCTTAATTACATAGCATAACTCAATTTAAACAAATCGTCCTAATTACATAACACTTCATTTTACCAATCAATATTAACAGGAGCAGCAAAATTCATTACATTTACCCAGAATCATAAAATATAAGAAAAATAACTTAGAATGGAAATCACAATCCATCTAAAAGCAAACCATTTACATTGGTGCCAACATCTCTTTGAAGAAAAGTATTGCTGCCGTCAGCCAATGGTTAGTATATTGAGAGCCCATATCTCGCTGTCACACCACACCTACTCCTCCAATAGATGATTGGCCGACCGAATGGTCAAAATAATGATGACGCCCGTCATTTAGAGCCCCACAGTATAGCAGCAAATGCTGCAATGACTCAACCTAGCCCTGCTCAGAGCAGTAATGACAGGACCTTGACTCCCACAAGATCCCGGCTTTAGCGCCCTCAATTTCTTTTGTTGGTAAAAATGGAGTCTCAGCCTCATAGGCATTCTTATCGGGCTCAGGGAATTATATATATTGGTAGGCGGCCTACCGACAGGCCGGACATCAATGAGCATATCTTTAAAATGCTTGTATGATCTTACTTTTCCAATTGTCAGGATCCAGTCTCTTTCTTTTAATGTAGTCCTGGTTTTCAAAGGGGAGTACCGGAACATGTCCATTCCCATTTATTGAAACAAGCCAGTTTTTTTGAGTCTAGGAGCAACCTCAATTCCCACCAAATAGAACCTTGCTCAGCACACAAGATGTTTTTCAATACTGTGAGAATTTTAGACAGAAGATGATACTTAATAGAGGGAAGGTATACTTCATAGCGGATCACCGCCGCAGGGACACTGTTTGGAAGCAGCAGGACTTTCCTCCAGAAGGTACCCTCAAGCATCTCCCAGCACGTTACTACTGGAAGTCCCTGGTTTTCACTGCCATATAGCAGGGAGGGGACAACCTTCGATTTATAATATTCCAGGACAGGGGCTAGTGAAAAATAGCAACTTTTTCGGTTCATTGCAGCTGCCTGGGACTCCAACATTTTCACCTTTCAGGATAAATTACTCTGGAGTTCTGCAGTGTTCTGCAGTGCCTGCAATCTAGTACCCAGTAATACAAAAAAGTCGGGACATTTTCCAAGGCCTCCCTGTTGAGACACTAACGGAAATGCCTGTATTTTTGTCTCATGCCAGGCTGTAGCACCAAAACCTTTGATTTATTCAAATTGATGGTTAATTTGTTAAGACTTGCGTAAGCCGCCAATGCATCCAGCTTCCGCTGGAGGCCGATTGGAGTGCAATCAAAAAGTACCAAATCATCGCCATAGAATAAGTAGTCTAGATTTAATGTAGATAGGCGAGGCGAGAAACTTCGGATGTTTTCAAAGATTCCGCTGATGTCGGAGGTAAAGAGAATAAACAGAAGGGGGGCCAGGGTGCACCTCCGTTTCAAGCCTCTAGTAGTTTCAAAGGCCGTTGAGAGTGTGCCCTGAGCATTCAGCCGGACCCTAATGGTCATGTCTGAATGAAAATCCACAATCATGTTTAAAAGAGCATTTGGGCAGCTTCATTTCTGCAATTTAGACCAAAGACCAAGAGCTTTTATCCTAAGCGCTTGACAACAATTACAATCGCAGTACATACAAAAATGAGTAAATGGAATAGAAAGCCAGCAAGTAAAAGTTCTTAATTCACATGACAGATCCAGGACAAACAGATTGAAGTAAATGATTTTTCAGACGTTTATTAAACTACGCAAGAGAAGGCTGTTTCGCAGGCCCTACACACCACAAGCTTTTACCCCCAAGTCGAGTAAATGACCGTCCAGTTTCATTTATCAACTAAAAATGTGAGACGGAATCCTACGTTTGTCGGGGAGGTCTCAAACTGAGACAGAAGTCCCTTATAGGTCCTCTGATCCAAAGCGTAGAAGAAATAATTACCTTCACTAATGTGGTTTCTAATGGATACAATCTCCGGGCCCCTACAACAGAGATTCCACATCTTTTAAAAAAGCTCAGGCCAAGATTGGACCCAGACAACTTTCCACAACCACCAGGGGGCGATGAAGCCGTTTCAGACCAACTGGGTTATGGCGTTGCAGGTACCGCTGGCACAGAAGGGTACAGGGGTGGCCGGGTGGGTGTGTGTGTGTTGGAAACGGTGAACGTTAAGGTTTAATCTAGTATTAAACATAGAATAAAACTAACATAAATGGCAACTTAACTCCACCTCACAAATAATAATTTAAAAAAGGCAAGACCAGCAGAGTACAAACAAGGTCATATACAACAGAAATATAGAAACAAAACGCAATTAAGATATTAACAATAATCAAAAATACATTGGTGCTGTAAAGTTTCAGCAATGCTGGGTTGCATTTTATGGTTAATGTTTAATAATAAGTTAAACCTTAAAGCTCACGTTCACAATGTTTCTAGACTTACTTTTGGTAGGTAGTTAGCGTAAGGGTCTTAAAAAAATGCTTTCTCCTGCTGATAACCTATTTCTTTGGATCTGATAATTGTGCAAATTGCATAATGCACAGGTGAGTTTGTGATCCGGGGTGGGTGTGTGTGTTGTAGTGTGGGGGTTTGTGTGCGTTCTAAAGTGTTGGGAGCTACTCATTTGTTTGGGGAGGTACATTCAATCATTTTGTTTGGTCCCTCAGGCCCAAATCTGCAGGTACGGCTGTATGGGTATCTTAAGATGGGAGTATGTCAAGTCTGACTGATATTTTCAATATTTTCCACCATGCAGAATAAAGGCTAGGCGTGTGCCCAATTATAGAATATCCAAGCTCGCAATTTCCAGATAAATCGGGCTTTACATTTGCACTTGCCACTAGCCATTGGCACGTCTTTGTGACTAAGAAATGGTGTGCTCTGCATGTGGTGAACTGAGGGGGTGAGCGACTTTGTATGCCTGGCTAGTAGCTTGCAACTTGAAATGTTTACCAGCAGAGATATGCAGCACAAATGTGATTAATTTGCTTCTATGTAAATCGCAGTGCAACATTTTTTACAAATAATTTTGGACATGAAAATGTTGATGAAACGTCAACAAATCTATCATGTGTGTTTGGATCTGGCAGATAAGTTGCATGCCCAATTCGATGAACTTTAATGGATGAGAACCAAGGTTAGTGGAAATTGATTAATTTTCCTCTGTAATGTCATGAAATCTTATCAACAGGCACAACCGAGACTGTACGACATAAATAGCATTGCTTTTGTTAAATAAACACTGGCAGGCAGGTAAAGACACGTGGCAGGCACATAGTCATATACCATCATGAAGGAATTTGAGCCCGATCCGAAACAGTACTCCATCTATAACACAGGGTAGCTGAGTGACTAGGACCGTTACTAACTGCCATGATGCTCGATGTATCACCCACCCCTAGTGCATATAACATACATTACTCACCGTAATAGTCTTTCAGATGCTTGTATCTGCTTAGATTCACATGCTTGCCTAGGCCAACATCTAGTGGTAGGTGCAGAGTAATGTGTGACTTGTTTACAAAGTTCGAAAAGGGGCGTCGACTGTGCCCATTTGTAATCCTATCCCTTGTGTGACGTGTACTGTACCCCTGGCCCTTCACGTGTTGTGGTCCCTCAGACTGTTTTGTTTCTGAGGGAGCATGAAGTGTATGCATGAGTAAAGAGATGAAAGGTAAGGAAGGGAGGTGTAAAATGTCTATGTGCCTTCAACTCCAAGAGGGGAGGAAGGGTAGGCAAACCAGCTTGAAACAAGGGAACTGCTTGACTGTCCAAGGTTGAAAACCCCTTTTCTTCTGTGCAGAAAAGTGTGAAGAATAACTCAAATTTCAGCATTGCATTGGAGCTGCTCTAACGCCCCTAATTAGGAATGCCTCTGAAACTCATGGAGACATTGTGCAGATACTGGATGGGTATAATGGGTGCATACTGATTTGAGGTGGTAGGGGAGGATTCTTGAAACATTAAATACCCAGAGCAAGACCCATGGTTATTGTGGGATTGTTATCCAGGCATGCATGGGGTTTGGCTGAAGAATGCTCCCTAATTCACAGTGGACAACGTTCAATTCATATGCTTGTATTTTGGAAGAGTATCAACTCCTTGAGGACTTTAGGTGCTTCTTATCTGGCCACTAAGGACCAAGGGCGTGTCTAATAATTTTCCCTAATCCTGAACATTCCTGCATTGACCTGCCTGATCTTTGAAGGATGTGCACTAGATCAATGAAAAGAAGAAGTGGAACCTTTTGTTATGGGGACATCCAGGTAGTTTGCAGTCTGAACAACAGAACTGTATTTGGTCAG
Source organism: Ambystoma mexicanum (assembly GCF_040938575.1). Taxonomy (NCBI): domain Eukaryota; kingdom Metazoa; phylum Chordata; class Amphibia; order Caudata; family Ambystomatidae; genus Ambystoma; species Ambystoma mexicanum. Next base: position 1,055,884,805 of record NC_090921.1, on the reverse strand, counting down.
CCAATTATTGGTTGAGACTTCCAAATGAAGAGAGGTCTAGAACCTTCTCTTATCAATTATCAAATAGGAAGGACCTGGAGAGGGGACTTCCCTGGACAGGACTACCCTCAAATGTATTGCTCTAGATCAGGGGTCTGCAGCATTTGGTTCTCCAGAGGTTTTGGACTATGACTCCCATGATCCCCTACCATTGACAATGTTGGCTGGTGCTTATGGGAGGTGTAGTCCAACACATCCGGAGAGGCCAACGTTGCAGACCCCTGCACTAGACTATATCCCTACATGCTCTAGGGCTGGGCTCATTAGGAACAAGCCTGCCTGTTTTACTTCCTTAACAATGGCCAGAAATTCCACTCCCATCGCTATGTGAGAATATCTCAGGCTAAATCTGCAAGTCATTGCCATATGCTGTAGGTGGATAGACCAGGGGTCTGCAACCTTTTGCTCTCCAGATGTAATGGACTAAAAATCCCATCAGCCTTAGTCCGCTTAGTAAATAGTGAAGGAACATGGGAGTCACAGTGCAAAACATCTGGAGCACCACATGTTGCAGAGCCGTGCACACAGCAGGTGAACATTTCTTTGGGGTAATTGTGGAATAGGAAAGGTTCAGAACATGGGTGCCATCATGCCTAACATAATTGACACACATTTGAGTATAGGTGTGGCACTTTCGCAATCAGATTTAGAGAGTTCACATTTGTTGTAGAATAGAGAAGAACAAGTTACTTTCTTACCTGGTAACGTTATTTCGATGGGATGGTCCGAGGACGTATTCCATATCTATGATAGGTAATCGCCACAGCTGTGCTGCTTCGGAAAATCTTCGGCATCTGTGTCCTACGTCCATGACGTCGATACGCTGTCCTCGAGCCGACGTCACTGGATGTTATAAGTAGGACGCACGACGCCAGTAGCCTCAGTTATAGTTTTTTCCCAGAACGTGTAGCACCAATCTTCTGCCAGTATGACCACAGAAAGCCTTGCGGAAATGTAAGCTGCAATCGCATAAGAAATTCTTTAGTGGGGCAGGTATGGAGGGAGCGATATGGAATACGTTGGACCATCCCATCGAAAGAACGTTACCAGGTAAGAAAGTAACTTGTTCTTCGAGGGGATTGGGTCCTCCGACGTATTCTGTATCTATGACAGACTCCCAAAGCAGTACCAACATATGGAGGAGGGAAAAGAATTTAGAATATAGAAATTTAGAATGCCCAATTAAATTGCAAAGTAAAGGACCGCCTTGCCAAAGGGCCAGATCCTGCCCATGGATAGAATCTAGGGAGTAGTGTCTTACAAAATATGGACCGAAGCCCATGTGGCTGCTTCACAGATGTTACGAATAGGAACACCCCTCTGCAGGGCAGGTAAAAGAGGCCTGCCAGTCTGCGCTCCCCAATCAGAATAGTGGTCTAAGGTTTGCCTTGTACAAGTAGTTAGTCCAATGCCACTCTCACGTGGGTTATATAGTGAGTATTTTATTCACAAAAAGAAACAACACTACACGCCAACACGTGTTTCGGCCCTCTCTGGGCCGTCCTCAGGGCGTATGCACATTAAAATTATGTGTAACGCTGGTGACAGTGCTGGAAAGCGTTATCCCGAAACTAGTGTTAAGCTTCAAGTCTAATATCCGTGAAATACGAGCGTCATCATGACACGCCTGAATGCGTTCCTGCACGGTGATTTCTGCCTGCAGGCAGCGATTCTCAGGGCAGTAGAGGCAGCCATACCCCTAGTAGAATGGGCCCGTAAGCCTAACGGAGGGTCCTTACCCTCCAAGCGGTAACATTAAGAAATTGCCAAGATAATCCATCTAGACAAAGCCTGCTTAGTAACAGCTTGTCCCAAACGCCTTCCAGCGTAACCTATAAAGAGCTGATCCTCCACTCTGACCCGGGACATGCGTGAAATGTAGAAACTTAAAGCTCTCCTAGGATCCAACCTATGGAGCCTCTCCTCTTCCTTACCAGGATGTGGAGGAGGATAAAATGCCAGAAGAATGACCTTCTAGCTTAAATGAAATTCTGACACCACTTTCGGAAGAAAGGAAGGACGAACCCTAAGGACAACCCTGTCCTTATGAAACACCATGAAGGGTGGCTTAACAGAAAGTGCCTGCAACTCACTCACTCTGCGAGCGGAAGTAACCACAACTAAAAATACAGTTTTAAGGGTTAACAGTCTCAAAGTACAAGAGTGTAATGGCTCAAACGAAGCACCCATTAGTAATTTTAGAACAAGGTTCAAATGCCAACCGGGCACCTGGAAAGGTGACGGTGGAAACACATTAGTGAGCCCTTTCAGAAACTGAGAAATTAAAGGAATTTTGGAATAAGAACACTCCTCAGACGAGCGCTTAAATATGGACAGCGCTGCCAGGTAACCTTTAATGGTACCCACTTGCAGGCCCTTGTGGGCTAACGAAAGCAAAAAAGACAGAACCATAGGAATGTCACATGAAAAAGGATCCACATTCCTAACCATGCACCAGTCGCAGAACTTTCTCCAACGGCAACGGTACAGGGACTTTGTTGGATGGAGAACCAGACCCCCCCTCCCGTGAGAGCAGATCGTCTCGGTAGGGAAGACGGCGCGGAGGGCATATGGACAAGTCGAGAAGGTCCGGGTACCACGTTCTCCGGCCCATGCCGGAGCAATGAGGATCATCCGGGAACCGAACCTCTGTAACCTCTGCAGCACTTGCGGGATGACGGGGACTGGAGGAAACGCGTACAGCAGTGGGAAGGGCCACTCCACCATGAACGCGTCCCCTAAGGCTCCTCGTGGAGGAAATTCCCGCGAGCAGAACCTATCGCACTTCCGGTCGACACTGGAGGTGAAGAGAGCCACTTGTGGGGTCCCCCAAAGGGCGAAGATCTCCAGGAGAATCTCCTGAGCCAGCTCCCACTCGTGAGAGATCACGCTCTGCCTACTCAGAGCACCCGCCGTCTCGTTTTCGTCTCCGGCCAGATGAACTGACGAGATCGAAATTTCCTGCTGCTGGATGGCCCAGAACCAGAGCTGCATCGCCTCCCTGCACAGAGGAAGTGAGCCTGTCCCCCCTTTTTGTTGAGGTAGTGCATGGCCACTGTGTTGTCCGTCAGAATCAGGACATTCTTGCCTCGCACAGTCGGCAGAAAAGCCTTCAGGGCAAGCCTGACGGCCCTCAGCTCCAACAGATTGATATGGAGTCTGGACTCCGACGGAGACCAACGACCACTGACTGTCAACTCGTTGGCATGAGTTCCCCATCCCGTGAGGGATGCGTCCGTCACGATCGTCACCTCCGGCCAGGGTAGCCAAAAAGGAGCCCCCTTCATCAGATTGCCTTCGACGGCCCACCACAGAAGGTCCTGGGTGACCGAGGACGGCACCTGAACAGGGTCCGACATCCTGCTGGAGGACTGCGACCACTGCATCTTGAGGGCCCATTGCAGAGATCTCATCCGCAACCTGGCCTCTGGCACCAGAAGAATGCAGGATGCCATGAGGCTCAGCAACCTCAAGAAACATGTGCACCATCTGCAGAATGTGATGAGCCCTCACCTGGGGAGGGAAATACTGCCCCAGGGACGTGTCGAGCACTGCTCTGATGTACTGGAGGCGCTGAGTTGGCTTCAAGTGGGACTTCTTTAAGTTGAGGGAGAAGCCCAGCTTGTGAAGGTAGTGGCAGGTGACGGACAGATGATCCAGGACTTGCTCAGGAGAGCGCGCCCTGATCAACCAATCGTCTAGATAGGGGTAGATATGAATCCCCCCTTTCCTGAGATACGCTGCCACCACCAGGAGCTTGGTGAAAACCCTCGGGCGGAGGTCAATCCAAACGGCAGGACCCGAAACTGAAAGTGCGAGTCGTCAACCGCGAACCTCGGGTACTTCTTGTGCTTGGGATGGATCGGCACATGAAAGTAAACGTCCTTGAGGTCGAGAGACACCAACCAGTCCTGAAGTTGAAGGGCCTGGAGGACTTGAGAGAGAGTAACCATCTTGAACTTGTCCTTCCTGAGGAGCTTGTTCAAACCATGCAAGTCCATGATGGGTCTCAATCCCCTGTCTTTCTTCGAAATAAAAAAATAAGGGGAATACCATCCCTTATTCCTCTCCGCTACAGGCACCAGTTCGATGGCACCTTTCTCCAGCAGGGATTTGATTTCCTGCGCAAGGAGCGGATCCAGACTCTTCAAAGAGAGATTCCCTGGTGGATTGTTGTGAGGCCTCTGCCGGAAAGGAAGACAGTAGTCGTGGGCTATGATCTCTAGAACCAACACATCTGAAGTAACGGCATGCCATTCTACAAGATGCTGTGCCAGCCTTCCCCCCAACCGGCGAACCATGGGACATGGCCTCATGACTGAGCTGAAGCGGCTGCTGCAGTGCCTGAGGGTAAAGAGGTAACTGCACGAGCGGCTCTGGCACCTCGAGTACCTTGTTTTCCACCTCTGGCACTCCTACGGTGGCCCCTTTGACTTGCAGCCCCTATCGATCTACCAAAGGAAGAGTAGTACCGAAAGGAACCTCCCCTCCATTGCTGTCCCCTAGGACGAAAAGGAGGAGGTTGGTGAACTGCAGCGCTCAATGACTTTGCTGCAGCTTTGGAGGTCGGCAACCTCTCAAGGCTCTCGTCAGCCTTGCTGCCAAAAAGATGTTCACCACCAAAGAGCATGTTGAGAAGCCGGGCTTGCACATCAGTAGCAAACCCCGACTTCCGCAACCATGCAAATCTGCGCATTACGGTGCTCACTGCCATGTTCCGGCTGACACAATCTGCCACGTCCAGACCCGACTGAACGGATTCACACATGGCATCCTTGCCATCCTGAACAAGAGCAAGAAAGCCATCACGTTCCTCCCCTTCGGGAATATGTTTAGCCGCCAAAGAGAGACAATTCCACAGAGTATGAGTGAAACGTGCTAAGGCACACACAGAGTTGGCTGCTTGTAAAGCCATAACCCCTGAAGAAAACACTTTCTTTGCCCAGCCATCAAAACGTTTGCTGTCCCTATCAGGAGGGATGGTAGGGTACGACGCCTGTTTTGCGGTGGCTGTAGCCGCCTGCACCACCAAACTCTCCGGAGTGGGGTGCGTAGTCAAGTAGATGGGGTCGCTACTGGCAGGACGGTATTTTTTCGGCAAAGACTTGCCCACTGCCGGGAGACTCTCCGGAGCAGTCCAAGCCGCAGCCACCCTTCTTTGCAAGGCCATATGGAATGGCAGTGCCGGGTCAGTTGGTGGACCTTGGTCCAAGATGTCTGTCAGGTCATCCTGCAGAAAATCTCCTGGTGGCCCAGACCACCCCAAGTATTCCGTGACCCTCGACATGAGGCGCCGGTATGAGGATTCAGCATGCGTACCCGGCTTAGGCCTGCCAAACACAACCTTCGGGGAGGTGTCCAGAGCACTGGTGTTGTGCAACGACTGACGCAGGTCTTCTAACTGGCTATGATAATAGGTCATCAGGAACCTCCTCAGAAACCATACCACCATCAGACCCTTCATCCACCTCAGAAATATAGTCAAGAGGCTGGAATAAATCCCTGGATGAGGGAACGTGTTTGGACTTGGCCAGAGCCTTCCTCAGGGTTTCCACCCGTCTCTGGGGCACCTCTGAAAAATCCTCCTCGAAAGGCGTCGAGGGAATCGGCGTCGACATCGAGCGTGGCGCTGACTGCTCCGGCACAGGCCTTGAGGGCGGAGCCCCGAGCATGTCCTTCGACAGCCTCGGCGCCGACGTCTTCTTCGAAGACCTCACAGGCTCCGACAGTCTTGATGGCGTCGAGGACCGGGACTTGAGCGGGCATGGCTAGAGCAATCCACCTTGTCCGACCGGGAACTCTAAGGTTCCCGGTGATCGCAATGACTGCTCGAGCCCGAAGGCGTGCGAACAGTGTCTCTAGCAAGTTCCCTGCTGGTGCCTTTCGACGGCACAGACGGAACGGAGCCCTGCGACTGAAAAATCGCCATCATCTCCTTACGGAATGAATCCCATTCCGCAGGAGTGGAATGCTTGGTGGGACAAGCAAGCCGCCGACGGGCGGAGTCCTCGGACGAGGACGGGGAAGGCGTCCGATGACGGCGCTTCCGTAAGTGCCTCGAAGAGGCAGAGGAATGGCAGGACCCGCTCTGGCGCCGAGACCCCTTGGACTTATGCCAACGATGCAGAGTCTCGCCCCTCGAATCGTCAGTCGAAAGCCCAGTGGATTTCGACTTCCGGGGCTTGGACACCTTACCGACAGAAAGCTTCTTCTTATGCTCGCGCAAGGCCTTTGAAGTTACCACCTGGCAATCATCACAATCGTCCGTGGCGTGGTCCTCACCAAGGCACCAGAGGCAGGCGTCGTCTTGGAACCGCAGTCCCGACACTTCTTGAAACCCGGCCGCGGGGTATAAGACGACCAAAACACCATGGAAATCTCCGAAGCGAACACTTTTGCGGAAAAAACGAACTGAGGCTACGAGCGTCGTGCGTCCTACTTATAGCATCCGGTGATGTCGGCTCGACGGAGGCCCTCGAGGACAGCGTATCGACGCAGGAAGCCGAAACTTTTCCGAAGCAGCTGTGATGCTGGAAATGCATCGGAGGGACAGGGCCTCCGTATCCTTGTCCTTTTTCTGTGCTTATCGTGTGTTCTGTCGTGTTTTCCGCGCAGAAGTCCATGCGGGACTCCTGGCGGTGCAGCTCTCTCTTTTGGTTTGGTGAACAGACCCATGGGATACCCTTATGGCACCCATGGGTAGGGGTGCAACCCTGTGCCCCTAGTGTATGTTTTTGGGCACCCGTGGGTGGTCCACAGAGCTGGGTATGGGCTGGTGGCAGCTACATGCTGAATTTGACAGGTGCGCTGGGTATCCGCCATTTTAGGGTACCCCGGCCCTGCCATTGGAATCAGTTGATTCCTGATAGGAAACAAGATGGCCCCGGTGGCCTCTTGCCTTCTATCGCCTGATACCTTGTTTTCCCAAAGTCCTGGGAAGCCCTGACTCTGTCCCTTCCCCCTGACTGGCTGTTGGGTGGAAGTTCCGTATATGGTGTTGTTGTGAAGGCCCAGCTAGACTTACTGGAGCCTTCCCGCTGACTGTATGTTGTGGGTACCGCCTGTGGGTGGGACCTGGGTGAATGGGGAGTGTGACCAATATGCACTCCGTGTTGTGGCTGTCTGGTTTCTGCCATGAGAGACAAAGACTGAGACAGCCCTGCCCGAAACTGGACTGAATGCAGTATGTAGAGTTGAATGGCTGAGTACTTGTCTCAATCCACATTCCTTGTTGTGAGTGTCTGAGCGGGAGAAGAGTGGCCTGAATGCCCTGCGTGCCTGATTGGCTGACCGACTGCATGAATGCCCTTCTGTACGATTGGCTGCTGAGTGTGTGCCAGCAGTGTGGATGAGAGACCAAATAGTATATCTGGGGACCTCTCACCACTGGAAATTGTTCAGAAGCTGAAGTCCACTACGACGAGTAACTGGAGTAACTGACGCTTGACCTTGAGGCCCTGCTGGAAGAAAAGGATTGCCGTGGCTCTCCTTCACGATCTAAAGGCTGCTGTGTCTCCAAGGACTGACCCAGAGAGGACCTGGTAAGGCGCCCTCTTCCCGAGCTACGAGGGACCATCGTGCACAGCTGACCTTTGCCAACGCTCCCTGGTAGACAGACCTACGACAGGCTGCCGACCCGATACGGGGACTGCTGAGGAATCCCAAAGCGAAGCACCCGGACTGTTGTCCGCCACTGTCGGCGACCGCCGTCGCCGACCGGAGCCGCCGTGCTCCCGTTTGCCTAAGAACTTTAACTTGATCAACGGACGCTCTCGTCTGCATCGCCGTGCCGTCTCCTGTGGGAGAAGGCCTGACCGTCGACGCGCCGAGGAGTATCCACCGGTGGGTTTCCCGCCACCCAAAGACCGCAGAGACGCCGACGACTCGACGCCCTTGCTGGGCCACAGTTCTTCCTCATCTCTTTGCGGTCCAGAACTATCGTCACCGAGGTGCCCCGCACGCCTCTTCCTTGCAGGACGCCAACGCTCTGTCGTCGACGAGTACCGCTCGGATCAAAGCCTGCTGCCTCATCGACGTCGTTCTACCCGGTTCACGGGCGGAGGTTCGGCGCCCCGTGTCTCCGGCTTGAAAGGATCCAGAAGGATCGGTCGACGCCTCGCCGACGAACTCTACTCCACCAGGTACATTGGGGGGGTAAAACATTGTGGGAGAGAACGAGACTCTTGAACAATATATGGACTGGGCTTGTTTTATATATCGTTATTTTACAGGTTGCCCAGGTGGGGGGGATCTCCCCTCAGAGCTGTGTCCAGTAGCGAGGACCAGTCGTCTGCCTATTGTTTCATCCGTCTGCTTTCTCTCTTCTCTCTATTGCTGGTTTCATTGCTATTGATCCGTGTGGCATTTTCACAGCCTTGTTGAATGCACTCTAATCGAATATTAGTGGTACCACTGTAGAATTGTAGATATTTACCATTGTTGATTTTCCGGAGCACAAAGTGCGTTATTGTGATAAGTGTACATAACCTTTGAATATTAATTATATAAAGACTGTGTTTTCAGTAATACAGTGTGTGGACATTCCTTTGTGGGGGCTTGGGGATACACTGTACTTAAGAACCAGCCCGCATCACCTCCTGAGAAGCTAGGCCTTGATTGCTCGACCAGCGTTACCATATCAGAGAATCTCGGCTGGGGTCCTCTGTGCCTTTCCTCTGCCATATAGAGAGCGGAAGTACAGACCCCCCCACCTCGTCCTGACAAGCTTGGTGGCAGCGGTGGGATGCTTATGGTTTTAAGAATCAGTGTATAACCGTGCCACTTACAAAATATCTGCACTTTATTGAATTAAGGTTTAGGTGTGTTCCAAATAACTGCATTACAAGCAATGGAGACCATTGCGAATGGTAAATTGACTCGGATGAGCTTAGAGGCTCTCCAGAGTGCTTGTGAAGCCAGGGAGTTAGACTTTGTGGATAAGTCTAGGGCTGAGCTGATAGCTGCCCTGGTGGACTACCAGACTGATGGTGAAACTCTTGATGAAGGGGGGGATGCAACCAGTGAGGACTCTGCCCCTGGGGTTGTCGCTGAATCTGTTTCTGGGAATGCCGCCATTCCTGCTGCCTCTGTTCCGAACCCCAGCAATTCCATGGAACTTGAGTTATTAAGGATGAAGTTAGCCTTTGAATATCGCAAGTTGGAAATCGATGCTGAACTTAAGAAAGAGGACCTGGCACAGCAAGTGGAACTCAAGAATAGGGATCTTGCGCTCAAAGATAAGGACACTGAATGTCAGAGAATCCAGTTAGAGAAAGCTCGAGTGGAGACTTCAGCTAGACCAATTGAGAGTGGCAGGTCCCCAGCCACCAAGTTTATGAAAGATTTGGTTGGTGTGTTTTTGGAGGGTTCAGATATCCTCCAATGGATTGAAGCGTTTGAAATGGCTTGTGCGATTCATGATGTTGATAAAAGAGATTGGGCTAAGTGTTTGTTAAGTAGAGTACCTCAAACTGGATATGACTGTATTCTGAAGCTGAGTGTGGAAGAAAGGGGTCAGTATGAGTGTATGAAGTCTGCTTTAATTGCCAAGTTTGGCAAGACACCTACCCAATATCTTAAAAGGTTCAGGGATTTTAAGAAGCGAGAGAATGTGTCTTGGGTTGACTGGGTGAGTGCTGCGCACATGAACATGATGGGGTGGATTGATGGGTACAAGGTGAAAACATTTGCTGAATTATCCCACCTGTTGTTTTTTGAGCATTTTTCTGAAGCCTGTTCGCCAGAGCTGCGTCAGTATGTTGCTGACCAGAACATTTTGGATCCCTTTAAGCTGGCTAGGTTGGCTGACAAGTGGGTCTCCCACCGGGTGTCCCCTAAGGACTCCAGTGGGAAGGACAAGGATAAAGAGAAGGGGGCCTCTCAGAAAGCTGAGGAGTCCCCCAAGCAGTCACAGTCGAATAAAACAAAACCTTCCTCTCCTAAGAACCAAAAATCTAGTGGGGATAAGTCCTCTGTGGGTGGGAATAAGAGTAGTGGTCCACCTGCTGCAAAGCAGGCTCCCAGTGGTTCCAGTACCGTACCTCGCACTCCTAGCACTTGTTGGGATTGTGGGGCTCTGGATCACCGAAGGGGTGACTCCAAGTGTAAAGGTAAGGCACTTGGAGTACAGGCTGTCAGCCTGACCTACCCTTACCCCGTGTCTGAGGTGGAGGCCACCGTCCTCCCCTCCTCTACCGGAATCACATTTGGTGCTCCAGTAGAGATTTCCTTAGTGTCCCTTGGGGCCTGGGACCAGTACGCAGAAGTACTGGCGACTATCCCGCAGAACACCCGTAGGTTTTTGAGAAGTGTCCTCTTGAATGGCCAGCCTTCTACTGGTTTGAGAGACACTGGGGCAAGCATGACAGTGGTGGACAGGACCCTGCTCAAGCCAGAGGACTATGTAAGTGCTCCTCTGAGAACCACCAGGTTAGCTGGTGGGCCTCCCAAATTATCGCCTGTAGCCTTAGTCACACTCATGATTGGAGACAAGACAGCAAAGCTTCCTGTCCTGGTTCAGGACAATGTCCCTGCTAACATTCTGTTAGGTAATGATCTAGTAGAGTTGGGGTTGATCTCGGATGGTCTTCCCATGACTGCTGCTGCGGTCACTAGGTCACAGGTGACACCGGGTCTGGCTGTGAGTCAGGTACCCGAGCCAAAGGCGAGGCCTAAGGCAAGAAGGCGGAAGACCAAGAAGGCCACCTCTGTGGAGGGAGCACCTTCTCTTCCTGCTGCACCCATTGGGATCCATGCTCCGGACGGGCTGGGTCCAGTGGAAAACCCAAACTCAACTCCTTTGGGAGAAGAGGCAGAAGACTCTCCTGTGGGAGAGGTTCTCAACCCGGAGGATCATCCCGACCTTCAATGCTTGTTAGCTGAAGGGGGACCCTCCCGGGCAGACTTCTGTAAGGGACAGAGAGAGTGCCACTCTCTCGAGGGTCTGAGGAAACAGGCCCTGTCCCAGGCACAAGGTGAAGTGCCTAGGACCTTCAAGATTTATTGGGAGGGTGAGCTCCTTGTTAGCGAGCCCACTAAGCCTGAACCTGGTGCCCGCAAGAGGTTGGTGGTACCCCAGGTTTACGGGCCCTTCCTTCTGCAGTTGGCGCATGAGATGCCCTTGGCTGGTCATCTTGGGACCAAGAAGACTAAGCAGAGGCTCTCTGCCCATTTCTACTGGCCACGGATGGGAGTAGAGGTGGAGTCCCACTGCAGGACCTGCCCCACTTGTCAGTTGTCTGGCAAGACTGGAGGCAGGGTCATTGCCCCACTGCAGCCATTACCAGTGGTTGGCACACCATTTGAGAGGGTGGGCATCGACATCGTCGGTCCCCTTGACCCTCCCACTTCAGGTGGACATCGGTTCATCCTGGTCTTGGTTGATCATGCCACCAGGTACCCTGAGGCTATACCCCTTCGGACTATTACTGCCAAGGTGGTGGCCCGGGCTCTCCTGGGCATTTTCACCCGTGTTGGATTCCCCAAGGAGGTTGTCTCTGACCGAGGATCCAACTTCATGTCGAGTTACATGAAAACCATGTGGAAAGAGTGCGGGGTAACCTACAAGTTCTCCACCTCTTACCACCCCCAGACCAATGGTCTGGTTGAGAGGTTTAACAAAACTCTCAAGGGCATGCTAGGTGCTTTGGAAGAGCCCCTACGGAGGAAATGGGATCTCCTCCTGCCATGCCTGCTGTTTGCTTACAGAGAGGTACCTCAAGAGGGTGTTGGTTTCAGCCCCTTTGAGTTACTCTTTGGACATCCCGTGAGGGGGCCCCTCGCCTTGATCCGAGAAGGCTTGGAAGCCACACCTCCAGGTCCCGCCAAGCAAGTGGGGGACTATGTGTTAGGCCTCAGACGGAGGATGACACAGATGATGGGTCAGGCAACAGCAAATCTCAAGGCCAGCCAGGAATTGAATAAGTATTGGCATGACCTTAAAGCGTCGCAAGTGGATTGGACTCCGGGACAGGAAATCCTTGTGATGGAGCCTACCAAGCCTAGAGCTTTGGCAGACAAGTGGACTGGACCCTTCAGGATCATCTCCAAGATGGGCGAAGTCAATTATCTGGTTGACATGGGAGCCTCTGGGGTAGCCCCCCAGGTATTCCATGTCAACAGGCTCAAGCCTTTCCACAGGCGAGCAGAGGTCTCATGTCTCTTGCTAGCTTCAGGGCAAGAAGAGGATGAGAGTGAGCCCCTTCCTGATTTGCTGCATAGCAACCCTCAGGACGGCTCAGTGGAGGGAGTACAGCTCTCTCCCCATTTGACAACAGAGCAGCAGAGGGCCTGCAGGGCTTTGCTCCAGCAGTATGCCTCTCTGTTTTCACTGACACCGGGCCTTACACCGTGGTGTAAGCACGAAATTGACACTGGTGACAGTGTACCTGTCAAAAGCAGGTGCTACCGTATGTCAGATACCGTTAAGACCCACATCCAGGCTGAGGTCGCCAAGATGTTGGATCTGGGTGTAATTGAACCCTCAACCAGTCCCTGGTCCAGTCCAGTGGTCCTTGTCCCCAAGGCAAGTTCCCAGGCGGGTACCAAAGATTGGAGGTTCTGTGTGGACTACCGAGGAGTCAATGCCGTCACCAAAACTGACGCGCACCCATTGCCCAGGGCTGATGAGCTCGTGGACACCATAGGTGCTGCCAAGTTTGTGAGCACCTTTGACCTCACCTCAGGCTATTGGCAAATAGCTCTGACGGACCATGCCAAGGAAAAGACGGCATTCTCCACACCAGAGGGACTCTACCAGTTTAGGGTCATGCCTTTTGGGTTGAAGAATGCCCCTGCCACTTTCCAGAGGTTGGTCAATCATGCGCTCAGTGGGCTGGAGGCCTTTTGTGTGGCCTATCTAGACGACATTGCCGTCTACAGTTCCACCTGGGAAGCGCATTTGACACACCTGGATAAAGTGTTGCAGGCCTTGAAAAGGGCTAACCTCACTATCAAGGCTACCAAGTGCCAGATAGCTCAGGGGAAAGTTACCTATCTTGGTCATGAGGTAGGAGGGGGTCAAATCCAGCCTCTTTCCAGTAAGGTACAGGACGTACAGAGCTGGGAGACTCCCACTACTCAAACCCAGGTGAGAGCCTTTTTGGGCCTCACTGGGTATTATCGCAATTTCATGGCGGACTATGGGACCATAGCCGCACCACTGACAGCTCTGACTTCACCCAAACAGCCTAGGAAGGTTAATTGGACTGAAGACTGTCAGAGGGCCTTTGATGGCTTGAAAGAAAGTCTGTGCAGGGCACCCGTGTTGTGTGCACCTGACTACAGCCGACCCTTTATCATCCAGACGGATGCCTGCGACACCGGAATTGGAGCTGTCTTGTCCCAGTTAGATGACAAAGGGAGAGAACATCCTATCATATTCATCAGTAGACAACTCAAGGGTAGAGAACTTAGGTGGGCTACTGTTGAAAAGGAATGTTTTAGTATAGTTTGGAGCCTTAGGCGTTTTAGGCCCTACCTTACGGGGTCCACCTTCAAGGTCCAAACAGATCATAAGCCCCTGAAATGGCTTATGCAGATGAAGGGTGAAAATCCGAAACTGCTCAGGTGGTCCATTAGCCTGCAAGGGCTAGACTTCACCATAGAGCACAGACCAGGGAAGAGTCACGATAATGCAGATGGCCTTTCCAGAAGGTATGTTGACCGTCTGGATGAGGGTGTCTATCCCGTGGGAGATTAGGCACCCTAACCTCAGTCTGGGGGGGGCGACTGTGATGCTGGAAATGCATCGGAGGGACAGGGCCTCCGTATCCTTGTCCTTTTTCTGTGCTTATCGTGTGTTCTGTCGTGTTTTCCGCGCAGAAGTCCATGCGGGACTCCTGGCGGTGCAGCTCTCTCTTTTGGTTTGGTGAACAGACCCATGGGATACCCTTATGGCACCCATGGGTAGGGGTGCAACCCTGTGCCCCTAGTGTATGTTTTTGGGCACCCGTGGGTGGCCCACAGAGCTGGGTATGGGCTGGTGGCAGCTACATGCTGAATTTGACAGGTGCGCTGGGTATCCGCCATTTTAGGGTACCCCGGCCCTGCCATTGGAATCAGTTGATTCCTGATAGGAAACAAGATGGCCCCGGTGGCCTCTTGCCTTCTATCGCCTGATACCTTGTTTTCCCAAAGTCCTGGGAAGCCCTGACTGTCCCTTCCCCCTGACTGGCTGTTGGGTGGAAGTTCCGTATATGGTGTTGTTGTGAAGGCCCAGCTAGACTTACTGGAGCCTTCCCGCTGACTGTATGTTGTGGGTACCGCCTGTGGGTGGGACCTGGGTGAATGGGGAGTGTGACCAATATGCACTCCGTGTTGTGGCTGTCTGGTTTCTGCCATGAGAGACAAAGACTGAGACAGCCCTGCCCGAAACTGGACTGAATGCAGTATGTAGAGTTGAATGGCTGAGTACTTGTCTCAATCCACATTCCTTGTTGTGAGTGTCTGAGCGGGAGAAGAGTGGCCTGAATGCCCTGCGTGCCTGATTGGCTGACCGACTGCATGAATGCCCTTCTGTACGATTGGCTGCTGAGTGTGTGCCAGCAGTGTGGATGAGAGACCAAATAGTATATCTGGGGACCTCTCACCACTGGAAATTGTTCAGAAGCTGAAGTCCACTACGACGAGTAACTGGAGTAACTGACGCTTGACCTTGAGGCCCTGCTGGAAGAAAAGGATTGCCGTGGCTCTCCTTCACGATCTAAAGGCTGCTGTGTCTCCAAGGATTGACCCAGAGAGGACCTGGTAAGGCGCCCTCTTCCCGAGCTACGAGGGACCATCGTGCACAGCTGACCTTTGCCAACGCTCCCTGGTAGACAGACCTACGACAGGCTGCCGACCCGATACGGGGACTGCTGAGGAATCCCAAAGCGAAGCACCCGGACTGTTGTCCGCCACTGTCGACAACCGCCGTCGCCGACCGGAGCCGCCGTGCTCCCGTTTGCCTAAGAACTTTAACTTGATCAACGGACGCTCTCGTCTGCATCGCCGTGCCGTCTCCTGTGGGAGAAGGCCTGACCGTCGACGCGCCGAGGAGTATCCACCGGTGGGTTTCCCGCAACCCAAAGACCGCAGAGACGCCGACGACTCGACGCCCTTGCTGGGCCACAGTTCTTCCTCATCTCTTTGCGGTCCAGAACTATCGTCACCGAGGTGCCCCGCACGCCTCTTCCTTGCAGGACGCCAACGCTCTGTCGTCGACGAGCACCGCTCGGATCAAAGCCTGCTGCCTCATCGACGTCGTTCTACCCGGTTCACGGTCGGACGTTCGGCGCCCCGTGTCTCCCGCTTGAAAGGGGCGACATTCAAGAAGGGCCGCCGATTCCCCGACACCGAACCCCGAGTCCGCGACGCCTCTCGACGATCCGTGGCTCCTGCCTTAAAGGGAGTCACTCCAGAAGGATCGGTCGACGCCTCGCCGACGAACTCTACTCCACCAGGTACATTGGGGGGGTAAAACATTGTGGGAGAGAACGAGACTCTTGAACAATATATGGACTGGGCTTGTTTTATATATCGTTATTTTACAGGTTGCCCAGGTGGGGGGGATCTCCCCTCAGAGCTGTGTCCAGTAGCGAGGACCAGTCGTCTGCCTATTGTTTCATCCGTCTGCTTTCTCTCTTCTCTCTATTGCTGGTTTCATTGCTATTGATCCGTGTGGCATTTTCACAGCCTTGTTGAATGCACTCTAATCGAATATTAGTGGTACCACTGTAGAATTGTAGATATTTACCATTGTTGATTTTCCGGAGCACAAAGTGCGTTATTGTGATAAGTGTACATAACCTTTGAATATTAATTATATAAAGACTGTGTTTTCAGTAATACAGTGTGTGGACATTCCTTTGTGGGGGCTTGGGGATACACTGTACTTAAGAACCAGCCCGCATCACCTCCTGAGAAGCTAGGCCTTGATTGCTCGACCAGCGTTACCATATCAGAGAATCTCGGCTGGGGTCCTCTGTGCCTTTCCTCTGCCATATAGAGAGCGGAAGTACAGACCCCCCCACCTCGTCCTGACAGCAGCACAGCTGTGGTGATTACCTGTCATAGATCTGGAATACGTCGGAGGCCCCAATCCCCTCGAAACTGAATTCAGTAATGCTTGATGATCATTTGTACCAATTGTCGTTATTGGACTAAGAAGTCTGCAGAGATTGAAATCATAGGAAATCCATAATCAGGCCTTTGGTGAGTGATAATTGGCTCTTGGCAAGTATACAAGTATACAATGGCATGCTGTGTGCATGTAGAGGATTCAGGTGGAAAGTTACTTTTTATGTCTGGCTTGTAGCTTTCAACTTAAATTGTGTACCCTGTGACAAGGTCAGTAACCTGGCCTTCTCAAGGGGTTTGGAAACCCCCCTCAGCCTGGGTTGGAAGGTCTACCAGGAAGAAATCCTGAGCTAGCCCTACCCCAGTGGTGTCCCAATTCCTGTCCCTTACATATATGTGCAGTACCAATTCGCATCACCCCATGCCAATGAATCCAAATGCTGGCCATGTTTTCCCTTTTCCTTCTAAAGAAAAATAGGTACGGAAGGAAAGCACCCACAAGACAGAGAACATCAGCATCTCATGCAAAGTCTTCTGAACACTCCGTCAGGGAGAGAGTGTGCTCATCTGAAGAGAGCCGGACGGTGGCTTTCCCGTCAGAAATCCTACGTGAGCAGTGTACAGGCAGCACCACGGGAGAGGAAGCAACAGAGCCAGGGCTCCTATGCAGCAGATACGGAAGCTGCACGTCAGCCCCAGCACGCCCAATAATGAGACTGGGGTGGCTACCCAGATTAACAGGGTCATGAAATAAAACACCCCCAACCAAACACTGGACTTAACTTGGGGTTTGGACAAATACCCCAAACACGAACTTCGTACAACTGCCATTGCTGTTCCGTGTCGGCTCTGTCCTGAGAAAGGGGGAGGGGCTAAAGACACTTTACAAAGACATTGTTGTATTTAACACCTAACAGGCAGGAGAGGCAAGGCCAGATTTGCTCGGGAGAGCAGGCCAACCAGAGGGGATAGAGGTTAAGGGGTAGGGAGGGGGATATAAGTAAATCCAGGAAGTTGTAGGTTGCTCAGGTGAGGTCAGAGGAGGAGGAGGCGGACCAAAAGAGCAGCAGGAAAAAGGGCATTGGAGTGGTGATTATTGGAAAAGGTGAGGCATTGGTTAGGGCGTGCAAGTGGTAGTTTGTGCATTCCGAGTCTGCGTGAAAAGCTGGCAAGTAGGTTTAGGCGGGGGAGTGAATGTGATGTGATTGTGTGAGTGAAAGGAGGGTGACTGAGTAGAAGGTTGTGTGGAGTGGTAGTGTGGAAGAGGGAGTTGTAGTGCTGTGGAGGGAGTAGAAGTACCATGAAGGAAGTAGTAACATTGAAAGGTGGAGGCAAAACACAAAGTGTAAGAGACATTGGATGGACCAAGTAAGATGTAAGGAGTAGAAAAGGAGGCGGGTTGAGTGGGAGGGAGGAGAGTAGTAAGAGGGAAACTGAGAGGGAGTGGAGTACATGTGCGTAGAATAAAGAAGGCCAAGGGGGACAAAGTGCCTGAAAGGCAAAACCCAACATCCCTTTTTGGACAGCGAACTACTGGATAGTGTAGGGTCAGTCTAGGAAGATCCTGTGGGAAATTAGAAAGAGAAGGACTTTTTTGCCTTTGCATTGTCCCTTCTAGCATAAGTGAGAACTTCATCAGTAGTAGGTCAATATTCTGTAGAAAGGGTGAGTCATTTGGCCCCTGAAAAATAAAATAAAAACCCTTCAACCATCTCTGAGACTCAGAGTATTCCTTCAGCCATCTGTGACAACTCCCAATTATTTTGAGCCAGCAGGCAGTTTATACATCCGAACAGCAAGTGGAAACCGTACTGGCATCTTGCACTCTCTCAGACATGTAGATGGCCGAACATGGGGCACATCTTCCCATTAGGTTATAAGCAGAGCCCCGATGAGTGCGTTGCAGTGTGAAGCACGTGCTGGCACAATGTAATATGGGATTTTCTATAGGTTAAAACAATCTCAGATTTCTTATTGTAATAAAGATTATAAATACCAATGAATGTAAAGTATTACTGGATTCGGTTTCTATATGTTATAACAAACATGAACAATAAAACGTGTTGCCATCGTGCCACTCCTATATGAAAACCATGACCGTATCAGATGTCTCTGATGCAGTAGAATAGAGGCATTCTTTATTTATACATGGCAGAGAATGCAGAGGAGACAGGATGTTTGATTTTGCTCAAGAGTGCGGACACAATGAAGGACCATGCAATGGGCTAGGAGAAAACACAGGAGAGCTTGTCTGGCATAGCCCTGTGTTTAGTGCAAGTGATGTCCTGCTTAACCCCAGGGTAACAGCGAGTACTCCTCCCTATCTCCAAAAAGAGGACCTGTTGTAGTGACACATCGGGTGGCAATCTGACTCAAAGATCCTGGATTTGATCAGACCCAAAGAGATTCTGAAATTGTTTCGCTTCTTGCTTGAGAAATGGGATGACTTGGTCTAGAGCCAATGCTCTTAACAAGGGAAAACTCCCCTCGCCCCTCCAAAGAAAGAGTCCTGGTCTCAGAAAAGCTAGGAAAGGGGGTTTGTGCCCTACCTATTATACTAAAAGATTTAAAACTAGCAAATGTTTCGGGGGTGGGAGGGAGCTCAGAGAGGGGTCTTGCCTGGTCTCCTCCTTTACCAGGAATCCTCTTGTGAGCTCTTTAGATCTCCTGGTATAATCCCCTGCCAGGTATCTTGCCACAGTGTTAAAAGATTTTGTACAACACAAAATGCCTGGTGCATCTACCTACCCGGACTTCTTTCATGTCCTTCTCAGATTCCCTGGTATACTTCCCTGCCAGGCATTTCGTAGAGTAGTAAACTTTCCTCTACAACTTCGGTTGGTAGACTTCTTTGCCAGGAATACTTTTATGGGTTCTTCAGATCCCCTGGTATACTGTGTGGAGTGCAGATGCCACTTTTAAATGTCCCTTATCATGGTTCTCAGACCCAAACCAACCACATTTAAACTGTTCTTGAAGACGGCTCATAGTCCAATGCTGGGACTCCTGTTTGAGACCACTGCAATAATGCTACCTGTGGCAATAGGAGTAAAAAACACCCTGAAGGCTATTCCAGTGTTAGACTAGTAGGTGATCTTTGATTCACAGCATCATGAATGAGACCCTATAGGTTGACTCCTAACAAGAATGTCAGGGGCTTGATTGCAAGTGTTAGAGGATTTGGACAGACACTGTCATGAGACTCCAAGCAAGAGGCGAGCAGAACCTGTGACCAGCAATGGGGCTATGTATATTAGCACCTGCTTTTGGACAGAGAGCAGATCCTGACGATAAGTGTGGTCCTGTTCCTATTGCTTTGTCTAAAGGTCAGGGTTAGTAGATGAAGCCTTGTGGTAGAAGACCTGCATATTGACAGAGCAGGTCTGTACAGGATGTTGGATGTAGAGTTTCTTTGCAGGAGAATAACAAAGACATGGCTGAGTGTTGCATTACTGGCTTCACAACACGTCTCTGCAGAAAACCAACATCAGGGACACGATGAAGATAATTTGTTTAGGGTTGTTCTGAGCATGTGCGGGGAACTTTTACTTATGCAGGGTCAATGGGTCTAATCAAAAGTCACCTCCCGGTGACACATTTTTGTTAGAGGCCTGTATAAAAAAAAAAGATGAACTCATTAGCCAATTGCTTGGCAATATGAACAATTAATATGCCCTGACTGAAGCTACGCAAGGAACATCCAGCTGTGAGAAGCTGAAGGACTGAAATACAGACATCTTATGGCTGCATGTGCAGCAAAATGTACAACAGAGCATGCCTGCCAAGTCTCCTTTTCCAAAATTCTATCTTGTGTGACGAATCTGTCAATGTCGTCACTTCTCCCTGAGGAGGAGCCCCCTCCCATGAGGCCAGGGAAGCGAGTCCGCTATCCGATAGTCGCCGTGGGGGTGGTACTCAGCGGAAGGATCTAATGGGGAGGGATCCTCCCCCGTGGGAGCAGGGATGACTATGCAAAGAGAATGCAGTATACTCCACTCCAATCCTTATCACCTACCCCCACCCTTGTCTTGTAACAGCATCTACATCTGTTATGTAGCCAAAGTCATAAGTACCGGGACAAGGAACAACCTAGTCAATCCAAGGGAGAATTATAGTATAAATACTGGGACAAGGAAAAGTCTAGTTCTGCGGACTATAGGACAGGTACTGAGACGAGGAGGCAATGAGGAAGCATGAAGAGCACTCCTGGAACCACTAGTGAACAGTCTAGTGGTTCCTGAGTTCCTATTGGTCAAGTCACATTCAGAATAGAAGAGAGCAAACAGGAGAAGAAGTTCAGCCCTCCCTGGAGGAGTCGTGGGCAAGTCTGCAGTGCGGCGAGAGAGAAGCCAGGCAGACCAGGATGCGAGGTGAGAAGGTGAAGCGTCTCTCATGGGTCAGAAGTGGAAAGACCCTTTTCCCTACGGGAAAGCAGCAGACATACCTGACGGAGGAAGAAGGACCAAACGTTAGAGCAGCAGAGAGGGATCCCGCAGCTGCAGAGCCGCCGTGGCTGGAACAACGTCGGCGGAAGGCATACCAGGACTAAAGGTGAGTTCCAGGACCAACTGGAGCCCACAGCAACGCTCCCTGGAGGTAGGGGCCAACACAGACAGGCCAGTGGGGACAGAAGAAAGGCTAGTGGCCCAGATAAGAAGGGTGGAGATACCATGGGAAGCAGAGCTGAGAAAATAGCTTGGGAAAAAGACTGAGAAAATAATATGTGAAGCAATGCAGGTCTGGGATCCGCTCCCACAAGAAGGAAAGTTCAGTCATCTTCATAGCCGCAGTAACTGGCAGTTTAGTGAACCAGGTCTGCTGTACTATCAGTAAAGCATCCTATGGCTCTAGGACCCGCAGCCACAAGACTGTGAGCCAGGTCTATGTTGGGGAGAAGTTTACAAATCATAGAAAGAAGTCAGGGGAAGGGAGTCATTACCCCAGGTATTGTCAAGTAAGCCTGAGAAAAGGCCAGGGGAAGGGAGATGTTAGAAGGGATTTCTAAACTTTGCTCTGTTGAACAGATGTTTTGGAGGCCACCCTAGCTAGTGAAACAGGGAACACTTCTGCAAAGTTAGGCAGGACAATTCAAGGTAGCTTACAGGGCAGCCAAGGCCAAGCCTCAGGAGTAGTGGGGGTGATCTGAGGTCTTGGATGAGCACACACAGTAGGACAAGAATTACCCTTAGACAGTAGTATATCAAAAATATACAATTTATTAGGCCCAGAAAAAAGATAAGTGAATAATAGCAAACACAGTAATATCACTACTTAAACACACACTATGGAAAACATATATACAATCCCTTTTCGGTCAAAGCGGTAAAGTGCGGTTTCCCACCAAAACCTGACGATTGGATCCCTGTGCTTAGTGTCAAGTTTGTACGTAAAAGCGCTCTGTGATAAAGCTAACAAAGGACAATATTCAATGGGAAGGAAAACTTAGCATGAGGATTCTGCAGTGTGAAAATGTGGTTCCGAGAGTCAGAGGAGGAGCTGCTGCAGAGAACAACGCTGTCCTCAACCTTCGGACGGCTTTAGTAACTAAGAGCCACCCAAGACAATGCAAGGACCAGATGGGATCCTCTGTGCGTAAAAACGGGTTGGATGAACTAGGTGCCACCGGTAAGTGGTATGATTACTCACCGCCCTTAGCTCACTCCGGGTCCAAACTTGGCAGGCTTGGAGATGGTTGCCTGGAGTACGAAATCCCCTTGGTTGAGCTTCAAAGTGCACAAGCGCCTTGGGTGCAGATGAGAGTTCGATTTACAACTGGAGCTGGATCTCTCGTCATGAATGCAGGACAAAGAAAAGCTGGTCTCAGGACACTTGAAAAAATGCAGGAATGTCACCAGCAATGACTGTCACACAGTGATGCAGGGGCACCCAAGTCTCGTGGTCTGACGCACGCTCGTCTCTCACGGCCCAAAGCAGCTGGGTTAATTTGGCAAGTGTGAACTAGGATTTCCCCACAGCTCGAGGCAAAACTCGATGTAGCAACGCTCCAACGCAGGTGCATAGGTACAAGCTGGTCAGTCCACTGGAGGGCCCAGGGACACTTCTGAGAAGGTTTGTTTGCAGGGCAACAAGGAGGCTTTGAGTGTGATTGGTCCCACCACTCCAATGGGTTGAAGCATCTTTGCAGGTCTTATGAGATCAAGAGCAAAGCAGAGCTCTACAGGGACAACAACGGTCTCAGGGTGCCAAACCTTCTCTGTGCGGTTTTGGACAGTCCTTGGAACTGCTTTACTTCTCTGGATACTTGGCTCTGTGTATAGGTCGATTTGTATGGGTGGTGTGCAGGTCTGCACTCAGGCCCCCCCTCCTCATATCCCAAAGTCCAGTGAGTGCTTGCACTCAGCTGGCCAATGATGAGGTCTGCCCCACTCATGCATGCCAGCAGTGGTCCAATCAGGGATCATTGCGGCTCTCATGCTCTTGTGCACACCAGACATCCTGCGACCAGTAGTGTGGATTGAGACCAGACAGTCCCAGCCCACTTCATGTGTACCTACACATGTAACATGCACAGGAGGACAGCACCCGGGCAATGCCCTGGTCTTGGAAGCAAGCCCACGCAGGGCAACATAGGTTTGAATCCCGGATCCGCACTTAGAAACCGAACTCCGGGGTTAAGCGCGTTATAAAAAAAACAATAAAATAAAATTAGCCAACAAAAAGGTGCCGGCTTTCACAGGTGAATGCATGCCCAAATAAGGAAACCCTCCCCCTCTGCCCCCTGGGGGTCACAAACACCAGGACAAAGGCCAACCGACAAAATGGCCAAAAAAGAAGACAAAAGACCTTGTGGCACGGCCATGATGGACACTAGCCACAGTTATGAACCATATGGCTCGATAAAGAAAGGCAAAAACACATGAAAAAGCTTCTGCTGCCACCCGTCTACTTCTAGGCACATTGTCCAGTTGCCAAAAAATCCTTAAGGGATGTATAAGGCCCGAGAAACGTAAGGGCCCCAGTGCGCGTTACAGTAATGTACTTTGCACACTGAAATACAGTTGCCAAAAGTGGCAACTAATTCGTACGACTAAGAGAAACAACGTTTTTCAGTACAGACTACCTGAAGGACATGTCAGTTTCCCTGTAACGATGAGGGGACAGCCCATTGGAGTGCAGCTGAAGGATGTGCTCTACTGACACAAAGTCAGGACAGAAGCCTGAAACAAAAGCAAAAGGTTTAGGGGGTTCACAAATATAAAGGTCAAATAGCAGTAAGTGAACTTGTATTGCCCCCTGGTCCTGTGAAGGAAGCCTGAGAAAGGCCAGGGGAAGGGAGTCATTCCCCCTGGTGTTGTGAACTGTGAAGTAAGCCTGAGAAAAGGCATGGGGAAGGAAGTCATCCCCCTGGCATTGTGCAAACACAGAGCAAGATACCTGGAGAAGGGAGGCATTCTCCAGGAATCCAGTAGTGAAGAAACAACGGGCAATAAGGAATGTTGATATTTGAACCGGAACTTTACCTTTTGAGTTTGAATGGAGAACTTTACTACTTTTTAGCATTACAACCCGCAACTTTATTTAGTGCCTTGGAAAGGGATTGAGACGTGGGGAGGGGAGTCATTCCCTCAGGTAAAGATCCCACCTACCAATTGGAACTGTGATCCGTTGTCCAGAAGAAGGGAGCCATTCTTCTGGACCAAGAAGACCCACTACATCTTTAGTTTAGTTTAAGTGTTTTTGACACAGGACGTGGATTCTTGATTTACATATTTTAGTGGAGGTTGGGAAACCCCTCAGAGAAAGGAGTGTTAGGTTTTCTCTGTATTTCTGGCATAAAAAGGTTTATGCCAACAACCATGCCACCTGTGGTCTCCTCCTTCTGCACCCTTACACTTGCTAGATGGAGAAGGAATGTTCAAGTAACACTGTTCTGCAGCAAGGTGATCCTATCAGTTTGGAGAATAGGAGACTATACATACCAACCACATTGAAAGCCTGGCTCCCAAAATCAATAGAAGCAAAGCACCTCCCACTACCACCCACACCCCGTGTATAAGCAAATGCTACAAACTCTGACCCCAGATGTTCAACTCCATGGAACATCAGAAACCCTGGCAAGCATTCAGCAAGGAGCCTTATGAAAACTACTGCATCTCACCATAACAGAGTGCCGTGGTTCAACATGTCCCTTATCCCAGCACTTAGGATATGAAACACCATCTGGTCATTTGCATCCCAACTGGTAGGCCAAGGAGCACAGGGGGCCCTCAATAATTCACATCTAAGCAGCACTCTGGACCCTCTGGGTCAGATCAGTAAGTCAAACCTAGGATCTCTGACCACCAGGCGTTTTGCACTGTGTACGTTCGACACCTAATGCGTTAGGAGAAGGATTATCTTGGAGATACAATTGGCTCTAGAAGCATCGCAGGATTCTAAAAACGCAATTGGTTGGATAATCAGCAACATGAAACATCACGCAACCAGGTGTTAGGATATGAAATGCAATGCAATCTCATCATTCAAGTACTTCCAGCACTTGTGTTCCTGAGGCCCTAGTGTGCAGCCCATCCTAACAATTGGTGTGTGAAGGTCATAGGGTCATCTGTCATAAACCAGGAGTTGATGAGTTACAATGGGCTTCTTATCTCAGCCCTTGGTATGAGACTTCTTATACTAACACTTGAATTCATTAAGTCGCAGGTAGCTCTTTATTCGAACAACTGGGGTGTAGACGTTCCCAATGGATTCCTCATCATAAAGCTTATGATACAAAGGACCAACGCTGATCAAGTGTTATGGCAAAGAGCATCGAGTTCCGTTACAGAACCAACCAAACTTACCAGTCTGGAATTCCTTTTGGATTCGCGGATCTGGGTGGAAAGTTTGTCTAGCTCGAGCTGGTGGACCTCCAAGTAGGCCCTGTAGAAAAACAAAGGGAAATGCTTTTAGACAAAGGCGGACATATTTCAACCTAGTCTTTCTTAGAGAGTAGCATGAGAAGCTTCCTGCAATCATCATGGCTTGCCAGACAGATGGCATGGTGCTCTGCCATTAAGGCCTTCAAGGCCATGTACACAACATGAAGTTTGACAAAGTGAGACGATGGTTGGAAGAAAAAGAGAAACATTCTCTGTGTGCTTTTGCTTTAATCTATTCTCGTCACACTGAATTCAGAACCAGACTTCTAAAGGTATGTCCATAAAAGGAATCCTATTCAAAACCATATACTGTTACATATAATCTTAGAATGTGTGTTACAACTCTAGGCCGAGTATGGATTCTACCCCTGGTTTCCCTTGCCTAGTGAAAAAAAAGTAGGCCACCATGTGTTTCACACTACTCTAGGGGATTAGGCCAAAATAATTTGCTTCTTCAGGGGCACTTTTTTCAAAATAGAATGCATCGTGTTCACAATTCATGCAATAAGCATCCCTAAATTCCTGGGATCCGAGTAAGATTAACGCTATGGACACTCACTTCAGGGGTTTTTCTGAATTCAGCATGATGGCCAAAGATTAAAACATGATTGAATGTCCCCATGTTTATTTAATTTTTCCTCTAATACTTTACACGTCTACACAGGTGATTTGTCTTGGGTTAATGCTCTAGGCAGCTCCATATTTAAAATCAAGATAAGACCCCAAAATAAACTTTGCGAGAGATTAACAGCGCAGCGATCCCAACTACCACCACATTTGCGACAATAGTTAAGCACCCTTAAAAACATGTAACCAGCTCTCATCACGACAGGTGCACCCTGGGCGCCTGTGGAAGGCAGAAGTCAGTTCAATTATTTGTCACATCAAGGCTTGAAAGAGATCAGTCTTTAGGACAAAGTGGACTGTAGGTTATTGAGAGCACAAAGTGGAAAGAATACTTATTTTTTACTTTCTCTCCAGATGTATCTCTCACCTCCTCCTTTAGTTTTCTTAACCCCTCCTCCATTTTTCCCGTTTTTAGTTATTCCCATAACTGGCCCTCAGCCCTCTCTTTCCTCCATTTACTGCGAGATCTATACGACTACAATTAAAAAAGGACTGCACTATGATTTAACTAGGAAAGGGTTGGTATCTCCAAAGCAAAAGTGGAGTGTGCCATGATCAGTCAAGACTGACAGTGGAGTAGTGTTTTGAAGCCTTTAAAGTAAAAAAGGACTACACCATCTGTGCTTCTTTCCCAAAACCTGCTAAGAGTCACCAGACTGATGTGCCAAAAAAGAGGAACTTAACCACCCCCACAGCCCCCATGATGAACCCTCCTCCGCTCACAGTGGTTCTAGTCTGCGAAGCCACTCCCCTTCGGTGACCTTAATCTGAGGAGCCATCCTTCACCAAGTACTGGCAACTACTCAGCACAGGCATCTGCAGTGTGGTTGCCCACAGCCCAGTCATGACAGGGTTTGGGGAAGGGCTGGCATCCTTGAATACGTCATGGGAATGCTTGCGACTTGTCAACGCTTAACCGGAAATTACAACTTCACGGCTACAGGCGCAAGCAGAGTTCTCTACCAGGAAGAGATAACAAGTGCGCATGTGAACACGTGGCAGGCAGCGACTACTGAATGCGAGTGGGAGGGGCATGGGGACTAATGGCAGTGACGTGCATTTGTGACCCTCTGATCGACTAATCTCTGCCTGCCTTTCTAGCCTCTCGCAGCATCTTCTCTGCACATCATTTTCTCTTTTTGATAGTTTGCCTGCGTATTACTTATAAAGTTCCTAGGAAAGCACAGACTACGAAAGGGGAAAGGGCCGGAAATGGTGCCAAACAATCTTGGGACCAGGGTCGGCATTAAGGGCATTCAATGACAATGAGGCGCCTGCCGCTCCTTCTGCCACTACGCTAGCTCGGGGGAACCCTTAAAAGACTAGCCCGACCTGGCGTGGTGGGGGCATATGGCGCCTTGGGGGAGGTGGCGCCCTGGGCGGTCGCCCGGCCCACCCCCACCAAGGCCGTCTCTGCCTGGGACCTGGCCTTCATTTTCACATTGCCCTACCTGCTGTCGCTACCATGCACTTAACCACTGGGACCGGTTTCAGGCCCTGCCTTAGAGGCCAGGGGAAAATTCACCTTTGTCACACTGATGCTGAGCATAGTCAAACCGACCAGTCACTTGTTGAGCAACTAAACTCCCAGGAAGGCCTTACTCTGAGTGACTAACCTACCGCAGAAGATCACATCTAGAGAAACCAACCACCCATGAACGCCCGAGTAAAAAACAGCTTTTTTCCATTAGGTTCCATGCAACCTTGCTTTTGTATATGACATGACATATTTTATTTATATTGTGCTCGTATACAAGTGTTTCAGAGCGCGACCAAGCAAAGGGAGGGGAACAAGGGAGAACCAACAATCTTACTAGGCCCAGTGACATTAAGAACACGCAAGTGCATGGAGAAGGGAAAAGGGGGAAAGTGCGTGGAAGTGGGAGAAGTGGAAAGTGCAGAACAGAGGAGAGAAAAGAATAAGTTAAATAAATGAATAAATAGAGGCAATGAAAAAGTGGTAGTGGAGCCAGCAAATGGCAAGTGCAAGATTAGTCAGATAGGATATATTTGATAAGTGCAGAGGAAGAGTGGGGACTGTATGGGTACAGATACAGAACCCAGTGCAATGGGAGGCCCGGAGGCAGTGCAGGAGGGAGGCAGGGTAGGCAGGTAACTGGGCCTGAAGGACAGAGGGTGTCCAGGCGCACAGTGCCAAGAGTGAAAAACAGGTCAGCAGGGGAGAAGAGGGGCAAAGGCGGAAGCGAAGAGGAAGGTCTTGAGGTGCTCCCGGAACCAGAGATGGTTCTCCTCAAGTTTCAAGGTGGCTGGTAGGCTCTTCCAAAGGGAGGCCCCAGCCGAAGACAGATCTGCCCCCAGCTTGTTTCTTAGAAAAACGACTGATCCTGAAGGAGTTAGAGGTAGAGAAGCGAAGGACTTGAGAGGGGAGGTATTTGTGGAGGGATAGTTGAAGGTATTTTGGACCCAGGCCCCAGAAAGCTGTATGGACAATGCAGAGGGTTTTAAATGTAATCCTTGCATCCACTTGGAGCCAATGAAGTGATTTCAGAGCTGGAGAGATACGATCCCAGGGCTTGAGGCCAAGGACAGGTCTCACAGTCCTGTTCTGGATTAGTTGTAGAGGGCGGAGAGTGGAGGCAGGTAGATTTAGAAAGAGGCCGTTACGGTAGTCCAACCTGGAGAGAACCAGAGCTTGAGAGACAGTGAGCTTCTGGGGGAAGGAGAGGAAAGGCAGAGTGCCTCTGAGGAGGTGGAGTAAGAAGTTTGACTTTTTAGAGACGTCAGAGATGTGTGCGGAGAAGGAAAGTGTGGAGTCAAAGATGACCCCTAGGTTCTTGGCCTCGCAAGTGGGGGTAGGAGGAGGGCCAAGGGAGGTCGGCCGGAGAGTAAGGGGAAAGGATTGTGAAGGTGTACCGATGAAGAGGATCTCAGTCGTGTTGGCATTTAGACAAAGATCGTTGGCAGTACCCCAATTTTGAATGGCAATTAGGCAATCAGAAATGAGGGAGAGGAGGTGGCCGAGGGCAGCCTGAAAATGAGTCGAGTGTCATCAGCATAGCACCGGAAGTTTGAGCAGAAAATGGAAATGCAGTAGGTGAGAGCTGCCAGGTATTGGTTGAAAAGCCAGGGCAAAAGGTTAGACCCCTGGGGAACACCACAGGTAGAGAGGGAGATTGATGAAAGGAAGGACCCAAGTTGTACCTGGGAGGGTCGATCAGAAAGGAAAGGGGTCAGCCAGGCCAGAGCCTGATTAGTGATACCCAGGTTGTCACGGAGACGGTTGAGCAGGGTGGTGTGGTTGACCGTGTCAAAGTCAGAGGAGAGATCAAGTAGGATGAGGACAGAGGGAATGTTAGAGTCAGGGTTGGAGAGCAGATCTTCACGGATGTTCAGGAGAGCAGTTTCCGTGCTTCTGGCAGCTCTGAAGCCTGATTGGTGGTCATGGAGAGAGCCAACAGCATTGGAATGAAGGTTTAGCTGAGAGATGGCCAGCTTTTCCAGTTTACCCAAAAAAGGGAGTAATGGAAATTGGGCGATAGTTAGCCGGACAAGAAGGATCGGCTGTGGGTTTCTTGAGCAGAGGATGCACAATGGAGTGCTTCAGGGGGAGGGGAAAGATCCAGAGGCAAAGGAGAGGTTGCAGAAATCGGAAAGGGTATCACTGTGGTCCTTAATGGTTTTAGAGGAGCAGGGATGGACTCGTTTTGATGAGGCTTTCATAGATCGGACTTGTCTAGCAACCTCATCGGGGAAAAAAAAGGGAAGGAGGAGAAAGAGGGTGGGGGTAGCTAGAGGAGGGACAGCAAGCAGAGACAGTGGGGAGAGGAGGGGGAGCGGAGGAGAGGGTGGACAAGATGTCCTGGGCTTTAGAGATAAAGTGAGCGGCAAGGGCATTGCAAAGAGCTTGGGAGGTGAGAGGGGGATGAGCCCCTTACGCGCTGCCAGTTGTACACACAGGAGCTTCTTACCCCAAGCCCCTCTTGAGTGCTTCGTACACCTCATCCAGTCGGTCGGGCTGCGGCACCTTGGGTGGGGGGGACTTGTGCGACATGGAGAACATCCTACTGACCCTGGAGCCAGTCTTCCGTGACACGGTGGGGGTGCTGAACACGGGCAGTTGCCTGCTGGAGACACAAGTCAGCGACACATGACATTTAGCACAAAGAGCATGCGAGGTGGCGGAGGATGACCATCCCTGGTTAATAATGCCAATACCCGCCATACGGTGCAAGTACTGTACAGGAGCACATTATGTTAGCGTCTTGCGATTTGATGACAAGAGTTGGCAGAGGCAAGTGATTGCGATACCTGACATATGGGCTCTGTAGACAGGCATCTTATGGCAAAAACAGGCATATGGCGTGCGTACATTGCGTATATAATGGCATGAAACAAGTACCTTACAATATAATGGCACCCTGGATTCGTGATTTGCCAAATGATGAACTTACCTTGGCCATACCTTGGCAACTTACCTTGGCCATACCTTGGCAGTACCTGGAGAATGATGGTAGCATATTGGCACAAGATGGCAACCGCTGGAAAGTGGTGAGTAATTAGACAAATGATGATAATCGATTGCACATGGAGGGAGCATCTGATGGCAGCCCCTGAGACATGACCCCTACCCACTCACACGATGGCCCAGAGACAGCCAAACTCAGACTCAAAGGCAGGGGACCTTCCCCAGAGACATGACTACTACCCACTCACACGATGGCCCAGACGGCCAAACTCAGACTCAAAGGCAGGCGACCTTCCCCAGAGACAGGACTACTACCCACTCACACGATGGCCCAGAGACAGCCAAACTCAGACTCAAAGGCAGGGGACCTTCCCCAGAGACATGACTACTACCCACTCACACGATGGCCCAGAGACGGCCAAACTCAGACTCAAAGGCAGGCGACCTTCCCCAGAGACAGGACTCACACGATGGCCCAGAGACAGCCAAACTCAGACTCAAAGGCAGGGGACCTTCCCCAGAGATATGACTACTACCCACTCACACGATGGCCCAGAGACGGCCAAACTCAGACTCAAAGGCAGGCGACCTTCCCCAGAGACAGGACTCACACGATGGCCCAGAGACAGCCAAACTCAGACTCAAAGGCAGGGGACCTTCCCCAGAGATATGACTACTACCCATTCACACGATGGCCCAGAGACGGACAAACTCAGACTCAAAGGCAGGCCTTCTTTGCTCAGGCCCCACTTTCTGGAACAGTCTCCCTATTGCACTAGTCCGCGATTATGTTTAGGAAACATTTAAAAACCTGTAAATTCTCTGAGTGAACGTTAGATTGAATTCTTACTGACTCTGTTTCTTCGGTTTGTGGCTTTGCTGCTAGTTGTGTTCATTTAAGGATGGGCGAGTGGCATTTTAATGAATATTGGCTTTTATTGTATTAGGCAGCCCATTGTGCTCTTTGTGCATAAGTGTTTCTATGTGGAACAGCGCTCCATTGATCATTGTTGGGCACGGCACGCACTCCACAAAGGACCTAGTAAAAATAGCTGCTAAATAGTGTGAGAACCTCCGCATGTGAGGTCAGTACCTGGCAACGCAATGCACACATGCCAAACGCACCGGGTTTGCCAATGCTTACTAAACAAAAACTTTAAAAAATGACCTTGCATGCCACACAGAATAAGCTGAAAAAACAGGGGGGAAGAGGCCTACACTCAGTGGTGTACCGAGGGGTGGGGGCTCTTTTACAGCCAGGCCGGGACAATTGGCAGTGGGACACCTCTCCAGTTCAGTACCAAGGTGTCCTGCGGGCAGGACATTGAGGGTGCTGAGCACCATACCCTGCTCAGCGCCCTCACTGTCCTGGTACAGAGCATTAGAATGGGGGTCATTAGAGATTGAAGGGGGGATTATTAGCGGGGACTGTTGTCCCTTAAGACATGTGAATGAGGGTGAGAAGTGTGCATAATGCTGCATGCATTATGCAATCATTACTATGGCTTTAAAACCCAAGGGGGGTTTGTTAGGCTCATCTTAATCTGCAGGATGCTTTTGGGACTTTGCATGCAGGATGGGGAGAATAAAACTAAACGCATACTCTTAATGCTCAACATATTTCTATGATGATGTATATAGTGTATTATTGAAGGCTAGTTTTTTTATGTAATGTGCTTTGCTTCCCAGGCATTGATATAAAGTATTATTTAAGCACATGAAACGCAAAGCAAAACCTTAATATCAACTAAACCCGGGAAGATGTTTTCAGTTGCTTAAATTGTCCACATCCCATTTTGTCCATTTAACCAAAGTGTGTGATCCTGGGCAAATCACTGTCTGCAGCTCTGTGCGTGGTATACTTCATAGCTTATGTTAATATATCATGCTTTTAAAAAAAAAAGCCTACTGACTATATCATTGCTCCATGTATAGTAATAGTGCAATGTTAGGTATTATGTACCACACAGTTATTTACCACTGGGCTTACTTATGGCATCTTATTCTAAAGTCACTTCCTTGGTGCCACCAAGTATCAAAGACCGATGATGCTCCTTGATGTACTTTTGTTGGTGCAAGCCACATGCAAATTAAGAGATTTGCATGCATTTTGCCCCACCGATCATGGACAGAGCTCTTACTAGATGAGTTTCCTGCATCTGTAAGGATTCTGCAGTCTTATTGTTTTCTTATACGAGTTAAAACGCAACCTGCCACTAATGTTACCAAAGAAAAATGGAGTGCTGGGGCGTGAATGGGGCTGTATGAAATCGCGCGCACTGCCTTTTGGGGGGAAGGTGGGAGGACGTTTTTCGTGGGTCGACCCCACCCCCACTTGGATACTCCCCTCCTGCCTGCACGTTGCTCTGGCACGCGTGTCCCACAGACGTGTGGTGAAGGCAGAAGCAGAGCAGACCTCCGGCACGGCAGAGATGTCGGTGCGGGAATAGCGGGTCAGGCCAGAGAGCGCGCAACGCCACCCCGTTCTCAATGCAGCCACTGCAGCGGCACCCCCGTACAGGCGACGTGAATGCGCTTAAGACTCGGAGGTTTTAACTCTGCGTTTTGCAAACATTGTGCAGCCAAGTTATAGCTATTTTATAGTCCTAGGGGCGGGGGCGTTTGGCAAACCCTATAAAGAAAAAGTATTTTCCCTAAAGAGATCGTGCCGGCTCCTCCCTGCCTGTTTGTAAAATGAACAGAAAAAATAAATCTTGCCTGGATGGGGTCGAGCAACATCCCACCCCCAGCACAGTCTCGCTCCAAGGGAGCCAGCGTGCAACCTTCACGCTGGGAGGAGTCGGGGAGATCAGGGCTGAAGCCTACGGGAGCCTTGCTGGCAGGGGGCAGTGCAGACCCCTTTCAGCCATCTCCGTTACCAGCAGCGCATTTCAATAGGGAGAAGCCCCGTATGTGCCCGCTAGGAGAGCGCTGAGCAGGATGTCAATCGGTGCCCAAGGGAGGACTTTAGCTGGTATGAACTCGAACGGCCCATTTGACGATGAAAACAAGCCACAAAATAAATGTCCTCCTTTTTAAATAATCTAGGTTTATTGCCACGCCACCTACTGGTTTCACAGGAACAAAAAAGGCGTTGCTTTTTTGCGGCATCTCACCTTTTCTTTACATCATGCACAATGAAAAGTTGCCATGACTACAAGCAAGTGAAGTTGTATTTGTTGATGCGTGCATCAATCTTGAAAGTATATTTGTAAAACCAAACATTGATTTTTTTTTTAGACCGACATTGCTTGTACTTGCAATTATAAAAGAACTATTATAATAATTCTCCATCCGCGGTGGTGAAAATACATCTACAATCCTACTCTTTGCACGAAATACAAACTACATATTTGTCAGGTTGGTGTATAATGTGGATTGTGAACTTTCAAAGTCCTCTCTATAAAGACCATCGTTTCTGTAAAGGTCCTTGGAAACCCCGTTACCGCCTGCCCCCACTTCAGCAACATTAGGAAGCACCACTTTAAGGAAACCGCCTCGAAGGCTCCGATTTTTTGGGGGATATGTTTTAGGTCACGCCTTATATGGGGCAAAAAAAACCCATTAGTACTTGTCCTCTATCCATTTCTTGAGGTTTTCTGTGAGCATTGACTCTTGAGCGTTGAATTTAGGTTTTATGTTTAATTTTAAGTAATCTGCAATATGACATTTTAAATGTATTAGTTATTCATGTACTTTACTTTATGTATGGTTGTGCAATGCTATATACATTTTTTGTTTTTCTTTCATGTGTCTAGAGGTTGTAAAATGTGAACTTTTTTTGTAAACCACAACACAATAATAATAATAATACAAGTCCTCTATGCAACAAAGCACATTTGTATTAGCCAGTGGTTAAGGCCCAACACATGTATAAAGTGCAGAATGGGCTCATACCACACCATCTCTTAAATAAAGTGTGTGATCCTGGGCCAATCATTCTTATCTCACTGTACCACTGCTGCCAAGAACTGGTTCTGTGGTACAGGGTGTGTGTGGGGAGTGAGGATGTCGGGTATGGGTTTTTTACTGACTCAGCTATGTTTGGCTCTTAGAGCAAAGCTATACCCCCTGGTCCGCCCTACTGACTTTTGTGGGGACTCCCCTCTATTCCCGAACATAAGTGGCTCAGAATTGCATTTGCCACTTATGCCAATAAAGGGTAGTTGGTACCAACTTCCAAGGTTTTTACAACTTTCAAAATCTGCGGGGGGGCAATAGAATAGTCAACTATTATGGTACACGAAGCACAGCATTCACAGTAGCGAAATAGGTGCCGTGTGTAAACTGAAGAAACACAATGCACAGAGTAACTGCAGGAGTATTAACAGAGTAACAGAAAAGTTCACAAAGAGTACAAACAGCAATGAGCATGCACAAGCACAACCGGAACAGAGGAACTACCAGCATAAACAAAGCCAACCAGCACATCACATCACACCACAAGAACACGCAGAGAAGAAAAGAATTAACATGCACAGCAGGGGAGCCGAGTACGCGGGAGCTCCGGGGCCCGTGCACCCGCCGGCAGAATGAAGTCGGGGCTGAGTCCCCCCGCCCCCACCGGGCCGCAGAGAAGAGACGCAGTATGGATGGCCATTTGTTCTACCCATACTGTGTCTCTCTGGCGGCCCGGGTAAAAGCCGGGGGAAAAAAACAATGTTCAGAATTGAGGGACACATGCAAAGCAAGAGGCTCTTGCTTTGCATCTGTCCCTCAATTTCTAAAAAACGTTTTAGGTTGGATGTATTTGTACGTCTGTGCACCCCTCTTGGTAAAAGGGGTGCACAGATGTAGAGGTACACTCAACCCAAAACGATTTTTAGAAATTGAGGCACAGATGCAAAGCAAGTGCGTGCCTCAATTTCTAAAAATAGTTTTGGGTTGGGTGTATTTGTACATCTGTGCACACCTCTTGACAAGAGGGGTGCACAGATGTAGAGGTACACTCAACCCAAAACGATATTTATAAATTGAGAGACAGAGGCTCTTGCTTTGCATCTGTCCCTCAATTTATAAAAATCGTTTTGGGTTGGGTGTACCACTACATCTGTGCTCCCCTCTTGCATTGCATCTGGGGAGGGAGGGGGCAGGGAGAGGGCAAATGAGACTGTTTGCATGTCTCTGGGTGTGTACGTGGTGAGGGTGAATGCTATGGGCGGGGAACGGAGGCGTTGAGGGAGGGAACTCCCCTGAATTCTAAGGAAGGAAACAGCGTGGGAGGGGGCCTGGGGGAGTGTGGGGTTAGGTGGGATCACCTTCTTGGGTGGGTTTAGCTGGGGGGGGGGCAGTAGAATGTGATAATTCGGCCTTTTGAAGACCACACAAATCGGCCGAAATAAATCAGTCTTTTTTGTATGTGTTCTTCAAAATGTGGAATTATCACATAGAACCCAGTATGGACCTTGCCGTACGGTTATCTTTGTTCAGTGTACAGAGCAACACACAGCCCAAGCATAAACCAACGAGCATGCAAAGTACACACAAAGCACAACAAGATGAGAGTAAAACAAGAACTCAGCTGTACAGAGTCACCCCATGAACGTGTACAAAACATAGCAGCACCGATGAAGATATACACAGGGAAATACAGTACATATAGAATGGGCAAATACCCAAACCAAAGAGTAAAGGCCGAGCAAGCACAGTGACATCACAGCGAGTAGCACGGCACGTAAGAGCACACCCATCGACTCCTCCATAGGGCGTAAACACCAAATGACCAAATAAAGTCACAGACTGCACGAGAAGCACCCAACTGCAGAGGAACAGAGAATCCCAAACCACAGAGTAATGCACAATAGAGTTGGCCTCACCACTCATCAGAAACCATCGCCCTCTGTAATCTTCTCACCGTCACAGAGGCTCATGTGTGTATTCCACAAAACCCACGTATGCATCAGCTCATCGCTTCGATATCCTAGCGCCTTCTCGAAGCCCTACTAGACAAGTCCATCTGCTCTATGGAAAGTCCGCCCCATGGACATCATCATCGTCATTAACGATGACGTCTTCCCACGTTCTGCCTTTACAGACACCTGGGCCGATTCGGGATAACTCGCATTCCAGGACCTACTGAATCCCAATGAAATCCTCCTACTGACAAATGGGAGTCATGGTGGAAGGGAAAGGCAGACCTCATCCCCCCCCCCCCCCCCCATCTCTTGCAAGGAGACACCTGCTTGTTAAACATGTCACCAGTCGACCAGCCTTAGTCACTTCTCTACTAGTCTACCAAGCCCCTCGCTGATGGCCCACCTCCCCCAAATGCTGATCACCATCTCAACACATGGGAGAGTCTTGAATGTCAGGGCAGACTCATTTTTTGATAGCAAACGTTTAAGAGATCATTACTGGGATGTATAGGGCTTCTCCCAAGGGTCAAAACTCTGCACACGTTATAGAACACAGGATAAACCTATTATTCTGCAAAGCGGGATTCTGAATGCATCTTAGCCTCTGGCAATTGCTCCTAGCAAATGCTCGGACCATCATCTCTAGCCTGCCATTCCATTGCAGAAAGGAAAGGACCACAAGGAAATCTGTCTCGGACCGACCCAAAAAGGGAAAGGGCGGTTCAGCCCAAAATGCGATGGCGCTATCCGTTTGCATGGGTAACCCCAGGCCTGATTGGGCATCATCAGTGAAGTGCAGCGTGGTACTCTATGCACAGCAGACTTGGGATGCACGCTTGGGCGTATACGATAAATGCAACACTACATTTTGATGTTTGGAAGGTTATAAAGGGATATCAACCAATGGCAACAGCTCTGGGCAGCCCTCCAGGATATCGTTTTTCAACCTGCCATGCCAACCTAAAAGAGGAAAGACCCTGTGCGAATCAGGCTTGGCCCGAACATTCTATCCATCAATTTTCAGTTTCCCCACGCGCCATCGTATTTCGTCAACTGTGGTCGTTCCATGCCATTATATTCCAGATAACCATCAGACCAAACAAGAATGTCAAAGCACACAACCAAGGGTATTCCTCTACATTGGCTAGGAACCTAAACAAGATGGAAGCCGACACCCTTCTGCAAGCGTTAACAGCAATTGAGCATGGACAACAGATCCTTGCACTGGTAAAGGAGGGCCCTCTTAGTAAATGAACGGTTGAACCATCTAAACCCATGACACCCAATGGTTAACCGACGATCTATGGTTACTGAACCGTTGTGACCAAGCAGTGGAACGAAAATCAAACCTGCTGCAAGATGAGGCAGCGTTTCTCATGAAACTATGGCTCTAAGTAGGCCGCCTTCCAAGCAAGGAAAACCCATTGCCAGTCATGCATCTCAAGCCAAATAACTTGGCCAAAGGAAGAAATAGGTAAGGCCAGGGAGCAGGCGTAGACGTTGAAGAGACGGGGTTGGGAGCTAGGACCAGCCCTACAGATAAGGGGTGTGTCGGCCAGCGAGGAAAACCCATTGCCAGTCATGCATCTCAAGCCAAATAACTTGGCCAAAGGAAGAAATAGGTAAGGCCAGGGAGCAGGTGTATACGGTGAATAGACTGGGTGGGGAGCTAGGACCAGCCCTACAGATAAGGGGTGTATCGGCCAGTTTTACTCCCTAAAAATAGGCAAATACTTCAAAAAATAAAAACAGGGAGTACAACTACTATCAATAAAAAATGGCAAATGGACACATAAGTACTTGTGCCCCTGCTTTCACACAAACAGATCCATGGATGTGTTTGGACCAGCAGTTCACGCATTACCACAGGAAGAAACAACTAAATTATGTAAGAGGTCAAATGTATATTAATGTGCATGAATTTGGTGCAAAGAAGTATTTTGCACAAAAATATTTCTATTTTTACATGTTAAAAAAATACTATACTCCCATGGGAAACGGGACTCATGTTTTTAAAAAATAGTGAGTAAAATACTCCCACTTCCAAATCTCATCTGGAGCACTGGCTAGGACGAATGCTTGGATGAAGCCTGTATGGAGCGGTTTTGGGGGCAGAGGGGGCCTAGAGCTCAATGCGCAGTCTGCAAGCTATGAGGGTGTACAGGCAACAGGTGGAAAGAGTGTGGCAGAGGGCGGGATGGGCCAGAGTCGAAGGCATAGCAATGAACATTGGTACCGTCTGCGTGGAATGCTTGTGCTGCAGTCCATTTTGGAGGGCGTCGAGGAGTCTGTGAACCCTGAGAGAGTTGGCCATGCAGTTTTTAGCGATGTGGTAGGAGAGAGACAGGTCTGTAGAATGAGGACATTTTGGGATTGGCAGTGCTTTATTTTAAATTATGGGTAAGACTTGCCATCTTTTAGCAGATTAGAAAAAGCTAGTTGAGAGAGAGGTTGAAGAGGGTGAAAAGGTGAAAAGAGGGGAGAGGCGCTGGCTCCTTGATAGTTTAGGGTGCAGAGGGGTCAGTGGGAGTGTAGTATGGGTTGGTAGAGCGCAGGGTGGGTAAGAGTGTCGTTGGGAGACAAGACAATGAGGAAAGGGTGGGTAGACGGGAGGGGAGCGGAATGAGGGAGTCTGTGGGAGAGATAGAAGGGAGGAAAAGTAGTTGCATGTTTCAGTGATTTTAGAAGAGAAGCAGAAGGCTGAAAGAGAGGAGGGCGTGGTGCATTCTTTTTGGGGGCGAAAGCATGCCGTGGAATGGACAGGCTTTGCGGGTGCGACCGGTGGGATGAGGAAGGACAGCAGATCCCTTCAGCAGCAGGAGCAGTACTGCGAGTAGGAAGTGAATCTTTGTAGGCGGCGTGACCTGTGCACCAGACGCATGCGCCTCCTCAGCCGATGACTTGCTGGCGAGTCATATGCAGTGGAGAGTGTGGGCCGGAGCGGTTGAAGGAGCGGGCGGGAAAAGTCTGTGATTGGAGGGGAGCGAGCACTTCAATGGCTATTATTAGGTTATTTATTGAGCGCGGACCTAGCTTCGGGAAGCAATGGGGCGTTTTAGGATCATGGAGGGGAAGAACGCAATGAGGGCAGCAGGCGTAGTAAGGTTTCAACTTCCTTCTGGTTATAGATGGGGTGAAGCAGGGGGACGGGGGCGGAATTGGTGAAGTGGGTCAGGGTGTGGTCAGTGAGGGAGGAGTTAAAAGTGGAAGAAATCCTCTTCAACAAAAAACAACAAATCCTCCTCCTCAACACGTAGTCCATCACGACCCTCCTCTGTGCCCCACTGTATCCTATCGCCCCGCTGTATAGCTGTTCTGTTACTTCTGCAAGACGCCCCGTTGTGCATCTGTACTGTTGTATACCTCTGTAAAGCACTCCGTTGTGTATCTGTTCTGTTGTATACCCCTGTAAAGCACTCCGTTGTGTATCTGTACTGTTGTGTAGCGCTGTACAGTGCTCCGTTGCTTCTCAAGGCTACATCTGCGCTCAATAAATACCATAAAAATAATAAAGAAGAAATCTGGGGAAGGAAGCCCACACCCATCAAAAATAAAGTTACAAAAGGTCAATTTTTCTTCCGATAGGGAAACGGACACCTTTCACAGATTCCTCACATTTTGAACGATTAGCAGAAAGGTCCCATCATCCTGGACATGGGTATCACATTACAAGCACTGGTCCTAGAGGGGGCACTACTGTAACATGCGACACGGGCCTGCGCTGCTGGGTAGTCCAGGCATTGAGGCTTGGTAAGCTGTGCAGAGATTAGCATGAAGGCCGGCCAGAACATGAAACACCGGTCTGCAAGATGGTAATAGCTGCCCCACTCCAGGCCAAATGGACTCGGATGTCTTCAAGAAACTCCTCTTTCGCCAGCTTATTGCAGGTGTTTATGCGCAGGACCGTCCATCGCGAGATGGTCCATTTCCTACTGACCTGGTCTTTCCGAGGGGCAACAAATTCATCCAACAAACCATGATGGTCATGCGGATACACTCGGGATAGCTACACAGAAGCCAAGCACCCAGCCTGGAGCATGGCACTGAAACCGCTGCCATTTGTGAATGGCGTGGAAGAGCTACTAGCAGATGCCCTTGCAGAATAAAGGAGGGCCTCACTCCTGCCTGACAAAGCCCTCCAGCGGCAAGCCATTGAGCAACCACTTTAGAAACTGCCTGGCTGCTGGAATTGCTAAATATGGACTCCACTCTGGAGCAGCTCTCTGGTAACATGTATATTATGTATTTAGTAGCACGTTAGAAGATGCCATTGCCAGCCGATCAAATAAATGGGCAATATCTTCAGATGCTTATTACTGAGAACTACATTGAAGCCCTCACATTTCAGATTACAGGTGTATAAAACTATGTTTGATCTGCATGACAATATATGGTAATCCCTAGATTTCGGTGGTCAGCCGCCTATCTAAGGTGAGGGGACAGAGAGAGGCTGACAATATGTGCACAAGACAAATGCACTCCTTTATAGTTGATGGTATTTTTCAATTACTGTTGAAGTTCAAGAAAGGAGGATAATACAAGGAATTAACGTCCTTGTTGGAACGTAGTGCATTGGACACAGCGCAAAGTGTTCTTGTGCCTTTTTAATTAACCGTTCTGAGCAATAAGGTTCGTCTCCCTCTGTCCCCTCACCCTAGAGAGGCGGC
Organism: Ambystoma mexicanum; assembly: GCF_040938575.1. Taxonomy (NCBI): domain Eukaryota; kingdom Metazoa; phylum Chordata; class Amphibia; order Caudata; family Ambystomatidae; genus Ambystoma; species Ambystoma mexicanum. The sequence continues at coordinate 1,055,844,253 of NC_090921.1, read as the reverse complement.
TCACCACCGAAATGTAGGGATTACCATCTCGCTGAGGACTCAGTTTGGATGGAGGTTCATATTAGAATGTATGAAAAGATTTGTTAAATCATCATTAGTCGATTATACCTGTATCGATTTTACCTGTACTACGGTTGTTTGAAAACGTTGTGGGATTACGTACAGGGCTTGGTAGCCATCCCCAGTCCCCCGGTGCGTTTACCGATCTGTATTACAACCAAATAGGCTACATTAATGGAGGGGGGGGGGTGAACTCGGTAGACTGCCTGCAGTGCAGTAAGGGGTATGCATATATAAGCTATTCGCTCATCAGTGCCCTCAAGGAATCATCTTTGTGGGTAATGTTTTCATATTCAACTGCGTAGTAACCAGAAACAGCATAATCCATGAGCTGCCCGTATACAATCCGAACTGGTTAACAACAGTGAGTGAAATGAGCAACGACCAAGGTTGTTCATTTAAGAATGCCCAACATTGCTTATTTAGTGTACCAATGGAAGCTAGATGAATTGACTGTGGCTGAAGCCTGGTGAGCCAAGTCTCCACTCCCATTAAATACTTGATTTAGTGATGGATGAGAAATGCATTTTATGGGAAAATGTTTATGCTCCTGTTCAGGGACCTATGACAATTGTTTGGCAATATTAAACAAGTGGAGCATATAGCCTGATGGTTGATGTCACACACAGCACATTAACACATCTGAGTCTTTGAGACAGTCGAAGGGTTTTTGTTTTGGTTGTGGGGCCGAGGGCCGTCCCTCTGTCTCTTCTCTGCACACAACCCTCCTGCCCAGTTCCGGGCGACCGTAACCCTGGGTTAGTGTTACCGAATGGTAACCTCTACTGTCTAGTAAATGACTTCGACTCCAGATGACTTCCTAAATTGCAGGCTATCTAATCTCCCTCCGGGACTTCCTAGCTGTGCCGACTGTAACCAAAGGTTAGTAGTCTAATCAGATTTGTGATAGAGCCTTGCACTTGCTCTGTGTTATTCAGCCTAGGTCAATCACACCCACTAACCTCTTCTTCTTCTCTCGAACTACCACTCCCTCCAACGTACGCCTCCCACCAGTTCTCCGTCCCTCAGATGTTTCACTCCTCCTACACCTTGCCTCCACTCTTTGATGTAACCACTCCTCTCACTTCACTTGTTCCTCTCTCTGCTACTGCTCCCCTTCACACTCCTCCTCCCACTACTACACCCCTCCCTTCAAGCCACACAAACACCCTTCTTTACCAACCACTTCACATTCCCTCTTTAGGCCAACTTCCTCAACTCGCTTGCCACACAAACACGCACACTCAAACTGCAGAACCACTCTCATTCCTATGCCAATAGAGTACCTGCGCCAACAATCGCCTGAACAAGATGCCGCTCATTTCCTCCTGCAGGCCTCTTGGTCATATTCCACCTTGCACCTCACCTGAAAAAGAAAATCACACTTCCCGTTCCTCCCTTAAATACCCATCACTCCTTTGGGGTTGGTAACTTTTTCTATCCTATCTGTAATGCTCCTCCACTGCACTTTGCAGCACCTCTCCACAGCTGTATGGCCTTTATTATTACAATATTGAATGAGAAATAAAAAAGCACCAACATATCCGGAAGGCACAATGGATTGATACCCTTGACACTAACTGGAAAACTGCTGGGTTTAAAACTGAGGGGAGCGGGGAGCTGTTTAGCTCTGGCTTGTAGCATAGAAGAGCCTAGTTATCGTCACATTAACGGTTACAGGAGCTACTTTTGGTTCCCCAGGCCAACTGATGCAGCATAATCACACCAATGTGAATTTAACTGTGTGCGTTTTGGACGATATATAAATAAGCATTAGGACACATGTATATGACATGTAAAGCTTAAAGGGGCATAAATAATGGACAGAATGCTATGTTTGCATCTTATGTAAGCTAGATTTGCGCATGCTGTGTACTAGCTCCTTGTTCCACAGTGGTAGCTGCTGGTCTCTGGTTAATGCCAGATACCCAGGAGCTGCTATTACCGCCTGCTTATCCAATCATAATTTCGATCCCCGGAAACCGTTTCCATTTACAATCTAAAAATGCCTTTGCAGAGTGCATATGGGTTGATAACATCCAGTACATATTCAATACGATCCAAATTTGGTAACCTTATAGCCATTCAGAAAGGGTGTAGGATGGCTAGATTTGGATAAACAGAATATTCTGCCTAAAAGGAAGCCTCTCTGGAAGAAAAACTGAATGGCCAGGAGCACTAAATACCATGCCTTACTTGCTCGTTATGGAGAAAGACATTCTTCCCTGCCAGATGGGCCACCAAGAAGAAAACCGACACTCTCAGGGCGCAACCAGTTGCACCTGGCCTGGTGGCACAGAAGTAGAGAATCCAGGTTAACTGTTTTGTTGAAGTAATGCATTAAGGAGGCATTGTTTGTCAAGACCTGGAACAACTTCCTGTGGAAGATGTGGTACCTCCCCGACCCCCCTACTATGCTAGCTCATAATTGCTAGAACTCCTTTACCTGTCATTTTGGCATGGAATATGATGAAAGGGGGGGGGGTCTGATTAGCAGACCTCCCTTTTAGAAACAGAATGACCTGCATAATTTTACTAATAAAAATAAAAAGGTTTCACTCTATCCCACCCTTACCAGATGAAATACTGTACAAATGACCAAGAAGGTTGAACACACCGAACCATGCATTGTGAGAAACCGGAAGCTATTCTCCTACCTACTCCCCCGGGATATTCCATTCACGTGGCGAGGGAAGGGCCATTGCTTTTGGATTCAGGCCCTGGGGGTGGACAAGCAATGAAGGATCACCCGAGTGTAGGGTCGCGAAGCTTGAGAGAAGAATGCCTAAAGGCAAGACATGGTATTCCCCCTTTCCCAATTGTACCTCAACACACTCTCCCTCAGCCTTTATGGGGCATTTTCAGTCTCATCCCATCTCTTCCTCCCCATTTCCAACATGTACCGGGACGAGGAAGAGGCAGCTGGGAGTTAGAAAGATCACTTATAGGAAATGTACTGTGCAGAAGAAGATGACTGAGCGACCTACACTACACCACTATGCTGTCCCTTTAATAGAGTCAGGCAGGGGCAGGCATTTGACACTAACCATACATACCGGACTCCAACTGACCCTCAATTACTTTATAAAAAAGTGGAGTTCTGCCAGAGTGAAAGAGCGGGCTGGGTTGCTAGATGGATCGTGGAAGCCAGGGAACAGGAGGCTGCAGCAGGAGGAGCCCGATGGCCCGAAGGAGAACGGGATGCCAGGACGCTGACCAGCTGTGTCAAAGGGGTTGCAGCGTGGAGAGGGAGCCGTGTCTACATAAAGTGAGTTTCATGAAAGTAAGAGGGAGACTCAGTTGCGTGCGGGTGGCTGGAGTGGAAGCAGTAACAGGTGCAAGCGGCATGATAATCAAAAAGTGAGAGAAAGCAAGAGGAAAAAGGTGCGCAAGCCGCCCAAAAGCAGATAAAGCTGAAAAAGCAGAAACAGTGAGTTGAGAAGAACAAAAATAAAAGAGTGAGAGTCGTCCAAAAGAAAGAAGGAAAAGATGTGCAACATGCAGGCAGCACGAAGAAAACAGAAAAGTGTGCAAAAGGCACAGCATGGTACAGAGAGAGTGCAAGAGGCAAAGCGAGGTTATGGAAGCGTGCAAGAGGCACGGCAAAACAGAAAAGTGTTGAAGAGGAACAGAGGGGAAAAGGGTGCCAGAAGGAAGACCACGAGTGTAAGGAGAGGGGTCAGGTATCAGAGTGGTCGCGCATGGGGAGGAGCAAAAGCCCTGCACTCTCAAAAAGTCTGTGATACTGCCCCGGTGTTGACCTAAGAGGTGTACAGTGCCACTTGATAGAATGTGGAAAAAGGTGGAGCTACAAAGAATGAAGTAGGAGCGAAACCCTCCAAAGTGCAGAAAAGGCTGTTGAATGGTCACAAGAAAGAACTGTGCTTTGGAAAGAGAATCCTGACAAAGTGAACTTTTGGTGATTTGTGTTTTTGAACTTTTAAGTGAACTTTTTGAGGCAAGAGGGGCCAAGGCTTGGGGAAAGGAACCCTGAGAGGCCCAAAGGAAACTATGAGAGACATTGTTGAAAAGAGAGAGGCCTAGACTTGGGGAAAGGAACCAGAGGGGTCAGAGCTTGTGGAAGGGAACCCCAATATACCCAGTATAACTGCAAACTCTATTGTCCTGCTGCAAGAGCCCTAACTGGTGGAAGATCCCAAGGGCACCATTTTTGCATTTAACTATTTTTAAACTAGCAGAACTAAACCCGAGGATAAGGCTACCTGAAACCAGCCTTGGGTTTAATTTCATTATCATCACATTTCGTTATTAGGTGGGGCAAATGGGCTGATTTCAACCCTCATAAGTGCAATCAGATGCAGGCAATCTTGGTCCTGCACTACTACAGTCATTCACCCCGCATAATCCTACCAGGAAACTCGCCATTCAGGAAAACAGCTAGGAAAGGGGGAAGGCTCCATGGCTCTAGGTTAGCCTAAGCACCTGGATGACACTCCAGTGAAGCCAGTACACAGCGTACTGCCAACCCACACGCCACCCTTAACCCAGAGTAACTTTAAAGGCACTCCTGGGGAAAAGCGCTGGATTGCGATACTCTTGTCACACCACAAACTCCCTGAACATGGACCCCCCAAAGCCGCTGTCACAAAAAAGAGCGAGGTTATTTAGAGCTCAGACGGGGAACACCAAAAAGAGAACACAGCACAGCTATGGCACGCTGTACAACACACTGATCTAACACTTTAGATATAAGAACTACAATTATACAGGGCACCTGCTCAGGCATACTGAATAAAGAAGTACTGAAGGACTGAAAGGCAAGGCGCTAGACGCCCAAGCAGACTGGGAATCAAAGGTAAGGCGCTAGACGCCCAAACAGACTGGGAATCAAAGGCAAGGCGCTAGACGCCCAAACAGACTGGTACTCAAAGGCAAGGCGCTAGACGCCCAAGCAGACTGGTACTCAAAGGCAAGGCGCTAGACGCCCAAGCAGACTGGGAATCAAAGGCAAGGCGCTAGACGCCCAAGCAGACTGGGAATCAAAGGTAAGGCTCTAGACACCCAAACAGACTGGTACTCAAAGGCAAGGCGCTAGACACCCAAACATACTGGAACTCAAAGGCAAGGCGCTAGACACCCAAACAGACTATCTTCAGAGTTTGCCACTTTGCAACAAACGTGAAGTCTGCTGAGGCACAGTTGCAAAGGGCTTTTTCTGGCTCAAAACAAATTTGTAGGGGTATTTATTGACCACAGCATGCAAACTCAAGAAAAAAAATGCCAAGCAACAAATGTATCTCTCACAGTCCACCATAAAGTCAGGGTACTCCTGATACTGACAACTGGTACCAAACTTTGTCAGGAGCCATTTTACTGAGGTGAAGTGTTCCTACTTGCCAGTAAGCACACAAACTCAGAAAGAGTGCACTCTGGCTTCGTATGCTTTAGGGGCTCCGGCCACACTAAGAGGAGAGCGCCCCGGCAGTTTTACAAGGAAACCCCCTCAGTGCTTGGACATTATCTGTGCTGCCCTTACCAGAAACCTCCAAGCCAATCAGGATCCTGTCGCCCAATCGCCTGGGAGAATTCTCTTCTGACCCCACTATCTGTCACAGCCCTAGCAGAAAGCGCTTGCACCATTAGCTTGCTGCGAAGGTGGATTCGACAAAAGATGTAGCCCAATTTGTCTCCGGGAGTCCTGGTTATGAGAATCACCGATTTGCGATGGGTATATAACCCTATTAAAAGCTGCAGGAAAAGGTCAATTAGGGCGCCCTTTTTCAGGTCTACCGACTTTGTTTGTTTAAAATGTATTATGCGCGCCAGACCCGAAGGTATCAGGGCACAGGCAGTAAGAAGTCATACAGCTTGATAAATAGGTTACATTGATTACAGAAGTATCAGAAAAAACATCTAATCTAGCAGTTATTCGATATATGTACATACAGTAAACAGTGTTGATTAAGCACAACTCAAACTGGAAAATTAGAAAATCCTCAAACTCTAATTTGTTTGTTCAATTCACTGTTATTAAATCAGTCAGAAGGAGGTGCTGTAAATCAAGGTACCTCTCTATTATAAACCTATGTAGGAACCTGGCAATGATCTCGACGAAGAAATTTGTTTCCTCAGTCACATCGATAATTGACTAATGTATTGGTACATATTAGGATTTAACAATTATCTGCGGCAATCTGAACCTTTGTTGGTTTGACCAAAATGGGGCGAGGAAAACACGTCATTCAAATTCTCCTGGTAAAAACGCGGAACGACAGCGTTGCTGGGATGAAGAAATGGCATCTAGAAACATACGAGATGCTGAACAGGACCATGCCAGGCAACATTCCTGCCCGTCCGATGTGGTATAGAGATGGTAGTCACAAGACAATTGACTACTTTTGGGCTTCAAAAAACTTGATTTCAATAATAAAATCACTTGAAGTAATAAGGATGTCAAACAGTGACCATGACACCCTTAAACTAACCTGGTCAACTGAAATGCATCAGCCGCTAAGTAGTCACAAGAGCAACGTGCAAATAAATCAAGGATTAAGTCGTTTGCGGCTCAACAGACGAGACACAGAATTATTATGCAACGACTTAGCAGTGCTCAATGATGAAGTAGGCAAAGCAGTCAACTATGTCACTTTTATTACAATTCCAAACAACAAAAAGAGGTTTCATCGTTGAACATCAAGTTGCTAAATATTGTTTCAGCAAGCAAAAGCAGCAGAAAAAAAAATGAGAAAGGATATCAAATTGTTAATATCAATCAAAGACAGAATTTAGGGAATGCAATCAAAAAACGCTGACAAAGATAGTGGAATTGGTTAATTGCATTAAACATGCTTCGAGACCAAGAGCGAGGTGAGATCATGTTGAAATCTATTTTTGCTAAGGACTCCAGAGACACATGGACCCTTCTGAACGAAGGTTCATTATCACAACAGGTGCATCTGACAAATAGTATCAGTGCAGACAAACGGTAACAACATTATTTAGTTGTCTTTAAAGCTTGCACCTCGAGAGAAGATACTAACTACTGTAAAGAGAGGATAGCTTGGTCAGTAGAAACAAGTCTATCTGAAATCTTGGAAGCAATAAGTAAATTGAAGAATTCAGGTGCCACTGGACCTGGTGTGTTAAGCAACCTAATCCTCAAAAAGAACAAAGAAGAGTGTGCAATATTCATCCAAATCCTGTTTAAACTGATAAGTGCTTCGGCGACCATTCCGTCATCTTGGCAATCGGCAGTAGTGGTGCCTATATACAAAAAGGGAGACCGATGTGATCCAAACAACTACCGGCTGATTGCCTTGCTTGACGTGATAGCCAAGCTATTTGCCTCCTTTCTTCAAAAACAACTAGCAAAATGGGCAGAGGAGGCAGGAATAGTGGACCCCAGGCAAACGGGATTCACCAAAGGTGTCGGAGTTGAACTCAACCTCGCGATAATTGATATGATATGATAGGTTATTTATAACGCGCTTAATATCCAGAGGTTTCTAAGCGCGGACCCAGGGATCGAACCCGTGTTGCTCCGTGTCATCTTGCTTCCAAGGCGAGCACGTTGCCGCTGAGCTATCCTCCCGGGACAAATTGTTGAAGCTGGCAGCCATCAAGGATGGGAAAAATGTATTCCTGTGCTTCATTGATCTACGTCAAGCATTTGACAATGTAAACCGAGACATACTATGGGAAAATTAGAACATTGGAATTGCCCACAAGACTTGCTACAGGCAATAAAGGCACTTCGTACAAACACCTCCATAAGAGTGAGACTCAATGCGGAGGGAGACCTCTCTGCCAGGATCAATACAGAGATTGGAGTTAAGCAAGGCTGCCCACTTGCTGCATTACTATTTAAACTCTACATTGCGGACTGGCAAATGGCCTTTAAGAACAGCATCTCATTTCCACCAAGAATAAACAACCACCAAATTCAATGGGCCATATACGCTGATGATCTTGTGCTGATGGGCACAACTCAAATCGGCCTCCAGAGGCTATTATTAAGGGACGTGGCGATTTTTCTTTAAAATAACAACTTACAAATAAATGTTGCCAAATTAAAAATCATGGCTTTTGGCATAAAGATGGGCAAAAAAGGCAGACAATTCAAGTGCTACATAGAGGGAGCACAACTGAAAAAGGTTAATTCCATCAGATATCTGGGTATCATGTTTAATAAAACAGTGCGAGAATGGCCATGGACCCAGGACCTTAAAACCAGAATTAAAAATCTAGCCTTAGAAGGCATGAAAATACATGCTACCTACTGGAAATTCACTGCGAAACCAATAATCATGTTTTATCGCCAAAAGATGATGGCGACAATAACATTTGGCAGTGAAGCCAGATTTAATATCGAGCGTGTCACCTGGGAAGCACTAGAAGGACAATTCTGGCGGAAAGTTTTGCAACTCCAACGCAGCGAACCCATTACATCAATAAGATATGAACTTGTCCTTCAATCCTTATATTCTATAGTCCTCTGGAAGTCAATCACGATGTGGAGAAAAATGATGTTAGTGCCCACAGCATCATCATATCAGCTCTTAGCCCCCCAAGGGGACAAACCTGACAGAGGGTTACTTCAAAGCCTGTCCACAAAAATACAAGCTCAATTAGCTGCAGTAAATATTGATTAAGAAACTCTTCAAAAAAAATCTGTGTGCAGCAAAGAAAAAACTCTTAGCTAGTGATTGGATCGCTCCACAAAACAAAAGACGCGAATATGCGACAGCCTTAAATCTTAAAGGGGAAGCAAAAGCACTGAATATTTTCTGGAAGTAGCTTGTAAAATTTCCATCCAGATACCACAGGGATCCATTTTTGCGACTAAGATTAAATCTGTATGTAACAAAGGAATTGTTGGTTCTAAAACATCTATCAGAAACAGGAGACATACAGTGCTGCTGCTGTAAAAGGGAGGTGGAGTCGGTCAAACATTTGGGCACCAAATGCAAAGATCTGGCAATCTTAAGAACCCATTTCCCTGGCAGATTTGCTCCACAAAACGGCAATATGGACGAATGGTGGCAGTGTCTGATTTCAGGGAGGATTACATGTTAATATGTGCCGTAATTGATTTCTTCGACTATATAACTGCAAAATAATAACACGCAGTCACTCTGATGCTGGAGACTTATGACACAACAAATTCACAATTAGTCGACATAGTCGGTGATCTGTGTTCACTATCTTGATGTTTTACTTTTGTTGTCGTTTCAACTTTTATTTTGCGATGCATACATGTTTTGGTTGAGTCTTGGTAAAGACAATGTGATAGGATAAAGGTAAATGTAAAATTGAAGTTTTTAATAAATATTTTTACAATAAAAAAATATTTGCTCGCATAAGTGTCACTCGCATCCGGGTCCTTCCCCTGTTGCATGCAGGCACTGGCAACTATGCCCCCTGCTGTGAAGAATGGACCATGGCAGTCACAGCAGATGGCCAACAAAAGGGCACTCATGTGACAGGTAAAGAGGAAAGCCATTTAGCCCCTGCTTGCCAACAGAAGCCCTGAGGCGGAAAACGCACACAACAGAGCAACTACTATCCCGGTGGGACCCTTCAGGACATTATTCACGGCCCTCCAAGTCCCATGGGATGAATGATGAGGAGTTGCCTGGCCTACTGTCAGTTAGTCACTATTTCTAGTATGTCAGGTGTGTGTTGCTATTTAAAAACACGATTTCGGTCCTAAAATACAAATAAATCGAAGTGGTAATGCATTAAAAGACAATGCATCATGTGTTATAGTTAAAGAGTAATTAATAAAAAGTATGCTGTTTTTCAAACAAATTCGCACTGATTTTTGGTAGATTTGGAAATTGACCGTGTTCTCTAAATCAAACGCCCATACCATCCGGCTCACTCCGGGGGCGTTCAGCACACTGTATGGGACTTAAGTAGTACATTCAGCCCTCCAGAAAATCTAGCTTCACACCCCTTTACTAACCCCAGATTAAGCAAGGGGTTAGGGTTATACAGGCCAGAAGCATACACAAAGCACACATGACAGAAAGCACAGGGCAACAGCACAAACATACACAAAGCAGAGAATTACATCAGAAGTATACACAAAGCAAACCACCAACTAGGCATTAAGCTTAGGATGGCCAGATTTTCAAGACAAAAAACCGGGACAGCCAACAACATAAAAGAAGGACTCCCCACCCAACCCCGGCCTCCATTCCCACAGTATATGCATACACATTGTGCAGCTTTGAGTGTTGATAAAAGCACGTAAATTCCATGCATGATACTGATTGAGTTATATATTTTAATGTTATATTTGAACAACGAACTTGACTGTTATTGGTATTTAGTGTCAAAATGTTGAGCATCTCAACTATAACGCACTAAAAAAACACATGTAAATATTAATAGCAAAAAAACAGAGCAAAAGCACCTTTGTTATGTGCTTTCCTCTCAGCCTGTCTCTGTGGTGCAAGCAGTTAATGCATAAGACTTGTACCTGGAACATTGGGGGTTCGAACCCATCCTAAAATGAGGACATACTTAACATCTAATACTGTTTATATAGTTGATAATTGTTTGTGTTAAAAAAAATAACAGGACTGTCACACACGCCCTTTCCCCACAGCCCCCTTGCCCAAAACCGGGACAGGGTTTTTAAAACATAAAAACTCTCGGGACAGAGGCCCCAATTGCGGGACAGTGACATCTGGTCACCCTACATTAACCTACACATCACAATCCCCGCCAAAACTAAATACTACGACCGAGTAAACGAAAAACAAAGCAACGCAGCCCACGCCATCAAATCCATGACTCTACAGTTGCTGCCTGGAGCCTAGTGGACCGAGCGGCCCTGCCCCACCCCAGGGCTATAAGTGGGCTAAGGACAGGATGCAAGGGGCTTTCTGCATCCAAATATTTTTCGAGAATTGCCCACAGTGTGTGTTTTTCCTGAGCAAATTCTTTGATTACTCAGTTCACAAATCGGCCAAAACTGGAACTGCTTTGCAATGGACAAAAAGTGTCAGTCGAAAGTGCCACTTAAGTCAGTTACTTTGAGGGGGGGGGGGGGCCTGAATATGTATATGGGTGCGAGTTTTTATTTTTATTTTCTTGCTCTGCATTGAAACGGTTGTTCTAGGATTGTGCCCATTATCCTGTATATTCTTACAAATTGTTAATACCATAACAAAAAACTTTAAAAAACAAGTCAGTTATGACATTGGACTTGGCCCTGCAAAAATAAGAACAAAGATATTTAATGCCTAATAAAAATACTAATTCAGCTCTGATCAAATTCCTCGTCCCAAATAATTACAGGTGTAAATCGCAACATCAGAAAACGTAGGATTAGTATTTATTTATTTCAGGTACAGAGTGTTTCGACCTGAAACTTTAGAAATAAAGAACAAGCACTGACAATGGCACCAGTTTTTGCTTTTGTGTAGGCACTGAAAATTGATCTAACAGCCACTGCTGTAGTGGTATTAACTGGCAATCAATGGTAGCATCTGCAAATGGCGTGAATGCCTGGGCATTTAATTTCAGTGCCTGGCAAATGTCTAGTATTTACAGATAAGCCAAAACTGATGGCTTTGCTAATCCTTGTTTTTAACCAGACTTCAGTGAATGACATGCAGAGTGCTTATAAATCGAGTGGCTGAAGCCAGAACTGGTGTAGACATTTTATCACACCAGTAGCGTGCTGACAACTCCAATTAAGTCATTAACTCTCAGAAGAGTGGTTTGAAAAAACACTTGCAGGCCCTTTGAGCACACAGTTTAATGGTAAGGGTTGATAAAGCTAGCTCAAAGAGATTCCGGGAAGATGTGTTTGCTTTCAGGGCACCACAATCAGTAAGTCAGATTTGAGATAGTTGGGGTCATCCATCTCTAGTGGCAATCTTGGGGTCTAGTGATGCCTGGGCAAGGGAGGGAAAAGTCTCAGGGATGCCCATGGCTGCCAGAGAAGGGGTATGAGAATCGGTGACGGATGGTGAATAATGCTTCATCTTAAATGGATTAGTAAAATTCGAGAGCCTGAGAGAAGTGGAAGAAGGCGGAGGAGAGTGGGAGAACTTTAGGGTAGATAAGCAGGGGATTTGGTGAGCCTGGAGACCTCCTGTAGGTGAGCCGAAAGACTGGGACAAGATGAGAGGAGGAAGAGCACGGGGAGGAAGACATTAGCTGCATGGGTAGAGAGTCTGTAAAGAGTGGTTGAGAGGCCAAGGAATAGCGGGAGGTGGCTAGAAGGATGAAGTAGAAGAAAGAGTAGTGAGGCGTGCATGGATGGATGAGGACGCAGAGAGGAACGAGTGTAGGGGGGTACGTTGTCAATGTAAGGCTGCCGGAAAGTGGTGGGCCTACAGTGACCAACGAGTCCTGGTGTAAAGTACACTTTCAAATTACATGGCCTGGGGCGAAGAAAAGAGGCAACGTGCAAAGTAGTATTTTAAATCACAGGGCCTGCCGCAAACACATTTAGAAGCATCGCACAATGAGTACATCCAGGGGACTACCCAGAAGGACCATGAGCGCAGATCAAGTAGTGCACATGCAATGGAGATGTACACTGACAATGCAGTCTGTTGCAGATAAACTGGATGGAGAAGGGAATGGGCAGAAACTGGGGCCTTGGGCACTAGTTGGCCCTAACCGGACCAAATAGCTCTTGCACGTCGCTTGGACGCCCTTCACTGTGTCCATGGATGACAAGGAGGGCAGGTAGTGTGTAGATGGCACATGACCAGATCGGCCAATCAGAGGCCACCTGGATTGCAATACCTGCCAACCAAGCGGCAGAGAGATAGGCAGGGGCTCGGGCATGTAAGGTGAGAGGAAGGGGGCCTCTTGGAGAGCTACAGCCCCGGGATGGGCGACTAAAAAAGGGCACCACGTTTCCTTTTATCCCAACACTCAAGAAAGCCGTCGGTTCATCAAGCACGCACTAGTCCAGCACGTGGGACCATAGGTTAGAGAACGCGTCTAGCACACACACACGTCATATCTAGATGGGATTAATTGAAGGATAACAAGCCCGCGCCTGGATGAAACTTGAGTGTTGGCGTGTGCCACACTTGGAATTGTGAACACCAGCCAGCGCAGCATCCTGATGGGGTTGCGAATGTTAGCATGCCCACACCTGGACAGATTTCAGGACGCTAGCTTGCGCCACATTTGGACGGGACTGTGAATTGTTGGCTTGCCCACACCCAGATAGAATTCTGGACATTGGCCCGCGCCGCATCCGTATAGAGTTATGGGGACCAGCTGGTGCCACACTGGGACAGAACTGCAATGCTAGCATGCGAAAGGTCAGGTAATCCACTAACCAATATAAGCTCAAACTCTGCATACTTATCTCACTCAAACTCACACAACCATCTCTCGCACAAGCCGCACGGACTTCACAACACTGCAACACAAACTGGACCAACAGCACACGCGGTCTATCACAGACCGATACCAGCACCAAAGCTCAGCATCTGGTGTATACCGAGTTGAAGCTGCCAACAGAACACCACTCCTCTCACTATCCTACTCCCGCTTCACCTTACTAACCCATCCCACCTTTATCATTTACAGATCCGCCAGAGCGCCTGCGGACCAATTCCGTTGGTGACGGTGCGCGGTACAAATACCTTTAACATTTAACATGCGTGAGGAAATGGGTCTCTCATTCGTGTGGCTGTGACGTGTAACTCGCTTTAATAATTGTTGTCTGTGCGTTTGGGACGCTGCATTTAAATCGAAATACAATTTCCACTGAGAATCCCTGCTGTGGTATTACCTGGTCATTAAAAAAGAGGGCCCTGCCTGATGGGTCTAAGAAAGGCACTGCGGCCTGCGCGGGAAGACGCCGCCACTGATCCCTACGCGTGGAGTCCGCCTCAGCGGGCGGGGGAGGGGGGCTAAGTGTTATGAGGCAGCGCTTCTTTCTGCTCGTGTAAGCAAAGCAGGAGCAACCGTTTATCTCCCTTTGCCGCTCTGCTGGGAACAGAGCAACGCCTGACTCAGCTCCAGTCCCCGCACATAGCATTCTTGCGAAAATCATAACACACGCTGTGGAGGAGGGGAGGCCTCCGTGCACCCCACCCACGGCGCGTCGCGCAGTGTGTGTAGGACTGGAAGGTGGGGGGGGGGGGCGGATGATGTAACGAGCCGCGGCCAAGTAGCCACCAACGCCCCCCACCCCCACCACATTAGTGTTCCGAACAGCGTGGAATGAGGGGGCACGCCTTTGATATAAAGAACACACGGTCGCGCCCGGGTAAAGATCCATCGGGGTCCATTTCAAAATGATGTTTTGGGGCCCATTTCCCTTCAGCTGGGAACGCCCATTGGAGAGCGCTGCTGCATGATGCCTGGAGTGGGATGGAGACGTCTCCTTAAGAACATTCCAATGGATAATGTCACTGGTTTTATCACAGAGGCTGCACAACCTGAGCCCCACCATAAATGTCCCAATCTCCAATTAGATTTACTCCCCCAACACCTCAGGGCTGGAAGCAGGGTAACACACGTCTGTGGTAAGTTACCACCTTTTAAAAGAAGCCTGACTTTTGGCCAGCAAGTAAACATTTAAAGTGACACTGCCTTTAGTTTGTGAAGACTGGTGGTTCCTCGGGGAACATGCGCACACCATAAGCCCCACCCCCAAGCTTCATTCAGTGACAATATCTTCAATTAAGCAATGCAAAAGGGATAGGGGTGAGTAGCTGCAGATTATAGCGGGACTAGTGTATTGGGTTCTGCACTACAGAACAAAGAAAGGTGGCCAGGGAGGTGCTGAAACCCTAAATTACCATATACGGAAGTGATTATGGTTTTGTTGCCAGTGTCACAGGGCCAAAGGCCGTTCTGAAACTTTTCAATTAAAAAGACTAAGGCCCTCACACCTGGCCTGCACCTAGACACGGCTATGACTTGTTATATGGAGAACAATGGGGAGAAAGGAAGGAAGTTGGAGCTGTTTTTGCAAGGATAGGGTTGCTGAGGGCTGGCGTTTTAGTGAAGGGGGCACTATGAGGGGAAGACGAGTGGGGAGGTATAATTAGAAAGGGCAGGGAGGCCAGGGCAGAAGGGGCATAGGAATATGCAAGGCAAGTTCTGAGTTGAAGAAGGGATGCTCGGAGTTCATACTAGGGATGAGGGCTCAAGGGTGTCACCCAGCCAGGTAGGAAAAATTAGCAGAAAGGGGCGGCCTTTGGCATAGCACCCAAGAAACCGTGCACTATTTTCAAGGCACAAACCAACGTCCGTTTATACCAAGATGGACTTGGGACAAGCAGTCAGTGGTATTATTTTGTGTCTTCCCAGCGTGAGTGCATTTGGGTGTCGTCTCCATAAAGTTGGAATTGCAGTTGATTTGACTCAATAAGTTGGGTTAGTGGACAGTCATGGGGGGCGCACACATTTGAGTCTGGCGTTTTTGGGGCATGCATGCTCAGCAGAAACTAAAACCTTTAGCAACCACCTTCACTGTTCCTTTTTGAGTTCGCTTCTACATCTCTCCATTTCGCGTGATAGGCTCTTTGAAGGTAATCGCATCACTTGGACTCCAGCTGAGCAGGCACGCTGTAAAGCGATGTGTACGATCGGTTTTAAAGCCCCTTTCTAGCTCCTGCTCCTGCTCCTGCGTGGAGGACTGACTGCAGCGAGAGCCTCCCCTGCTTGAGAGGTGCATTTTGTGCAAGCGGCACAAGCAGAAAAACGCATATTCGCCATTGCATCATGATTCTGTTATGTTCTTCATAACAGGCCGGACGGAACCTTGAAGGCCAAAACAAACTATTTTTGGGATCCATGAATCATCCTGGCTTTAATATCTGCCCACTTTTAATTTTTGACTCAAATTGTGCACATTTATTTTTCACACGAACACAACTACTGCTGGACCAATCGGGTCATCAACTTCACCCCCAGCAGCAGATCCCAGATCACGTGCAAAGGCAGGTGGGCGGGTCCACAAAACTACTGTTGTGCATTCGATTGTCAGGGCTTTCCATCCTTCCCTCGAGTTTCTTTAGGCGGTTTATAACCGGATGAGTATTGATGTTCAGTAATATAATGCAAGTGGCCTTGTACAGCACACTTGTGCCATTATTGGGGCCCCTGTGTGTAGCTCTATAAGAATGGGGGCTGGTGGGACAGTGGAAGAGGCAGATGGAAAACCTGTGGTGCAGATGAGTCCCAGTCTGAAGAACCTGGTTCCTGTGCGTCATTCTGATTGGTGTGTGTTCGGCGGTGAAACATGGGAGTGTATTACTCACAGGGAAGAGCCACATATCTGATGGACTGCAGTGCTTTAGCTCTGCTTAGCTGCTAATGCATGACAAGTGTGATGGGGCTAAAGAGGAGAGCTTAGTCATGATTCGGTTAGTGTTGACCTGGCTAGGCCTGTGGCGGGGGTTGTACATGCTAACGGTTGTATGATACAAGAACGTTTGCTTCATAGAAAGGGCTGCTTGAAATTTGAGGGCATAAGTCACCCTTTTCCCATTCCTTAGTGTGCTGGTTATAGCAGGGCGAGGGATGCCTCCATCCTTACCCCGGCATGAACAGATGCTGTGCTCAGAGACCTGCTGGGCATTTTGGCAGTCGGGCCAGGGCAAGGCGTTTATGAGGTGTTTGTCATGCGCTAGCATTCCATCCGCCCTCAATAGCCACAACTCACCAAGTTTTGTGGCACCCCAGGACTTGGTATCAGTGTGATGCTGCAACCCTGCAGGAGGTTATTCACAATGAATTGAGGAGCAGTGATGATAGAAGGTGGCATGAGGCGCCCTCAAAAGTGCAGCACCTTGGCCTAAGGTGGGGGGGGGGGGGGGGTTGCAGCTGGAGGAAGGTGAAGAAAAGCATGCTGGCAGTGACAGAGGAAGGGATTTTGGTGAGGGGGCATTCCAATAACACTGAAATATGGAGTTTACAGCTTTTCTGGCCTCTTACTAGGCAAAGGTCTCTGGACGATTTCCTTACAAAGCTCTGTGCCACAGATAAAGGATGGAACCAGTGCACAAACCGCCATGCTTTATTCAGCCATATGTTAAGGGCGGTCCCACACAGGGGAGGGAGGGGCTGTAATGGATTACCATATGCACAAGGTGTGAGCTGTTCGCCCCAAAGGGGTTTCCTGCAGCCAGAAAGGTACAGCCGCACGCTAACTCCTACTTACACTACAGAGAGTCTGCCTTCCTGGAGGAGGTGGAAGCTGGATTGAATTGTGCCATTGCATTTAGAGGGCTGGGCCCTCTTTATCCATCGGGCAGATAGGGGGTCTTCGAGGATGTCGATGCCCTCCCATGTCTGAAACCCGATTTGCCAGGTTTTCTCAGAGTTGTTTTGTTACCTCCCTTTCCACCATCTTGCTTACAAACGGAAGATTGGAAATTGGCGACCGTTGAATGGATTTGAAAGGTTGCATTTGGTGGTTTCAGCTTGTTACACAGGCATACTTGGAAGGGTCTGGGTACGATGTGTGTTCATGGCAGATAGTTGCAGGGCAAGTGCGCCAATGAACTTCATAGCTTCTACAGCTGCACCAGGTTCCCTTAGTACCTTCCTCGCTGTTGCTGCTTTATCTGTGGGGATGATTGATTTAAGGGACAGCGTGGGCGCCAGGGCTGATAGCGGGATAATTTGTATGGCAACATCTCTGGGACAATTTTATATCACATTGAAACCTTGCTGGTAGGGGAAAGTAGGTCTGGGGTCACTGTATCTTTCTTGTAAAGGAATGGTTTCGCCATTAGCATCCGTGTAGTCCCTTATGTGGTTGCTAATTAACATTATGACCCTAGACAGCGTGATGACCCTGTCAGGAATGCACCGCCATTGGAGGTTGCCCAGAGCGATGCCAGAGGTTAAGATTAATTCTAATCCTTCCAGCCATCACCTCTTTTGTTTAGCTTAGTCACAGTGAGTTTGACGGGTATGCCCAGAAGTGGGTTCTGTGTCTTTTGGGGCTAGAGAACCAAGCTACTCCTCACTGACTAGGCCCAATGAGGCTGGGATAAGTACAGGGATGCTTGTGGTCTCGTGCAGAAGGGATGTGACCAAGCAGTTTGGGTTGGACTGTCCCTTTTGAGGTGGGACCACGCCTTATTTGCATATGGTCTTTTCCCCTTTAGTAGTGGCTTTGCAGGCAAAGAAAGATGGTCTGGAGGGTTGCCCAGAGCAATGCCAGAACTAAGATTAATTCTAAACCTTCCAGCCATCATCTCTTTTGTTTTGCTTAGTAACGACACCACCACCCGTGCTAACTTGGGTGGTGGGCTGTTACCAACAGGGTTTGCCCGCTGCCTGGGGTCATATCACCTCAGCGGAATTCTGCTGGAGCGATGGTTGAATGGTTGATTTTTCTTTTGTCACCGAGTGAGAGTCTCTTGTGCAGCCACTGGCGTCACTCAGGACTTGTAATGTGTATTTTTGTTTTCAACTTGTGAGAGACAGCCTTGTGTGCTCTGACACAAACTCCATGCCCAGAACTACTTTCATCACCGCTTTCGGTGAGGCATGTTTCCCTCAGCTCGCCTGACATTAAGGAAACAGGAAGCAATGTCACTGAAGACAATGCTACCCGCAGTTGATGGATCTCAGAGTGTGTAACAGATTTTTCTAATGAGTGATGAATCCTGGATGAAGGGCTGCAATGTGTCGGAAACCTTTGCAGTCTTATGGTGTGATGACGATGATGGCTATCAGTGTTACGATTTTTGTTAGGTTTCCTGTTGACGCATTGGATTTCTGTGTCCTATGTCAGAAAGCCGGTTTCAGACCGCAGTCAGTCGAGGCAGTCAGACGAGATAATTAACAATGGCCCTTATGCAGGGCTGGTGGAACCTACCGCCATTGCCAGGCCCACCAGTGCTAAGGCGTGTACCACCTGGCTTGAGACTGTGCCGAAGAGCGAGGAGGAAACACACAAACAGGCCACAATAGCATGATAACGCAGCTCGGAGATTTTTGGAGGAAACTATGGTAAGAGAGGTGCATGCTCAAGGGCACAGGGGCAGATCATGGGAAGACTAATGAGCGGCGCGTGGAAATCAGGAAGGGATGGGTGCAGTACGCCGAGGCAGCGTTGAGGCTCAGGCAAGAGTGAAGCCGCAGGACCAGGACAGCAGAGGGAGACGAAGACGGCTAAGGACTGCGAGTTGCGCCATGTGGAGGCATGGAGAGGGAAGACATAGGTATGACTGGCCACAAGAAGGCAGACATTCTAGCCACTCCCAGAGAAAACTACCCAGAATTCCTGCATCATGAATGGTTGGGCCATCCAACATTGCATACAGGGTGCCAACGGTCGATGAGCACGGCCTTGGCAACTCAGTGGATACGGAGGATCCTTCTCAGGAATTTGATGCAGCGACTTTATGTGGCAGCACGACATCTGGCGTTTCTTCTGAGTTTGGAACCTATGGCCTTGTGTGGTAGGCTGCAGGGCTCCTACCTAAAGCCAAGGGTGTGCTTGTTGCTGATTATGCACTATAAGTGTACTTACTGTCATGTTAATGAGTTGAACATTTCGGCGTGTGTTCTGTAGCAAGAAGTAATTTTCCAATTCAGGTAAATTGTGTACCGACAGTCTTGGTACACAGGGGGCATGGAGCTTCCATAGCAACACCGCTGATCGCTGACTGAGTTACTCACCTTTACGACAAAAAGCATAGTTTTGGAGGCTATGCCTTTGCTCTGAAGTCAATATGCCTCTGGACTGCAACATGGACCTTTCCGCTTCGGTTTATCTAGACACGCTTTTCTTTGGTTTTAATGAAAAATAAAAGTACTGGAAGTTTATGGTGAACATATGGAGATATGCGCCTATGCGGGACTGTACTGACATTAATGGCACATGGTCTGGATGACATGGCTTCACGACAACAGCTCAGGAGTTCAAATCCAAAGCTTCTTTTGCAGGGCTCTAGTGAAAGCTTTTCTCCGGGGCTGTGGCTTAACATTGTAACAGGTTCTTATAGGGCTTGGGCCAAAAGAACTGGTAAAGCTCCTCACTGATATGTTGTGCGCCTGCCGACTGTTTATATGTAAGGAATCTCCTTTAGACTTGAGAAATATGGGAATACATGGAGGGAGTAGTGGTTTATATTTAAAACATAGTTAGACTCACAGTCTCAAATGACTTCCTTTCCCGTATGACCCTCACCATGCATGGCCCAGACCGGTACCCCCACCTGCCTTGAATCCCTCCCATTGCTATGCATTCACCAATCATCAAATATTCACCAATCCTCAAATGTGTTATGTGATGTTATGTTATGTTATTGAGATTCCTCCCGGCACCAATGCCATTTTCACAGTCTATGGGGGAGCTGAAAAA
Organism: Ambystoma mexicanum; assembly: GCF_040938575.1. NCBI lineage: Eukaryota > Metazoa > Chordata > Amphibia > Caudata > Ambystomatidae > Ambystoma > Ambystoma mexicanum. The sequence goes on along the minus strand of NC_090921.1, from coordinate 1,055,823,906 downwards.
GAAGGGAGGCTGGGGAGAGTTAGTTAGGGGGACGGAGAGTGATAGCGCAAGAGAGCTTTATGCTGTGCTGTTGGTAGCTTCAGAAAGGAAAAACTGGCCACTGTGTGTTGGGTTTGCTTCTGCATGGTATGGGTTAGTTGTCGTTTTGGTGTGTGGGTCTATATGAGATTGTTTTGTGTGTCGGTCGCGTAGTGCTGGGGATTATGTGTGTTGGGTTGAGTGAGATTATGGAAGGATGGTGGTGCAATTTGCTGTGTGATTTCCAGTTTGTGCTGTGGTAGGGGTATGTGTGTGTTGCATTTGGTGGTTAAACAGCAAGTTTGTAGGAGCGTTTAAGGTTTTTAGTAGGGTTAATTCAAAGTTGCATTGTTTTGATTAGGATGAAATCCTTATTTTGTTTTTTGTTGATAAAAATGCTTTCCTTTCGTTGGGCCATTCCAGTTCATTTTCATTCGATTTGGTTTTAGAATTGTTTGTGGCAGCTTTCCCATTTTCGCAGTCAGGTTTTTTTCTCAGTAGCACTTCCTGTTTAGTCATGTGAGTTAAAGAGCCAGGTTTTAAGTCGTTTTCTGAATTTAAGGTGTGATTCTGTTGGTCGCAGCTCCTTGGGGGTTGAGTTTGAAAGTTTCGCTGACGTGCAAGAGAACCCTGATCCGCCATATTTCCTTTTCACATATTGCTTTGGTTCGAGGCGTATGCCATTGCTGGATCCGAGTGTTCGTTTTGGTCTGTAGATTGCAATTTTTTCCTATATGAATTCCTCTCCCTGGCCGTCTGTTGCTCTGTGTGCTATGAAAAGGGTCTGTGCATGGCTCAAATAACTCAATACCCCGTACACCCCACTAGCTGGGGATTCAATCCATACTCGGGTCTCCCCACCTTCATTGGCACCCCGCCCTGCAAATGCCTACACCAAACAAAAACATTTTCCCCAAAGCATGGATCACTGTAAAATATTTGCCACTTAGAGAATGCAAGGGGTCACCATTTCATCAAAATCTTCCATCAAACAAAACATTTTCCCCAAAACATGGATCACTGAAAAATATTTGCCACTTAGAGAATGCAAGGGGTCACCATTTCATCAAAATCTTCCCTCAAACAAAACATTTTCCCCAAAACATGGATCACTGAAAAATATTTCCCAGCCGTACAGATAACCCGCCACTTTCACTCGCTACAAACGGGCCAATACTCTGAATAGAAAAAGAATTAGGAGTACAAATACTCTCAACAAAATAAAGGCCACAAAAAAGCCTGCCCCTGCTCTCTGCAGGTATATTTGCTTAGTGATACCAGCAGAGCAGTGGCACAGGAAGGAGGGCTAATATTAGCTTCCGAGCTTAAGAGGGTGTTTAAACTGAAAAGAAAACATTTTTGCGCATGCCCAGCACGCCCTTCAGTGCCAAGAATAAAAATCCCTCCATCGCTGCCTGGCACAGGTGTCTGCATGTCACTCAGACCAGCAAGTCCCAATGTTTCTGATATCCTCAGAATTCCACCAACCTCTGCATACCCCAAGACTCAGATACCACCAGGCGTCGGCTTCCATTCTCTGTAATCTAACACTATTTATTTAGCGCAAGCCAAGGCCGAAAAGGCATCTCGGCGCTGACCATCAAATAAGAAAAAAGCCAGAGAAGCACAGATGGTCCGGGATCTCCCTCAGGAAAGCCGGAAGGGAGTTCCATAATGTCAGGGCTAATACCGAGAAGGAGCGCCCTCCAGCTCAGACTTCATAAAAACGAGGCACTTCCAGCAGGTTGGCAGAAGATGACCGCAGAGACCATGTGGGGAGATGGCTTGTCAGACCGAAGGCCCAGTGTGGAAAAAAGAAGGATGTGTAATACAGAGTGCCTTCAACTTTATCCGGCTTTTATCAGGAAGCCAATGAAGTTTGGCCAGGAAAAGAGCATGGGAGGACCGATTCGAAGCATTCAGTGTCAAGCGCGCAGTGGCATTGCATTTTGCAGGATTTGGAGTCGATGGACCAGGAATTCTGGCAGATGCCGTTGCAGTAGTTTAGCACACCCACAATCGAAACTGGCCACTTTCGCGCAGAGCTGCGGCAGCACAAACAGCAACACTTTTCGGGAAGTCTCAATTTGCAGAAACCCAAGCTACAAACTGCTGCAATCTTCCCTTCTCTGCCTTCAGACGGAAGGAGTTTAACCCCTAAACTCTTAACCGAGGTACCAGGGGTGGGACGAGAATCGGGCCAGAAGTCAGCATGCCAGACAGAGTGAGCGTAAGGGGGGGGGGGATCCATCATCATAATCTCAATGATGCAAACAATAAGCTGCAAACAATTTTGGGACATTGAACAGTCGATCTCAGCTAGGCAAGATTTTAATTTGGCAGGAGGATCTGATACCAGGGCATTTAGTTTGAAAATGAGTTGTGCGTCGACGGCGTATGTATAAAAACGTATGCCAGACGCCTCAGTTAAATTTGCTAGTGGACGCAGGTCTAAATTAAAAAGCTGATGCCCCCAACTAAGAATGCATACACCCTCAGACCACAGTGGCCTGCATGCCCCCAATCCTTAAATGCCGCTAGCCATTGTTTCTCCCCAGTCTCAAATGCCCTCCTGCATGTGTGGCCCTTACTCTGCACAGCCCTCAGGTCCTGCAGCCATGTGTGTAAACCATTCAAGAGTCTCAGCGGTCCCGCCTCCTCGGGTACTCCAAAGGCTCTGCCTTCTACTCAGCCCTGCAGTCCCTAAATCCTTACACTGCTCCAGCCTCAAGCATTCCCTCAAATGTTCACATTGCCCCCTGAAACCCCCCCAAAACCCAATGCTGGGCCCTCATCCGCCGCACCTAAAAAAGATATCCTGTTCCAAACATTCCATTTGCTGAAAAACCGTATCCCCTCCCCTTTGCACTCTTGCACTATTACGACACCCTCCAAGCTGCCTGACGCAATCTCAAACCAGCCAGTCACATACCACAGCTTCCACGATTCCCAGAAGATGCATTTATGGCACACTCAGCCAGATGGCATGCCAGGGGAGAACCCCCTGCCATACACTGTTGCAGATTCCAGAGGAACTCACCTGTAGGGCTTTTCCCTGGAGGAGTTGACTCCGCCAAACGAGTGGCTTCTATTGATGGACGTGGAGAGAATCCGGCGCTGAGGCCTGACCGAGAGAGACATCGTGGAGTGTGTCCTGGGGGAGCTCCCTGAGAAGAAACAAAAAAGAAGGATAAGCCCAGGCAGCCTCGGGCACAGAACAGCCTGTGCCTATAGAGGCACAGTCATTCCACCCCTCCCCGTGTCCCGTAGGGGTCGGAAAAGGTGATCCCAGAAAGAACACAATCACATCGCGAGATCCAGCAGGCTAAGCGCTACACTGATGGCTTATGATCACTTCACACTGTGACATAGTGAAGGGGCCATGTTTGTGTGCAAGTTGGTAAAAATACAGAGTAACATTTAATATGCCTCTCACGTGTACAAATTAGCAGAATGCACAGAATCCTGTGGCCAGCATTGAATACCATCAGAAACCAAAGAAGGGTGCGTGAGCATGCAGTGCAAACATTTTGAAACAAGTGCAATGCCCTTCTCTGCCCGCAAAAGGGAGGGAGGCCGAAGCACACTTCCTACTTCCCACCAATGCACGCAGCCCGGCGCCCCTCGCATGGGATGGGCAGTGGTGCACAACTGGATTACCACTAAATACGTACATGGGTTTCCCAGTGTATCCATTGATGCCAAACAGAGGCCGCACAATCTACTTGGCCACATGTATTGGCAAGGAGATCTTATGAAGGGCAAGTACCGTTTGCATGTTAGAAACTTATTTGACATTTAATGCAAACACATTTTGCAGCCCCGAAGTGATACAAAAACCAGCAAATAAACGGAACTGAAATAATTTTACTTTTGAATGGATTCTGTAGTTGTTGTTATGCGGGTCTTTGTTTAGTCACCCACCTTGCATACTTGGGAGGTCTCCTGGCCTTGCTAGCTCTTGGCCGTGCAACTCTTTCTCACTGACGGTATTGACTGCATTCCCTGCACCTCCCACCAACCCCTGTCTTCTTTACTTTTCGTCTTACATCACTTGATTTCTCACCTGTCTGGATATGGTCTAATTGTATCCAGGAACCACAGACGGCTCCTTTCACATAAGCACTGCTGTAACAGCGCCACGATGCCCCCTGCCCGATTTGTGCAGTTTATAAATTCAAATAAATAAAAAATGTACTCTAGGCTCACTTTTCAATGCAGTGCCACAGCCGTCTTCATTGTGCCGCTTTTTTTGTCTTCGTCCCTTTTTTCTGGGGTGGACTAACTTTTTTTGGCCAAGATGGTTTTGGAAAAGAGAAAATGACGTGAAATAGCAGTACGTGATTAGGACTGCGCATAATGTGGGTGCCAACGGTTCCAGCCCTCCACCCTGCGAGGGGGCGAATGCCACCCCAGCTTCACCATGGTGCGCTCTTGGCAATGGAGGCACAGACCTGAACACACACGTACAAGGCACATTTTCTCCTAACAAGTAGCAAATAGCATGCAGTTACCGCAGGGTGTGTTGTGCACGCACATTTCCTTTGTCTATAACAATTGGTAGGATTCGCAATGGTTTTGGATAGAGGAACGTACTTTAACAAAAAAAAAAAAGATTTTTCATTCATGTAAACACGCATGTTTTTTTGGGGAGGGATTTTTCCGGCTCCCTCAGCAGGCTGGGTGCGTTTCAGGAAGAAAGATCATTTCCTCCTCATAAGCAAGGCTCATTGTGATGGGGCTCTGCGCTGAGGGACCCCGCCCCACCCTAGCAAGGCCCTCAACTGAGGAGAAAGATAACGACGCAGTTCCAAACAGAGGCGCACACTGCCCCACCAAAAACACCACTGCATAGCTTCCAAACATTTCCTTCCCTCTGAATCGCCAGTCTACGGGTAATCTAATGACACATGCTGCCTTCACGGGTGGGGTCATACGACGTGACAGGGGTCCAACTCAGCACGACACATTGCCTTCATATGCCGGTACACTATCAGCTATCTTCAATGATACTCTCATCAATGCCATAAACTCTATAGCCCCACTTGAAAGCAAGAAGGGAAAAAAAATATTTCACTGCAACTCTTGGTTCTCCAAACCCTCCGAGCTCAAAAGCGCCAGTCGCTTAAAAACTGGCAAACGGATCCGAGTGATCTAAATAAGAGCCTCTTCAAACAAATAGCCCTCCAATATAAAAAATCCATTTTAGCAGCAAAATCCAACTCCTTCAATGATAGGATCTCAAAGGCCAACTCCCAAGCTAAAGAACTATTCACAATCTTTAATAAATTAGTCACTCCTCCGGCTACCGCTGATGAGATAACTAAATACAAAGCCTGGTGTGCCAGCATTTAGTCCGCCATGCTCAACAAAATAAAACTCCTCCAGAACAAAATCCAAAACCACTGCAAAGCCCTCCCAAACCAAAAAACCAACCGCCTCACACAAGACAAGCGTAGTAATCTCAATCACGCTCAATTCTCCTTCAGAAACATCACTGAACCTGAGACCTTAATCTCATCAAAAACCTCAAACCATCCCTCTGCAAAGCAGACATTTGCCCTCCCAAAATCATCTAGGAATGCGCCAATGACCTAGCACCCCTGATTACTGCCTCGATTAACTAATCTTTCCAAACAGGAACTGTCCCAAACAATCTCATGGAACCCTGGGTGCGGCCACTTCTAAAAAAAAAAAAAAGCCACACTTGACCCAGCGCAACCCAACAACTATAGACCGATAACGACAGTCCCGTTCCTCCTAAAAATCCTGGACAAAGCAGCTCACATCCAGATCCAATCATACATAGAAGCTAACGCCATACTAGCCAAAAGAAAATCTGGCTTCCGTGTCGGGCATGGAACAGAATCCGCCTTATTAGACCTAAAAAATCAAATCTAACAGATCATGGACAAAGGCAAACCTGCCTTGCTCCTCCTCCTCAATCTATCAGCTGCTTTTGACCTGGTAGATCACCAAACACTCACCACCCACCTCACCCATGAAGCCCATTTCTCTAATCAAGCAGCATCCTGGATCACTTCCTTCCTTGAAGGAAGAGCCATGAAGGTCTACTCCGACACAGCTAACGCAGATCCTACCACTATAAACTGCGGTGTCCCCCAAGGATCTTGTACAGCCCCAACCCTCTATAACCTCTTCACAAAACCCCTCTTCGACCTACTTGACTCCATGGGTGTTGCATAAAAAAATATGCAGATGACACTCAAGTACTTTTACCCCTATCTGGATTCTATCACCAAGACGCCACAGCCCTTCACAACATCTATGCCACTATCCAAGCTTGGATGGCAATCAATGGCCTCTGTCTTAATGGGGAGAAGACTGAAATTCTCATCCTGGGCCAGACAAACACATTATCAAAACTAAGCCCCTGATACAACAACTTCAACATAGACAACTCAACCATCTCCGTATCATCCTCTGTCAAGACTCTAAGTGTTCACATTGATGCAAATCTATCGATGAACAAACAAGTCAGAGCCATACCCTCTGCATCAGCATTCAGCACCAAACTCATCAATGCCAATAAACCCTACTTATCCAGCCCCAGCAGCTTGGCCATAGCTAGAGCAACTATAGGAGCCAAACTCGATTATTGCAACGCCCTCCTAGTTGGCACCTCCGCCAAACACATTCACAGACTACAAACCACACAAAATAATGCCCTCAAAGCCGCCATGAGCATCCCTAGAAGAGACCATATAGGCCACGCCAGACGTGAAGCACGGTGGCTCCATGTCTAAGACCGTATTACTATGAAAATCCTCACCATCACTCACAGGTGCATCAACAAAACCGCTCCAGCATACCTATCTGAAGCAATATCAAGGACCACATCCACTCGCCCCACCAGAGCTCAGTACACCAACCAGCTACACATACCACGCATAAAGAGAGCCACAGCGGGAGGTCTAGGCTTCTCCTATATTGCACCAAAACTCTGGAATTCACTCCCTGCCACCCTTAGAGCTGAAACTTCCATCTCTGTCTTCCGCAACAACCTCAATGCCACTCTCCTCAACTAGCAAGTGGAGGACTGCCTCCTCTACTTCTGCTATGTATATTGTAATATAACACAAATGTAATATAACTATATTGTAACCTGTATATGTACTTCTAAGGACTATGTAACTATATTGCAACCTGTATATATATTGCTAATGACCATGTAACTAAGTAACTAAGCTTTGTACTGTAACAAGTGCCACGATGTCCTCGGGCTGTTGTGCGCTATATAAATACGAATAAAACAAAACTAACAAATAAGGTTGATACTGCCATCATATGCCAGTTATCGGTACGGTCCACATATGGTAAACACAGGCCCACGTGACCTGATGACGCTCCTGAGCTGTATGGAGGAATTGGCAGATGAACCGCTCACCTGGCCCCAGAGCCCCACGAAGATGATTGGCGGGATCCCAATAAATGACCAGCTCTGAAAATAATGCTGAAAGACAGATGGGCTAATGAATGACACGGGTGGCCTTTTCCCAACCCCCATATCATTAAAGTCAGGCAAATCAGACCTTCCAGGATTGTGCGGCATGAAATGGCAAATTTTGCAGCATGAAATGGCAAATTCTGCGGCACAAACCTTTATTTATTGCAGCATTTTTGCAGGACATTTTGTATTAATTGGAGGGAGTAAGATTGCCACATTGCAGGAAATAGGCAGAGTGCAAGGCTACAAGAGAGCCAGGGTATCATTATTATGTATCTTTTGTATTAATTTAATAGTAAGAGTCCCAGATGTCTCTGGCTTGGCAGAACAGTGTTTGATTTGGCTACATTTCTGGTTTAATGTTCATGCCTATTTAATAGTATAAACTAAATTGATCATTATCAATTGTAATGCTGAAAATATTCCCCTTCTATGTTCTCCAATCCCCCAAACACCCACACACCTCTCTCGCCAACACACATCTCACCAACTCTCCATCACAAATTACATTCCTTAACCTCTCAATCTGTCATACAAATACTCACATGCTATGTCACACTGTCAAGTCACAATTTGCACTGCCCAGCTCCTGCCACACTCCAAATCATACTCCCAACTGACACCTTACACTCTACAATTCCTCCCGCAATATACAGTCCTTCATTCCTTTGTGCTGCTTCTGCATCTTGCATCCTTTCTCCCATTCTATCGCACTCTTCCCTTACCCTTTTTCCCAGTCTGCAGCTCACTGCCTCTTTCTGGCCAACTGCTTCCTCTCTGCTTTCTGGCTCACTGACCACACGCTCCCTCTACTTTCTGTACCTCTGCTCGCTCTCAGACTTATGGCCCACCGCATCACTGCTTCCTCTGCTCTCTTGTGCAGCGCTTCCTCCTCTGACCCACTGCTCTCCCTCTGCTTTCTTGCCTATCACTTCACATCTCACCCATCACTCTCCCTCTCTCTCATTGTGTAACCATTTTTTTAAATTTTTTTAAATGTAGATTTTGTCCCAGTTCCTCAAATAATGGGGCATTTAAAAAAAAGAACAGAGGATATGCTATTTCCAGACAACCCATTTTTGGAAATGAGCAGGTCACCCTATTCTCAAAAGTGACCGGCGCATTTCCACAGGCTTGAGCTGCAGCACAAATTGTGCACTGGCCAGCTGCCTTGAATGGTGTTCTGGGTTGTTGACCGTAGTCAATTTTGCTGCAAATTGATTTGCACTTCAGCCAAACAACCCAAAATGTACCTTTCACCACCACCCCATCCCCTCCCCTACTTAACTGCTTGGTCGCTGCTGCTTCCCCTGCAACTCTGCGGTGCCAGATCCGTCCCTCTAACGCGTGTCGGATCCGACTCCGCAGGGTCCCTTTTTCATCATTTTCTTTTTTTCTGTCCCCGCCTCCAATTTTAAGGAAAAAGGGGAAAACCCTTCTGCAACCACCTACACCAAAAATACTGAACATGGGGAGCGGGTGACACCCCCCCAACAAATGTTCAGTATTTATAAAAATCAAACGAATAGTAGTGCACGAAATAGGTCAAATTGTAACATTCCATAGATTTTTGTCATCAAAATGGGCAGTACTTTGAATAGAATTGCTCTCCCGACAGTGTTCTGCAAGCTCCCAGCGCCTTTCACAGGGACAGGCCCTCCAGGTGCCTGTCGCTGTAAAATGCGACCCAAAAAATGCATTTTTATCCTGTTTGACGAACAGAAATGCAAGCGACACGGCAGCGGTTCATACCTTTAAAGAAATGCATGACAGGGTCAGGAAAGACCCTGTCATGCAGTGGCAGCCCCACATCCCGTGCGCGTAGGGTTGCTTACAATTTCTGCACATTTATAAGTGCATCTTGTTTGGAAATGAGGGATGCACTTTTAAATTGACAGTAACGCCACTTTATATGATCAAGGAGGTGAAAAAGGCCATATGAATGGGCGCACATATAAAATGTGCCCATTCATGTGTCCCTTGTGGATTGGGCTGCACTTTTTTGGGGCGCAAGTGATGAGATGTGTTAGCGCATTTCATTTCTTGTGTAAAAAAAAGTTGAGAACCTGGCACCCTGAGTATCATTTTTTTTTTAAACAGTAATTTTTGCAGATTACTTAAAATATATATATATATTTTTAAAGATGCTGTTTTTGCGCAAAACGGCAGTTTTTGTGACATTTTGCGCAAAACGGCAGTTTTCGTGGCATTTTGCAGGATCGCAAAATCGCTATAAGCTGGAGGGTCTGGCAAATGCCGTTTAAACAGCACTTGGCCCTCAGGTTACTTGAAACCCCCCAGGTGGTTAGAGTGGGGCACGGAACAGGATATACGTTTCAAGGCTGCTCTACCGCCCCGCCTCCTAACTGCACTAGGGTTTTCTGCCAGCATGTATTTTCATGCTGGCAGAAAGCCTCAGGACTCCTATGGAATTGGCTTGATTTTTGCACCTGCTATACGCAGACTTATTCCATAGGGAATCCGTTGTAAATGCTGAATGCAAAGCGTTATTTGCAGGCGGCATTTACATTTTTTTCCAAAACGGACCAAAAAAGTGAAGAATAAAGGCTGTTTTTTACTCTTCACATTTCCACTCCGTTTGGGAAAGGACAAACATTGCATGCAATGCGACCTTTTTGCACGTTTGTGCTTTTGGACACGCAGGCCCGGCTGAAGATGTGCGAGGGGGAGGGGGCCCCTGCTCAGAGCAAAACCAGCCAGATGCTCCCAAGTGGTACATGCACTGCAATGGCAACAAAGATACGGTTAATGGCCGCCAATTACCACGAGACGGCAAGCGTGCGGTGTCTTAAACATTAAATGCCCACTGAAGAGCTATACACCCTTCTTTGTCAGCAAGTGACTGAGGCTGTGGAGGAATCAGTGTTAGAAGGCTGAGGTGATAACACTTCTGTGTATCCCGTTAGAATTGACGGCCTGAAGGACTCGACTTGCGAAAAAGCAGCTTGTAATGCGAGTGCTGCTAAGTGCAAATTTTAAACCCCAAATGAAAATAGAAAAAGGAATATATTGCCGTGTTACAGTTCTGCTGAGTGGCAATATGGGTGTGGTTGCTGCCCTCCCACCGAACCATTTCATTTAAAAAAAAAGTTGAAAGGCCCTGACGCCGTCCTTGTGGACATGGGTCAGTTTCCTGCATTTTAGGAGTCCTGTAAAGTGACCCCCACCGGCACACGATTAGGGACAACAAACACTGCTCCTGTGTTTTTCCGTTCTCGCCCGCCCACAAACCCCGGACATTGCCGGTCACTTTCTTTTTTAGCATAATTCTGTCCACACGATGTGGAGAAAACCGGCCACCTCCCCTGAGATTTCAAAGACAGTACTCTGTCTTATTACGTTTCTTTTAAATCCACCATACAAGCCGGTTAGCAAGTGTGAATATGACCAGATCTTGGTTCAACCATACCCTCGCTCTGGGCTTGAGTCGTTGAACGGCTCTCTTTAACCAGAACATTCTTCGTCAGACATCCGAGTGTCAGGTGGTATGTCATGCAGGCCATCCACCTGCTTAAAATCAAGAGTGGAGTCCTTATTTTTCATTCTCTTTGCGCCCTGAGCACTGCAATAAAATCACAGGTGGTAGCGCTCATTTGTGCAGAGAGAGGAATTGAGGAGCAGGGATACCCAGTCGCTGTGTGAAGAGCGACCTGGAGGAATGCCCAGAGCCCCTCCAATACATTCTCCAGTCCCGCTCATGCAACATTAAGGCGGGAGTGTGTGCCACCATCCCAATCCAACGCCACTCTGTCTCTATTAAGAGGGGTAGCTGCTGCACAGTCTCTATAGTACATAGGGGTTTAGCAAGTCTGTCTTTATCCAGCCCACGGGCATATTCCTGGATATGGGTCCATTCATTCCACCCACCCCTCAGACCATCTAATAGTTTGGCCCCCAATAGTAGATATAAGAATCAATTCTACAGCCGGGGGTATGTGTACTGGTGCAGCCAGGCAGGCCACAGTCAATGCTCCATAGCCAGAAGTCCACTTCTTCCATGCGATGCGAGGAAGACAGGCAGCATTCCCCCAGTCCGAGCAGGGCCTCTGGCGCACGCTACGGAGCTGCATGCCTGACACACTACTCCCGCCTTTGACTGCCACCACGCAACACCCAATTAACAAATTCTACCAACAGGAGGCTAATAAGCAGCCACAGAACTGGGAACACGGGTTGTATACTAATTGACCTTTTCACAATTGACCTCAGGAGAATTTACCTAATTTGGAAGGTCAATTAGGACATATATGTGGGGGGGAAACCCCACGCAACCCCCACCTAATCCAAAACCCCCTGAAATCCCCCACCCAATCCCCTTACGTTATTTATAATCCAAAACCAACCCAATACATATATAAAATAACTAAAATAATATAAAGGTCAATTGTGCAGAAGGTAAATTAGGACCACTATAATTAGGTCAGTTGTGCAAAAGGTCAATTGTGAAAGGTCAATTTGGGTAATACGGAACATGCATTATTAGAGTAGGAAATAAAGTGGACAGAGAACTGAAGAGGGGAAATAGACAATCACAGAAAAGGAGGCAAGAGAGAAGGGGAAGAATGTTTTAGATTTGAGATTGGACACAGACAAAAGAGCACAGGACACTGCAGAGATGGTCACTGACCGGGAGCAATGACAGAGGAGAGAAGGAGCTAGAGAGGAATAGGGCTGGGTTGGCAAGCCAGTCTAGTCTAAGAGCCTGTTCAGGGGTGTGTTTCCCAGAGAATGGCCGAGACTAGACCAAGCAGAGGGGGCGACCATAAAGCTCCCTGGGATGCTGTCAACAGCCAAAACAAGAGAAAAGAGGAGACATTAGCCCAGATGGGTGACCCCTGTCTAGAGGGTAACACGATCATAGCCCATCACAAGCTCTAGGCAAAGGGGGAAGAGATACGTGCTGGTAGATGTGTGAAAGGTATTAGCACTTGATCGGGGTGCACAAGCCGTGGCTGTGGTGTGAAAATATCTCAGCCTGACGCGCACCCTAAAGCAAGAGGGGAGAAGTACTATATCTCAGCCTGACGCGCACCCTAAGGCAAGAGGGGAGAAGTACTATATCTCAGCCTGACGCGCACCCTAAGGCAAGAGGGGAGAAGTACTATATCTCAGCCTGACGCGCACCCTAAGGCAAGAGGGGAGAAGTACTCTGGTAGGTGAAGTCAAGAAGCGAGCATGGGTGCTATATCAGGGATGCCGATTCACCAAAATGCCTGGGGTAGTGCAAGTGACATTACACACCCGATAACATCACAAGAAGTGACGTCCCATGAATATTAACCTGCATGGCATCAGTTCCTCTTTAACCCTGGTGACATCACCAGAAGTAGCGTGCAAACATTAAAAAAAGTACATAAATGTACCATTTTTCAAATACCAAATAGGTACTAAAGCAGGCAAGAATATTTTAGATACCAATCACATTTTATCAAGGGTGCTGCCGTCATATACCATGGATGTTGACATGATAGGACAGGGTTACACACAATAGAATCAACATAGGCCGAGGCACTGCCATAGATCTGCCAGTTATAGCTGCATGTCGGGGTATTGTCATTATATGATACGTGGAGCCCCTACATTGCCACTGGCAGGGATATTAGAGTATCCAAAAATACAATAGATGCAAGTCACCAACAAGGCACAGGAGCATTAATAGTTTGACTCATGATAATGATTTATTTATATAGTGCTTTACCCAAAGCACTATACATAGCACATATTTAAATACAATTATCATGCCAACCGAAATTGGTACTCATTTATCAACCTCAGAAGAATAAAAGGCTGAGTAGTGGATTAGGTCCTGCAACCTGCTGATCACACAGATCGCAGCAGCGAGCGCTCAACCCACTGAGATATCTTACTGCTTTGCTATTAAAAATGCAATACCACTATAAGAAAACAGGTCAAAACTGGCTGCACAATCTACGATAAGACACGTAATAACACTTATCATGTTTCCTGTAGCCTGGATGATGCACAGTAAAACATGCCATGCCACAGTAAGACATACCTAGATGGGTTGCATCAAAAGGCCAATCTAACCACGTAATAACACCTATCATGCTTACTTTATCATAGAGGCCCAGAAAGATATACCATGCCACAATAAGAAAATTATAATTGTTCATTTATAATACGGTTAATACCAATAAGTGATTTCTGAGTGCGGGATCAGGATTCAAACCTGTGTTGTGCTGCGTTATCTAGCTTCCAAGACAAACACATAGCCCCTGAGCTATCCTTCCTTCCCGAAAGGCTAGACGGGCTGCACCCAAATGCCAGTCTAGCCAGGTAATTACACATATCATGATTGCTTTATCAGAGATACCCAGTACACAATGTCAAGCCACAGTAAGACATTGCAAGACTAGCTTTACCCAAATGCTAGTCTAGCCACATAATAACAAAAGGCTATAATAGCTGCACCCAAATGCCACGCTATACAGGAAATAACACTTATCAAGCTTACTTTATTATAGATTATGTGACGAATTGCAAGACGTTGTCACTACTTCCGAAGGGGGGGTGGTGCAGACGCTACCCATTAGTCCCCCCTGGGGGTGTTACTCAATGGGTGGATCTCATGGGAGGGGAAACCCCCTTTGGGACCAGTGATGACCATATCGGGACAATGCAGTAGCCCTGTCAATCACCTGACCCTAGACCCCTTCCCTACTATAACCCCACCTCCCTCTCCACCCCTACCCTCATATAACATGTACTTTTGTAGACCAGGAGAAGTAGAGCGTACTGAGACGAGGAAGATCTCTAGTGAGTTACAACATCATGCCTCACTCAGAACTGGGACGAGGAGGGGGCGCTGAGCAGGACAGAATATTTACCAGAACCACTTTGTGCATTCGAGTGGTTCTCAAGAGCCGAATAGAGAAGCTACGTTAAAAGTAAAGAAGGACTTGACAAAGTGTCAAGCCCTCCCTGGTAGAACCGCAAGAGCAAGCACGCACTGGAAGTGAATGTGGAAGCTGACCAGGATGCTGAGAACGGAAAGAGAGAGGGTCTGGGGCTGCTCCAGGATGCGAAGACCACATGGCCAGAAGGCGGGCAGAAACTCTGGGCATCCCTGAGACCCAGGGAGTGCACAGAGAAGGAACCGCACTGCCAGGAATGCCAAAAAGACTGCAGAGCCGCCGCAGAGTGAGAGGCTCCCGAATGCCACCGGAGCCTCGTGACAGAGCCCAGCTGCTCCAGAGGAGCCACCACTCGCGCAGACCACGCAGTAAGGTATGAGGGTGACCGGTGAGGTGCTGAAAGCCTAATGAGGTGGTGGCAGGAGCTGAGAGGCTAGGAAAGGAGGGTCTAGGACCATGCAACCGTGGGAGAAACAGTTGATTGGACATGGGCTCGTACTAAGGCTTGGCAGGAGCGTGAACCAGCCTACAAAGTGGAAAACTAAAGTCTCGGACCCGCACCCATATAAAAAGAACTGTGAAACTGACAGACACTACCTGCAATACTTGGCAGGCGAGTAAATCAAGTCTGTATGTGACACTACAGCTTGGGAGAGCATCCAGGCTGCTGTTCTTTGTTGCAGTGCCAGGTCTGCCCACCAGTTTGGAAACCCATCCAAGCTCCTTTTGTGTGTGCAAATTGTGTCTTGTGAACAGGAACCCAGTCTACCAATCGGGGTCAGAGACCCAGGGACAGAAAAGGAAACCGAGAAGGCCGAACGAGGGGATGGGATTTCCCTCAACAGTCTGAACCAGGCCAGGGAAGGGAGATATTCCTCAATTGGTCAAGTTTTGAAGATTCCAGAACTGTCTTTTGTCCAAGAGAAGAATACCACTCCCTTTGGACTGGAAAGACCAAACTTTTACTTTTTGTTTAAACTAAGATGGGTGGGACAGAGTTAGGATTCGGACATGTATTTTTTATATTTGTAAAGCGCACTAGCAGCCCAGAGGCATCGAGGCGCTGTTGCAAGAAAGTGTTTTAGTTACAAGGATACAGTGAGGCGCACAAACATTACAATGTAGAATGTAGAGGTTTACAAAGGATGTTTACTAGTTACCCATCATACAAACATATCATACAGTGCAATGAGGGTTCCCCTACAGAGAGTGAGTAGAGGTGTGATCTTTTACTTTCGAAATTCTGACACTAGTTATTTCAGTTGAGGCAGGGAAACCCCTCTTAGAGTTAGGGCGAGATAATCACCATTATCCCTCTGTGTCAGATCTTACTTCTGCACCCTCACTATGCCCAGCAAAAATATCATGCCACAGTAACAAATGACTTGACAGGCTGTACCAAAAATGCCAGTCTAGCCACTAGTACACATCATGCCTGCTTGATCATTGATGACCTTTGGGTATTAACTGCCCCACCATTCTCACATGCCCCCTCTCACTCCTAATCTCCTCCACCAACCCCCAAAATTAACCCCTCGGCCCAGTATTACCTCAATGTCCTTCTTCCTCGTCCCAGTACTTATGTATGAGGCAAGGGGCTTTATAGTATAGGCAAGTACTGGGTCAAGGAAGAGTGGGACTAGGAGTAATAAAGATTGCCGGTAACACAAGCATACACATTCACACACTACTTGCTCATTTACGCATGCACTCATTCACCATTCACTCATTCAAGCACGCACAGCCACCCAAACATCATGCACTCATTCACACACATTACATTTATTTATTTGTATTTATACAGCACACTAACAGCCCAGAGGCATCGAGGCGCTGTTACAGGAATTTGTAAGTAAGCTTGATTCAAGGGTTACATAGGAAAACAGTAAGGTCTCTTGGTTGCAAATACATTGGAAATAAAAGCAGTGATCATTGCTAGCACAAGTATATGACATAAAGGTAGCAATCGTTCTTAAATGGTGCTAGCATCCTGCCACAGTACGGCGTGATGTGCATGTAAGAGCCGGTACAGAGTCGAACAGTTAGACAAATAGCCTTGTTTTAATAGCTTTACGGAAGGCTTAATGAGAGTCAATCATCCTAAGGTATGTGGGAAGCGCATTCCAGTGTGATGTATACACACACGTACATTACCCAATACACACACAATCATTAACTTTTACATTTAAAAATACATTTCCTTACATACCAGAATCCGTTGCCCCTCCTCTGCAGGCATGCCTCTGGCTCCCATGCTCCAGCACACATGCAAGGAGCCAGTTCTGGTTCCTGTCATGCGCAGCAGAGCACAGGAGCCAGAGCCATCCAAGAAATGATTTACTGTTGAAATCTGAGCGCGCCCCCTCCCCACCCCCCCCCCAGGGTTCACAGGGGCAGTGCCAGGGGGGCGAACAGGGTTTGCCAGGGGTCATAGTTGCAACACCTAGCAACCCCCAAATTAGTTCCTGTGCTATATCACAGAGACCCTTAGGTTAACCCTTGCACCCTTTGGAGCAACCTCTAAAACTGCAACCCTGAAGTAACATGTTTAGTCCAAGTTCTCTTTATTGTTTTAGTTGGAAACCCTGAACGCTTCTGGCATGAATCCCCTATATCCTGACCAGGTTAATACATCTTGTTCAATGATACATTAATTTATTTATTTAATGTGATACAGTTTATAAATAAACTTTCGACATATTATAAATATATAATAAACAATCACAATCATAAATCATCAGGAAAATACATAATAGTAACATTAATGTCATTAATCTCTCGTGTGATCTGTTGATCCTACATCACATTATAGGCCCTTTCACCGTGGTGATCCTTAGATGTCGAAGGTCAAAAGCTAGCCCGGTCTTGTTTCACTAATACCAAGGCCCCTTTTTTGAAATTGTGGAAGTCAAGCCCTTCCATGACAATTCTACAAACCTTTTCATTTCACTTTTCCGTCCTGCCTCTTTTTTTCCCCCTGTGTGCCTGTGTGTCCCTCACAGTCCTGAGGCATTTATGATGTGCGTCATTAAAGTTCTTACAGCTCTGCCAAACATTACTTCTGACGGGCGCCCCTCCATTGAATTGCAATGTTCTCCAAGTAACCGCCACCGGGCTTGTGTCACCTACTACCCTCCGATCTGACGTAATGCAGGGTTTGCTCATCACCCAAACAATCGCCAAGCGTTCCTTGTCCGATTGTGAATATTTTTCTCTGTATCACTCATGCTACTACTGGGATCTAAAACTATATTTTGGGGTGTGTCTGGGCACGGCCTATGCTGGACAAGACTAGCACCCCTTGCCTACTGGACATGTATGCACCCGTATTAAGTAGGCCACGCAGAAACCACTGGAAATTCACTGCTTATTACTAGTGCATGTTGACATTTATTTGTCCAAATGAATTTCTGATCCTATTGGTTGAGAGTGTGAAGTGGTGGAGTAATAGAGGCGTGACTGTAGCGAGCAGCGTAGCATGCCATCCCCAAAAACCACCGCATATCTGATACATGTTAAGCCACTGGCATGACCATCTGGCCTTGTTGCAACGTTCATATCTCGCCCCTGCTCCTGTCAAGCACGCCCCTTCCGTGCCATGCAGCCGCGCTTGCGTTTCCTCATGTGCTCACTTTAAGCACTTCTTCTAGCAAGATACTGTGGAGGAGACCCCAAAGCTCAATCTTTTATATTGGAAAGGACCGAGATGTGTTGCAAAAGTTATATATCCAGAGGAGAGTTTCAGCTCCAAATGGCAACACAACTTGTTCTGTTCAAGTTTTGAGAATATGGTAGTTCTGTTCAGTGGGTGACCCATGTCGCTGATTCGGGGAGCAGGGTACCTTTGCCTCTGGATTTCTTGGTTAGGCAAGCAACACATATGCGGTACACACACAACATCTAAAACTTGTATAAGGTTGTGTACAGCCCTAATGCAGAAAGGCCTAGGGTTATCTTGTATATATGGCCGATGGTTTTAACACCGGGAAGGCTCACCATCCAGAAAAAGAGCACAGTTTTGCCAGGAGGCATGGTTTGAGTGGCTTCTGCATAAGGTGGGCGAGGGCCAAGCAGAGGCCACAGCGGTGAGGAACAAAGGAAGGAGGACAACCAGATGGTGTTGTAGACCATTTTAAAATGGGAAGGATTCTGCAAAGTACTTGTTGGCAGACAAGATTATATGAACTGAACAGAAGAGCAGACATGCCTCTTTGACCAAGACCCCATAGTTGAATGTTTCCCAGTTGCCAATACTTTGATTTGATCTGTATGCCCGTTTACGTGTGTGAAGGCAAGTTGCCATGAAAAGCTACTTAATGGGTGGGACGCGTGGTGGACCTGGGATGGGGTCTGCTCAACTAGGAAAGAATCGCTGGAACCCGCTACTTCTGAAGAACATCATTTGGTGATGTGCATTGAAAGAACTCCATCACAGGATTGAGGCAAAAGCGCAGTGGAAGTCCCCGGGCCAAGTGATCCTAAAGCATCGATTGGTTGGCCTCTGCACATACAGCAGGTGGTGAAAGGGCATCTCACATTCTGCCTGGAAGCAAACCCGACCTACTGATGGGAAGCTACAGGCTTGGAAGCCATGATGCACCCACTGGTTCAGTTCCCATTTTCATGGCCAACAATTTGCACCCAGTAGTTAACATTGGCTAGTGATAAGTGACTCTTGGCGAGTAAAAAATGCTGTGCTTGTGGAAACCTAAGGGGGCGAAAGACTTTTTATGCCAGGATAATTGCTTGCAACTTGACATTTTCATAATTCAACTGAAGATCGATCTATTGTGTCCCTTGATGAGTCTTTGCCCCCTATGCCCAACGTTAATCAGAAGAGTGCATTGGCTCTGAGGTTTCTGAGGAAAAGGGCCGCACACCCAAAGTTAGAGTGGAGAAGGTCACCAGCTCAGTAGGGAGAAGAGGAGACTGTGTCGCTCGTCATCCAGCTGGTACTCGTGTTCCGATTGGTGAAATTGTGTCAACCTAATTTTAAGGGTTGTATGGGGAAAATACACAGTTATTGTAGTCCAGCAATCTCTGCAACTATCAAGCTGTCTTCTATAGACCGGGTTGTAGGTCAAAGGATCGAAAATAAAGGATCGACTGGTAAAAGGATCGATTCAAAAGGATCGAATCCAAAAGGGTCGAATTTTTATTTTTATTTTTTTCATTTCAAACCCCCTTTTTTGTGGTAAAAACCACTTTTTTTCCAAAACAACCAAAAAAATAAAATATTAAAAAAAAAAAAAAAATGTCGACCCCTTTTGTATTCGATTCTTTTGAGTCGATCCTTTGGCATTCGATCCTTTAACTGGACACCGGCCGGATGGATAGTGTTAAATCAAACCTTAACAGCGATTTGTTCGGGTGGAGGTAAATTAGGGCCCCAGCATTGCCCAAAACAGCTATAATGAAGCAAATCCTCGCAAAGAGAGAAGACTTTGAAACATTCACTAAGAAATCTACATCTCAAAGTTGGAGAGCAATGATGAGGACGGTTGAGTCCAAATTCTGAGATCGCCAGAGCCAAATAATCATTTGAATAACAATGGATGGGTGCCTTTTGGCAGTGAGAAAGGCCTCAAATGGAGTGAATACCAGCGTGAAACGCAGTGGGCACGGGTACCGGGGCAGAACGAGTGTTTTATAGTAGAAGTTCACACAATCTCAGGTACTGACTGAGGAACTTGCCGGCAGGAATTTGCAAGCATGTCACCTGCAGGTTCATCATGACCCTGCAATCAGCCTGCTTTACTGCCAGGAGGATGAAAGTTAATATGGCCATCATGAATTTCTCCTGCAGGAGAAACAATTTCAACCGAGAGCGCCGATAGGTTGCCTACTGACTCTATCCTTTACTAGGCAATAACTGGCGGTATCCAGAGGGACATGTTGCGTTGCACACAGGGATATTACTTGAACCTCCTTTAGCAGCAGGGCTGAATAGGAGTGTGAAGAAAAATAGGCATTACTGCATACAGTAATGTTTGTAAATAGATAACCATTGGGCTGCACCTTCACCACCATACAACTGGGTGATCTCCAAGGTCAATAGGAAGCAACTATCTGACTATGAAGCCATGAAGACTCAATGACGATGATGGCACTAAGAGGGCATTGTTGGTTTTGGTAGTTTCTTTCTTTAAATGTAGAGCAGAGAAGGGCGCAGAGGCGACCATAATGTGTTTCAGCAAAAACAAAGTTATCTTGCGTTGAAGGTGAACAGCTTGATTTGATTGAAAATATGTCTGAAGATATGTGCAGTCTGACTGGTACTTGCTAACATTGCTGGAACCATGCTGGCTTTGGTTTGCTAAAGGACCTTGTTAACTGAGGGATCAAATGGACTTGCCTTTTGATGGCCAAAACCTATCACATTTTATTGCTCATATTGCTGGAGGGCTGATGTATGTCGCCCATCTTGTCTGTGTAGCAGGTTTACGTTCCCCGAGGCTGGCATTAACACCTGCGTTCCTCGCTCCTTTTTCTCTATCCACATGTTGCTTGTCACTTGTCTTCTGCCCTTGCCCATTTTTTCTTTTCAAATACTTTTGCTCGAGGATAATGTGGTGGCGCAGCAGGGAAAACCTGCCCTATTTCCGCCTGTCAAAAAGATAAAAGTCAAGGCCACCTGTGAGGGGTCAGGAATGCAAGACCGACACCAAGGTATCGTTCTTTCAACGTTTGCCATTTATTAAAATAAAAAGGCTGCAATAAAAGCCCATCTTTCCCTATCCTAACGAGGATGTTCCTACCTAGCAAACTAACCTAAAGGAAGTTGACCTACATTCCAAAAGTCTCTGACCCTCTCACTAAAACATACAACAAAATAACACAGAATATTTGGCTGTCTTCAATTCGACACAACAATGTAAAAGTGCAAACGTATAGGTTTTAGAGTACTCCTTGTGACCAGGGTTAGGTTCCCTTCCCCTGGATCCATACAGGATTACTCTTGGGAAAGTTCTGTTTCAACAAAGTTCTGTTCAGTTTAACACAAAAGATCCTTTCTTTCCAATGCAACCTTCCACTTGGCAAAGTAAAAGTGTCTTTCATAAACACTTGTTCAAAACTCAAAGCAGTTGTTGTTCTCCACAATATACTTCTTGGTAAGGCAAATGTATCTCATAAAACATAAGTTCATAAACCAAGGCAATTGTTTTCCTCAAGATGCAAAGCAATTTTCAGAATATCACACTTACTGTTCAAATGGAATACCTTTGTCAGGACAGCCCAGCAACTACCTTTGGTGATGTAAGTTTGTCAGAATAATAATATGTTTAACAAGTTCTTTCCATCACACCTTCTTGCCACAACCACACCTCTTCAAAACATCATCTTCTATCCTGTTATACTCGCCTGCCAGGACTATCTACTATTGATCCCTTTCCTAGCTTATTCGCCTGCCAGGACGAAAACTCCCACACTAATGGTTTCAATGGCAATATTTGTTCCAAGATTCTCCAAACTGGTATCCCAATGTGAGGAGGGCTGAACAATGGCTGCTTCTTTTAATAGTCTGTCTGTTGGCAATGTGGTTTACAAGTTTCCCCACTGGACACTTAAGAAAGGAGAATTGCGCTACTCCTTCACAGCCTCTTGGCTGTTTGTAATGCAAAGGGGAATCGCGCCCTTTTTACCTTTTCACTTCATTAGCTCGATATTAAAAAGTATCAACCTCTGCCAAATGTCCTGCTCAGGGGCCCCAGGGACAATTTTAACTTTAGGTCAACTCACCGGTCTGTTTTCTGCTTCTGCCACAGAGTTCCTGCACTCGGTCTACTCTGTTGCCGGCTTGCGCGCAACTTCAGCGGTCTGCCCACCTCTTCTCCGGACCTCTGCCAGCTCTGTTGGAACTCTGCATCTTCCTGCTCAACTATGCAGCACATGTCGATTTGGGTACATGTTTTCCATACGGCTGGGCTTCTTCTCTCGTTGCCGTTCACAGTGCTGCTTCATGCTGTGCGTACTCTGCAATGTCAAACGCCTTCTCTCCCCACTTTAGCTGGCACTCTGCTTTCTGCTGCAATTCTAGGACTCCGTACTGCTTCTGCCTCTACTACGCTTTTCACACCTCTCCTCACCTGAAGCTCATTCCTGGGTTTAAAAGTCCTGCTCAAGTTCTTGTTTTACAACAACTAGACCATACATTCTGTTCAATGGTATCTGGGATCACTAGCAACTCTTGAGTTCATCTTCCTTGTCTCAGTACCACAAGCATTATGGATATGGAAGCCCAGAATAGATTGCACAGCAGTTACATTGGTGCGTTCTACTTTACAGTATGCCGTTAATACTTCAGGGAGCGTAGGGGAATCATGAGTTGAAGAGGTCACCACTTCCCCCTGATAGAAGACTCCTCCCACATAATACCACCCCCAGGGTCAGGATCGGGTAGAAGCTGCCTTCCCCTGGCTAGGAGATGGTCTACTACAGTACTTGGCTGTCGGAGTCGCTGTTCACTGCTCAAGCTTCGCTGATTGCAGCCAATTCCAGTATGATAAACCATGCGACTCTTCAATGGAGTACTGTGAGAATGCCAGGCACTGATGCAAGCTGTGAGCACTCTCATAATACAGAATTATAAAGGAACCCCCCTAGAAAGAATAGTGTGGACCACTAAGGGCCCATCTGCAACAAATGAGCTATGTAAAGCCTGGTGTTTTATAGAAGTTATTCCTGTCACATGTCAAACGCATTTGAAGGGCGGTAGTTCATTTCTCTAGAACACGGATGAAAAATCGGAGAGCACACTATCTTGGCAAACTTTGACATCATTAGCCACAAGAAAGGGAGCGGAAGACATTGGAATACAAAGTGACTAGGCGGGATCACCTTCGTAACCGAAGCTACCAGCATGGCTCCTTACAAATCTCAACCGCGACCCCCAACCTGTGAAGTATCCCAAAGACCCACACTGTTGCCTCTTTTTTCAACATTTATATGACATGCCTACTAGACCTCGCCACACTCTTGCCTCACCTGTTACAACCACAGAAATGAAGCAAACAATTTATAAACTCAAGTACAATAGCTCATTGATGTTGCCAGACCCAAAGAGATCCCTTGCAAACGAAGACCCAACAGACTAAAGCCCACCTTACCAAAAGAGTACCCATGCTTTGCAGTGCGACTCCTTCAAACACCATCACAATCCCATGTCCTGCTGAGACTGCCTTTATGCAGTGTCATCCTCCATTGCAAGACACCCCGGAGAGTACAATGGACAGTAGCCTCACGCTAGAATCGTGATATCACTAGTGCGAACAAGACTGAACTACGGAAACGGCCTCCATCTTGGACTCTGGAAATACCTCATGTTGAAACCACGACAAGGCCTATACCCGGCAGCTAGGCTACTACTGATGAGGATAAAAAGGTATGAACACACCACCCCTGCACTATGCACGCACCACTGGCCCCTCATCAAGAAATGAATGTCAAAACCCACTGCGCTTACCATGGAAACGGCCCAGTCTCCTTTACAGGGAAATGTTACTACTGTGCAGCATTTAGGATCCTAAGGTTGACCAACACCCCTCTAGTCGTAGTCACTAGGTTCAACAGGCCAGGTCATTCTCCCTACCAACCACCAAACGTTGGCACTCCCTACCTAAGCACCTCTGCATGGATGACCACCACTGGACATTCAGGAAAATAAACCCATTGCTCTTCAACTCACTCAACTGGATAAACATCAATAAACCAAGATCAACTCAACACAACAGAACCCAATCCTGGTACCCCGATCTTACAGGCAGTAGATGCCTACACCGCCAAGAAAAAAACCTCTACAATGGAATCTGGACTGATGGACCTTCGGCTTATAGTACCACATTCCTGCATACATACCTAAACAGAACTTCACCACCTCTCTTCAAGATCAGTAGGCGCTATATCCAACAAATCAATATTAATAATAAGCTGGTAAGGTGTAGATCCAGTGAAGGGAACCACTGCAAGCCATCAGGCGGTACCAGTTCAAATGCCCATCTGCTCTCTTACAACTCTCCAACCCAGACCACAATCTCCGAAACCAAGGAAGGACTCTACCACTACAATCAAATGAGTCGCTGAAGCCCATGCCTCCTCTTGTTTCTCCCCTTTCCCAACTGTCCTCCCTCGCCAATGCCTCACTACTAAAATCTCTCACCATTGCACCACACTTACTCCCCAACAAATGACCCACATGGTCTAGCAAACACACAACTCCCTGTACATTTGCTATCAGCAGCCCCACTGCACCTATCGCTGCTTTTTCAATCCTGGGGCCACCTCAACAGCCAACCGGTTCCAGCGAATGCTCCCCGCACAAAGAGAATACATACTGGGAACAGGTGTGCTTCTAACTTACGCACATCAATTCAACAGGATTTTGCCCTTGCTTTTCCATCTGTCCTGCTAGCACACCCACCCGCCTTTTCATTTAGTATCCCTAAATTACAAGCGTACCCAGAGGAATGATATTTAAATAGAACAAGATTGGCTAGAACCAGGACATATAACCCAATAACCCAACTTCAAATCTCTGCATACCTAATTAACCCAAAAACCCACACAACCATTTCTCGCCCAGCAAACCGCACACACTTCACCACACCGCAACAAACACAAACCAGCACACGAGGACTCACTCTGATCCGATACTTACACCAAAGCTCAGCGCACAGTGGAAACCGAACTGAAGCCGCCCACAGCACACCACTCTTCTCACTCACCTACTCCCTCTTCACCGACTAACCTAACCCCCACCCACCCTCTTCTTACAGATCCGCCAGAGCGCCTGGGGACCAACTCCGTTGGTTACGGTGCGCGATATAAATACCTTTAACATTAACATTTTTTACAGAGCCACACACAGCGAGGCCACCCTTATGGAAGAAGGGGACTATGCAAGGCCACTTACCTCACCTAGCTGTGGTTTCCCTAACGTGGCCTCCATGTTCTGGCCACTTTGCCAGAAGGCTGATCTGGGCACCCTCATACACAGGAAGCCTCAGTGAAAGGCTTTCCTCAACCAGAGACCAGGGACAGTACTGGTGGCAGCAGGGCAAGCTTCCCAGACACACAGACAGCCTGCACATCCAGGGTGGCAGCAGTGCCTACCTTCTGAAACACAACAGGTAAATTAACTACAGCAACAGTGAGCCAGCACAGTGATGGTTCCTGCATTACACCAGAAGGATGGAGAGGGTGGCACGTGCCCCCCTCACTGACCTCAGCAGCAGGCACATTAACTCACAGAGCTAACTTACTTGCTCCTTGAAAACAGCAGCAGTGAATGAGACATCCTTCCAACCAGTTGCTCCGGACAGCCTCCAGCATAACGATGCCATCCTCTCCCAGGCTCCATCTGATGCAATTCTAACCAAGCGCCAGGCAGCCAGCAACAGCACGAGGAAGGAGCCTCCCCCAGCCTGCCAGCACCCGAGGCTGCACATTCCTGGCATTTCACAGACAGCTTGAGGCTGGTACTGAAGGGAGGGGGCTCCTCCGAGGTTATCATCTGCGACGAAGTAATGAGAGTCCATGCGGTGGGGGGGGCTAGAATGGAGGGGGGGTTTGGAGGGAGAGGGAGCAATCGCCTGGTCCTGCAGCACACACCACCCAAGCACCAAGCGGCATCGCGAGAGCACCGCGATTTACAGTGAACATGATCAACACAGTCGAGATAATCCCAGCTGCTCGCACGGTTACAGAGCATCCAGAGATGAACGCTGCGAACCAGCCTGCCACGGCCCTCACTGCTGCCAGCACGGTCAAAGACAAGCAGGAATAGACCACTGAATGCCCAACTCCAAATCACGCGGCATCACTGCTGACCGCACTACCAGGGGACCTTAAGAGCAGGGATCATCCCTGCTGACCGCACTAATAGCCAACATACAGAGCAAAGCTCATCACCACTGACCACACTACTAGGTGACATCCAGAGTAGGGACCACTACTAAAGCCCAAACTACCAGGTAACCTTTAGAGCTCATCATTGTTGACCACACTACCAGGGTGCATCCAGGCCACAGCTCATCAGTGCCGACTGCACTATACCATGGGGCATACAACGCACATGTAACATTCAGAGCAGAAATCACCACTACAGACCACACTACTAGGGAACCTACAGAGCAGAGCTCATCATTGCTGATCGCACTACCAGGGTATCTTACAGAGCAGAGCTCATCATTGCTGACTGCACTAACAGGGAACCTACAGAGCAGAGCTCATCATTGCTGACTGCACTACCAGGGAACCTACAGAGCAGAGCACATCATTGCTGACTGGACTACCAGGGAACCTACAGAGCAGAGCACATCATTGCTGACTGGACTACCAGGGAACCTACAGAGCAGAGCTCATCATTGCTGACTGCACTACCAGGGAACCTACAGAGCAGAGTTCATCATTGCTGACTGTACTACCAGGAAACTTACAGAGCAGAGCTCATCATTGCTGACTGCACTACCAGGGAACCAACAGAGCATAGTTCATCATTGCTGACCGCACTACCAGGGAGCATCCAGGCCATAGATCACCAGTGCCGACTGCACTACCAGGGAACCTGCAGAGCAGAGCACATCATTGCTGACCGCACTACCGGGGAACATCCAGAGCAGAGATCACTGCTATCTGTGGTATTAAGTAACATCCAGTGATCTTCATTGGTGGACGCAGTACCAAAGGAAATCCATCATAAAATACCCCAATCAATACCTTCAGAGAGGCCCACTCTGGATGCTGCTGGAGCATCTTTTCTCCAGCCAAAGTCCCAACAGCCAAGTGGCACCAGGGATCATTTGAACCGCAATCCCCAGCTTATGGCATCGTGCCGGACTGACCAGCCTACACAATGCCAATCTCTAACCAAGAACCTCATGCCAGCTTTGGAGAGGAGAAACGGGCCATGCAGGCATGAAGCCGAGACGAAGATCTTCCGGAAGTAGCACAGGACATCTCAATGGGGACTGTAAACGCTGATTTTGGTCTGAGGCAAAAAGGGGTGCATGAAGTATGCGCCCCCATAGAAAGGGAAAAATAAACGAGAGAAACCTACATTGAAGCAAAAACATTGATTCCTCCCGCAATAAATTGTGTGCCCACTTTAGGATGTTGAATCAGTGATGTCAGGTAATCTGGGAGGGGATCATTTACAGCAGCACATCTGTTGGCCATCTTGCACAAGGAAGTGGCCGCCCAATTGTTTCAAAGAGTGAGCAATCAATTGACTGGCTAGTCGGCCACTCAAACAGAACACTGAGAGCTAGGACAAGTTACCCTCAAAGGATTTGAAGAAATAAACTATTGCCTTCACTTGAGCAAGGCCCAGCGACTTACCCCCCCAAGAAGAATCCCAGACCCAAGTGACACAGCAATTACAAAGAAAGTGCATCCACACAGTGCTTCTGATACGTTTTTGAGGTGGGGGTATTTTACTACGTATTTTTAAATGTTGAGAGTAAATGCTATTTCAAGGGAGTGAAAAGAAATGTTCTCTTTTGCAAGAGAGTAAAAAGTATGAGACATCCAGCCGATGCAGGAAAAAAATGTAAAGTGTATTTTAAATCATTATCATGCAGCAGTCCTCTTTGTAATCGAAAAGTAGGTTTCTCACAATTACCAGATACAGCACAGTGCGCAGTAGCACAAGCACCCTCCTGCAGGTGGAAACAATGAGCCCCCAACACTGCGAGCTTCCCTCGCATGCAGGAAGTAGGCACACAAGCAGCATAAGCTTTGGATGGCTTGGCGCTCACAGAACAAGCCATGAAGCCTCCCCCACACAAACCGAAACGGCGCATCAGGACAACAGCGATGCAAGCTTTCATCATGTAGAACAGGTGAAGCGGACAGGTGACAGGTAAAGCCAGGGTAGACGATCCCCACAATTAGAACACACAAGGAACGGGTCTCCGCAGTAGGAGCTCCATCACATGGAACAGGTGAAATGTAGGGTTCAGGAAGGCACACTCGCCTCCTAATGCGGCAGAAGTATGTCATGTCCCTCAGTACATCATGCCTTCCTCACACAGAGCAGGTACGTCGTGGGCCTCAACAGTGCAAGATGACCATACATAGAACAGACAAGTCGTGGGTCACAACAGTATCAGTTCCCCTCACATAGAGGGCTGCATGGGATGGAGCAGGACAAGCCCCCCCCCACACTGAACAGGTACATGATGAGCCTCAAAGAACATTCCCAGCATGGGCCTCGGCTATCCAAGCTCCATTCACATCACATACATTAGCAACACCATAACCACGGCAGTGGGAGCACCACCCACACAGAACAGGAACAGCTAACTGCATTTGCTGTGCAGACTCCTCACAGATAGGACGGATAAAGCAGTGATAGTGACGCACCCAGACATGTAGGCCAACTCTGCTCCTGGAATCAGAAGATGGCTACATAGTAGGAATTATGCAAACTGTAATAAGAAGGAATTCAACACAAGAACAACAAAGTATTTGGGTACTAATTCCTAGCCGCGGTACAGCTGCTTTACTTGTGTACAGGTGCGTTATAAATGCCATATCATATCATAAACCAGGTTACACAAGGGGATGTTATTTTTACAGGAGGATAGGTCACTCGATATGCCTTTCATTATTCTGTTACACGGTTCCGCAACTTTGATCTCTTCTGTACATATTTTAATTTTTAAGAGCAAAAATAAATCTGGTCAATTACTTGGTAAAGCAAACATGGCTTCTATTATGTGTTTTAGGGTCTGACATCAGAATAGTTTTTGCTTCGTGAATAATGTAAATGTCCTCATTTCGCAGAACTAGTGCTTCTACACATAATACCCTTGTGATACAAATGTGCAGAGGTCAGTGTACAACGCTAAAATCTATATCTAAGGCCATGATCAAAGGGTGGCTGGACCGTGTAAACCTTCAGAGGTTGGTAAACTGACCATCAGTTGAGGGTAATAAGGAAAACGGTGCTTCCAAGTTGGGCAAACTCTGCATGAAGCGCTTCAGAAAAAATGGAAAGTGTATTTGGATTAGCACTACAGTGGTATGTGTGGCAGTGTTTCTATTTCAGTTGCAAATGTAACCCATTTCTTTTTGATTGTTTTCTAACTGCACTTGAACCTTGAACTGGCTGGAGAGTCAGGTTGTGAATGTTTGAATTGCAGTTTTGAAGTTTTTTAAGATTTACCACATTGACTCCAAGTTAAGGTGAATGACTTTTTAAACTGATGAATCTGAGGATGTCGTCCCTATTCGCCTGAGGGGGGTGGGGGGATCCTTTCCCATGGGGCCAGGGTGGTGCGTCCACAGTACAATAGCCCCCCCCTGGGGGTGGTGCACCGAGGGAGGGTCACATGGGGGTGGAAACCCCTTATGGGACTAGGGACGATCATACTAGAGAACACAGCATTTCCACGTCAATACACCTAAACCCTCTCCAACTCCAAATCCTCCTTCACTCTCTTTTGATAAGGCCAATAGGTGCTATTGTCAACTTAGCCAAACTAATGCACTAGACAAGATCAAAACATCAGAGAATGCAAAGTATGCTGCAGATGGCTCTATGTCACTATTTCAAGTATTGGGAGACTTAATATGCTTCACAAAACTTAAACATCAGAGAATACCAAGCATGCGGCATATGGCACTATTTGGAGTACTGAGAGAAAGATGACGAGGAGTCCAAGAATCACTCTGGAGAAGCTGCAGCTTCTCACGGTATGCGATTGGCCCAAAGCAATTCCACTATCCAATGCAGGAGTTTAAAAACGGAGCTCAGCTGAGACTGGG
The DNA here is from genome assembly GCF_040938575.1 of Ambystoma mexicanum. Lineage (NCBI taxonomy): Eukaryota > Metazoa > Chordata > Amphibia > Caudata > Ambystomatidae > Ambystoma > Ambystoma mexicanum. The sequence continues at coordinate 1,055,793,756 of NC_090921.1, read as the reverse complement.
AAAGAGAGTGGTCCTCCAAGGAGCAATCCGGCGAGCCATGCACCGGCCGAGCAGAAGAGAAGCCGTTAGGGTAGGTAGGCCCTGAGCAAGGGATACTGCTTTGCTGCACGAGGTAAGTCCAGTCCTCCCGATTGTCGGACAGAAAACTGATCCAACCGTTTTCACCACTACCTGCAGAGAAGGGGGCGTATGGGACTTGTGGCGTACCAGGGTAGAAGGGGGGAGAATTGGGTCGGGATTGTTCTACGGTCCCTGCTGCCCGCTCGTTACCATTATCCCGGCTCCCGTGCTTGTTTTCACCCCCAGTTCTCGTTTTCTCTTTCCTACTGGAATAGTCTCCAACCTGTAACAGGGGATCCTGGTCACATTATGATACAAGTTACGGGGCTCTCTAGAATTCTAAAGATGTCCACAGTAGGACCATAACCCAATTCATCAGGTGGTCCAGGGGGGGGCATGGGAGGACTTCTACAATAATTGTCCAAGTTAAAACGTCTGTGGTGCATTCGAAAAGAGGCTCAAACAGCGGCAGAAGCTTATGTCCAAGCATTAATAAGTGACATTCTAAATGTTATCCCCTCCGATGAGCCAGCACCACATCCATCCAACCACAGCCACAAGCCTCCCAACAACACACCCAATCCTTAACACCACACACAGTACTTCTATGGTTACGATGCTCTGTGGGTCTTAATCCAGTGCAGGCTCACTCACAACGCTGGGTATGCAGTCTTTATAAAGAATCTTTTATGAAGACATGCTTTTATACCGAAACTTTTATATAAAACGAAAACACATATTGATAATATATGCCTGGGTGGGGTACAGGGTTAAATCTTTTTGGAAAACGGTGGGGGTGGGATTTTTGAGGTGGGTAAATGATGCATCGGGGGAGGGGACCGGCCAACATTTTTCGTTATAAAAGAAAAGTTTCGGTATATGTGCATTCTATATAAAAGGGGCTGTTGTGCCCAGCGCAGGCAGACATCAGACCACTGGCTGTGATGGAAGCCAATCCTAGGTTTCTGCAAGCCTTTACTTAGCTTCCATACAGTATGTTGCCTGCGTGCGATGCAAGCAGAGGCTGCTCTTAATGTAGACTTAGAAAGGAACCCTGCATCCTCCGTGCCACACCATAGCCAGAGTTCGCTATCCCCTGTGGGAAAATCTTCGTGTAATATAGTATTGAAGGATGCCTGCAGAAGAACAAATGTATCTGGAGAGTTATTGCGGGTTTTATGTATGAACAGTGCCCCCGGGAGCACCTTCTGTCTTGCCACTTTTGTCAGAAGACTGATCTTGGCAGAGCACCGGTAGCATTATATATTCACTGAGGGAGGATATCCTGGTTGACTGTGTCCATCTGGACGGACGCTGGCCATTAATGGGGAAGGAACAAAGGCTTTGCATAATCTAAGATTGAGCTGAATTACTTTCATTAGATTGTAAAGATGCCAGGCTACTGAAGGCTTAGTAAGTATCCTTTAAACAATATGCCAGGGGCCCTATATCCAGAGGAGAGAACTCTAGTGACAAGGATTTGTGTGTGAGGAAAAGCTTGGTTTTGAGCAATATTTAGTTTGGTGATTTAGCAGAGGAATAAAATCTGGGAGTTTGTGACAGATCTGTGAGGGCGGAAGAACCTGAGCTTTTTTTATTTTTAATATAAAATAGCATGGGAGAATCTGCCTCTGAAAGTGAGGCCTGCTAATCAGACCCCACTTTCATAATGTCCAGTTCTCAAAAGTATAGCGCAAACGTGCATCTCTGCCAAGCCGGTCTACTCACACCCTTAAGCAGCAGCATTATAGTGGAAACATGAGAAGCACAGAGTGACGCGCATTCTTGCCAACAGCTTAATGGACACCAATGTTCCAACAGCCAGGGATTGGCTTTAACCGTTGGCCACTCTGATGCAAACATATACAAATGTGTGCTCCTAGAGCCTGGGGCCAGATTCAAACCTAAACATAAGTCTAATTTTGACATAGTGGACTCTGGGAATCTGCAATTATAATAGCCAAAATCTACTGATGTCATTATTGTCAGCTCGGTTGCTAGCGACTCATTTCAGTGACAGGACCTTGGGTGTCATCAGCTTCTGAACAGGGTTTCACTCAAAACCACCATTGGGGCCTGGCCCAGGAATCCCACTTTTGATCTTTCTGGGAAGGATTGTCACCTTTGCCAGAGGACAGGAACTCTCAGAAACACCTTTTCAAAGGAAAGCCCTGCCAGGGCAATGGAGAACTCACACCCAGGTACCAATTACTAGAAACTCTGATATAGAGCAGACAGGAGGGTGGGGGGCAGAGTAGGAGTAGTCTAAGAGTCATTGAATTATGCCAGAGCTCCCACACGTCCAGTGTCCCCCTCCCCACTTCCTGCAAAGCACATGTGGGACTGACATCCGGCAGACAACTCTGAGCAAAGCAGCCAGGATTGGACCCCCTACAGAAGTATTTTAGGAGAAAAATCCACTGTGGCATATTGCCTATTGGAGGGGGTGCGACCACCCAGTCGGTTGAATCATCTTTGGGCTACATAAGAAGCATTTCTTCTATACTTTGTTGGGGGTGAAAGTCTGCACCAAAGTCTTCTTCCATTGAGGCAGAGCTAAAGACTGCCATGAGAGGTGTAAGCCCTTTCCTTCAACGATCCCAGAGGACAATCTGGGGTGATCTGATGAATTAAAAAGATCTACTGCAAGCCGAGATCACTGGCAGCCAGCAACCAGCTCACTGAAGGCGAGAGCCCCTGCAAGTGCTCTCTGGAAACTTCCCTGGCAGGGGGTTCAGAACAAGGATCCTCCTTTCCCCTGGACTTGTTCCACCAGCAACCAGAAGTCAAGACCAGCTCTGGGCACCATTTGCCCTCTTTCATCAGTTTTCAAGTCGGCTCAACTGCTCGAGGTGCTTTTTAAGCTGCTGCAATCACCCAAAGCTGCCTTTGGCACTCAGGGATTTGAAACTGTTTTCAAGCCATCAACCTGACCCATTGCCTGGCTGCGCTCCATCTATCTGAGCCAATTGCCACTGAAGAACAGCATCACATCATTGGAACCCTTTGAGATGACTCAACCGACCCAAGGCACCGACTCGGCCATCGTCTGTCTACCTGTTCTTCCCCATTTAGAGCCTATCACTGCTACAGGACTGCACCATTTCACTGGACGATCTCGAGCTGACTACTGTCCCGATGCCTGCAATCGGGAACAACCGACTTGAAATATCTCTTGAATCGACACACTGAAAAGCACCTGGAAGCTTGGCTCGCCGCTGTTGAGCTCCAAAAATGAGCTGATTAAAAGGAACCTGAAGCGGTTCTGTTCACCTGGCTTGCCTTAAAGAGCTCTAGGGACTAGAAAGACCCCACTATCTAACCTTTTAAAAGACACATCCATTGACCTTGAATTTGTTCCTTAAAGTATTGCCTGTGACGCCCTGTCTTCAGACACACAGGGCCCCCTTTGGTCACAAAGTCAGTATATTCTGCATCTTCTCCCTCAGGCCTGGGAATTGTAGTGTTTTTGATTAGTGTGTTTGCATTTTTAGTTTCATTAAAGTGTCCCATTATTATAGAAGCTTGGTTGGCCCTCTATATTTTGGTATCACAGTACTATTGTTTGTTGGACTGCTTCTGTGCTAGCTCACATCTCTCCTGAAGAGTGCAGCCTGCCCTCGGCCCACATTACCACAAGAGTGATGGAGGTTCTCCTGCCGGACATTGCCAGTTTCACCTTTAGGATTGGGATCACTGCTGGGTTAGCAGCAGTGTGGGGCAGAGTAGGAGTTTTTTTCACTACTCCTCCCCACCCTCCTGCATAGCAGTAGCCATTGCATCACAGAGCTTGCCCCTTCTTAATGGTTGTTACACTACCGACTGATGTTTACTAGCCATGGGCATTTTGTTTCATCTAGATCCCGAAATGGCTCTTTTTGGTTCAAGACGGTCTCTATTCTCAGGGTGAGAAAAGGTTTCTTGGTCTACCAAATTAAGATGTCTTCCATAGGTTATTTTTAATTCTGGAAGCTAGGTGTGCAGTCCAAAAAAGTGCCCCAGTGTTTCCATGGAGACAGATTTCAGGTTTGAAAAGAGATAAGGGCGAGCGTGGTGATCAGATGAAATCCTGCCTGGTGGCATTTCAATAGACTCCTCCTTGCTGGACTAGAGTAGATCCTAAGCATCCCCGCTGCTGGAGTGCTGGGCCCTCAGATCCCTGGAGTGCACATTTTAGTTTCCAAAGCTGTCCAAAGACTGCGCAGGGCTGGAAGGTTGGGTCATTCCAATATATATATATATATATATATATATATATATATATATATATATATATATATATATATATATATATATATATATATATATATATATATTTATTTATTTTTTAAAAAGACTGCTTCTTCGAGAACATGTTAATCAGCTGCCTGATCGACCACACACTCGCTGCTCCCTTCTGCAAATTTGGCAGTATATATCTACAGAAAGGTCGCAAAATTTGCTGAGAAAATATTACACCGAGTTCAGAGATCTGCATGTTTTTTTGAATGAAGTTCTCTCTATGATCAGTGCGCCGCCGCCACCGAAGCAAGGCGCAGTGTTTATAGAGATTACCATACCATGATTATGTTTACGGAATGGCTTTAAATGCTCTTCTATCGACACTGATTGCACCTCACTTAGTGAACCCCAGAAAGCAGTCGCTGTCAAGGCAGCAGCTTGCCATACACGCTTCGTAAGGACATCTATGCAGTGGGTAAAAGGAGATGCCCATTGCCCACAAGAGCACCAAATGAATGCCCCACCTTAGGAGCCAGGCTGAACCAAGAAGATCGTTGTTGGTAGTTGTCTTTATAAACCCACTAAGACTTCCCTAGTTACTGAAATTCGAGAAACTGGTTGTTTTCTTGTGTGATGTTGCTAGGTGCATTCTGACAGTAGCTTAAGCCAAGCCCTTTTCCGGCAGATAGAACATGCACAATTAAGCATCATTTGCAATGATGTGGGATCCCCGGAGGCGGCCATTTGGCAAGCTCTTTCCATTTGGACGAGCAATACGTTTATTTCATGTTGTTCTCATTTTACTAACTGTGCATGCAGCATTCTGGGGTGCGGGGGGCGGGGGTTACGTGGGGGTAATCTGCACATGTCTAACCCCAGGAGCCATGCAGCTAAATTCAGCGAATGGAAGGGGCGGGGAGGTCTACACCCAAGACTGACCCTTTCGGTTTCTTCTGCAAATCTGTGTGCATGTGCAAGGTAATGAGCCGATTTCGAATTATGTTACGTCATTGGAATCCCACGGACCTTGGCCATGTGGCTGGTCTCCAGGCAGTCTGGAGCATCTGAAAGAGAGGGGACTGGGTTGGGCTAGCGGGGAGCGAGGGAAAACGCAAGATTGGGAGCGAGGGAAAACGCAAGATTGCTTTGCTGTTGTGTTGATGTGTGGAGACCGGACGCAACACGAGCTGTGTGCGTGGGTCTGCTTCTAGGTGCTGTGTCGAGAGCATGGAGGCATGTGTGTCCAGAGGAGAGACTTGCAGGCTTGCGGTGCTAGGATGGATTGGTCTAGAACTGGCACATGTAAGGTGAGTGCAGAACCGGTCTTGGGGGGGGAGGGGGGTGGAGAGCCAGGTGACTGCTCGTGGCGCCACAAGTCCCCACCACGTCAACTCGGGGGAGTCTTTCAAGGGCAGAAGGCGTGGCAGGCGCCTCATTGTCATTGAATGCAGCCGCAGCAGCGGGCTCATTTAATGACAACAGGGTGCTGACGCACCCTATTCATATCATTACCTCCTCGCCGGAGCAAGGTTTAAATTAATAAAGTGGCCCATCCTGGCCCCGCCCCCCCTTCCGCCCTGCCAACTGTTAACCAGGGGCGTGCGGAAAGAGCGAGGGGAGAGCGCCAATTCGCCCAGGGCGCTGCTGCCCTTAAGGCCAGCCCTGGGCGAGTGCAGCGCATTGTGGTGGCGTTGCATTCTGTTTGATGTCTGTTGAGAGAGTTGTTCAATTGCTGTGTGTGAATGGCTTAGTTGGGAGTAGTGTGCTTGAGGGCAGAGCATCCATCTTAAGTGGCCATGGCGACGTCTCAGTAGTGGCGCATATCATGCAAGGAAGCTGTGAGGCAATGTAATGACGCGGCACCCTGATGTAGGCTGGTCTTTCTGGCAGAGAACAGTGTGCAGCGACTGGAGGTACACGGGTCGGGGGTGGGGTGCAATACACAGGGAGAATGCAGCAGCGTGCACCGAGTAGAAGGTGGGTGACAATAGTTCCCAAGTATGCCTGTGTGACACACATTTGAACTATTAATATAATGGATAACTTCAGCTTCTTCAACCCACTTGCTCTTACTGGGACAGCTGGAAATGGGTTGCCAGGTGTCCAGTAGAACCCTTGCATAGCACCAATTGCCCTTCAACACCACCTGTGCATGTCAGGAAAGAACATTTACATTTTGTAAAGGCAATTATACAGATTTCTGCGTTTGCCTAAGACCACTGGCCAACTCAATTCTCATGTTACCTGATTTCCTGGTGCTCTTCTACTTTACCTGATAACGCATGGATGGTGACCAGTCCTCATTTCAACTACCCCGCGTCCCAGTACCCGTGGTAAATGCTGACTGGCTGGTTCCATTTACCTCCAAACCGTTGACGTACAGCAGGGTAGGAAAGTTAGGAGAATTCTGCAAGGCGGTTGGCCTTGGTCGGGCTGGAGGCTATGATTAGGCTGTCTAGAACTACGCATGCTGGACAGCGATGGCGGACGGAGCCTTGTAGTAGTGAGTTGCTGCACCTTTTCCAGTGAGTGGTCTATCAAGGTCCTCTGTGTCCCGACGGGGGTACAGGTTATATGCCAGGGCCTGGGTGCATCAGTTCCCGACACCAATACAAAGGAATTCTAGGTGATGGCCAAGTTCACAATCAACCAAGAAGCACTAAGAATTGAATCTTGGAGTAGCGATGGATGGTGCCTGGAGTGCTCAGCATAGGCAAAGAGGGGGACACTTACAGCGAGGCATCCTTTGGAGTCTGTATGAGGCATTCCTCCTCGTAGGGGCACCGCAATTCTGGTAAGGAGTCTGAAGGATCCAAAGAGGAACCTGCAGCATCGGGGACAGGGTACCCAGAGGCAGCAGAGTCTCCCGGCCTCTGCCAGAATTGCCCAAGGAAAATAGGGTCAGGGTGCCACCCTCGGGTGTGCCCCTCAGCTAGGGAGCTAGAGCTCACAGCCGACTCAAAGTCAACTTCAGGTTCAGTTTCAAGACATTGTGGCCATCAGGCGCCACTGGTGTCCAGCGACCGAGGCCTGGGGGTAGATGCAGGTGGAGTCTGCCATCGCTGCACCCATTGCCAAAGCGGAGAGCCCTCAAACTGGCAGGGAAGCCACTTCAAGAGAAGCACATTTTCCGGCCCTCAATCTTCCATTCTGAAGGGAGACCAAGTGGAAGGGGGGGGTCTTGTGGAGGTGTCCCAGAGACCGCCATTGCTGTCATTCTCTCATTCTAACCTGTCTTAGCTTCTAGCGAGCAAGATGGCAGAAGGGGTACAGTGTGTGGCAGGAGTGGCACGAGTGCCCTCGGGGACTGTCTAGCCGTCTGCTTAACCCAGCACAGCCCTGTGACAAGTGCGCTCAGCTGGGGTGTGAACATTCCTCCAGCCCGCCCCTGTGCCACTTTAGTTATGCTGACACTCTGAACGCAAACAATAAAAGGAACAAAGTTAATGTAACAGAGCTTTAAGCTTTCAGATGATAAAGTGCTCTCCCTGTGAGGTTCATACCTTGTGGGCGTGGCAGCCAGGAACTGCAGATGCCTTTCAACTCAGACACAACATGAAACTTACATCACAGCGGATGGGTAACCCCTAAACCATGGAACTGGGGAACAACAATGTAACACAAGAAAATCCCAAAGGGGAAAAAAGGAGTTCACATGGAAGAGTACTGTATTAGTTTGAGTACTCAGTTATGGAGAATAGAGGCGAAAAAGAGAAGGAAGCCCAGTCATAAATATTCACATTTTCAATAGAAATTTATTGCCATTATAAAATTGCATAATAAGCAAACATCAAAACCACAATAAAATAGATGAATTAAATTTTAGTATAATCTACTTATCAAATCTAATACTTTAAACCATTCAATCGCAATTTAATTGCCACAATTCATAACCTCGTATAACTCGAGGTAAAATATCACTATCTCATTTTAGAATTTCATTCAAATAGTGGAAATGCTGTAGAAAAAGCGAATAGTTAACAATTGGATAAGGTACTAAATACAACCAAGTGCTAAGTACCAAGTTGTTAACAAAGGAATAAGGTACTGGAAGCAAAAAAGTGCTAGGTGCCTACTGTGCATACATGATCTTCAATACTATGCATACATGATCTTCAAATATCAAAACAGTTTCGGCGAAATCAACCTATCTAGCTCAGTTAAACGAGCCAGTATTCGCCTTCTTCAGGGCGCACTAAATATTGCCAATATAAACCTGGAACATACTAATGCTTAAATTTGTGTCTATCATTCAGTAGTTCTCACAGGTAAACCTTTGTGCAATTCATGAGGGCTTGATTGTAGATCTAGAAGTCTGTTAGAGACGTTGACCCTTAATAAAACACATTAAAACAGACAAAATAGAAAAAACAAAGAAACTTTATGTTAAAATACAGAATATAATGAGTGAGCCTCCTAATATTCAATGCCTCAAGCCATAAAGATAAAACCTGGGGATATATATATATATATATTCACCTAAGTTGGTCCAAATGTGGTGCCGAAAAAATGTGTTAATTTCGATCCGCCACCCAAGCAGGACTGATGATGCAAATGAATTTACATCTGAAAAGACAAAAATAGGAAGCTAAGAGAGATATCCCAAGATTATCTCAAACTTCAATTGCTAAAGCACAGTGTCCCCCGTCTCCACAGCGAGCAGATCTGGCCCCAAGGCCCAGACACTCCTTTTCCTCCACCCAACCTCCCTTTTCCGCCCCCGGCACAAGGGGCGCCCCCATTACAAAACTATTTCGAAACCAGGAGAAGGGCATACCGCAGGTAGCCCCACCATCGGCAGTATATAACATTTCTAAGAGACAACTTAGTGAACATGAGACTCGAATTTTGGAGAAGGGTTTCTCGTTTGTACCCATGAGAAACCCCTCCAAAATGGAGGTAGAGATAGAATTACGCGGTCTATTTCGTAAAATACGATTGCGTGATTTTTTTGGGAATCAGACCCATGACAATGATGACGATGGCCTCCATACCACTTTGAAATGTAAATCGACCTTCACTCCTACTTTACAAATGGTCTCTGACGAGACAGCGGTATTTGAAAAGGCGGTCCTTAAAGATTTTAACTCCTGCTATAGTACCCCTTACAAACATAGCAGGGGTCCTTGTTTCAACTTTGGTAGACAAGATTGGGCCAGCCTTCAAAAACTCAAGTCAGACACCTCGATAATTATAAAGCAGGCAGACAAGGGTGGCGGAATTGTTGTCATGGATTCTATTCAATATGACAATGAAATTCTGCGCCAGCTTGATAATTCAGCTATATACAGGAAACTTCCGAGTGATTCCACAGAGAGCATTAGAGCCCAAATTGCAGTTATTGCCCAACGAGCATTAGAAAGTGGAGCCATCAATGATAAGGAATTTCGTTTCCTTACTATTAAGGGAACCAGGACTCCGCTTATCTATGTACTTCCCAAAATACACAAGGATCTTCTTAATCCGCCGGGACGCCCCATAGTGTCATTATGCGGATCTATATTAGAACCCATTGGTCAATTTCTAGACTATTTCCTTAAGCCATTGGCGGCCTCTACTGAAACATACCTGGCTGACACCACTGATGCTATTAAACATCTTGAGGGTTTTCCTTTCAATCATGATTCCGACATACTTATGACTCTAGATGTGGAGTCATTATACTCTAATATACCACAAATGGAATCTTTAAAAGTAATGAAAGACTTTTTGGACTTACGGCCAGGTATTCAAGTAGTCCCAACTGAAATATTAATAGATTTACTGGAGATAGCTCTTTCACGCAACTATTTCCGTTTCAAGTCTACCTATTATCTACAAGTGAAAGGAACAGCGATGGGGGCAGCCTTTGCCCCCAATTACGCCACACTTTTTATGTGGAATTTTGAAAACCGGTGTATCTTGTCAGATATTAACCCCTACAGAGACGCTATTAAATTGTATAAACGTTATATCGATGATATAATTATAATTTGGGACAAAACAAAGGCAGATCTCCTTTTATTTCTTCCATGGCTAAATGCGATGGATACGAACCTTAAATTTACTATGTCAGCCAACAGTACCTCTTTGCCATTTCTGGACCTATTAATCAAGAATTCTGAGGGCCACATTACCGTCGACTTGTGTCGAAAAGAAACGGATCGAAATACTATTTTAAGATTTGATAGTTTCCATCCCGAATCATTGCGCAAGAGCATTCCATATAGTCAGTTCCTTAGGGCTAGACGGAATTGTACCAAAATTGAAGACTAAGATACAGGCGAACATTATTGAAGATAGACTGCACCAGCGAGGCTACCCTAAATATTTACTTCGTCAGGCTCGTAAAAGAGCCAGATTTCAACATCGAGATATCCTCCTTGAGAAACATTCTCGGGAAGACATCACTAAGGAGCGGCTAGTTTGTGCCATAACTTTTAACACCTTTCACCACAAGATCAAACAAAGCATTATGAAACATTGGCATTTGCTCCAATTAAACAATCCAGGCCTTGCAAAACCTATTTTTGCATTCAAAAAAGGCAAGAACCTTAAAAGTTGGCTCACTAAAGCTGACAGGTCGAGCACTGGACCTAAATCAAATACGGTGACAGGATTGTGGGGTGGTAAACCCATCCAAGGTCATTTTTCATGTGGTTTTTGCAATCAATGTGCTTCCACAGTCACTGGAACTTCTGTAGTGATTAATGGTAAAAATTGGAACCTTAACCATCACACCACGTGTAACACTAAAAATGTTATTTATGGAATTATCTGCCCCTGTGCCTTAACGTACATTGGCAGAACATCCAGGCCTATCAAAATTAGAATTGGTGAACATAAATCTAAAATTCGAAACAAAATTGTGTCTGCTCCTTTAGTGTCGCATTTTGTTGAAAACAATCATGATCTGAACAGTTTGAAATGGTGCGTCTTGGAAAAAGTCTACGGCACGGATGTTAACAACACAGCAGTCCGATTGGCGCAAAGGGAACAATGGTGGATGTATAACACCAATAGCTATGAGACAGGATTAAACCGCCAAGAAGAATGGCTCCACTGTATACCTTAACATGTAACATAAATAAATATTTCTTTATTAGAGCCTTGTAGGCGTTCTCTTATTTGTTTTCGCTCATGATTATTTAACATATCCATACCAGCCAACCGTGCCTTTGTTTTTGTATTTTAGAGATTAAGTCCCTTCTGAGTACTAAAGTAACCTAAAATTGATGCAGGCATTTTTATCTTGATTAGGGGGTCGTCCGCGTGTATTGATGAACAAAGCCGCGGTTATAACACCCAATCGTGTCTTTTCACGCCGGTCTTTTAAATATAGCCCCATTATGTAACATCACTGGCTTATTCCGAGTATGCTACATTTGTTAGCATACACTCGCTGTTTCTCTTCGTTGCGAGGCCGCCCCTAGTCCTTTTTTAGTGTTCATGGGACTAAGAGCACACATACAGTCCTATTTCTGCTTCCAGCACCGCATGTGTTTATAAACACGGCCACGGATGCAACACCGGACGGCGTGCATCCCAGGCGGCTGCTTCTAGAGACGAGAGTGAAGGCTCGTTCCGGGTGAGAATTTTGGTATTTGTGTATACATTCATAGGTTCTCCCCTTTCCGAGGCGAACTTAGTCTCCATTACAGTACCAACGGGACACAGGGCATGCATGAAGTACTATTCATGTCTTGAGTCCCGCGTGTATTTTTATATATTTAGTCGAGGAGACCACATAGGACGGCGTGAATGTACGCCGGCTGTTTAAAAAACCAATATTGATACAGTTTGCTTTTCTTCTTAAAATGCTTTTTAACCGCTGCATTTAATGTTTTGCAATCACTAAAATGCAAACTTGTTCCATATCTTTCACTTAGGAACCTATGGTCCTGTATTTGTTGGCCTCTCCTTCCGGCTTGACCCCACACCGTCCAAGAATCTTGGATTTGGAACATTCACCACAATTGAGTCTATTGCGGTTATGACCATAGTTTGAATTATCCAAAATTTTAAGGTTAGTAATAGAAGGGGCAATACCCAGATCTGCTCGCTGTGGAGACAGGGGACACTGTGCTTTAGCAATTGAAGTTTGAGATAATCTTGGGATATCTCTCTTAGCTTCCTATTTTTGTCTTTTCAGATGTAAATTCATTTGCATCATCAGTCCTGCTTGGGTGGCGGATCGAAATTAACACATTTTTTCGGCACCACATTTGGACCAACTTAGGTGAATATATATATCCCCAGGTTTTATCTTTATGGCTTGAGGCATTGAATATTAGGAGGCTCACTCATTATATTCTGTATTTTAACATAAAGTTTCTTTGTTTTTTCTATTTTGTCTGTTTTAATGTGTTTTATTAAGGGTCAAAGTCTCTAACAGACTTCTAGATCTACAATCAAGCCCTCATGAATTGCACAAAGGTTTACCTGTGAGAACTACTGAATGATAGACACAAATTTAAGCATTAGTATGTTCCAGGTTTATATTGGCAATATTTAGTGCGCCCTGAAGAAGGCGAATACTGGCTCGTTTAACTGAGCCAGATAGGTTGATTTCGCCGAAACTGTTATGATATTTGAAGATCATGTATGCATAGTATTGAAGATCATGTATGCACAGTAGGCACCTAGCACTTTTTTGCTTCCAGTACCTTATTCCTTTGTTAACAACTTGGTACTTAGCACTTGGTTGTATTTAGTACCTTATCCAATTGTTAACTATTCGCTTTTTCTACAGCATTTCCACTATTTGAATGAAATTCTAAAATGAGATAGTGATATTTTACCTCGAGTTATACGAGGTTATGAATTGTGGCAATTAAATTGCGATTGAATGGTTTAAAGTATTAGATTTGATAAGTAGATTATACTAAAATTTAATTCATCTATTTTATTGTGGTTTTGATGTTTGTTTATTATGCAATTTTATAATGGCAATAAATTTCTATTGAAAATGTGAATATTTATGACTGGGCTTCCTTCTCTTTTTCGCCTCTATTCTCCATAACTGAGTACTCAAACTAATACAGTACTCTTCCATGTGAACTCCTTTTTTCCCCTTTGGGATTTTCTTGTGTTACAACATGAAACTTAGCCTCAAACAAACAGACTGCAGATTATATATGCACTTACATTTCAAGTTGCAACCTACTAGCCAGCTATAAAAAAAGTCCTCACCAATTCAATTCTAAGCATACAGACAGGCACGCCGTTTCTTATTTGCCAAGAGCCAATTATAACTATAGTTAGTGGAGAGGGCAAAGTGATATACGATATATGGCTTTTCTAGCGCGCCTGTACACAGTGTTTCTAGGCGCGAGCTAGAACATGTGCCATACAAATACTGAATTCAAATTACGGGGTTCAGAACCATCGCCGTCGCAGACAACATGTAGGGCGCCTTGCAGAAGGATCACCAACAGGCGTAAGCTGTGGGAATGCTCGGACGGTACACTAAACACACACTTATCCTCACTGTGATGATCCGCCCAGTTTAATGATGCCACAGGTCTAGCCTGCAAAAAGCTTGAAAAGGAATTTCAGAGCCCCCACTAATGGGTCAGGGACTGGCACGCAGTCCATGCCCACTGCCTCACTCTCTACAGGCCCCTGCGCATTTCCCTGCACACACACATTCCAGAGAAGGCATACGAGCCTGCAATTGCGGTGCTAGAATTAAACATGCAGACAAAGAAAAGCCATGAAAGGTTACCAAAGACCAACCACCCATGCCTTTAGGACCGGACTGTCGTACACCCTCCCCTGCCCTCCTCGGGTCACGGATCTCACCCAAACATGAGCAGTAGCTGAAGAAACGTGGGCTCAGACCTGGTTCCCTCCAACTAGGCCATGACATGTAAGCAAATGATGGCAAGCAGTATTCTTACTGCAAGCGGTAAATTGTTACAGCAGTGGTATCTGTTCAGCTCATGGAAATTAACGGAAACGCGGCATGTCAACTCGATTAGTAGTAGCTCTTACTGTCAGAGATATGACCAATGTGGGGTCAGACAGTGATTTCTTCCCGTAGGAGGGGAGGTCTCAGCAGAACCCTAATTCGCTGCTAGCTGCATTGCTAAAGTGACATGGGGCAGGTACTCCATGCTGCACAGGTACGGGAAACACAGGGCAGCTATGATAACTGCTGACAGCAATGCTAAGCAAAATCCAGAAGAGAGGTCAGCACTGCTGAAGCCCAGGCCAGTGTGCAATCTAAAGAGCATCCCAGCAGACCCTGCCCCGTGCTAAAAGAAATGCAGAGCAAAGATCATCACTCCTTACAGCAATGCTAAGCAAAATCCCGAAGAGAGGTCAGCACTGCTGAAGCCCAGGCCAGTGTGCAATCTAAAGAGCATCCCAGCAGACCCTGCCCTGTGCTAAAAGAAATGCAGAGCAAAGATCATCACTCCTTACAGCAATGCTAAGCAAAATCCCGAGGAGAGGTCAGCACTGCTGAAGCCCAGGCCAGTGTGCAATCTAAAGAGCATCCCAGCAGACCCTGCCCTGTGCTAAAAGAAATGCAGAGCAAAGATCATCACTCCTTACAGCAATGCTAAGCAAAATCCCGAGGAGAGGTCAGCACTGCTGAAGCCCAGGCCAGTGTGCAATCTAAAGATCATCCCAGTAGATCCCCCCCCACCTACTAGGAGAAATGCAAGGTAAAGAGGATCACTGCTGACTGACCGCAATGCCAAGGAAAATCCAGAAGAGAGATCCCCTCTGCTGGAGCCCAGCCCAGTGTGGAATCTAGAGAACACCCCAGCAGACCCCCCCCCCCCTAAGAGAAATGCAGAGCAAAGATCATCACCGAGTCAAAGATGATCACTCCCGACCGCAATGCCATGCAAAACGTTTCCTTCAATTTAATAATGTATTGTTTCCCACAATCATGTCATTACTATACAAACCATTACACCAAAACAAAAACAGTTTCACAATCACAGTGACCCAAGTGGGCTAATTATTTGTAGTACAAAGCTATTTAAAACCCGGGTTGCATAACTTTATTTTTTTATGACTGTAATATGTTAGTGCCTCATCTAAACAGAATGCCCCATGACACCAATCTGAACCGCATTCCCACTGCTAACACTGAGGTTTCAAAAATCTTATTCTTATTTGGATCGATCTTTCCCAATCGATCCTTGGATTTTACACTGCATGCTGCCAAGTTTCCAATGATCAAATATCACAGTCACATACTCCTCCTTCGTAGCCAATCGCACTCATTATATTCCATCAGCTCTGCTTGCTTGCATTATAATCTCATCATTCTCCTATATTACCGAAGGTGCAGCAGCAGAGTACTGAAACAGGGCCTTGCTTCAAGGGTCACCAAGTCCGGTCTTACAGGGCTAAAACCAGTCAATGTTTTCAGGATAAAAGACCATTTCCACACAAAATATGATTACAGCCATTTTAAATCGGAGGTATTTTTACAATCTGTGGAGATCACAGAATATTTTAGTTATTATTGCCCTCGAGCCCCTCTTTTAGTTAAACTTTATACATGATTAAAAGAATGCCATCTCTAATGGAGTCCTTTCTAAATTTAATAGCAAATGGATCAAAAGTAATAATTGTTCTTCAGTCCCATATGCTTACCTCCCCCTGCCCACTGTTTCTTTTACTATGTCTTTTTTGTCGTCCCTCCACCGCCCGGCCCTGTGAGTCTTATTACTTGCTTTTATCATATTCCATATCAATTCACTTCAATTCAATAAGTATATGTATCTATTGATTCATGGTTAAAGTTTATAGTTCTTGTTCTCATAGACTTGATGTTTTATATAATATCTGCTTAATTGTATGCTATAATTAGCCTATTGTTTTTACCTATACATTATACTTAAAACATTTTAATACAATTATTTAACAGAAAAAAGAAGGTTGAGAGCTCCGCCTTGCAAGCATAGTACATGAAAATAATCTTTGATCGGATTTTAAGTTGAATTAAGTTACACATCCTTATTTTGAATGACCTCATTTCGTTGATGACCCATTTCCACCTCCACTCATTGCGCTGTCCAGGCTCATTAAATACCAAAGTTAAGGAAAGAGGTGCTGCACATACCCCACTTTACATCCGTATGTGTCAATTTCTTTTCCAACTTAATATTCCACATTAATCAAACCTGAAGGAAACGTGGCGTAGCCTAAGCCTCGCTTCCAAAACCTAGCATAAACTGCTCCAGTTTCTGCACTTACTGTTTGTGGTCGGCATCAAGAAAGGCGTTGCTGTGCAGGGCGTGCTAAACAACTGTAAACACACACCTTCGTAGCATCAGAAATATCCAACAATGGCACTGGAAGCCGATTTAGCAAATTGCATCTCCTGCTAGGGCAGGCATCAGGACCAACAGACGAGACAGACTCAAAGAGATAGTTCAAGGGAGTTTGTCGTCTTGAGAACACAAATGATGGCCTTTGGCTTTGAGGGTAAATGGTAAATCACAACTACTGTATGGGATGACATCAAGCTAATTTATCGGGTATGGAATGTATGGTCCAGAGGGCCACTGGGTTCACCTGAAGTGCAGTCTTTGCTTCAGCAGAGTGTGGCCCCCTGGTCCCCTCTCCACCTCCCATGCCCCCCCCCCCCCCCCGACACCTCAGCTGGTGCTGCCTGCCTCCTCACCACACCACACCACACCTCTTCCCTTGTCGAGTATAAACTCTACCTCGGTAGATTTGAAGGTACTCTCAGTGTAGTGGCACTACTTGACTATGTTTTGACCTATCATCACACTGGGCTTCACCATGGCTAACTCAGTCCCTTTCCCTAGGGGTTTGCTCCCACTGATATTTTCCCCCTACTCCTAAAGTACTTCACACTCTCTGGCTGCTCTTCATCACCTCCAACTAATCTCCATCCTACCAACTCCTTTCAATTCAGTGATGTCGTCAATGCCTTGCTCCTCCTCTAGGACTCTGTTCCACCGTCCAATGCCTCACTTCCTTATCTTCACCATCTTCTGAGGTTACACGCCTCCTTTCTGCTGCTTTCCAGCCTCCTCCGTCAATCCTCCCACCTCCTTTGAAATTCTCCAGCATCCTCAAACTTGCCCACCCACTCCAAAAACCTCCTGACCATCTCCTTGATGCTGTCACCTGCACCTCGAATTCTATGACCTTCTCCGATAACTTTCACACTTCCTCCTTAACTCTCATAACCTCCTCGACAATTGTCCTCCACAATCCCCCTTCTTGCCAGATTATAATCCCTCCTCCAATCCTTTCCACCCTTCAAACATCAACAACTACTTTTCCCACCTCCCTCTATCCCTCTAAGATTTTACCAACCCTGTGATTTTGCAACTCTTCTCCATGCTGCTCCTACCTCTCCTTCAAAAACTCTCCAAAGCAATAGGTTGCAACTGTGACTTTAAGGGAGCGCTGCACTGAGACTGGATGTGGCCACTTCCTTCCTGTGACACTCCGGAGGTTGGGCATCGTGAGGCAGAGTATATTAGTGAAAACCAAGATGGGCGCCCAGCCTCTTCTGGCTTCTTACTGCCCACTGCCTGCAGTTTTCTCCCCATGAAGCTGCCCGAATTTTAGAATCTCCTTCAGAGAGCGGGTGAGATTGTGATATCAGTTTCTGCACTTAATTTTTAAGAAAGGGGGTTACACATTTTATCCTCTTGTAGACAAGGGGGTGTGGGCTGCCCTTGCTATATTCACAGGGGAAAAAGACCTCGGTGGGTTGGCCTGCTTCTCTTATGTTGCACCATCAGCTGCAACACATAGAGGCTTCTTTGTATTTAAAACGTTCCTATAATCAATTGGAAAGATTTCACTGACATTCATGAGGGATCTGCTTCCCCGCGTGTTAGCAACTAACTCATCAATCATCTTCAATTTAGGCCATTCTTCATTCTCGGGCGGATAGCTCAGGGGCAACGTGCTCGCCTTGGCAGCAAGACAACATGGAGCACCACAGGTTCGATCCCCGGGTCCATGCTTAGAAACATCTGGCTATTAAGCGTGTTATAAAAACCCTATCATATCATATCATTGCACCATTGTACCCCAGACCGCGCCCTATTTCACATGTATGAACAGTCTATCAGCACATGCCTCAGTGGCTTCAGGGTCATTTCCAAATAATCATACTTCAGTTTTTTAGGGATGCAACTTTTAAACCTTAAACCCAGGACTATGCTTCACAAACTTTAAAAACGTTGCAGCAACCTTTTTATTCACTGTTGCTTATGTCACATTTCTCCATTAACAGGTGCCTTCGCCATGCAGAACAATACTTTCCCGCTAAAATAATATACTGAAGCGCCACTCAAAATGCCATTTCAAAAGACCTGTGAGGATCAAGTCATCCACCAAAAGCCAACTGGTTAAATCTCACTGGTCTAACCGAGAAGGTTAACGTATTTAAAACCATGAACACCTGTGTCAATGTAATTTTCAAACATGTACTTGTGCCCCTCCCCACCACCGCCCCCCCCCCCGGTATTTTGGCTCAGGGTCACCGGTCTGCAGAGGTTTCTCCAGAAAGCGCTCCACAAGTTTTAGACTACAACTCCCATCAACCCTAGCCTGCATTATCAATAGTGATGTATCTGGGAGCCGTAGTCCAAAACATCTCAAAGGTTGTAGACCTTGCATGGGCAACTCAGCTCTAAAGCATTCATAGATTATTGTGATGTTTCACCCACCTTGTCAGCAAGCAAGGTTTCCGGAAAGAAAGATCTCATTTTAAGTAAACACAGTAATACACAGTTTGAAAACATTATTCTTTCCCCATCCCTTATCGTGTCACGTGGGTGATTAGAGAACACTCCGTGAAAGACGCGGTGCCCCCATGGACATAAGGGGCTAAACAACGCCTTTGATCCTACCATCGGCATTACATCTAACCACATGTGCCCACAATCCTACACGAGCAGCTAAAACAAGGGGGTCTCGCATCGTCTTTCCCAGAAAAGCAGGCTTGCACGGAGCATAACTAGACGGCTCGCCCGACCCTGCCGCAAGTCAGCCGTGGGCAGAGGCGCCTTCCGGAAATCGAGACAATTGCCGGAGCAGCTCCAGGCAGCATAATAGCCACTTCCGGCTCTGCAGCTAGAAGACACGCCTGGCTGCCCACTGAGTCACCGTCTCATTGATTTGCATGACGCCGCTCGTCACACAGTGCTCGCAGGCCACGATGGCGCCATACCATGCATGTTCGTGTCCACCCTCTTCCAGACTATCACTGCCAACACTAAACTAGTCATCCTCGCCTAGTGCCTCATGGGTCACAACTTAGGTTGGCAGATTGACATCAATATGGCAGTGCCTACAATTCTGCAAAGCCGCCAGACCTGTGACGTCCCAGCGCCACTATCACGCATGCGTGGGCCTCGTTCTCAGCCACGCATGCGCAGAGAGAATAAACCGCGCCCGTGCGGGAGTTCGCGCCGGGACGCGCAGAGACCAGCAGCGTGTCCCGCGTCTCCTTGTGCGTGTGTGCGAATGTGACCGTGTGTTTGCCTGCCGCCCCCCGGGACCCCGGGGAATACATAACAACTGGCGACAAGGCGGGACGATCGCCACGGCAACATTGTGCACGTACGCACGGCAGCTGCGAGAGAGTGCGATCGGCAGTGCTCCTGTGTCGCAGCGTGTCACAGACCCGACGCGGATCCCACGAGACACGTGCAGCGGTAGCGGCCTGAATAGGCGCTCGTGCGCCGCTGCACAGCTGATTAGCGAAAAATTTTGGAACGTTGGTTGTCCCCAGCACACGGGGACGACTCTTTTCTCCTTCCCCCTCCCAAACGCTGACGCCTCCTGGGAAGAAAGAAGTGAGGAGACATAGTGGACATCCATCGGGCAGCAGATTCGAGATCCCCAAGTAAGGTTGCGGCCTCTATAACACCAGGAGGTGCCTGTGCGACCTGTAATTATGGCAGAAAGCGAGGGGGAGGAAGGAACTGCGGCAGGTGCAGTCAGGCCACAACAAGGGTCTCTGCTGCCAATGCAAGAGTTTGATGTGTCTGGCCCCCCATCCAAGCTGGGGCCGAGGTGGTTGCTATGGATTAAGAAACTTGAGATGTACTTTACTGCAACTGGCATTAGCGATGATAATGCGAAGAGGGCCACGCTGCTATACTCTGCGGGGTTGGACGTCTTACGTATTTTTGAATCATGCAACCTGCAGGTGGTGACGTACAATACTGTTAAAACTGCGCTGGAGAACCACTTCATTCCTCTCTCAAATGTTGACTACGAGAGGTTCCTCTTTTGTGGCGAGAAGCAGAAAGAAGGTGAATCCCTTGATCAGTTCTGCGCCAGGTTGAGATCGATGGCCACCACGTGTCGGTGGGACAATGACGAGTTAATGATACGGAACCAACACATCCAAGGCTGCAACTCTGGAAAATTAAGAAGGCAAGTGCTAAGGGAACCGGGGTGGACTTTGCTGCAGATCCTAGATAGTGGCAGAATACATGAGCTGGCGGACGTGAGAGGAGCCAAGATGGATGCAGCAAGGCATCCAAGCGCGTCCGAAGATGCATTTGCCATAAGTAGACGACCCGGAACAAAGGACAAGTGGGGACAAAAAAGGCAAGAGTCGCGTCAGCCTCCCGAGTCAGGGTCAATGTGTCCGGCTTGCGGGTATGACCTGCCCCACGCAGAGGAATGCCCAGCCGTGTCGAGGTCGTGCGGCCGGTGCGGTAAGCCAGGGCACTACGCCCGGATGTGTCGCGCTCCAGTTCCCATTCCGGTGCCGAGAGGCCCCGCACGAGGCAGGAACAGTGGGACCAGAAGGCTAAGGAGCATTGCGGCACTGGAACAAGAACTGCAGCAACTGCAGCTGGCCGAAGAAGAGGAGGATGAGGACGAAGAAGAGGTGTTCTTCATCTCAAACCTGGCCTCAGCGGCTAAGAAGAAAAGACAACCGAAATGCATGGTGGACATTCAAGGGGTGCCGACTCAGGTCCTGATTGATACGGGCGCATCGGTATGTGTGCTGGCGGAGGACCACTATCAGAAGCTACCAGGTCCGCCCCCACTGGACAGCTCGGCAGCAAAGATATTCACTTTTGGTGGGGATGCCCCGCTGCCTATCAAAGGGGTGTTTATCACACCAGTTGCGAAGGGGGACAGGGTCATCAGAGCGCGGTTCTTTGTCACAGACGTGAGCCCCCATTCGTTACTCAGCTGTGCCGCGTCTGAAGCCCTCGATTTGGTGCATTTTGCATGGGAGGTGTATCAAGTAGACATTGTGGGCTTACTCGACAAGTATGCGGACATTTTTGAAGGAGTCGGGAAGTTGAAAGCGCCCC
Source organism: Ambystoma mexicanum (assembly GCF_040938575.1). NCBI lineage: Eukaryota > Metazoa > Chordata > Amphibia > Caudata > Ambystomatidae > Ambystoma > Ambystoma mexicanum. Next base: position 1,055,772,193 of record NC_090921.1, on the reverse strand, counting down.
CGATAAGGCTACACATCGACGACACCATTAGACAAGTGGCCCTCAAGCATAGGAGAATCCCGTTTCATCTCAGGGAGAAGGTTGAGGAAGAACTGAGGTCGCTCATCAGCATGGACATAATTGAAAGGGTGGAGGGGCCCACACCCTGGGTATCGCCTATAGTGGTCGCTCCCAAACCTAAACAGCCAGGAGCGGTAAGGATCTGTGTTGACATGCGCCTCCCCAATGCTGCGATTAAGAGGGAGAGGCACTTAACACCGACACTTGATGACATTGTGGGGGAACTCCAAGGGGCACGGGTGTTCTCAAAGCTGGACTTACGAGCCGGCTATCACCAATTGGAACTTCACCCGGACTCCAGATTTATTACAACCTTCACCACCCACGAAGGCCTCTACCAGTTTAAGCGACTAAGCTTTGGCGTCTCATCGGCGGCTGAGGTCTTTCAGAACACCATAAGGGGGGCGCTGGCCGGCCTTCCAGGCGTCATAAATATGAGTGATGACATTTTAGTATTCGCAGATTCAGAGACGGAGCACCTAAGAAGGTTGGAAGGTACGTTGAGGAGGTTGAAAGAACTGGGTCTCACTCTACATCGCCAGAAATGCGAATTTTTCAAAGACCGGATAGGATTCTTCGGTTTCATTTTTCAGGCTGCAGGCGTGTCACCGGACCCAGCAAAAGTCAGAGACATAAAGGAGGCGGCAGCTCCACAATCCCCCACGGAAGTAAGGAGCTTCCTAGGAATGGTGACTTATTGTGGGCGGTTTATCAAGGGGTTAGCGTCGATAGCGGAGCCTCTCAGGGCGCTGACACGAAATGACGCGGTATGGAAATGGGAATCCCGAGAACAAGAGGCGTTTCAGGCCCTCAAGAATGCTCTGTCAGACACAGACACCATGTCGTACTTCAACCCGGCCGTGGAGTCGGAAGTGGTGGTAGACGCCAGCCCTGTGGGGGTAGGTGCGGTGTTACTGCAACCCGATGAGCACGGCGAGATGAGACCCATTGCCTACGCCAGCAAAGTGCTCTCCACTACTGAGATGAGATATTCTCAGATCGAAAGGGAAGCTCTGGCCATCCTATGGGGGAGCCGGCATTTCCGCCTGTACATTTTGGGCAAGCCAGTCGTGGTGGTCACTGACCACAAGCCTCTGTTGCCGATACTGGCGGGAGCTTCATCCAAACCGCCGCCCCGGATCGAGAGGTGGATGCTGGCTCTAATCGAATATGGGGTAAAGCTTGTGTATAGACCCGGAACCAACAACCCCGCAGACTATTTGTCGCGTCACCCGAGCAAAGAGAATGCCGAAGTGGAACATGGAGAAGTGGACTGTAAGGGTCTGCTGTGTCAAGTGGTAGAAAATGCACTTCCCATGGCGCTCTCGAGGCTCGCCGTTGCGACGGAGTCCTCCAATGATGAAGTCTTCCGCATCATCAAGGCAGCAGTGAGGAGCGGGGACTGGAGAGAAGTGCTACGGAACAACTCAAGGCGCCAGGAGGAAGCACAGAAGGACTTGCAGGCGCTCTGGAGGGTGAGAGACGAGTTGTCGATTTCCGAGGATGGACTGCTTCTCAGGGGGCAGCAAATCATCATTCCGAGGGGACTCAGGATACGCGTGCTGGAGCTGGCGCACATTGGACACCAGGGCGTCGTCAAGACGAAGGCCAGGTTAAGGGCAAAAGTCTGGTTTCCCGATCTGGAAGGGAAAGTGGAAAGCTTCGTGAAGAGGTGTCTGGCCTGCCAGGCGGCAACACCGGGTGACAAAGCGCCACCCATCAGTTCGATGGAGCGCAGCGAAAAGCCATGGGGTACAGTCCATGTGGACTTTGGGTCGACAGGCCGTGGACGATACTTTCTGGTGGCTGTCGACCAATGGTCACGGTACCCGGAAGTAGAGGTGGTTGAATCGACGGCGACCGAGTTCACCACGGAGGCATTGGACAAGATGTTTGCGGCACATGGATTCCCGGAGATCATCTGCTCGGACAATGGGCCACCGTTCACCGGCAGCCAGTTTGCGCAGTATCTACGAGAGGGGAATAAAACACAGGAGAGTTTCCCCGCTATGGCCGCGAGCCAACGGCGAAGCCGAAAGGATGATGAGAACGCTCAACAAGGTAACGCGGATCTCGGCCAGCAGGGGCGAGGATCTGGTCCAAAGAGTGGGGGAATTCCTTCGTGTGTATCGCTCAACCCCCCATCAGTCCACAGGGGTTGCCCCAGCTGAGGCGCTCTTTGGGCGGTGCCCGAGAGGGATGCTTCCAGAATTGGAAGGCAGGAGGCCGGGGATCATCGACGACGGTAAAGTTCGTGAGGACAGAGCGGTACACAACCAGAAGGAGAGTGAACGTAGAGGACTGCAAGAAAAAGAAGTAAGAGTTGGAGATTCCGTACTAGTAAAGAATAGACATCCAGAAGGAAAGTTGTCCTTACCGTTTGAACCACGTCCATGGACAGTGACTCACGTGAAGGGCACGATGGTGACCGCAGCCAGTGAACGGGGTACCGTTACCCAAAATAGATCCTTTTTCAAGAAAGTGGATGTCCCGGCGGACCCGCAGGTAGCGAATGACTCCTCGAGCCAGGAAGGAACATCAGAAGGCTAGGACCGCGTCCCCTCATCGGATCCTGGCTCCACCACGGAGGCTGACCGGGTGTTGCCAACGGTCACGTCGAGATATCCAGTGCGGGGGAGTCGGAGGCCTCCAGCCCATCTTAAAGACTATGTCATGGACTCAGGGGACTGAGCGAAGGGTGAGTTACGTTTGGGATCACGGGCTCACCACGGTTGGTTACTGTTATGTTCCACTGTAAGCATGCTTTGCACCAGAGTTTGGTTCTGTTCTGTTGTTGGGAAAAAGGAAGGGATGTGACGTCCCAGCGCCACTATCGCGCATGCGTGGGCCTCGTTCTCGGCCACGCATGCGCAGAGAGAATAAACCGCGCCCGTGCGGGTGTTCGCGCCGGGACGCGCAGAGACCAGCAGCGTGTCCCGCGTCTCCTTGTGCGTGTGTGCGAATGTGACCGTGTGTTTGCCTGCCGCCCCCCGGGACACCGGGGAATACATAAGACCCAAGGCCCATGCAGGAAAGCGAGACAATGCAGAGACGACTACTATATGACGTGGATGCTTACATCAAATGCGACCTGGTTCCTGGGACTGAACACGTTTTAGTTCTGAGCGCTTGGAAATGTCTGTAACCTATTCAATTACGAAAACAAATGGGCAGCTCATTTTTAGATCCGGCCACACAGAGTTGTAGCTCTCAGCCAGACTTCGGAGGCCCCTCCAGATGGGAATAGACTTCTTAATGTTATGTTGGTTTATACCGCGCACCACTACCACCCAGGGGCAGTCTCCAGGTGCTCATTAATAATTAATGCCAAAGCGGTGCTCTCTGCCCGGTAAGCTTAACGGTTGAAGGGCTCTGGCAGTTTCCACCAGCTTCTGTACATGCTTGGCACAAGACAACCGTCATGTGGGGGCATTTTTATTGACTGGGAAATGGGGCATTTTCAGACAGGTATTCGGGTCCCTTACACTCACCTGGTCATTCAAAGTACACACTGGGACGTGCTTTTTCTGGGGCAGGTATATTGTGGGTAAAATAGCACGGCGGAGGCGTGTTTTGCTTGAGTGAGGCAGTGTGCAATATGGAACATGTTGCCTTGTTGAAACCTCTACATTAAATGCGGCCAAGTGCATTCTGCCAAATGTGATCCTTTGCACCAGTATTAGCTCATCATGCTTACAGACAGAAATGCGCAGTGCGATTTTATATCACGGCAACGTGTTAACCCCCTGCCAGGTTCTGCAAATGAATGAAGCATCCGTAGCTTGGGATGTGGCTGGGATAGCGCCGGGCGAATACATTCAGATGAACCTTTGAACACCTACATTTTCACCGCATTTCGGCGATTTGGGTTCAGTCTTTTCAGAGATTCAGGCGACAGGATGCGGGTGAAGCTCATGACACTTATGCTGATGAAATGTTGCTGTAAACACTGGGTTGAAGAAGAGGTCAGTCCTTTTCCTGCCAGCACATGTTCAAAGCAAACCAAGAATAAAGTTAATGGAATCGGTCAGAAATTCAGAACCGTTCCTGTTCAAAGAAAGAAAGGTGTCCAAATGTCTAATGGCTTGCAGCTGGCTGTTTCCCTAGTGTAGAAACAAAAAAATAATTTAAAAAGTGCAACATTTGCAACTAAGTAATGCCAATGAAAATGGGCAGAGGATGCATTTTTTTATCTGCATTACTTTGAGAAATGCACAGATCACATTTTTCACAAGGGTGGCCTGCACATTTCCAGGAGCCTGTGTTGTAGCACAAATTATGGAATGGCCACCCCCCTTGTAAACACTGGCATCCAGACCATGTACGGCCCAGGTGGATGCTTTGAGTAAATGTCATCATTACAGGCCCTTGTGAAATGTGTTTAGAAAAAGCGTTTGTGAGGGATTGTAATCTAAGTGGGACAGCAGCCGTTCAGGCCGTGGCTGTTCAACACTTTAAAAAAAATGCATGAAAAAGTCAGAAAATACCCTGTCGTGCATTGCAGTCCCCATGCACCTGTTCCATAGAGGTACAAGAGCACGCTTGTTTTCTGCACATTTTAATGGGCATTCCACTTTCTGAATTCAGGATGAGAAATACAATGTGCGGAAACACCCTTTTTGTGCAAATGTGCAAAGGGATGAAAAGAGGAACCTAAATGTGGGCATCATAGATGTCCACATTCAAAGGAACTTTGTGAATAGGGCACACATTTTGTGGGCACAAGTGCATCTCATCACTTGCACCAACGTTTTTGAGAATCCGCATCTTACTCTAGATCAGGGCACACAATGTGCACCCAGGTGCAGAGATCATAACACTGCAATGCTACCTGACTAAATGGAATTCCTTGAAGCAGCACCAGAGTCTACACAATGAATTCTTGATATGTGACTGACTCTGCCTCAGTCCTACTGACCTTTCTGAGCTCACTGGCATGCAGCAATGGATTCTCCCCATTATTAAATAAATAACCCCAATAGTGCTCATGTATTTATTTATTTATTTTGCATTGTTGTGGGTACATTAATCTACTGACGATTTTAATGTGCTGTCCTACTTGGATAACATGCACAGATGCACAGGACTCAATTTCCTCTTCCTAACCCCACTTCCCCAGTCTCAGCAGACTCCTCCCAATCCGCAGGCTTCACAGAATCTCCTAGTGAGATTTGAGCTGACTTGTGGGTTCCCACAGATTTTTCTTCAGGCCTGAATCTCCTTTAAGAGTCCTACATCTTCTGGGAAGTTTAGGGGAAGTTTGAGCAGGTTCGACTGATTCTTTCAGAAGAACGCACATAATAAGTTGAAATGCTTCAGGATGGGAGAAGAAAGGTTAAGGGAAAGGGAAGAGTCTGCGCCTACCCAAACTGAGCAGGATGCAACTTAATGTACCCCTAATGCATGAGTGACACTTCCCCAGCCCTCTAGGCTTCCCCGAGGTCAGTGATTGCTATGAATTCCTAATAATATTATACATTATAATAACCCACTTAACCCTCCGGTAGCGGGAAACAAAACAACTTCCTACTATTCTTGAAGTGGCTGCTCAGCCATTCCCTTTCCTGAGCACAGCCCAAGATCACAGTTTCATCTGCTAGAACATGGTGAGAGAAGACAGAACCATGGGAGGGTCAGCTTAGATACTGCTAACAACAAGGTAAGCGTCAAGTCTCTTGCAAGTAGACATGCGGTTCACAGTCTCTCAGTTGCCAACAAGACAAAGCCTGAGATTTATTGTATTTTTTAATTGCTTAAAGCGTGGACCTAGCTCCAGAGCAGCAGAGCGCTGTGCAGAGTGTGAGTAGCCTACATTTGTGCTGCCATCTTTTAACAGTAGTGCAGAACTGTGAGGTCTGTGTGCCGGTATGTGCGTCCATTTGAATGAGTCCTTGGTCAGGTGTTGTTGAAAGAGCCATGTTTTCAGAGATATGCAAAATTGGAGAAATGTAGGGGCATTCCGAGCCCAGAGATAGTTCCAGAGGGTGGGTGTATGACAAGAGAAGGATTGTTTGCAGGTCCTCTCTTTGAGGACGAGTTGCAATTCAAGCCGGTTGGTCGATTTGCTGCGCGAGGAGCGTGTGCCACCAGATATGTGGAGCTTAGCTGCCAGGTATGCTTGGGTGCTACTCGTGACTGCTTTGTAGATGATACATGCAGTCTTGAACAGTATCCTGGCTTGGAGTGGAAGCCAATGTAGTTCGCTTAGGCTGGGGGTAATTCGGTCAAATTTCTGTGCTCCTGTAATAAGAAGTGCTGCAGCGTGGTGGACTGCTTTTAGGAGAGCTGAGTTAGCAGCTGGGAGCCCTGTCAGGAGAGCATTTCCCTCTTCAATGTGTGAGACCACAAGGGCCTGAACTATGGTCGGGAAGTCCTGCGGAGGGCACAAGGGTTTGATTTTTCAAAGGGTAGAGATTCTGAGCCAGGCTATTTGGTCCTTCTTGGCTAAGTGGTCAATGGTGAAGTCTAAGGATTTTGCGGAGTATGAGAGTTGTGGATCAAATCCTTCTAGGCGCATATCATTCAGCCATTGTTGGACAAGTTGTTTTTAGCGGGTGGACTGATGAGGATGAATTCAGTCTTGGGTGGGCTTAGTTTGAGGTAGGTAGTCGACATCCAGGACATAATCATGGCTAGGTAATGGCGGAGACGAATGATGTCCTGCATGCTATTCACTCTCATATACAACTAAGTATCATCCACATATTGGTGGATGTCTATATTGAGATCTTTGAGGAGAGTGCCCAAAGGTTCCATGTAAAGGTTAAAAAGGATTGGTGAGTGGATGGAGCTTTGGGGGACACTGCAGGAGACCTGGAGTCGGTTAGAACACAGCAGGTTAATTTGAGTCGGGTGTCTGCCGGAGAGGTAGAAGGTAAACCATTTCAGGACAATGCCAGAGAATCCATCCTGTCAACAAGGAGGGAGAGAAGGATGCGGTGTTCGACAGTGTTGAATACAGCCGAGAGGTCAAGGAGGACGAGGAGTTATAGAGAAAAGCTTAGTATCACAGAGTTAGGCAACAATTAGGTCTTTTGAATCAGAAGAATAAATAAATCTTTTGAAAACCATGCCTTCTTGTCCGTCTCCTGATTGAGACCCACTACACGCTCATTCCCATCAGGCTGGTCTAAGGGGTGGGGATGGTTGGTTCCTGTGAGGCCTATCCCTGGATGGCCTGAGATGAGGGAGATATACCCTTGCCCCAGACCAGCGCCAGAAAAGCAGAGGCTACACATGCCCAAAAGACCAGGCAAGGCCAGAGGGGGTTTTCTTCCCCAGCTGTGCATTGGCCACAGGCCATGCTTGGTGGGGTACTGCAGGCCGTAAATTGTGTATTTAACAGTTGAAAAAATCAAATTGTATGCTTCTGGTATTAAGCTGGGAGGGGAATGGTGGTGCTACTATAAAGGTAAGAAGTGATTTTGAGACAAAGCTACATCATCGAGGGAGGGAGGCACCATGTTACAGTACACATGATGAGAAATGGGAACACAAACGCAAACGAGCTTCAGAATTAGCACTCACGACGAAGAGACGGGGTGCTGTGTACATGTTGAGAACTGCAGAGGCGAGAATTTCATAGTAATGGCAAATCCTCCTGACCTGTGTCAATCCCAGAACTTTTTGCTTTACTGGTGGATTATTTTTCCTTATACCTCAGTGAGTGGCAATCTTTTTCCACACTCACAGAATCTTTTACTCTTTTATGGGTGACATTTGTTAGACTCGCCATAGTGTCTTTTTAAAGTTATCCTCTTTGATAACTTGTGTTGCTGGGTGGTCCTATGGGCTCCCCTTTTAACTTTCTCTGGCTAACCTTGAGAGAACTACAGTTCCCAAGTTGGATCCCTTTTGCATTTTATTTGGTGAAACCAGCACACTCCACCTTCTGTGGAGTGCTGGGGAGATACAATGTATCTCCTTTCGCACTAAAACTGTAACAATTCTGTTACAGGGACAAGCTTACCTTCAATGGCAGGCGGCAGCGATACCTTTTACTAATTCAGTGCACCTTTACTGCAGGCTGTGTTGGCAGCTGCAGTAAAGGAACCAAAATACATTTTACCAAAATGGCCCCAGTCTTGTTTTTGTTTGCCATTTTAGTGTTTCTTATCCTTCCTTCTTCCTTCCCCTGACATCCAGGGTGGGAAATTCATTTGTGCCTCGGCTGCAGTCTGCCTATGAAGGCAGGAAGCGAGGAAGGAATCCAAAACCGCACAGCCCTTTGTCATCCTCCTTACCTCAATGGGGAAACATCCCAGTGGAGGGCTGGCTGTCTTGATTGGACCACCAAACTGCCCATTGTTGTAAAATGCAGAGGTTGTGCTGTAGTTCCTTTTAAATACTCCGAACCTGGAAGCTGAAGACAAGTCGACCACTGGAACCAAAACCGAAGAGGATGATGAAGGAAAAGCGTCTGAGACGATTTACAGCGACCGTAGAGCCTGCTGTGTAACCTGAGCCTGCTGTAGCCCTTCCTTCCAATCGACCACCTGGGGACTCCAACCCAGAGACTGGTGAGACCCACTAGACTCAAGAAAACCTGCATTTTGTGAGATCCCATGCTGTGCTGCGACCTTGCAGGGCTGCAGTACCCCTATACCCTGGGATTTTGAGCCATTGTGCAGTGCACGGTCTTCCGAATTCCGAATCTCACTGAAACTTCGTGGGCATCCTGCTGGATCTCCGGAGACACAAATCAATCAAGTCCGAAAAGTCCCCTCCCAGAGTGCTGGACCTTTGTAACAACGAGAATCTGACTAGGGATATTAGGTGGTCTTCTGTGCTCCTGAAAAAGGCACCAAATCGACAAAGCCGCACCCAGCTGCAAGGAAAACCTTGCCTAGAACTTTTCCCGTTGATCCCTCCTGCAAAGTCCCTTCCAAGGTCCTGTTTTCAGTCACCACAAGGAATCCACTGACCGGGTTTTTGGCTGCAGATCCTGAAATCCTCCTGCTGCAAAATCTTCTGTCCTGAGGTACTGTGCTGGCTTGGGTATTTACTTACCTTAAGTCTCTTGTGATTCCTGTGCAGTTCTGGGGTGTTTTCTGCGATTGGGAGGCCTCTTGTCCAGTTCACCCATGCTCACTGCTGGAATCCTCCTAGCGTGTCTTCTGTGAAGCCCCTGGACCCTCAACTAACTTGAAGTAAAATACTCATCTGTTTGAATAATCTTCCTTAGGAACTCTGACTTTCGCTAATTAAGAACCTATCCTGACACTGCCTGTTGGACACTAGATCCTAGTGACCGCCTCCTTCTGCCACTGAGAACACCCATGCTCCAAGAATAACGGAAAGACTTTTAAAGGAGTGGGCCTGTTGCCTAGAAAAGAGAATACGTGTTTAAAAAAGTTACATACAGTTACCAACCAACTCTTTTACAAGTAACTCAGAGTGAACAGTTACAAAAAGTTCTTACCTTTATTGAGTTGCACTATTCTCAAAAATATGTAACATCTTTCTTTCCTTAGAAACCGTTTTGCCACTCTAACAGAAGGTAGACGTAAGGGTATATTATTCACCTGTGATTGCTTGTGCGTCTTCCCAAAAGTAATGCTTTTGGTTTAACTTTATTATTCCTGGTAGGATAATTGTAGGAGTGTCCCCCAACTGGGTCTTGCTTCCCCTGACTTGCTGTTAGCCTGTCCAGAATAAGTCTGCATTAGGTTTTACCAACCTAGAATAACTGAGTCATTCATAAAGTGTAACATTGGGTTTTGCTTTCCATGGTCTGTTTTAGACCTGCACAAAAAGAGTCTTAGGTTTATACCTGCCCAAAGTTGCTGATAGCTCCTTGAAAAAGTATATGGGTTGTACTTACCTTGGGTTAGCTGTGTGCCATCCAAAAATAAGTTACAAGAGTTACTGCTTGTCTCAATATGTGTTTCACTGATCTCAAAAGCACCTGTAATTGAATATTACATTGTTAGGTTTTACTTCCGTAGTATAACTGTGTGTTATCACAAAAGCAGTCATCGTTTTTTTTAACTGTACCTAGAATAAGTGTTCCACTATTCACAAAATGTATATTCCAGTTGACTGATTATGTGATTTGTTGCTGAGCGTCAGGGTACAACTGGTAGGTTCTACTACCCTTGAATTACTGAATGTAATCGGAAAGTAACCATTGGTTTTTACTCCAAGAATAAGTGTCACCTATACTGAACGTGTACGAAAAGGATTGACTTCGCTAGAACTCCCCATCGTCTCAGGAAGATAGCTCAGTGGCAACGTGCTCACCTTGGAAGCAAGGCGACACGCAGCAACACAGGTTCGATCCCCGGGTCTGCGCTTAGAAACCTCTGGGTATTAAGCGTGTTAAAAATAACCTATCATATATCATACTGTTAGGTCTTGCAAATAAGGTTATATGCTTTGGTCTGTGCACCTTGAAGCATAGTGTTGTGTTTTTATAATGGTGGTTATATAATGTGATAGTACTTATTTCCCCCAAGATTTATCTGGACCTACTTCTATTTAGGTATGTAAAAATGGGTAATCCCTATTTTTTGTTTACGGGGGGTCAAAACTGTAAGAAGGGATTCTCTATGACGGAAAAATTTATGAAAAAACAGATCGACTACCCCTCTCTTTAAGTCCTGTATGGGTCACAGGTGAAGATCAAGGTTAACCTATACACTATATTAGTAAGGTTATCGCCTTTTTGGGAAAAATTGCAAAAAAATGCAAGTACAAAAAATTCTATCTTTTTAATAGTCATAAAAATACCTAAAAAACATTACAAACTTAACAAGACGTAACAAACTTAATACATTTTCAATCAAACCATTTAGTCATCATTCATCTATTCTAACAGGGGAATACTACAACTTAAACAGCATTATGCATAACAGTAAATCAAGATATGCATTAGTGACAGGGGAAAAAAACCATTAGATTTTCCCTTTAGCAGTCGACATATGTTTCGGCCCCTTGTAGTGTACCACCTCTGTCAACAGTGATCACTAAGATGAATATTGGGCCATCTTCAGGACAAATGGTTACTTTGTGGTAGATTATTCTTGTTCCCCATTGGGCACACTAGCACATCTAAAAGGATAAATATACATGTATTAATGTATGAAAAAGAAATAGAAAAGAAAGTGAAATAGAAAAGGAAGAGTTGCAATTCCCAACTGGATTGGATCAAGGCGATGGCTAGGTTACACTGTTCTAGACACACACACTAAACCCACCTATGGTCCATAGACTGAAGTTAGGACTATTGAGCTTGGTCAGACTCTCGGATGTGGCCAGATGTTGCCATCTCTGGTCTTGGTTCCTATAATTAATTAGAAACGACAATTTCTTAGTGTTATGTTCCTGCTACTACAGGCTATTTGTTGAGTAAACTAAATTGACTTACAGATTAGCAACTTCTGTGGCTTTAATTTCGAGGTTGAACTTTGTATTTCTGGATTTCACTCGGTACCATTCATTGGCAGGACATGAACAGTTATTCTGGTGGTTATAGTGCTGCCTAAATCAAAGGAGAAAAGAAACTCGATGTTGAATAGATATATTACAGCGTGTAAGGATAGTTGTCATTCTTTTTTAGCTTTATTGTTAGTGTGGTTATTTAAACGTGGACTGTAGGCCACGGGTTATTATCAATTTCTAAAAGCCTGTGATTTAATATAATCGGCTTTTAATTTTCTCAAGCGGCAGTCAAAGCGCCTTTTGCATGATGGCTTGTGAAAATCTGTAGCCAAAAAGATGCATGACGTGGCTGTGGTTGATTGTTCTATTTTCTGAAGTTATTTTAAATGTACTGCTGTCATGAATTACAAAAGTGGGCAATGTGCAAGCATTTTAGCACCGTGTTCACCGCCTTGCAACCTGCAGCTTGACTTTTACATGTTTATTTAAAACGCACGTGTTTCTATGACCTGCTGTAATCATTGCCGTTAATGTCAGATTTTACGAGCAAGCTTATCAGTCATTGTGATCACTGTGCCATGCTGACAGTGCGGTTGAGGCTTGTATAATTTAAACCCCTAAGTTGATTGAAGCTGTTCTAACGCTTACCTTGATCTATGTTGTTTGTGTTCGAGTGAAAGCTGGAAGTCTGCGAAACCGGCAAGAGCTCGTTCTGCAGAGTAATGGTGTGTTTTTGAATCGAGTCACGTGATATGAGACCCGTGCTTGCCTAACATTTGTAGCCATTAGGACGTGACTATAGGGCTGCTGGAACTTGTAGTCAAAGGCCATATTTTGTATTATTGCAAATAGAAAAACGGCCGTATGAGTGACATCTTTTGTAATGTTGCACCTGGAAATATAATATATACCCAAGTGATTTATAACAGCTGCAGGCATCATATATTAAAAAATACCTATTATATTACCCGGTTGTACCGTGGTTGAATTGGGTTAATTTTACAATATTTTTGCACTTGCATGGCCCTCTTTCCTTTAATTTCAAAAAGTGAGACCTATAGATTGTGTTGTCGGTCTTACAATAGTGTGTCGGGAGAAGGAGTGCTTCTTTGTATTGGTGGTCTTTTTAGTGCTACTGTGTTCGAGATTACCGACTCCTTTTATTATGCAGAACACAGCCCAGCCTTCATTGTCTAGCACTTGATATGCAATAATACAAAATATGGCCTTTGTTTGTCATATCACGTGACTCGATTCAAAAACACACCATTACTCTGCAGAACGAGCTCTTGCCGGTTTCGCAGACTTCCAGCTTTCACTCGAACACAAACAACATAGATCAAGGTAAGCGTTAGAACAGCTTCAATCAACTTAGGGGTTTAAATTATACAAGCCTCAACCGCACTGTCAGCATGGCACAGTGATCACAATGACTGATAAGCTTGCTCGTAAAATCTGACATTAACGGCAATGATTACAGTAGGTCATAGAAACACGTGCGTTTTAAATAAACATGTAAAAGTCAAGCTGCAGGTTGCAAGGCGGTGAACACGGTGCTAAAATGCTTGCACATTGCCCACTTTTGTAATTCATGACAGCAGTACATTTAAAATAACTTCAGAAAATAGAACAATCAACCACAGCCACGTCATGCATCTTTTTGGCTACAGATTTTCACAAGCCATCATGCAAAAGGCGCTTTGACTGCCGCTTGAGAAAATTAAAAGCCGATTATATTAAATCACAGGCTTTTAGAAATTGATAACAACCCGTGGCCTACAGTCCACGTTTAAATAACCACACTAACAATAAAGCTAAAAAAGAATGACAACTATCCTTACACGCTGTAATATATCTATTCAACAGCGAGTTTCTTTTCTCCTTTGATTTAGGCAGCACTATAACCACCAGAATAACTGTTCATGTCCTGCCAATGAATGGTACCGAGTGAAATCCAGAAATACAAAGTTCAACCTCGAAATTAAAGCCACAGAAGTTGCTAATCTGTAAGTCAATTTAGTTTACTCAACAAATAGCCTGTAGTAGCAGGAACATAACACTAAGAAATTGTCGTTTCTAATTAATTATAGGAACCAAGACCAGAGATGGCAACATCTGGCCACATCCGAGAGTCTGACCAAGCTCAATAGTCCTAACTTCAGTCTATGGACCATAGGTGGGTTTAGTGTGTGTGTCTAGAACAGTGTAACCTAGCCATCGCCTTGATCCAATCCAGTTGGGAATTGCAACTCTTCCTTTTCTATTTCACTTTCTTTTCTATTTCTTTTTCATACATTAATACATGTATATTTATCCTTTTAGATGTGCTAGTGTGCCCAATGGGGAACAAGAATAATCTACCACAAAGTAACCATTTGTCCTGAAGATGGCCCAATATTCATCTTAGTGATCACTGTTGACAGAGGTGGTACACTACAAGGGGCCGAAACATATGTCGACTGCTAAAGGGAAAATCTAATGGTTTTTTTCCCCTGTCACTAATGCATATCTTGATTTACTGTTATGCATAATGCTGTTTAAGTTGTAGTATTCCCCTGTTAGAATAGATGAATGATGACTAAATGGTTTGATTGAAAATGTATTAAGTTTGTTACGTCTTGTTAAGTTTGTAATGTTTTTTAGGTATTTTTATGACTATTAAAAAGATAGAATTTTTTGTACTTAGTTGCATTTTTTTGCAATTTTTCCCAAAAAGGCGATAACCTTACTAATATAGTGTATAGGTTAACCTTGATCTTCACCTGTGACCCATACAGGACTTAAAGAGAGGGGTAGTCGATCTGTTTTTTCATAAATTGTTCCTACTTCTATTTAAACAAAACATTTTTTTTTACAATAAATAGTGCGTCAGTGTTTCTTTGTACCATTTGTATTACAATTTCATTGTACTGATTCTACATCCCTTTCTCCCTCCGCAGATAAGCCTGGCTGCTCAGTCTACGCTACCCTGAACTCAGGTGGTACAGCCTTCTACTAAGAGTGGAGTCTTGTAGTGCCTCAGTTGAATGGTTTTACTAAGCCCTTAATTGGACTTCAGAAAAAGTGTCCTAACGCCCCTGATCACACATGGATATTTTAATCAGAAAAATTGGAGAAGTGTGTTCAATATAAACCGTGTGTGAACCACAAATTATGGCAGAAATATAGATGGTTCCAGAAGCGATGTATTAGCATACATTTTAAAAGGCTAGGATGGAGAGTTTGTACATGATCACAATTAAAAAACAAAATGCTTGCCTTATTTTACATGGGGCATGAAAAGTACTAGCAGAAATATGAGAAAAAACACTGAAATATTAAAGATGTTTTGTGTGCTATGGCTAATGGAAACGGTCCGTGGTCCTTAGCCGCCATAGACCTACATTGCATGTTAACTCTTATGAAAAACCTACTTGAGCGGACCAATTTTAATTTAGCGGGTACGCTCCTTTTTCACAGTAATGGGAAGAATATTTCTCGTTCCTCTTTTGAATTTGCATCAGTGCAACTCTAACCCTCCTACGCAGTGTATTCCTAGGTGCCCAGGGACTTTTACACCAAGCTTCTGAACATGGTAACCAATTCCCTGTTTGCTCACATACTGTGTAAATGTTTCTTAAGTAGGGTACACAATTCTCTAGGAGACCAGAAAAGAGCTATCCTGGTTCTTTAACAAGTTGTTCTGGGAGTATCTGCTATTGCTCTTGCCAACTCCTCCCTTTGCCGGACTGCAATAGCTAGGAGGCTCGCCTATCATACCAGGAAATTTCCTCTCTCACGCAATGTTATTAAACACTTATCGTGCAATAGCGCTATCTCACTTTCACCAAGGAATCGCTGGTCTAGCGCGTACATCAGCAGGTCAATGTCAACGTATAGAATTCCTCGTACTCTGTTCATAAGCACAACAAAACATTGAAATTAAGCAAAATGGCCTTCTGTAAAACTGGTAGCTCCTTCAGATGCCATGAAGAAAGTTTACTACAGCGAGGCGGGAATCGATAAAAACATACATACATTTTGGTATATTAACTTTGCACTAGAGGGAACAATTAAGGAGAGAAATGACAAACATTCATTCACCACTTTAGAGAAATGGTATATTGTATGTCTGCTTCGCATAAAACGCCCAATTTTCTGTATTTTAGTTGAAAGTGGGAATTTAAGTTCAATTGGGGCACTTAAAATATGCCCCTCTTTCTAAAATAAAGGTACTATTCTCCCCTAAATACAAGGTGCAATTGCTGACTATGTAAGTGATACGAGGTATAGAAAGTCTTTGAAAATGTTGGCAGTGCTGTGGGTTGTGCGATCCATACCGAGGATGAGCGGTACATCGGGTTGGTGGATTTTGTATAAGGTAACGGTCATGTATTCTTGCCCTTCATTTCTACCTCCTTTTGTCTGTGGCACGTATCCTCCCTTTCCAATCCCCCCCACCCCCCATCTTTCCCCTGCTCCTTTTCGTTCCCTAGACTAAGGTCTGGATCTGTGTGGGGGTCACACTAGACCAACTCTCAGACAAGCCCATGCGCCCTGGGGTACTTTGGTTTGGATTTGTTGCAGTATGAAGAACGATCAACACAACTGGTGCAGGAAAATGGAACACAAATAATTAAGGCTCCTGATGAGCATACAAAAGAGGGTTTTTTTCGGTTTTAGGAAAACACAATTCCAACAAGCATTCTAACCAGAAACAATATTATATATAGAAACGAATCCACAATTAAAAAAAAAACACATCACATTTAATCAAGCAAATCATTAACTAAAGCTACAAAAAAGACCAAGAGGTATTATGCCTGCTACCCAGGGTACATGTTTCAACCAAAAGTTCAAAGCCACAAATAGAGAGGGCAGAAGCTGAAAAGATGGTAAGCAGACCCTATCTGGTGGATAATGACATTCGAGGAGATGGAAGAACAAACGGCACTGAGATTAAATGTAAAATATATGCCACCGCCCTTAAATGACAGGCTAGGCATAGTACTTGCATACAAACAAAAGTAGCGAGCGGATCAGACTGGAAGATTGCTGTGAAGGATTGAGAGATGTCTGCCTAATTATCGGACACCTCTCTCCACTGTGGAGCTGGTAAAAGAAATCAAACACAAGTGTGTGCCCTGGTTGGCTAGAGTGGGCACTAAGCAAGGGGATGGTTAAGTGCCCGACTATGAAATAATTAAGGTTTCTGATGAGTATGCAAAAGGGGGTTGTCTAGATTTTCTGAACCAATAAGTGTGCAGAAGAGCTTAACAATGCAATTAATACCAATGATCGAAAAAACACAACCAGGTGATCAACATTCCAGGCAAACATCTTCAGAAACAATGATGCAATCTAATGGTGCGTAAAAAAGGGCAACAGGAAGAGGAGCTCAAAAGGAGAGGCAATACAGTAGGGCCTATCAGTCGCATGGACATTGTTCAGGGACAAACTATTCCTTTGGTTCTGTGCTTCTGTTTTTCTCTGTGGGTGGAGAAGGAGTAGTGTAAAGGCCGATGAGATAATGGAGCGTTCAGTGTAAACTTCGTGGTCAAGGATTAGCGATACTCTACACTGTGGTGGGCTGAACCTTGTGGTAAAGGCCTGCAGCCCGAGTGAACAGGCCTGAGAACAGTAGCGTGGAGTATTGCTAAAGTCAAACCGGCATACTGCCCATGGTACTACTGGCTTTTATCGTTGAAAAAAGAAACTGATTGTGGGTCATTTCTTCTGTCAAAAAGAAAAACTACATTCAAGATGGACACAGTGTAAATGGCAAAATGCTGATAGAGTCCCAGAGCAGATGGCATGTCTCAGCGGTGGGCAGGGGAGTTGCTAGGTCTGGAAAAGACCCGGGGCTAGGCTGATGTCGGAACTGTTGGGACTGGGGGCTAGCTAGTCTTTTGGCTGTAGCTCCTGAGATTCTATCCGGGGCTACAACCAAAAGATCAGGGGCTATAGCCCCCTTTGCGCCCCCCTAGCACGCCCCTGGCGGTGGGGCCATGCAGTGAGGTGTACTGCCGGGGAGGCAGAGACGGTCCGCGTGGAGCAGTAGAACAGGAAACTGCTTCCTCAGAAGACAGGCATTCCGAGCAATATAATTGGCTGCTCCCCCACTCCTCTGTGCTGATGGAATGTAGAATGTTGGTAGAATTATCATTCTGTGAGAGCATGAGAAGCAGACATGCTTGTGTTGCGAGGCATATAGTCAGGTCTCCTTTAAATAAACAGTACATATCGGAGTACTCTGGCCCTGCTAGGCCATGAAGACAATTATCAACATGGTCCATCACACAGAAAAGGTCATTTGGCCACGTTCTCTCCGTAGATGGCTCTCACTTTTGGAAAACGTTTAAATGCGTGGTGTGTTAGACATGGATGCTTACTCTTAACTGTATCTCAACGATGATGCCCAACAAGGCAGAATCACTTGTCTGGGGGCACTGTACCAAAATGTCGACCACGTAACTGCGACTAAGCAGTTACGGTGACTTTGGTACATTTCCTTTTGCCGACCCCCATTACTGCGCCCAAGCAGAGCGGGTGTCCGCCGTAAAGGTAAGTGGGGGGAGCGGGTAAGGGAATACAGGCCGGGAGATGCGGGCGGCAAAGTGATCTATCTGATCACTGCGCCCCACCGTAATTGGCGTCAACATTTCCGTCAGCGCAGTAATCACATAGATTCGTCTGGGGTACTCTAGTTGAGAGGAGAATGTCCTGGCATTTCGATGTTGGACTGTCCTAGTGGGCAGGACAGAGAGCTATACCAATGCAAATTTCTCATCTGAAACGGCACAGGAAGCTAAAATGTGATTGTAGACTCTCCTGGGTGCTCATGTTCCTAGAAAAGAGGCTCACGGCATTTTGTCAAAGGGGCAGCAGATATGGAGTTTTAGTGCCACTGACCTTACAGTGTGAATGCAAACACTGACTTCTGGAAAACAAACACATATTGGAAAACAAATGTACTAGGTCTGCAAAACTGTTCCGAACGAAACCAGAATTCCTCACAGAAGAGTGAGGAGCTGTGCCCTGCAGGACAATTCCATTCTATTTAAGCTCCGCCTAAGGTGGCCACCTAGATTGAGGTCGCACCAGAAGGCATCTTAAATGTTCCTGATTAAAGGCACGGTTTGAACACAGTGTAGGACTGCGGGTGGTAGTGACAGAATGTTACTTGGAAGTGGAGTTGTGATTTTAGTTTTTCTAGGAGAGGCCTCTCCCAAAATCATTCAGACCGATAATGATATTCGAGGAGATGGAAGAACAAACGCCACTGAGATAAAATGTAAAATATATGTTACCATCCTTAAATGACAGGCTAGGCATAGTACTTGCATGCAAACAAAAGTAGCGAGCGGATCAGACTGGAAGGTTGCTGTGAAGGATTGAGAGATGTCTGCCTAATTATCGGACACCTCTCTCCACTGTGGAGCTGGTAAAAGAAATCAAACACAAGTGTGTGCCCTGGTTGGCTAGAGTGGGCACTAAGCAAGGGGATGGTTAAGTACCTGATTATGTAATAGTTAAGGTTTCTGGTGAGTATTCAAAAGGGGGTTGTCTGTCTAGACCAGGGTAGGGCCCTGGCGATCATTGCTGAGAAAGCAAACAAGCTGTGCGTGATGCAGAGTGTAGGAGCCCAGGGGCATTAGGGGCAGCAGAGAATTCAGGTATTTTGCCACTAGTGAGGGAACACATTTTACATGACGACTCAGGACGTGTTTGCGTAAAAACGAAGAAACGTCACGTTGGAATATGAAAGGATCGCCATTATGTTGATGCCCTCAGAGTGCGTGACGCAAAGGAGAAGGCATTTGGCGCTCAAACAATCCCTGAGGAACATTTGCGATTTAGGAGGAGGATTAGAGAGTGCAAGCGGCGGCCGGGAAGGAGGGAGGGGGGGGGGTAGGGGGGGGGACCGGCTGTGGAGCACGGACTGTGCTAATAGAATGTACCAAGAGCGATCCAATCCACACGCCATTTAGCCCCTCTTTCGAGGGTGCAGCTGACATTTCTGAAAGTTCACGGGTACCTCGGCTACTTTAAGCCCCCCCCTGCGGCACAGGCAGCAACGCCTTAATAAGAAACAGTGCTAGTGGGTGGCTTAACGGTGAAGTCTGAAAAGTACACGTGTGTGCAGTGCGGGGTCAAAACTACAGAAATATGTTTCATTGAGATCGTCCTGTGGCTGCGGGAGAACTGTCAATCTGAATTAATCGCAGATAATGGAGCGCAAACACTTCAAAGGAAATGTCGAATTTCATGGAGAAAAATGGCATTAAGCAAAGGCCTCCATGTTCCACCGGCCGCGATGGAACGGGCTGGCGGGGAGATGTGATCGAATCGCAGAGGAAACACTTGTGGTTGGTTGGAATGCTGCTTGTGGGGGCTGGCGGGATGATCCGAGGGAGGCCATTACAGCGGGGAGGTTCCCCGCATGCTCCGCAGAGGAGATCACGCCTTTTGAGTAAGTGAAACTGGATGAGAATCCGTAAGCATGAAGGAATTGCCGTAATTTGCAATTAATGACACGGCCCTGACAGTGCATATAGTTTTCCCAGAAGAAATACATCTCTACTTGGGCGTTACCCACTGTACCATAATGCAAGGGGCCATTAGAAAACGTCATCCCGCGTCCAAATAACCGAGTAGAGTTGCCCGGGAGATGCAGGAGCATATTTGGTTTGTGACAGCCCTCCGAATAGGGGTGTACCAGACACTTGCACTCCCTAAAAACGGGCAAATACTCCCAACCATAACGTAAGCGGTATACTACCGGCAGCGGCAGCGCGAAATAAGAAACAACTTACACATAGCCCCCACCCGACCCCTCCCCCCAACTTTCTTCCACCCACACAGCTCTAGGGATACGTTTGGATCAGTGCTGCCTGCGAAGAAGTAGCTGTTCTATTATTCTTGTCTTACCTGAAGAGGAACTTTAAGGTAAAAATGCACCTTATGATCTTTACTAGGTGCAAAGAAGTATGTATTACAAACATGTTTTTAAATTCAATTTTATTTTTCTTTGCCGAAAAAGATATTCCTATTGGAAATGTAATCATTATTTTGCTCCCTAAAAAAGCATTTTCGCCCAACTTCCAACCCTATTTTATTGGAAATTGGGCGAAAATGCTCTTTTAGGGAGCAAAACACTGATATTTCCAGTGGGAATATTTTTTAGGCAAATAAATGCTTATGCATTCCAAGCATAAAGTAGTTTACAAAAATTGCTACACATGCTTTGCAAATTCAATTAGTCTTGGTTGACAAATGCATTTTCTGTATTGAACTGATTTTTTTAATTATTGTAATGGCCCTTTACGTTCTTGGTATCCAATCTGCAGCACACGCCCTCCATGGGAAGAGTTGGCCACATTCGAGACAATCATTGACAACTGAAAGACTGGCCCGCTCTCCTGCAGCTCTTGAAAGAACATCAAGTGAATAGGGGCAGCGTCGCTGGCGAACTGGTGGGCTGAAGGCGGGGCGAGATGAGGCGGTGTACGTGGAGGCGGCTGCTGCTGCCGGCGGGTGGTGGGCATCTGTGTTGATGCAGCCCCTTCTTGCTGAGGCTAGAGCAGTCGGCTGCAGGGAATGGCACTTCCAGCCTTGGCCATGGCGGGGCAGTTGGCATGGTAGTGTGGGCCTTGCCTGCACCTGGCAGCCGTGGATGTTGTGCCACGTTCCCTGGCGGGCCGTGGCACTGTAAGCCGTGCACAGACGTGCCGCTGGTGGCTTGCTGCTTTAGGGACCATCTTCTCCCTCACTGCTGTTGGCGGGCTGGCGATGTCCGATGCTGGCTGGTGGGCCTTCCCCTTCTCTCCTGGGTTTGGAAGGCGTGGTCTGTGCTGCCTTGCCACTTGGACTTAATGGCAGCGTGGGTATAGCAGCACTTCATGGCATCTGGGTTCGGACTGGTGTTCTTGCAGCCGCCCTTAGACTTTTTCAGACTCTGGGGACTGGCAGTGGGTCTGGATTGGCGGTGATAGTGCCGCAGGCACTGATGTTGGGTGTTGGCCCTCCCTGTGGAAAATTCTGCTTTCCTTGTCAAAGCTTTACGGCTGCTTGGACTTCCTTTACTGACCCCTCAACTGGTTCCTGATATTGCTATTATGATGCCATGTCCATCTTCTTCCCACCTTCTTTCATGCTTAGTTTCTCCCCTTGTATTTTACTTATTTTAATTCCAATTTGCCTAGCTGAATTTGTGTGCTAAGCCTGCACCCTAACAGTTAACCGGATCATCTTATCGTTTCTGGCTTCATGGTTGATTCTGTGTCTTGCTCTTTTCTCTGTTCTAGATTTGCAATTGTGTTGTTCATCATTTCTTAAATTGCACAATCTCATCAATTACGTACAGCGCTTTGGCTGAAATGTAATAAAGGCAGATAAAAAAGCACAAAAAAATGAAAATGCAATAGCCGATGTAGCAGGTGGCTTAAATCAAGGCCCCATGCATGCGTCACCGTGGTCTAGTCTATATCAGTACACCATGTCTCTCCGAGCCTGTTTGATGGTCTCCATGTCTATAATGTGTAAAGTGGAGGGGTTTGGCTAGGTTGGGATCGCCAGGGTTATGTTCATGTTATAGTCCGAACTGCTGTGCAGATGGAGGTTGTGACTGCAAGGCGGGCAAGGAAACCAGCAGTTTAGCTGGACCTTCTGCTTCATGCCGCTCGCCCATATTTGTGGTGCATTTTTCAAATAGATTTTTTCATTTTGTCTTTTTTGTGTACATTTTATTGGCCTCTTGTAATGTACCAGCATATAAAAATAGCATCTCAGGGAACACTGCGGACAACAAAATGGGGAAAATCGAGGGTAAGAGGCCAAGGAGAAATGCCAATCCTGTGAGCTGTTTAGCCCTTACTTCTACCCTAGTAGAGCCTGGTTAGCTTAAAACCAACAGCTGGTGCCTTACACACATGCATATGACACATTAGCTTTGAGTGGTTTAGAATGTAATTCAAGATTCATTAGGACAAGTTTAAATATAACGGCGCATAAAAAATGAGCAAAAACTCAGTCTGCAACTCATGTGAAAGTTAGATTTGCGGTGTGCTGTGTACTCGCTCTTGGCTCCCCCACACTAGTGGCTGGCTACTGGGTGATGCCCGAGACCCAGGAGCGAACTCATCAGCTGTGAATACTTAATATATTCCTTACGTTAAAGGCAAGAAAGAGCTGTAGACTACGCACAGCGCATCGTGTTGCTGCCAGCAGGAATCGAGCCGAATGCTTGTGCATGCCACAACTCGGTTTTCCATCAAGATGATTAGGGCTCAGGAACACTGTGGGCACCTTCAAACGTGTCCCTGATTGCTTCCCCATATCATTTCCTTTCTACGTCGTAATAAGAGAAACTTGAAATAACTGAACTTTACAGAGAACAAGATCATGAATCATTTTAATTAATAAATAAAGTAACGACTTCCACTTCATTGAAGCAAAGTCGGAAAATTGAGCGAAAGGGGTGGGAGAGGTAATGCATTGAAAAAAGCGGATGACGTGGCGGCGTGCGGTGCATTTTCTTTGAAGAATCAGCTTGCACCTTCCCCCGGATGAGTATGAAAGTATTGACCAGCCACGTGATATTGCATCACGGATTGCGACGCAGTCCTGTTTTCTTCATCTCGGTACCTCACAGAGAAAGGTTGGACGCTGTGTGACAAAATGCCATCTGTGAGGGCGGAATAGCCGGTGCTTTATTTATAAAATAGAATGATGTAGGTAAATCAGTCTCTGAAAGTGAAGTCGGCTAGTCAGGCCCCACTTTCATAATGCACCATGCTGAAAAGAATAGTGCAAGCACGTAACTCTGCTAGGCTGGTCTACTGACACCTCTCAGCAGCTGCCTTGTGGTTCGGAAACATGGCGGTTGCAAAGTGATGTCTGAATTCTCACCAACAACGGGATGGTACCCAAGGTCACACAAGTCAGGGGTCAGCCTTCAACCATCCTGATCCTAAATAATATCATTGTCCGCTCTCAGAGCATTGTGGCTGATGAAACTCTAAAAATCAGCCATGTCTGCTTTTGACATGGTAGTCTCTGGAAATCTACAATTATACTGCCCAATCCAATTGGTGTCATTATTTTCAGTTTGGTTGTCACTACTTCCCACTGCCAAGGCCTTATGTTTATCAGAAGCTGGGCACTGGGTTCCACCCAAAACAGCCATTTGGGCTCAGCATAGGAAACCATTATTTTGATCTCACTGGGGAAGCCCATCACCTTCGCCATAAAGCAGGAAACCAGGGGGTAAACTAGCAACCACTGCTTCAAAGGCAAGCCCTGTTGGGTACATGGAAAGCTCTCCCCCAGGTGGTAATTCACAGAGCCTTAAATTAGTGCAGGCAGGTGAGAGAACAGAATTAGAGTAGCCAAGAGAGAAGCACCAGTCCACTGAAGGGTTCCACCATCTTGGATTCTCCCAGGGCTCCCACACGTTGTATGTCCTCTCCCCACTTCCTGCTGACAAAGCACCCTGGGTATGGCAGCAGGGCAAACTCCGAACACCAGTCAGGATTGGACACCATATACATATATCCTTCCAGAACTGTCAAAATAGGACAATTCCAGATATACTTTCTGTACCAATCAATAAGCCAAAACCAAAAACATTGCCCAGGAAAGTCAATTCATTACAGGATGCATGTGTGCTCTACAGAGCAGACCAGTACAAAGTCAACTGACACGTCGGGGAAATACAGACGCCAGTACTGTGTGACCAGTAGCAAAGCAGGCTCGTCATCTACGCTGTTGACACGTCAAGGTGACTTAAAACAGAAATGTGTCTGCAAAACAGCAGTCCGGAAGGTCATGAATTACTTGCAGCCATTTCGCTTCTCCTTATCTAAATTCTGTTACCTTGTGGGGATTTAGAACACCCAGGTCTGCCCGCAGACGCATCAGATGGAAAGGCAATGCCTCCATCAAGCAGTTTCTGGTACACAAAAGTGACCTGCCCTCATTTCTAGGCAATGCAGCAGCCCAGCACTTCCCCTTGAAGCAAAGAACTTACCGTGCCTCGCTTTTCCTCTATTGCATAGGAGAGGTACAGACTCTTAGTAATCTGCTATTTGTTTGGTATAAGGATAAGGCAAAGAACGGTTGCCAAATGTTATTGAGAAGGCTTGTAGAAAATGCTAAATGGAATGTTCAAAAAAATATATGAATAGGCGGAAAACGTCGGCCTTAAAAAAAAAAATAAAAAAAAAAAAATACAAAATGTTGGTTTTGCCAGGGCTGTTTGCAGCAGTGACCGGTGGCGTTTGGCACTAGCAAAACAAACACTGCAGAGGTCAGATGCAGGTCACTGGCGTCGGCGTTACACGCAGACTCCCATAGGTAACCGGCTCCGAGGCCTGTACACCTTCAGATCCTAAGCCTGTCCGCGGGTGGCAGGCCTCCGGGTGGGGGGGCAACTGCTGAAAGGTGACTGGCAGCGGGGGCATGCGCCAACCCCACAGGTACTGTGGGGTTGAAGTTCCCCATCGGGCAGAGCTGCTCCCATACTGGGAAAGGGTTTAGGCTCGACCACTAGGAACCATCACAGTCGCCGCCAGTGCTTTAAGTGGGCCGCAGCACCCGTACTTCTGATTTTTTGAGAAAATTAGTATCCGCACTCTTTAAGGTCAAAAAGGCAGTACCCACTCAAGCACGAGATAAAACCGACGCCTTTTATTAAAGCGGGTTGCAATTAAACAGCTCCTGCAGCCTTTGCTGTTAAAACCTGTGCTTGCCTCCTTCTCCTCTCTCCCCCAGCCTACAGCGTCCATAATGTCTCCTGCAGCGCCCACCTTGCAACCAAAAAGCATCGAGCACCAGAGCCTCCAGCAAAGCAGCAAAGCAACACCATTTCGCTAATTATGCTGCACCTGTTACTCAAGGGGTCCCCTGAGAGTTTCTCATATGGAGCATAGATTGAGTTTGGGCAATTAATTCATCAACGCAGTGACTTTTCTGTTATGCAAATGTTTAAGTAATTGGAATTGTGATAAACATTTTGTACAAAAAAAAAACACACATCTCACCATTTCCTACAAAATTCCTTATCCATAGACAATGAAAGCGAGCCATAATAAAAGTCCCCCGTTAAAGATAAATGTACATCCATGAAGCTTGATAGTTGGACACACAAAAAAGAAAGTTCCATTTTATATGGCCATTAACATTTTCTTAACACAATGCATAGCAACAAACTGGAGGTTTCCCAGAAAGAATCCCAGATTCACTGCCTAAACAAAGTGTGGGGTCCATGGCAAATGATTAATTTCACTGTGCATTGCCTGTAAACACTGGGAGCTCTCAAAGCCTGCCACCATTTATACATCACAAAACTGGAGTCAAAACAGGACCAAATCAGTCTTTCATTGATGAGCATCTTTGGGAGATGGCTGCATTAGGCTAACCGAATGAAATGTAAAGTTGATAACTTAATAGTAAACCGTTCTACTGAGATTTTGCATGCGCTGAAGGCCAGGCTCAGACAAAATTACGACTTGCACAGGACATTAAAGGGAGCGCAACAACATTACTAGAGTGGGAGTGTGGGGAAGGAGACGCATAGAAATGGACAGAATGAGAGAATGAGACAAAGAGCGATAAACACATAGAAAGTGAGACAAGAGAACTGTGAAAATGGTGTGTTGCACAGTCTGAGATGAACTGAAATGGGGCAATGAGTCTCGGCCGTGCTCGTAAGAGCGACTTTCAACCCCTTCCAAGCTGAGCCCCGGCCCACTTAAAGCCTAGATTGGCGAGGCACTGCACTGCTCACATCAAAGGATGTTCTGCAAGCAGCTGTAATCAGATTACATTTTTTAAATAGAAGAGTGACATAGTTCCCACACTGATCATTTGGTTAGAGGGGGCGCTCTGCCTGAGGACGCAGAGCTCCTGGAATACAGACAGACCAGACGAGGATCAGGATTCCAACATCTGGGAGATTCCAGAAGCGGGAGACTTCACCCCCATTCAAAGACACATCATGCCACAGCAAGACCATTATCTGGCCTATGGGAAGCGAGGAACGCCACTTTAGGGGCGCCCGAGATAAACCTTTGGTCCCTGGTAAATTATATTAAATTGAATCTTGCCACTTTAATTTGCGTGACTTTCTGAAGGTCGCTTGGACACCAGGCGCCGCCCCCTCTCAATCGCCAGTTTATTTCAACCATCGCATTTTTTGCTACTACTCCAGCCTACTGTAATCCGAACCCCACGAGTACACATTGAATTGTGGGGTTGCCATTTTCTGCCTTGCAGCTGACTGAAGGATCCAATCAGTTGCCAACTAAAGTCTTAATGATTCACACTGCTGTAGCCTGTTCCACTCAACAACACACACTCAGCAACTGGTGCTACTACTTCACCAAGCGGTTAAGGCCACCCCCTCCCATTACCAGACAATATAGTGACCTAGGAAACGTTTTCAAATCAGGGTTTCTGCTCAGAAAGGTTTAGAATTCTAGGACCATGAGGTTCATTGTTTTCACATTTTACATGCATTTTGAGTCTACATGTTTTAGATACAGCTCTAATGTGAGGCTCCTGAAGTGATTCAATAGCACATGGTTTGACACAGTGCCCAGGAGTCATTTTCTGCAGCACGAAATGCATTTGGCGTCCATTTTGAAAAGCGTGTGACCACTATCGAGGTTGGATGCGTGGCAAATAACAGTTTGTACCACATGAGAAGTTCTGCAGGACATTGAGAGTCAATGTAACACGGGTGTGCTAGGAGAGGCACACCCATCACTGCTCCTACGCAGCATTGGGATTATGCATCAGATGTCTTGCGCCTAAAAATAAAGGAATCATAATTGCTACCTCATCGAGATCTAGACCACTTGCTCAATGTGCCATGGTTCATCCACTGATATCAGGGTACTGCATAAACATCACAGGGTTCTGCCCAAAAAATCCAATATATAATAGGGTGCTGTTTAAGCGAGCACCCCGGGAGCACCCGGAAAGATTCTCTGGACTTTGTCAACCAAGCTGGACCTTTGTGAACCATGCAGCACTGCTGACACAAGGTATGTCCGCTTCCGGGGGGAGGCTAAGCCCCACATCACCATATGGCAGCGAGACAACAGGCGCAGGATCTACAACCAAAGAAGAGAGTCCAATGGGGAGCACCTCAAAGCATGACTGGGGCGGGAGAAGCATCTTCTGCCAGATCTGAAGAACCCGCCCACTGCGCGACACAGGTTGAGCAGGCCTAGCCCTTACCACCATAGCCACAGACAAGGAGCACGACCTGCAAGGGGGCAGGGTGGATCAATAACTGCAGCCAGAAGCAAAAGACCAACCCACCACACCAGACAGCATTGCCAAGACAGGGGCAATAGTTACTCGCAGAGCTGAAGCACTGCATGGGAGCAACGTACCAGGTTCCAATGCTACAGCCAGAGCAGAGGAACTTGCCTCCAGTATGGCACCACCCGACCAACAGCAGCAGCAGCTGCCGCCCAAACTGCAACAGGGCCACAAGCTACCGCCGGTGTCAAAGGACCTTCCCACATGTGGTAACACTGGAAAAGGAGACTATGCTACCGTAAAACCCGAAAGCCAATCCCTCATATGCCAGTGATGCAAGATGCCCAATAGCCACTGGCACATATCAAGGCCCCAACGAGGGATGTCCGTGGCACTGTTTGAGCAGGCCCAGCAGCTGCTTCAACAGGCAAGACTCCACCTCACCATTTAGAACAGTTAAAACGGGAGAAACAGTTACCACCACCACCGTACGCGCCATGTATTGCGTAGAGGACGTTTCACATGTAATCCAGTATGAAAAGTCATGGAGCGCGAAAGGGGACAGGCCGGGCCACTGAAGGAGGAGTTGGTGACTAATTATGGGGTGGGGAGTGTTCAGTCAGAGAGGGGGCGTGGAGACTGGGGAGTGAAGTTGGGCAGCGAGACGGGGGAGTGGGGCAGAGGGTGAGGGGCAGTTGGGTTCCAGGTTTCCCCTGATCATGTGAGCTGGTAGATGGGGAAATGGACGGGGGTTCTTGGGAGTGTCCCCTGGAGAGGATCCATTGGGGTAGGGAGGAAAGCGAGAAGACAGGGAGCAAAAAGACATCCCGTTTCATAACTCCTGTTGCGCGAGAGTCTCACTGCAATCAGAACTGGTAAAAGGCCACACAGGACCACCACCCCAGCCAAAGGCCCATCTGAAGGAACTGTGCGGCATCACGAGAACAGCAGCACAAGCTACCGTGAGAGCAAAGGACTAATTAAACCACCTCATTGCTACATAGGCGTGCCCGGGCCATCCACACTTTCCCATGATACAGGCACCAAGGAGCAGCCTCATTCCATCATTCAAAATAACCACAAAGTGGGGACTTACCTTGCAGATGGCATGTCATGCTGAAGATGCGGGGTTCCGATGGTGGCCAGCAAGGGACAGTCACCTTTTCTCTGGACCTCGCTGGTCACCTTGTCCTTGGACACCTCCCTCTCTCTTGCTCCACCTCAGCAGTTTGAGGCTGCCTGCCAGTATTATGGAGCACTAAACAAGCTGGCAGCAGAACACAATATTGTGCCGTCTCATTCCCTTCGTAGGCTACCACTCTTGGCAGGGGAGAAGTCACCCTAGCTGGGTCTTACTCCCTCGTGGGTTGCCACCTTTCCCAGACCCTCCTCTCTGGTCAGGGGCTTCCCCGGGCCATACTGGTCGTCGAAGGCCACCGTTCCCTGGGTCTAGAGGGCGCCTGTCAATCTTGCGTTGACGTCAGTGGTCGTGAAGCGTTGCCCGCCGTGCAGTGGGCCGCAGCGCTGGCTTGGGCTCCCATGGATGGAGCCACTGCTTGGGTTGTGCCAGGCCGGGAGCACAGTCACTGCCCGCTCTCGGTCCCCGCTGCCGAGATCCTAACATCACCGCTTGCTGCGGCTTCCCGAGCCGTGAGTCAAACTGAAGAGAAAAACCCAGCGCTGCAGGAAGAGAAGGGGGGCAGGCAGGCAGGCGTGGAGCGGAGCGGGGAGGGGAGCATCAGGCAGCGAGAAGGCCAGAGGGGGAGGCAGGAAGGAAGGGGCCTTGCCGGTCACTTTGGCTCCTCTTACCGGAGGCCTGAGGAAATAGAGAGGGCACCGGGGAGATGCAGCAGAAGCAGGCAGGCCCTGGAGCGCAGGAGAGTCCAGGGAAGGGGGGGGGGGACATAGCAAGGAGTTTTAGGAGTGCGGGTCAGATGTGACCTTGCTTGCAGCGTGCCCGAGGGCCAGCTTCTAGAGAAAACACCTAAGCAAACATTTGGGCATGCAGTTCCCTTGACGACCTAGCGCAGAGGCCACACTGCCCGCATACCGCAAGGATGGGCCACCCACCCGGACATTTTCTCTGTAAGAACGGTCGCACCAAGCGTGCTGCCTCCAGGAGCCCCTACAAAAGACCCCAGACGGAGAACCCAGGATCGCAGGTTCCAAGTAGCACCCACAGAGGCTAAACCCATAATGAGCCAAAGACAGACGTTCCAAGGCCCTTCCTATTGCCAAGCGCACATGTACTAGGCAGACATCCAGTCCGAAATGTAAATGAGAAAAGGAAACCTTCCAGCACTTCATTCCACGCCCCCTCGCGCCAATGACTCCATTCTGTTATCATCCAAAAACCGGTTGCACAGAAATCACAAAGTGGAAATGCCCCCCCCCCTACGCCCCTCCAAGTGGAAAGCGCACTGAACATGTTTTACTTCTAATTCATACAGGTGCATAACCAGTCGAAAGACTCCTGATTGAGCATCTGTAAACATGTCGCTCAATGCCTCAACATATGAATGGGGGTGTGCGTGCGCGTGTGTGTGTGGAGCTGAGACATGAATAGCAAATAAAATCCTATTGGATGGCATGCGAGGTCCAAAAGCTGCTCCCACTATCAGCAAAGTATGTCAAATTAAAGAGGTGGAGATAAAAAAAAAACGGGCAATGTCAGGGGAGGCACTGAGGCTGAATTAGGTGTGGGGAAAGAGGTATGTTTTGAGGGTTTTTTGGATGGCGGTGATGGGGGGTGTTGTGCAGACGTGAAGTGGTAGGCTGTTCCAGGCCTTGGGCGCCCCCTGGTGAATGCGTGTTTGTGTGCATAGTTTGTAGAGTGGAATGTAGATTACCCCTGCTATCTGCGCAGGGAGTATTAATTCTATTAAAGACTAAGGAGGCGAGCATTATGCTTCATCTTCATTTATTTCTACTCTTCAGCAGTTCAACAAAACACATAAAAACCATGAAAAAGTGTAAACGTCACTTTTCTCTTTTTCTTTTTTTTTTTTTTCAAGAACTACAACATCCCTGAGTCTCGGTGGTCCATGCCCTTTCCACCAGTCACAACCCACTTCCTGTGCTCGGGCTCCTCCTCTGCTTTTACTCGCTCTGATAGTCGCTCAAGTCCATTAACTAATCCTCGCCAACGGTGCGGAGGCTCTTCTGAACTCTTAAACTCCACTGCCGGTGCACTCCCGGTCTCCCAATACTCTCAGCTACGGCACTGCCTTCAGCTATTCTTCTGATCTTCCCCTATGAAAACATAAATAGAAAATCTTAGGGTGGTGCGCCTGTAGTGTTCTCACTCATATAATGCATCGACATTTTGTATAGTACATTACTCAGGAGGGAATTTAATGCTCGCCTCCTTAGTCTTTAATAGAATTAATACTCCCTGCGCAGATAGCAGGGGTAATCTACATTCTATGACAAGAATGGAGGCGAGCGTTATGCTTGTTCAAAGCTTCCCCAACACTGTACTAGCCAGACTCTCTGTTGGTTTAAAGTAAAATTCTTTAAATGTACGATCGCTTGACCAGTCTGCTGCTAGCATTATTTCACTCACGGGCACTCCCGCTCTCGCGGCTGACGATGCCATTGCACCTCTCACTGAATGAGCTCCATACGTGTCCACATTCACACCAGCTGCATGCATGATCTCCTTTACCCATCTGGCTATGGTAGCTGATGCTACTGCGTGATAGGGTTTCCTGCGCGCTATTAACAACTGGGTAATATTTGCTGCTCTATTCTCTGCTGTTCTACTCTCGTATTCTTTAATACATCGTGCTACGCACCATTTCGAATTTTTCGGAAAATACGGATAATGCACTGTGGAGGTGCATGTTTTAGTTCTCCTGGCTATGGAGAATGTGACTCCTTCCGGTCCGAAAGCTTGCCTGTTAACCTCTAGAGCTTTAACGTCTGACACTCGTTTGCATGAGATTAGACATAATAGCATAGCTAGTTTACCAGATAGTTGTTTAAGGGTAAGGTATTTATCTGTTGGCCAATCTGATAATAATCGTAATACTGTCACCACGTCCCATGTTGTGTTATATCTGGGCACAGGTGGCACTCTGAATTTCGCCCCTCTAACGAGTCTGACTACTGCGGGGTGCTCTCCTGCTGGCACTCCTTCTATTGGCATATGTCCCGCCGATATGGCTGATCTGTATACTCCTATCGTACGGAAAGCTCTTCCGTTCTGCAGTAAAATCGCTAAGAAATTTAGAATTTCCACTACAGGTGCTGAAACAGGATGAACACCTCTGTTCTTGCACCAGCTTGTCCATTTTGCCCAAGCTGCGTCATAGCTCCTCCTAGTGGAAGGAGCCCAGGATTCTGCGATAAGCTGAGCTGCCTGCGCCGAAATTCCTGGCAGGGCCCAGCGTCTCCTGATATCCTGCACGTGACTAGCGGGAGTGTCCCTCTCGCTCTCAGAGGATGACACAACCCAGCTGGGTCCGTGATCAATCGCTCTCCTTCAGGGAGTACTCTAGGTACGTCCGCTACTAGCTCCATCAGCGTTGGAAACCACACTTGTGACTTCCACAATGGTGCAACCAACACCAGTTCCGCTCTCTCCCTCCGACACTTCGCTAGAACTCTGTTCAACATCGCAAAGGGGGGGAAAGCGTAATGTGGACCTCCTGTCCACTCCTGCAGGAACGCATCTGTTCCTTGCGCTTCCGGATCCAGCCTCCAGCTGTAATAGAGGCTCGTCTGTGCGTTGAGCCGAGAGGCGAAAAGATCCATACGTAGCGGTCCCCATCTCCTGTCCAGCCTCTGAAACACTGCTGGGTCCAGTCTCCAATCGCTGGAGTCTATCAGGTAACGAGAGTTCCAGTCTGCTACTACATTCAGTGAGCCTGGCAGGTACTCTGCTGTCACTGACGTCTCTGACTGTAGACAGAAATGCCAGAAGTCCTTCGCTAGCTCTGCTAGCAACTTGGACCTTGTACCGCCTAGGTGGTTTATGTACCTTACTGCAGAAATGTTGTCCATCTTCAGCAGCACACAAGATTTCACTCTTCCTCTTGTGAAGGCCTTGATCGCGAACGATCCTGCCAGTAGCTCCAGGCAGTTTATGTGTAGACGGAGCTCCTCTTCGCTCCATTTGCCCCCAGTCTGTAGGGTCCCACATCTGGCCCCCCAGCCCTTCCGGCTGGCGTCTGATTCTATTATCAGATCTGGCTTGTCTCCGAATATGGCTCGCCCATTCCAGGCGTCCATATTCTTCAACCACCATTCTAGTTCTGTAATGGAGTCTTGATCTAGAGGTACTTGTTGGTGATACTTCAGACCCTGCTGTAGCTGTTTTATCTTCAACCTCTGTAGCGCCCGGTAGTGCAGGGGCCCTGGGAATATGGCCTGAATAGATGCTGCTAATAGCCCCACTATCCTTGCCAATGTCCTGAGAGATATCAGTTGTTTCTCTAGGCATAATCTGATCTCCCTCTTTATGTCTTTCATTTTCCGAGCTGGCAGCTCCAGGGTTGCTTTCTTTGTGTCTAGTACAAACCCCAGGAAGTCTAACCTCTGAGCCGGTATGGTGTCCGATTTCTCTGTATTCACTAGAAATCCTAGGGAGACTAGAAGGTCTTGTACTCATCTCGTTTGGTATACCAGCACTTCTCGGTCTTCTGCTAGGAGTAAAAGGTCGTCCAGATAAATGATCAGCCTGACGCCCTTCTCTCTGATCGCTGCCGCTACTGGTTTCATCAGCTTCGTAAAAGCCCAGGGAGCCGAGGCGAGTCCGAATGGCATTGTCCTGAATTGCCAGAACTGTCCGTGCCAGCGGAAAGCTAGATATGGCCTGTACTCCTTGAGTACGGGTACCGTGAGATACCCGTCCTTTAGATCTAGGCGCGTCAGCCAGTCTGCTTCTCTTACTGAGTCTCTGAGCTGATGTATGCCCTCCATCTTGAAGTGGCGATATATGATCCAACAGTTCAGCTCTTTGAGGTTCATAACCGGGCGTACCTTCTCTTTCCTGTGCACCAGGAACATATTGCTCACGAACTTGGGTGTGGTCGCGCATCTCTCTATTGCCTGCTTGCGAACTAACTGCGCTATCTCGCTGTCTAGGAGTGCTTGTTCCGCTTGCGCTAGCCTCTGACTCTGTGGCCTGCTCCGCTGCACTGGAGTCTCTATGAAATCTAGTCTCAGACCACTGACGATCTGCAATATCCAGGAATTGCTTGAAAGCTTGCGCCAATTCTCTAAAAACATGCGCGTCCTCCCTCCTACAGGAGGATACCGAACCGCTCTCACCTGGCGTAAACCCTTGACCTCGTCCTGACCCTCTGGACCTGCGGCCTCTCGGGAATCTCCCTCTGGACGGCAAGAATGTATCCTGGCCCCTGTTCTCCCAGTATTGAGCTCTGGGGTTCTGAGGCCTTCTTCCTTGAGTACGACCGGCTGCACGGCCTCTGGAGCGGCCGGTCCCTCCAAAAACTCTACTCGGGAATATTTTGCGAATCGATGCTTGGGCCTTCTCGAGAGAAGCGTATGTCCCTACGAATCGGCCCATCTCCTTCCCGAAAGTCTCCCCGAACAGGAGGCCCTGGGCCCCTTCTCCCGCCTCATACGATGAAAGATTGCTGAGCTTAGAATCAATTTTGAGTAAGAGACCCTTCCTTCTCTCCGAAGCAATGGCACAATTCGCATTCCCAAGAAGGCAGACTGCTCTCTGCGCCCATCCTGCGAGAGCCTCGGGGTCAACCTCTTCCCCCGAATCCCTTGCTCTCTCCGCTAGGTCCATGATTTTTGCGAGAGGGCCTGCTAAGTCGAGTACTTTTTCCTGGCAGCTTTTCCAGGACCTGTCAATACCCTTGCGTGGGTCTTTACTTGTTTTCGACACGAATGTCAGCATCTTCGGATCGAGCTCGGGAGCTTCCGCTACTTTTCCCGGAAGAACCGGAAGCGGGCACTCTGCTCGCAGTCGTTGTCTCACCTCCTTGTCTAGAGGCTTGCGTAATCTTGCTGCCATGTATTGTGCTACTCGGGGGGACGGTTGCCACTCGGAGGACCTCGGATTCCGTATACTATCTGGGTCAAACATGTCCTCCTGCGGCTCCAGAAGGTGCTTCTCCTTTCGAGCTCTCTTACCCCCACTGGGTTTCGCCCAGTCTTCATCCTCTACCTCCTCGTCTTCTTGCGAGGCCTGGTAGTCATCCTTCTCATCTTACGAGTCAGGGTCATCTCCTATATTTTCATCCCCTGGAGTGGGGGTCATGAGGTGTGGCACTGCCTGCCGTTGCAGATACGCTTCTTTCAGCTTCGCGAACGCGTCAGGCACCTCTGGGGCCTTATCTTCTGCCCCTTCCAAAAAGCCCCGGGGGTCGTCAGAGGATTTCCTCTTGAGGGCTAGTATACTCCCCTTGTGTCCCTCTTTCACGGGATCCGCGGGCGTGCGCTTCCAGTCTTCGGTGCTGCTACTAGGCTGTGAAAGCATAGTCTCCAGCGTCTCCAGCCTCTCCTGTAGGGGTCTGACGCCCTCTGCCACTGCATCAATAAGGGAGCTTCCTAGCACTTTCTTAAAGCTGGCCGCGAGGTCCTGAGACTGCTCCTCCTCGCTCCACTCAAATTCTGACATTCTTGTGCTTGTGCCTAAAATACCTGAGCCAGGTGTCTTAGCACGCCCACTGTCCCTCTTGATGATTCGGAGTCAGTAAAGTCGTTTTACTCTTTGCACTCCCTTTTTTTTTTCTTTCAGTGGCTGCACCTAGACGTAATCGCTTTGTGGCTCCTGTGAAGCCCTCTTCTCTGTCGCGCCAATCCTCTGCTAATTAGCAGTGTAAGAGCCCAGCAGCCTCCTGACCTCTGCCGCTCCTTATCACGTGGCCTGCTGTCTCTCTACTTGCTCCTTAGGAAACACGGCGCTTGCGTTCGTTATGACCGCTGATTATGAAAAGGTCTCTTAATTGCGATCACTAATGACGACCTGCTCGCACGAGCGTACTGATGCCGGTGTGCTCTGCAGATAACGGCGCCTCAATGCGACGTTTTGAAACTCGTGTCCTACGCGTCTAACTCCTCCCACCCGCGGGTGGGGGCTAACGCTCAAGATCGTCGTGCTCTCTGCGGTAGCTCCGCCCACCCGCGGGTGGGGGCTGCCTGGGGAGCATTCTGGCCGCGCTACGTGCTTCGCGGGAGCTGGCTCCGTCTATGCGCCTGCTCTCGGATGCCGGCGAGGCCTGTGCTGTGTGGTTCGCGAGGCTGACTAAACCCCCAGCGTGCCGAAATTACGACACGGGGCCGTCCGCCTGACGAACAGACTCCTGCCTGATAAACCCTTCGGGAATTCTCCCGCGTAATCCTCGTGCCGTCATAAGCGCCCCAAGCTTCTACGTTAACACGTCGCCTGTTCTATAAATTACGCGCATACATTATGAAAACTATTACAGTTACTCAGTATATAAACATTTTTTCTTTTTTTTTTTTATGCGCTATATCGGCGCCTCCTCTCTTTACCACACATACCGTGTCTTAACTATCTTTAATATTAGTCTCCCATTCAAACCCGGTCAATACATTCACTGACATGCGGAGAGGGAAGAAATTGTACTTATCTGCTTGAAGAGCAGTAAAAGAAGAGGAGGAACCCGAGCACAGGAAGTGGGTTGTGACTGGTGGAAAGGGCATGGACTACCGAGACTCAGGGATGTTGTAGTTCTTGGAAAAAAAAAAAAAAAAAAAAAAAAGAAAAAGAGAAAAGTGACGTTTACACTTTTTCATGGTTTTTATGTGTTTTGTTGAACTGCTGAAGAGTAGAAATAAATGAAGATGAAGCATAATGCTCGCCTCCAGTCTTGTCATAGAATGTGTACTGTATTTGTCCTTGCTTGTCTGGGGTTTATGTGAGAGTAGTGGGTTTCAGTTTGTTGTGATGGTAGGATGGGATTCTGAGGTTGATGGCTTTGGATATAATCCCCAATCTCTCAATTTCCCACCCATCCTGTACATCCTCTTGCTCCTTCACCATCCTTGGTCCCTACTATGGGAACTCACTGGCCCCTCAACCTCAAAAACATTACCTACATTACTTCATTGAAATATTGCCTTAAACAATGACATAACTCCTTTGAAGGAAGCCCAGCGCCCTCCAGTCTCACCCTCAACCGCTGTGATGGCCATACCACTCCCCTCTCTATAAAACGTTAGCAGCCGCTCCGTATTATGTCTACAATGTACATATGTCTAAGCCCCTGGGTGTGTCCCCTATGGACAGCACTCTGATGCTACCCAGCTAGGTTTTGACTTTATACATTTTCCGTCAGGCGACGCACTTGCCAGGAGTTGGGAACGATTTAGCTCTTAATTGCAGCTTAGAGGAGCCTGGTAAGCTTGACATCAACAGCTACCAGGAGCTACTTTAGACTCCCACGTACAAAGGAGCAACGGGACACATATATATATATATATATATATATATATATATATATGGGCTGTATATAAAATGGACAAAGGGTTCTAGTGTGCATCTCATGCAGAAGGAAGATTTGTGGCACACTATGTTCCAGCTCCTGACAGCCCCCCCCCCCAGAGGTAGCTCCTGCTTACTAAGTCATGTGCAATACCCAATAGCTACGATTAACTCCTGCTCATCATATCCTTCTTACTACCCAGGGTTCGAAAATTAAGAACAGGAGCTAAACCCAGCTCCTTTGTGTCAGGCATCACGCGATAGGCAGGAGCACATCTGACTTCCACATGATATCAACGCTTTACATTTTGTTCCCATTTTGAATGACCCGTCACATTTAAATAAGCGCCTTACAAGCGAACAATAAATACATGTGTCCCAGATGTGTCCTCATTATTTTGTATTTACATTCTCATACACTCAACGTTAATGTCACATATGCATGCTTGTAAGGCACCAGTTGGCCAGCGGGGCCAAAAGTAGGTCCTGGTAACTGTTGGTTTTAAGCTAACCAGGCTCTCCATGGGTAGCTGCAGGAGCTGCATAGCTCCCAGCTATTTCGAACCCTGCTACCCCTAAACACAAATAGATTGTAACACTGATTGATTGTTTTGCTCACATTGTGTTGTTCCTTTGAGCCCCATTTCCAACTAGGATGCAATCTAAAAGGACTAATCCACTCCCAAGCAAGTTACATGATCAGAGCACTGCTCCGACCTACGCAGTGACCTTTTGTGAGGAGTTTCTGCATTAGACACTATGCTCTTTATAATGAAAAAAATCCTTTTTTTTATATAGCGCATCATGCTGGATTTCTTCTGCTTCCAAGCGCTGTAAAAACTAGTGTTACTATTGCCACATTTGAAAGGTATTCAATTTATGGATCTCTGAAGGATGAAAGGCTGAGTCGGACCTGCTGTGTGATTTAAACCTGTGAAGTGCAGCCTGGTCCCATGTGAGAGGCCACCACTTAACTCGTGAACTATTCACAATTTATCAATTGATGCATGAAATACAAAGTACAATTATAGTAGAGGAGCAAAATGCATGGAGAGATCCTGTCAAAAAGAACCTCTTCATCCAATAATGCGCCCAGAACCAGAACGGTACAGGGACAACCTTGCAGCACCTCTATATCCAGTAGAGGTGCTCAGTACAGAAACAAATCCAACACTGGGGCATCTCTTCCTCTAAGGGAGGTGCTCAGGACAAGGACAGACAACCTTGCAGCAAATCTTTTCTTTTTTTACAGGAGGGGCCCTACGAAAGGAAAGAGCACATCAAACTGGAGAAGTGTTCAGGGCAGAGCCAACCATTCTGCCTAATTGTTTCCAGGTGATTCTATTCATTAAAAAGGACAGACCGAAACCTGCAAACTTTTTTTTAATATCAGTACCCAGCGAGAGTCAACCAGAATGTAAAACACATTCTGATTGTCTGTCACCGGGTCGTTACCTGGCCGGGAAACCCTCGGCCGGGATTCCACGCTGCGAGGCCCAACATGGCTGAGAAGCTGCCATTGCCCCCTGCCGCGGACTCAGGTATGTTTTATTTTTCCTCCCCGCACTCCTAACCCCACTTACCTTCTGATTTCTCCTTTTTCAAGAGCGAACGCGCTGGGAACACTTCTGTTCCCAGCTCATCCGCTCCCGAAGGCTGCCATGGAAAGGGAAAACTGACTGTTTTCCCTTTCCCGGCGGCCATTTTCTTTATAATTTTTTTTTCTGTCCCGAAACGCTGAAGCGTTTCGGGGCAGAAAAAAAATGCTTTTAGTACCCCGCTCTTGCGGACCAGGTACTAATTGCAATATGCCTCTTGCGGCGGGGGCTTTACCGAGTCTGGTAATGCCCCGGGGCATTCGATCAGGCCCTCGCTTCACTCGGGCCTATAACTATGGGCCCCCGGGTATTACCGGACTCAGTAATACCCCCCCGCTGCACGGGGTATATTGCTTAAATAGGGAAGCAAAACACATGATCATAACAACCGTACAGTCCCAACTAGAAGGAGGGATCATTGCAGAGACAGACCCAGCAGACAGACTATGGCCTTAGTGCAGGGACAGACCCCATAATGCAACACCTTCATCCAGAAGGTGTGTTAGGTGCGGGACTGTAGGAAGGGCCAGTACTGTTTGAATAGAAACATAGCAGCTGTACTGAGAAGTCCTGCTCCTGTCTGAATTTGAGTACAGCTCCACTGTCGACATATATGGTGATTGTTCCATTAAAGCGTTTGGTAATGTCGACTTAATGGTTTAAAATAAAAATAGGTATTCCAGTCAAGTTCAGAGGTCAAACGTTATTCGAACCCGTGGCCTCGGCTTACATACAAGCATCCTTTGAGGTGGAACAATTACTTTGCGGAGCAGGCCCATGAAGCCACTGCGCTTTTTGCGCAACAGGTCAGCACAGCTCAAAATTCAGAGGAGCTGGGATTATGTAAGCCACATAGGCTTAGCCAAATTGTGAGTGACTCTGCCCCGCCCTACTCAAGTCTCAAAGGAACGGCCTCTATGACCTAAAGACTTCTGAGAGGTAGAAGCAGAAGTATAGCTGCCTTCCAGAGAAGCATGGCCCCGCCCTACTCCAGTCTCAAAGGAACGGCCTCTATGGGCTAGCGGCTTCTGAGAGGTAGAAGCAGAAGTATAGCTGCCTTCCAGAGAAGCATGGCCCCGCCCTACTCCAGTCTCAAAGGAACGGCCTCTATGACCTAGAGACTTCTGAGAGGTAGAAACAGAAGTATAGCTGCCTTCCAGAGAAGCATGGCCCCGCCCTACTCCAGTCTCAAAGGAACGGCCTCTATGACCTAGAGACTTCTGAGAGGTAGAAACAGAAGTATAGCTGCCTTCCAGAGAAGCATGGCCCCGCCCTACTCCAGTCTCAAAGGAACGGCCTCTATGACCTAGATACTTCTGAGAGGTAGAAGCAGAAGTATAGCTGCCTTCCAGAGAAGCATGGCCCCGCCCTACTCCAGTCTCAAAGGAACGGCCTCTATGGGCTAGCGGCTTCTGAGAGGTAGAAACAGAATTGGGCTAGCGGCTTCTGGGAGGTAGAAACGGAATTATAGCTGCCTTGCAGAGAAGCATAGAC
The DNA here is from genome assembly GCF_040938575.1 of Ambystoma mexicanum. Lineage (NCBI taxonomy): Eukaryota > Metazoa > Chordata > Amphibia > Caudata > Ambystomatidae > Ambystoma > Ambystoma mexicanum. The sequence continues at coordinate 1,055,731,978 of NC_090921.1, read as the reverse complement.
ACTTCCCTATCACAAGAGCTTACCGCAACCCTGCGGAGGAATACTGTCAGTGTAACATCAGAAGCATAGCCCACATGCTGATGCATGACAGAACGGTTCTACTCGCAGCCCACGTGTCTGCTCAATGATGCCCGCTCTCACTGGGGTAAAAGGGAAGTTTAGACCACGTGGCCAGTCACTCCTCCAATATTTTTTTTTGAGCCAGAAGATTGGTTAAGTTGGTCATGACATGATTCTAACCAATAGGTTGAAGGCATACTCAGGCGGGGGGCACAGCAAGATACCCGCTAGGTTGGCACCGCTATCAGGAGCGCTTTACACGGGGCTTCAATGGAGAAAAAGAATGTCAATTTACCACTCTCGACAAGTGCCGGTACCCCCTATACACAGTGCTCCAATGGGAGTGGGGGAGGAGGTACAATAACTCGCTATGGAGGAGAGCCTTAGCCAGACCACATAGCATTGCCCACCGCTACTGCTTGAAATAGGCAGGGCTACGCCCATCAGCCTTGCAGAATTATTACCAACAGCAAACGGTTACCCCAAATCAACACCATCACCCTCATGGTGTAATCTCAGGCTTGAAAACGGGCCCGAAAAGACACCTTCTCAACAGAAGCCACGTGTTGCGTAAGATGTGTGGACCCCACAACTTGCACATGCACCCAAAGTGACATCACCAAGAATGGCGTCACATGGAGTAACATTGGTCCTTCATACTCGGGGGCACAACGGGATGATACACCGCAAGAAGCTATCATGCGCATGGCAAGAGACACTGGTGTGCAGTAAATTAGCACCCATTAGCACATGGAAATCGTTATTGACCTCCTCTCAGCCAATCGGAATGTTCAGATTGCAGTCAATAACCACTGGTATTGACTACTCTCAATGTCCTCACTTCAAACACAGACAGGGAAATGATAATTCAGTTTACTGGCAAGATGTCTTTGACCAGCACAATTCCTCTGTAAGAGAACCTTTTTTTACACTGCAACATCTTGTTCAGCACACCATCAAGAAAGCTGAAACATGGGGAAATGCTTTCACTTTCCGATAGAGACAGGTTACTTTTACACAACCCCTTTATGGATGCTCACGGTGAACTTGCTATAGTTTAACTGAGTGTGCAAATGAAATGCTTAACGTATGAAGGAAAACGCGATATTTAAATAATACAAAATAAAACCACACTAATTTTCTTACCCACTTTGTCAATTTACTTCCCCATTAAAAAAAAATCAGTTTTTTACTTGAGCACCAAAGCTCCAAAACATGTATTGCAACTACCATTATGTGCGAATAGCCTTATGAACCTTGGGAGGGGTCATTATAGCTTGGGATAATGACCCTTCCCCAACTTACAAGACACTTCCCTCGATCTCCAAGGCTATATTAACACCCCTAAACAGAGAGTAACGCGATACACAAACCATGACTGAGGTTGTGCTTGAAAAGGGGACATTGTGAATTAAAGCACTTAAAGGAACCTCCACCCCTGGCAAATAATATGATTTGGCCAGGATCACACAATCCAGTTAAGCAGTGAAGCAGGGATTTGAGTCAATAGCCCAGGCACTTGACCACAAATCTTCTCGGCACAGACATGTGTCAAGTTTGGCTTCCATGGGCTAAAATAATAGTGCGCTTTACACGAATAACTTAACCAACAAATACACATATACCAAAGAAACATCAGGGTAAGCAAAACATCTATGACTGAAGTTCTAAGGTCCCCTTCCTGAAGGGAATACTCCAAGTACCCAAATGCAAAGCACAGTGAGCCTAAAAACACCCCTGGGTCTGCTAACTCCACTTTCAAGACAAATGGCAATATCAGCAGCTCTGGAACAGGTATGCAGACTGACCTCAAGGAAAATATCAAGAAAATATGAAGTTCCCAAAAAAAACAGTAGAGTTTAAAACCAGGGGCTAGGGACGCCACTTTCTTTGCGCTAGCATCAATTAAGCAACACCTGTGATGTTTTCGAGAAAAAAAATACAAATTGAGAAATTACCTTTTTTTGACCGAAAAGGCAAAAATTACTTTTTGCTTTTTTAACTTTCTTTTTGTACAACTCCACTACCCCTAACTTATATCCTTACCCCACCCCCACCTATTGTTTACCATACATATATCACCTACTATTTTTGGTCAAATAAATTACGTCATTTCTCATTATTTTTTTTGTATTTGCATGGATTTGCCAATTAAGCACCAATTAGGGGCTTTTGTCTGGGACAACAATCCCCGAAATTATCTTCCGGTTTGCCTGGGACACGGATGGGCAATGCCAGCATGGTGCTCGCGGAATCTTCACCCTCTAAACTGCAAGCCCAACCCAGCGCTGCATGGGGGGCCTCAGGACTGACAGTTTGAAGCAGCTATTTTGTTTGTCCGTTCTCTTGTTTGGAAGGCCAGGCAGTGAGCCGATGGCAACCGCCCACCCACCCCTGCAATGGTTTGGGGTTTTGGCGATTTGCTAGGATTGTACAAGGATTCGTGCAGGATTGGGAGACAACGCACTGGAATGTTTATGTAGTGAAAGCAGGGGAGACAAAAATGTACCGTATTTCCGGGCTTTGGCAAGACAGTGGCTTGACACTCGGGTCAGCTTTGAGCCAGCCATTAGACCCGGCCTGGCACAAGCCCTGTCTGCCCTGCCCCCACCCCCCGCTACCGCTCTATAGTCGACATACACATACATTCAAAAACACAAAATCACCTTTAATGGGTACTGCCCACGCCATATGGCGTACCCACATCAGCAAACGAATAATCACTCCACTAAGCAGGGGACATGCACGTCATACAATAGTCACCTCTATACACGCCTTGAAACACTTGTGTATAGGCGCGTTATGAATGCCAGCACTCTAATAACTTCACCCTCTGCATACACCTCTCAAATTCTAACCAAACACAATCACAAACTTACAGCACAGCAATCCGCACAAACTTCAACACTGCAACAACAAAACAAAGCACGCATAGACCCGCACAACAGCACACGACAACTACCGACCGTAAAACACCCCAAGCCCAGCCAACAGACCCACCGGGCTGAGGCCACCAACATCACATCACTGCTCTCTGGTGCTTCTAGAGCTCATCCCCACTAACTCCCCCACCCCTCTTTTCTTTCAGGGCCACCAGAGCGCCAGGGGACCACTCCGGTGGTGATAGTGCACGGTACACATATCCTTTAACATGAACATATCAAAGAGAAGGAATAGAGAGAAAAGAAAAAAAAGAAGGATTTCTGGGTGCATGAACCTGGGTGGGAGACCCTTCATACACGGAAAAAAAAAAGAATGTTGCTCGCAGCGCAGGCTGACAGTTGAATCCTAGCCCTCACATCAAATTGTGGGAGAGGCGCTCCACTGAGCACTGTGCTGACAAAAGATTACCTGGTGATCATGCCTGTGCTCACAGCCACCCGTGTTACGCGGCGCCCGTTGCCTAAGAGGCAACCTTCTGTGCTTCACTACAGCAGCCTGGCTCACCGACGCTCGGGGTGCACCCAAAACTCACTGCTGCCCTGCCTGGGCTGCTCCTTCAACATGTGGCGCTCCCCACCAAGGAAGGTGAGCGCTCTATACATAGATTAGGCCTGCCCCCTACCAAGGTGGGCCTCAGTGACTCCCAGACCGCGTCCATCAACAGCACCGCAGGATTAAGGAATAGATTGCGCCCCCCCCCACACGCTGCAATTAATGCCAGGCTGTACCTGGCATAAGCAGCCCGATCTTCAATAAAAAACTAAAGGGACTCCCACTACGCTGCCGTCAGCTGCTTCTAGCATACGCATCCCAGCTTTCAAGGACTTTGGGCCCCTCCACACATTGCTGCTGCCCAGTCTGCCTGCCTGCTGACCATCTGGAAGCAGAAAATTCAAGAACTGCAGCAGAAGTAAGAATTTTGTATATTGTTAGGCGAGTTGTCCTAAAGTCTACCCGTGGTAAGACTGTATAAAACTATACCAATTTCTAGTACAACTCTGTACTACTCAAGGCTCTGGTAGTATGGCAGAGAAGCCAGGCTTATTTTAGGAGAAGTGGGGGCATAGGGGGGTTAGCTGTAGGTAAGTACAATGAACCCAGTAAATACATAGGCCCAAAGAAACTCTTACACACTGGTAGTTATAGTAAAATAGTTGTTTATTGGGGGGGGCGTGGCCTGGAGCCGACTCGTCTGGAATGACTTCCTGAGTTCTCCCGTCTGGCCCAAAGCGCCTTTCCACAAAAGCCCCGTTTCCAGCCTCCGTTTTTCCCCGGGATTGAAGCCACCGGTGGGGGAACCTCCCCAGCACCCACCGACCGCGTGGGTCCCGGTTTCATGCCGAAACGGCCGAGGGAGACCTTTCAACAGCCCCGGGGCCCACTCGGTGGTAAAATGGCCGCCGCAACAGTGAGAGCCAGAGCCTACCCAGGAGGGGGCGGAACGAACACAGAAGCCCTGCCGATCGGCACCCGTCCGTGATGATCCGGTGTCCGCTTGCTCGTCGCCTGCTGTGGTATCACACTGCCCCTGGACCCATCTCTCAACCTCCCTATTAAGCACTGCCTGAAGCAGAGTTGCGCCCGAGGAAACGAAGGCGCCAACCCTTATCCCTCTTCGCCTGCCGGGACGCCATCTGCTCGTCCGAGCCCTGGTGTGGAGCGGATCTGCCTTGCTCCGCGCCGAGGACCTGCACACGCACAACCACAGGCACCCTCCAAGCTCCTAACGGCACCAACGAACCCACGGCATCTGAATCCGAAGAGAGCGAGCCCCGCACACGCCTGAAGCAGGTACAATTATCCCTTCTTTCTCGCCCGTTGGCCGGGACGCAGCCGCTGGACAGCCCCCTTCCCTCCTGTGCCCGGAATCAAGCGGTGCCGCTCACCGCATGGCCAGCCGGCCCCCACACATTCAGCCCGCTGCAGGAGGCCACCAGCTTTCCTCCTCACCACCGGAGCTCGAGGGCCCGCACTTCGGCCGGCTATCAAGCCCGCCAGGGGGGTTCACGTTCCAATCCCTCCATCAGATCCACTGAGGCCCCGACTCCCGGGCCTCCCTCGCCCTCATCAGAGCACTACATAAACGGGGGCACCCCCGGTGGGACTCCCGGCTCACCACAGCGCCACCCTTTTGGACTAACTCAGCGGCCCTAGGACCCGATCCGCCACTCCTGCAGCTCCGGCACTTCCAAGCCCGGCGCCCATCTTGAGGACCTCCGCCAGAGCCCGCTCACCGCAGCACCGCAGCAACGGGGCCCCTGCCCCCCCAACCCTCCCACAACAACACCGGAACACGCCTTGGCTCGCCTCCCCCCAGCCACCACATCAACCACATCCAGGCCAACTGCTTCCTGCTCCCCATGACACCGGCCCCCCTCCTGCATCATTCCACAGTCCTGCTGGGGTTGGTCCCCCCAACAGCTCCGCAGGCTGCTCCTGGCCGCAAGTGTTCACTACAGCCGCACAGCACCCCAGCACCGGAGTCAGGAGGTGAGGAGTCGGGGGGAGTGAGGGAGGACAATCTACTCGCACTGGGGGGTGGCAGATTGAAGCTCCACGGACCCGCTGGCCTGACTCTCCGTGATCCCATATATCCAAATCTCTCCTGATCCACCTGGGATTCCGACGCAGCCCCCATTCCGTTTGTTGCGCCTTCACGCCTCCAAACCCAGTTCTTTCTCCCCACTGGCTCAAACTCGGAGACCCGGCCCTAAAATCTCCCGAACAACATTTAGCTCTCAGCACCTCACTAACTCTGAGGCACCATCACTTTCCTCAATCCCTCACGACAATGTCTAAAAGCGGGAAGGCACCTAAACAATCTGACATTATCACCCTCATGTCGTCTGCTGCTATCGAAAGAGCTAAGAAAGCCGACCCACCGGAGGATACTATGAAAAATAGCACTCCACCAGCCGCAGAAACAGAGCCCATTTCGCCTCAAGCTGCAACCAAAGCGGACCTGCAAGACCTATTGGTAGCCCTAACCAGGGAAATCCAAAAAAGTTCTGAGGAAATCACTAAGAAAATAAACACACTTGACAAAAGAATGGGGGAAGTGGAACATCGGACCGCCGAAATCGAAGCCGAAGTCTGTGACCAAAGATTCGAAGATGAACATAACAAGGACCGGATAGCTGCCCTCGAAGCAAGATGTAACATCCTGGAGGCAAAACAGGAGGATTTTGAAAATCGATCAAGGAGGAACAACATCAGAGTCCGAGGCATCCCAACCACTATTCCGGAACCAGACCTGAAAGCTTACATATCAGATCTTTTTCGATTCATCATCACCCTCCCAGACGCTTCCCCCCTAGAATTGGACCGGGTGCACAGAACTACTCCAAGGAAAACTTCCATTCTCCCCCGGATGTATTGGCTAGAATACACTTCTTTCAGATAAAAGAGGACATTATGCGTGAAGCAAGGCAAATGAGACAGATCACCTTCAGAGGGTCTACGATCTCCCTGTATCAAGACCTGGCGAGCGCAACACTCCTGAAACGGAAAGCAATGCGGCCCTGGCTACAAGAAAAGAAAATCCCATACCACTGGGGTTTTCCCACTTCAGTGAAATTCAAATGGGACGGAACGCAGAGACAAATACAGTCATTGAGAGAGGCGGAGAAACTCATGGGCATAAGCAGGGCCGACCCCAGCGCTGTGCCGGAAGAACCAGCTCACCCTCCCCGAGACGATTCCCCAGGAGGGTCATGGTCCAAGTCCAACAGACGGCGCAGACTCAGAGGCCCCCGGAAAAAAGACGGCGACAGGGGCTGAGCACACAGCGGCATCTCCCCGGTCCATGAAACAATGGTTTCCTCAAGCAGTGGTCTCCCAAGACCAAACGAAGCATGAAGACCCTCTGATATCATCGCAAGCAACTCATACGCTCACACACAGAGGCAGGTCTTTTGACGAGCTTGCACCCGGTTCGTCTCGACGGCCCAGTTGGCCACAACGAGCGCATTGGTGCCACAAGTTCCCCAGTGGCAGTAGGTAGAAGTTCCATCTACCAGTTTAATGTTGGGAAAAAAGTAAAAGATACAGGAAAAGTTCGGAAACTTACAAGAATGCTTCACGCAGCACGGTTATTCACCGTCCCCAGAGCCATTCAAAGACTCCGCAATACAACATGCAACAACATACGAAAACAAGCCCACAACTCATTACACTCAACAGGCCTTACTCAAATCCCACAGAGCAGCCCAGGGATAAATCCCATGATGCATCGTCATCGCCACGTCGCCAGAGATGACCAACATAAACGAGTTAAGATTTCTCTCCTGGAATATACAGGAGATGAACTCTCCAAGAAAACGCAGATCGGTGGAACACCGCCTGGGACAACTGGCCGGAGACATTGTCCTACTGCAAGAAACACATCTACTCGCAGAGGATGAACGCTGCATAAAATTCAAGAGATACAAACAGTCCTTCTTCGCCACTTCTGGCTCAAAGAAAAGGGGGGTGGCAATCCTGCTCAGCGACAAAATTCCTCTCCTCAACATCACAATAAGAAGAGACCCAGAAGGCCGTTACCTGCTTCTCAAAGGCATCTTCGAAGAACTTCCCATCACGTTAGCCTCAATTTACAGCCCCAATACCGCCCAAAGCAAGTTCTTAAACAACATTTTACCAACAATCCTATCCTTCAGTGAAGGCCAACTATTCATCGGCGGAGATTTCAATACCATCCCCAACCCATTGCTAGACAAATCTCTTCCCGCCACGAACAATGATTACACACAGGCCCTCGCCTTACTTAAACTGTTCAGAGAAACAGAGACAGTAGATGCATGGAGAAAACAAAACAACGCCACAAGAGATTATACACATTTCTCCAACGTTCATAAGGGATACTCAAGAATTGACCTAATTTTAATCCCCGGCATCCTCGTCCCCTGTGTCACCAACACAGATATCCACACACGCATGATCTCTGACCACTCCCCGATATATGTCAATGTAGCCAGCTCAGGCCAGAAATCCCCCCCTCAAAGGTAATGGAAACTGAATGACTCACTCCTCCTAGACATGAGTATAAGGGCCGAAGTTGAAGACTCATTGATAAAATACTTTGAAGAGAACACCACACAAACATCTCCCATCAGCATAATTTGGGACGCAATGAAGGCGGTAGTTAGGGGCGTATTAATAGGGGCCGGAGCGGAGCAGCGAAGAATATCAAACATAGCCTCCTCCAAACTAGAAAAGGAAGTAGCCCTCCATGAGTCACAGCTAAAAAAGCAATACTCAAGGAAAACCGAGCGAGCCCTGAGGAAGGCAAAAACAGCCTTGGAAATGCACTGCGCCGACCGAACAGCCAAATCCTTAGCGTACACAAAGCAATTTTACTACGCCAAAGGAAATAAAGCAAATAGAATATTAGTACAGAAGCTAAGAGCGCTCCGTAGTCGGAACAACATACTCAAATTACGAGGGGGAAATTGAAAACTGCTCTTCTCCCAATCGGAGAAAATAAGCGAACTACTGAGATACCATACTTCTATAATGTCCAGCGTTCCGTTAAATCTAAAAGACCTACCAGAATACTTAAACACACTACGGCCCCGCAATACCGACCACCTGGAGCACCTGGAGGCCCTCATCGAAGAAGAAATTATCGAAGCCATCAAAGCTCTCAAACCCTCCGCACCAGGCCCAGACGGCCTAACCACAACCTTTTACAAAAGATTCGCCAGAGTCCTAGCCCCACAACTAACTACCCTATTCAATTCCTTCCTATCTACGAAAACCGTCACTAAATCCATGGCTGAATCAATCACGATCCTGCTGCACAAACCCGGAAAAGACCCCGAACTGCCAGATTCCTATCGGCCCATATCGCTCCTGAACAATGACAGGAAAATCTTTGCCAAAGTGCTAGCCAGAAGACTGGGCCCAACTCTCCCAAGCCTAATCGACCGTGACCAAACAGGATTCATCCCTGGCAGAGGGACCCACGACAACATACGGCGAGTACTAAATCTAATTGAAGGTGCTCACAAATCCAAAACAAAAATGGCTGTAATTTCACTAGATGCCCACAAAGCCTTTGATCAAGTGGACTGGGGATACATACACGAAGTCCTCCAACGCTTTGGCTTCGGCCCTAACTTTACAGCATGGGTCATGGCCAACTATCAAAACCCCACTACACAACTCCAAGTTAATGGCACGAGATCCGACCAAATCCGTATCACTAGAGGCACTAGACAGGGCTGCCCGCTCTCACCCCTGGTCTTCGCCCTATCCATGGAGCCCTTCGCCGCCAGAATCAGACGAAGCGAAACCATAAAAGGCATCCAGGTGGGAAACCGCCAGTTTAAAATTGCAGTCTATGCTGACGACGTGATGTTAACGATGACAGACCTCCCAGCCTCCCTGGGGACCCTATGGAAAGAGATTAAGACATTCGGCAACATGTCAGGATTTAAAGTCAACCTAACAAAATCTTCAGCACTCCCCATCAATCTATCTCACCTAGACGAGGCCGCGCTCGCCCCACTCTCACCGATTCCCTGGGCCAAAGATGCCATAGAATACCTCGGAGTACAGATCACCGGAAATCCAACGCGCCTATACTCAAAAAACATCCCACAATTACTCAGGGCGCTGCAAAACGATCTCAAAAGATGGAAACAACAAGAAATCTCATGGTTCGGTCGAATCTCAGCCGTGAAAATGAACCTAATACCCAGATGGTTATATCAATGTGCATCCCTACCACTGCAAATCCCACCCCCGGCCATACGAGCACTACAGAAGAAATTAATGGAATTTGTCTGGGGAGGGAAGAGGCCCAGGATCAATAAACGAATCATGATGAAAAGCAAACCCCTAGGTGGAATGGGAGTCCCTGACCTGGCCAGATACTCACTAGCGGCTCAACTATCCCATGCTTTCGCCTGGGTGCAAGAAGCAGACCCACCATTATGGCGTCAAATCGAAGAATCCTGGTGCCCGGTCCCACTACAGGATCTCCCACACCTGCCAACACTAAAACCACAACCCAACTCAGGGCCACTATCGGCCACGACTACCACAACCCATTGCTGGAAAACCGCAGCGCGGAAATGGGGACTTCGCAGCTACCTGGGACCCATATCTCCCATCTGGAACAACCCAGACTTCTCCACTGGTAACCCGCCTCGAGACTTCCACGCATGGATAGCAGGGGGCCTGGCAAAAACTAGCGACTTCATGGAAGAGGGCTCCCCCATCACCTTCGAGAGGTGTAAAACAAAATTCGGAGTGGGTGAACGGGAAAGATTCCGATACTCGCAAATTAGGCATTGGATGTCCCACAGAAGGACTCGGGACAAATGCTCAAGAGAGCCAACAGCCCTGAAACTCACGCTAACATCCCCGACCAACAAAGGTAGAATATCCACCATATACCGACTCCTCGACAGATCGGACCCAGCAAAGAAAGAAAGATATATGACGGAATGGGAAAAGGATATTGGCCGGGAAATAGCAGTAGAAAGCTGGGAGCAAATTTGGACTAGACTACATAAAAGCTCGCAATGCGTCACGAATAAAGAAGGAGGCTACAAGCTGTGCTTCAGATACTACATCACCCCCACACAAATCAATAAAGCCAACCCGGATTTTCCCGCTTCATGCTGGCGAGGCTGTCAAACCCCCGGTTCCCTCTACCACTTAGTATTGACATGCCCAAAGGCAGAAATATATTGGAAAGAAGTGCTGAAGCACATTAAGGAAATAACTGGCCTCTCAATTCCATGGGACCCAGGCATCGTCCTTCTGGGCGAAACCGGCGATGGAGCATTCCCAATTTCAGGCCATATCTCCCGCCTCTGCAACCATCTACTGCTGGCCGCGAAGATCGCAATGGCTCGATAATGGAAAGACAAAAGTGGCCCCTCAATTGCCCTATGGTGGGCCAAATGCTGGGAGATTACAGTATCAGAAAAAAATCACTGCAATCCGCTCTGACTCCTTAAATAGAACCCTAAATATATGGGACCCCTTCCTTGACTACGTGGCCAAATACCCAACCCTCACCAGGAGGCCGCCACTCACCAGATGGCTCCAATGCAGCCCCCTCTACTAACCCCCGACCAGTCCCCGAACACTCCAGAACATAGGGGAACAGTCACTCAGTTCTCGCCCGCCCAACTGCCAAATCCAGGAACCACCCACTTGCTCCTCCACTCTACGACTCGAAATAGACTATAAAGGCTTTAATTAATGCTCATATTGACCTGTATTGCGTTGCTGCATGTAATATCCCATCTTGTAAAAATCAATAAAATGTTGTTGGAAAAAAAAAAATAGTTATTTATTTTATATTCACATATGGTTAAAGTTAAATCTCAGGTTAGTACGATAACAAAATAAGTAACAATATAAAATCGAAGCAATACTTCAGGTGAGTAAACCATATGTTTAGAATTATACATGTAATTGAACACAGTTCAAAGGTTAGTAAAATCACTTATTATAGCAAATGTTCTGTTGTAGGAATAAAAAGGTTATGCCACACCAACAATATCCGGTCAGTCCTTTTAAAGACATTTCAGAGACCTTATCCATTATCAGCCCATCCCTATCTAGGTATGAGTTCTTCAAAGTCAGCACCCCCGCGCGCCTCTAAATTTAAAGGGGAAGAAGGGTTTTTCAGGGGAACAAGGTTCCGTCTCCCATCCCTAGGAAGGGACGCCCATGCAGTATGGAGGAAAGGGGACGGGGCGTAATAGTAAGGACTGTTGTTGGTCAGAAAGGTTACATGGACCTTGGGAAAGCATCCCTATGGGCGACCACCCAAACACTGGAATCAGCACTCCAGCAGCAAAGGAGCATCGGAATGACTGAAGGTATGTACTACAATGAGTCCCACAGTACCAGAGGAGTGGTGAAGAAGATGCAGCTTGATTCTTTCCCGGTGCAGCAGCGATGGATCTCCTGTTCCTTGGTTGTGGTGACGAAAAAAAGGACTCTGGAAGGAATGTTGCAGCAGAAGTCTAGTGAAAGGACTCCCAGCTAAGGATTCTTCGTGCTCCAAAGAAAGTCTGCAGTTTTGGCGCCTTTCCACAAACTATGCACAGCAATATACTCGGAGGTCCGAGGGTATTGGCGGTTTTCAGTCGGGAAAGGTCGCAGCACGTCGTGGGATGGCACGTCTTGCAGGTTGTCTTATGGCTGATTTAGTCCCACCAGCCAAAATGAAGAAGTTGTCCTCTTTGAAGCTCGAAAACGGGGTCAGGATAGCGGCTGTCTTTTTGTGGTTGCTGGAAGGGGCTGCAGGCGTCTCTGGCCGTCTTCTTCGGTTCTTCTGTTCCAGTGGTCGACTTGTGTTCTGCCTCAGGATTCTCGGCTTTTATCAAGAATTCATACCCATCCCTCTGCAATCTCTCTTTGCAGTTTACAGAAAGGGGCAGGTGGCTGTCCAGTGAGGACAGCCAGCACCCCCCCACTCCCCCAGTGGAAACTGGTTTCTCTCAGACACACCAGAAGAAAAGGGAGAGCAGAGTTTCGGGATCCTCCCCGGTTTCCTATCCTTGCAGACACAGTGGAGCCTTGGCGGGCTACACAAAGGATTACCACCGAAGACAAAACTCAAACCAGGACCCCCACACTTCCCCCACCCCGAATGGTAGAAGGACCAAGCAGGGCTTTAAGTGGGGTAAGAAATCGAGGGGGGGCCCTCATTTGGGGGCGTGGCTTGTGGGGGGCGTGGCCTAAAACGTACGCAAATCGTAAGGTATGCACACACATATATATGCATGTTATATATCTGTGTGCGTACCTTACTATGGTTTGTGTACTTTGCAAGCCATCTTTTCTAAACATAGAAATATGTATTTCTATGTTTAGAAAAGATGGCTTGCAAAGAACACAAACCATAGTAAGGTACGCACACAGATATATAACATGCATATATATGTGTGTGTGCATACCTTACGGTTTGCCTACTTTTCAGGCCATTTTTTTAAAAAAACATTTCGGTTTTATAAAAGATGGCTTTGAAAGTACACAATTCAAGCCATCTTTTATAAAGCTTTGACTACGGACAAAATTGTCCGTAGTCAAAGCTTTATAAAAGATGGCTTGAATTGTGTACTTTTCAAGCCATCTTTCATAAACCTCGAAAAATATCAAGGAATCCCCAGGTTCGCCGAGGGTTAAAGACGCCTCGGCGACCTGGGGAAACAAAGGGACAGTAACTGCCTCTGGTGACCCCTCGCGCGAGAGGTCACCAGAGGCAGTTACTATGATTTACAGAAGTGGCAGCCAGGCACAGCATTGCTGTGGCTGGCTGCCACTTCTGTCAGATCGCCTGACTTCATGGCAGGCGCATATCCCGTCGCGGCTGCTGCCGCGACGGGATAATGCATCCGCCAATGTTGTGTGTGGTGGGACGGGGGCCCCGGCAGGGCCCCGGCTCAGTCCCACTTTTTGGAGACTGGCGGGGCCCGGCCCCGCCAGGCCCCGGCCCACTTAAAGCCCTGGGACCAAGAAAGGACATGAACACAAGAAATGGCGATAAAAGAAAGGAGACATCATTTAGGGTCAATTGTGACCCATCTGTGCATAACTGCAGCTGTGTAGACAGCCTGAGAGTAAAAAGTGTACAAAGGTTGGTTGAACACGTGCACTGCCACCAGTCATAAGTGTATGCGTGTCACTGTAACTGAAATGTTACAGGAGCAGGGAGAAAGGGGATACAAGGTAATCCCTCTGCATTCCACATAGGGTGGTGTGCGCTGACCTCACAAAAGGAAAAGCTAAGAAAGATTAAAAAAATCCCCGTTTACCATTCGAACAGTAGTTCCTAAGGAAAATAAAAGAATATAAAAAGAAGAGCCCAAAGGGCTCCCAGCAACTCTGCACAAAAGGTGCTGTGTGCGGCAAAAGTGAAACACAGATGCATTTAAAAAGTATGGAGGAAAGCAAGGCTCCACAAAACAAAGTAAAAACAAAATGAGCAGGGTCCCATGGTCAGAGCAAAATGAGGGGAAAAAGGCTCCCCTCATTCGGGAGAAATAGAAAAAGATCCAGAAGTCGAGAAAAAAGTGATGGGGGTCTCACAGGTAAAGGGGATTTGGCATAACACGGAAAAATCTCCCTAACATATCTAATTACAGTGCACAGTATAAAGACTCTTTTTACATATTTCTAAGGACTGTATTTTATGAAACTTTTTATATTTTACAACTACTCTTTTTAGTGCTTTCAATTATTTTTTAATTTACTCAGCTGCATTGGTATAGTGATAGGATTTGTATATAGTGTCTTGTGATTTTCCCCTTTGTATAAGAAAGGTTTATACACTGTTGGTGTACTGTGAGAAAGGAAGGATGTAAAGACAAAGTAAAGGAACGGTACAGCAGCATTTTTGTGTGCGTTTAAAGTTATTATAACTTCGGGTTTCTTCCCTATGGTTTGGGGAATCCTGACCTTTGCCTTTTCGTCCCACATCCATTTCACACATAGGTGCATCAAGATCTCAAGTGGGGGTTGCTGGAGATCGGTAAGCGGCATGTTCAGTGTTTAGAAGATAAAACATCAGAAAAGTATATTGCTGAGCCCGCTTAAACCCGACTCCTATTCAGTAATTTAGGACCACCCTCCCCCCCAAACCCACTACACACCCGCACAGTCGGGCAATAGTCACCCCACGAGGCACAGCCACTCCAACCAGACAGACGCCCCCGAGACAGGCCGTAGTGAACCCCAAGAAGGCACTGGGTTGCAGTACTAGGCATCAAGCATGGCAAAGGCCTGGCCGTTCCAGGCGGCAGTCCAGCACAGGCAACGGAAGCGGGTTACCTATGGGCAGGAAAAGGAAGAAGGCGAAAGACCATGGCGGATGCAGGCACTATTACACAGTGAAGCAGGCGAGAGGGGGGGGGGGGCGCGAGGGGCAGAGGGCGCGAGGGGCAGAGGGAGAGATGGGGAGAGGGAGAGAGCCCCAGAGATGGAGAGGCAGCAGCTAGGTGGAAGAAGAGGAGACATAAGTGGGTGGAGCAAAGGGGACAACACGCCTAACAGGGCACTAAGGAGAAGGAAAGGCCTGCAGGTAGGTGGGGGTTCAAACCAGGGAGATATGCAAAGGATGAGGGAACATGTGAAGGCAGGGAAGATGGAACTGCATTCAAAGGCAGGGGTCAGGGGTGGGGGGATCTAACGGTATGACACAGCAGGGATGCAGAGAACCGCCTTGGCGCAGTGGGCTGGGAGTGGGGGGGGGGCAGTGCTGGAAATGGAGAAAATGTTCTTAGAGGACCCATCTCCTCTTGAGGGGGGCAATGGCTGGAGCAATAGTGCCTGAAGTAGCGGGTGGAGACATGGCAAGCAAGTAATAGGCTTGGAAAGAAGTGTTTTTTAAAAAAACAGGGCTGAAATAAAACTAAAAAAAATCACCTCTGAATTCTACATTGCACCCCTCCTTTTTCTAATCACCCAACATTCGCAACACTTAAGGTAAATGCCACAGAGCACAGCCACTCCTCTTTACCCACTCACTGCTGTGTCTACAGCCAATAGCCATTGATCATATGTTCATGTGCTTAAATGCAAAACAAAAAGGGGGAAAGAGTAGCCTTCAAGCAGTGGCCCAACAGCTGATCACTGTGCAGGGACTTTTGGTTTCCCTGGGCCCAGTATCCATGTAGACATTTGTGTTGCATTCTAGATCAGGGGTAATCCGGCTCAATTTCTGCTCTGCGTGGCAGGGTTTCTTAATGCCCCCGAGCCCACAGCTGCCTTACTTCTACTCTATGTTTCTACAGTGAGGTCTTACGCGTACCGGCACGGACCAATATGAAGACACGTCATTTCCCTGAGTCTGCTCACGTCCGCAGCCATCAAACGACTCCCCTACATCCCAGGACGAGCCCTCCTATTTCTCAAAAGTTCTTCATCTACAGTCTTCAAAGGGGGCGCATCCATAGCCCCCACCCCATGGCAGTCATGCATTGCTCTTAATGGGCCCTAACTGGGCTCTGATGTAGAACACTAAGGGCCATCACCTGCAAGGAGCATGAACTCTACCTCTCAAGGGCCTTACTCAAAAGTAAGGCAAGTGACCACCTACATTCATGGCCTTCTGACTGTGATGGAAGAGGATGCAGGGGGGAGGGGGTCTTTTCTTATAAGGGACATCGATGGCAGCAGTTCAGACAAGTTGGGCTAACATGCTCTGTTATGCCCTCTGGGAATTCTAAGGTCCCCATTGTATACCCCCTGCCATCGCAGCCAACTACTGGTATGCTATGCCCCCGGAGCTTAGGACTGACTCTTCACTCTTGTCATTCTGCAAAACACTCAAACTTGGCTCTTCAACGAAGACATCAAAAATGACCTTTAGTCCACCCCCGAACACTAAACACCTTCCCAGCCACCTCTGATGAGGCGAATCCCAGTGATCCGACCGCGGCTGATTTGGCCGCGGTCGGAACGTTCGCATGAGAAAGGTGTGAACGACCAAAAGTTTGCACTTTTCTCATGCGAACACGCGTACATACTATGGGAGCTGCAGGGGGTGTCCCCCGCTCACTATACTGTAATCCATCGGCTGAGGACTGGCAGCGCACTTACTCCAGTTGCCGCAGAGTGAACTCAAGTGGCAGACCCCCACCTGTCAACAGTCTCTCATACAGTTCGCCATCCTGGCCCCCAGCCATGCTCTATACCGCCACTTTTGACCGGTGTGGGGTTAGAGCATGTCCACCTTTCTGCCGCCCACCCCAAAAGCATTGCTGTCTCTAGGAAGGGGTCATCAGTGGGGCTACCCAGCACAAATCTTAAAAATCTCGAGAGGGTTGGCACCTGGTGGGCACCCCAGGAATACAACTCAAATGGAACAAGACGTTTTAGAACCAGGATACAGATCCCACTAACCCAACTTTCAAACCTCTGCATACCAGACCCATCCAAAAATTCACACAACCATCTCTCGTCCAGCAAACCGCACGCACTTTACCACACTGCACCAACGAACAACACAAACAGCATCCACAGCACGCAAGGTCTTGCCTGGTCCGATACTCGCACCAAAGCTCAGTGCACAGTGTATACCGAACTGAAGCTGCCAACAGCACACCACCTCTCCCACTCTCCTACTCCCCCTTCCACCCGACGATCCATACTCGCCCTCCTTGTTTACAGATCGCCAGAGTGCCATGGGACCAACTCCGTTGGTGACGGTGTGCTATATAAATACCTTAACATTAACATTGCTTCACCCACCCTCAGCTGGGAACGGGCTCGCTCATCCACCGCCACCCCAGGGGTAAACCCGTTTCTCCTCCATGTCCCTGCACCACCAGCCGACAAGTCGCAGTTTTCTGGAACCGGGGGGCTCCGCTGCCGAGAACAGGTTGTGGCTATTTCTGCTGCTGGAAACTCTCCACTGGCAACTTCTCAAAAACAGCCTTATCATTTCCTCCCTGCCGCCAGGGAGAATCCATGAAAACAACACTGGACAACACCTTTTCCGTACACCATCGATGGAATAATCCAGAAACCGAGGCGTGTTGGTGCAGCAACCTCGAGAAACCGGTCTCCCTCAAGATTCCAGAGGTGTGCGTCAGTGCAACTCCCTATGGATGACAGATGTTGTCCAATCGAGAACCTCACCCGAAGCAGCAGATCCAAGATTAGACATTTTACACAGATCTAATGATAATGCTGTGTATTTATATCGTGCTTACGCCTAAGCGCTTGACTTACAACATATATACATACAATATCACCCAACCGGAGTTGGAGTTGGTACTCATTTGTCGACCTCAGAAGGATGAAGGGCTGAGTTGGCCGTGCCAGGATTCGACCCTGAGACCTGCACATCACACACAGATCGCAGCAGCAAGCGCTCAACCCGCTGGCCACACAAAGGAGAAAGGTGAAACCAAACACATGATGCGGGGGTAAAAGGTTTTTGAAGAGCAGCAGAATATATATATATATATATATATATATATATATATATATATATATATATATATATATATATATATATATATTTCTGTAGCTCACCCATGGCTCTCCTGCGCGCGACTGCACTCAGCCACGAGTGCACTGTTGTGTTTGCAGTGACAGCGGCTGAATAACGCGAGTGTGGTGCCGTCCCACGTGTGTTTAACGCGAAAATGGTTTTAAAGCCAACAGTTCTGACGCTTGTAGTGACCTGTCCCTCGGGTACATACATGTACCTTATTGCTGAAAGTGGGTAGCATTAGGTTGGTGAATAAGTCATAAAAAGCACCTAATGCAGACAAAAGTAGGTTGCCAGGAGGGGTCTGGCCATCATTATACAGAAGCGCGAATATGTGCGGTTTCAAACGCACAGCTTGTCTTTAATAATACTGACGCCATGCATCATGGGTAACTGGGGTGGAGCGCGCGTATTGGCGTGGTTCTAATAGCAGCCGCGTGCGCTGTGGCTAAAGCCGGCTTGCGGATCCTACGGCGCACTGGAATACAGGGGGGTCAGGGGGAGGGGGGGATACCTCCCGGTAGGGCATTGATTGGGTAGGTGCTATGAAAGCCAAGGCCTGGCTACGTTTTGAGAGGTCGGGGGTTCATAAATCAGCTGACGCAGGAATTTAGTGAGCGCTTGCTCCAGTGGTACAAAGTCCCCGCTAGCGGACTCTGGCAAGGTGAGCTCCCGCCTAGAGCAGTGGGGGCTTTCTCCGGCATGACCCTGTCAGCTATAGACCCCCCCCCCCTGTTCCCCACTCCAGTCTATGCTTTCTCCAGCATGACCCCCAGTGTTACAGGGCCCCCTGTTCCCCCTCTCCAGTGTATACTTGCTCGGGCTTACTCCAGGACGCCCCTGCCTGCCCCACACTGCTCATGCTTGCTCCAGCCATTGCCGCACGAGCTAGCAGTGTCTAGTTGGCCATGCGTGGCCTCGGTAGCGTGAACGTCCTGCAGACCAGCAGTAACCCGTTTGGGGTTCCTTGACCCCAGCGCGGCAGGGGCCCTGTCGGTGCTACAGGGCTCTAGTAGAGCGAGTCTTTAGCAGTGGCATGTCTGTGGTGTATAGGATTGTGCTGAGAAGATGCGCACACTGACGCGTCCCCATATCACTAACTGCTGGAGGAAAGAGAATACAAAAAGGGGGGCAGCAAAGGGGTGGATTCTTAACTCCTCCTTCCACACGTCACCACTACAACCATCTTGCATACAGCAAACACGGCCAATGCCCCCTAGCGCTGCAGACACACCGGGCTCCCATTTGGTCACGCGTGCCTCCTCGCCCTCGAGACAGGCCGCCTAGAAGCAGCCCTGCACGCAGTGCCTGCACACTTCTGACCTGCATGCATCACCACAGCAGAGCCCTCTTGCATGTTGCCACTATCCCAATATCCTGCCCTGTCCCAGACACCAGAGCACCCGCGGACCACCCACGTGGCAGGGGTGCATGGTCGCGAGCCCAGTAACATAACAGGTGGCGTAAGGGAAGAGCTCTTTGCAACCAAAACCAGGCTCAGGGGCACAGCGGAGGGGCACTTGGAGAAGTGCAGGCCCAGCTCACGGAACAGCCTAATGAGGGGGTATGAGGGTTGATGAGCAGGGCAGGGAGTAGGGAGAGGAACATGGGCTGTTAGGTTCTGTGAACGACGCTGCAATGAGCGCCTGAAGTTTGTCCATTTTGAGAACATTCAAAAAGGCTTCTAACATCGACAACCAAGCATCGACAAAGCCAACAGTTTGGTGCTTTTGTGTAGGCCTGGCATACGTATTTGCTATGCGTTGGCTCAATGGTACTACCAGTTGGCACATGGTGTGATTACCCGGGCACATGATGTCAGTGCCTGCCAAATGTCTAACACTGATATACAAGCTAAAACGGTTTGCTTTGCCAATGCTCGTTTTTAACAGGACTTTGGTGCACGGCAAAAATGCGAGGACACAGGCACTGCTTCTAAATCAAGTATCAGAAGCTACACTTGGTTAGGATATATTAGACCACGAGCTCCTTTACGGCGGCAATAAAGACATTGATTCTCACAGGCTGCTTAGAAATAACACTGGTAGTCCACATGGAGCACAAGGTCTGATTTTGTTGTGTAAAAGAGAGGTCTCCCAGAGCTCCCAGGAGGATGTGTTTTGGGTGGGTTGAGGCAGATACTGAGAGGGAATAGCCTAAGGCGTTGACATGGTCATGGATGGGTGATCAATGGGTGGTTAGAAAGGCAAACATCCAAACGCTGCACCCCACCTCACATCCTGCCCCGCCTCACATCGCACCCGATCCACCTCCTAGCTGGACTCAAATGCAATCGTTTTGGCAAGCAGCTGGTGTAAAGTGGTACTTGAATAGTAACCCTAACACGAGTTTCTGCAGCAGAGTCCCGTGGCTCACAAGCTGGAGGACGAACAGTTCAATGCGGCCCTGGTTTCGCAAGGCGCGTCACTGCTGCTCCTTTCTCGGAGGGACCGATCAGCCGCTCCCGTCTGTTCTTTTCCTGGAGGAGATTATTATTATTATTATTTTTGGTAGACAACGAAATGTAGACGATAATCTATTAGAGAGGGATAGCAGGTACGACACAACACCGTTTTAATGTCTCTTTTTCTTCATCTGAAAATGAGCTGGATCGACGCCGTATACTTGCCAACGGTTCCCCCTGCCGGATAAAAATGGTATTGCCTGGGAGCAACAAAAATTAATCTTGGACTGATTAGGGAACAAGTCACAGCAGAAATAAAGTGCATTTGTGGTAGTGGGGGGGGTAGCGGTGGATTGGGACTGAAGTGAGGGGAAAGAAGGAGGCGGAGACTAAACGAAGAGGCAGGAAATTAATCAGAAGGAGGCTGAGGCGCTTGGACAAACATGTCTAAGAAGGGCGGAGGCAGGTGATTGGCGGCAAAGGAAGGGGGCCGCGGTGTGAAGGAAGAGCGCTGCAGGGCAGGAGAGCGGACGGGGGGATACGAGTGACAGACAGATGAAGAGAACTGGCCAGAAACTGATTGCATGACGAAGGAAGCAGACTGGAGGGCGGAGAACGCGAAGACGGGGACTTTCTGGAAGCTGGCCTCAGTGAAGTCCGCACACTGACAGGGCCTGGTGTTCGCCCTAAAAATGCTCTTCATTTAAACAATGGGCCGCTTTTGTGGCGGGGCGAGTGGGAGTAAAGAACACTTTGAGAGCCCTACCTCCCCCATTTCACTTATCTCAATAGAAAGACTGCTATTCCGTGCGCTGGCGGGAACACGTGATCATGAAAACCCGGCAGTACTCGGTGCACTTAAACCTCTCTAAAGGGGTCACTTGCCGCCCACGCCGCTCAGACACGCGATGGAAGAAGTGCTACATCTTTGCATGTTACTTTATTTGTGGTCAGTGTCTAAGGCTCACTTTCATTCTGGACCCTGATAATTCTAGTCAGTGCTTTTAAGCGGGATTGGAAATCGAGGGGGGCTATAGTTAGGGGTTGTATCCTTGGGACACGGCCCTGACGAGAGTTCCCCCCTCGATTAACAGGGTGGGGCGACTGGTAAAAGAGGTGGAGCTGGCACACACTGGCATCATTACCTTTGATGCGCTCAGCCCCTTCTTTTGTTTAAACAAAAGAAGGGGCTGAGCGCACCAAAAGGTGTGATACCAGTGTGCTCCAGCTCACACGCAGCAGGCAGTCCAACAGGCAGGCTTTAACCACGGCTCCTTGAATGAAAGGTCTGCCTGCTGCTGGTGTCTATGTACTAGAAACAGTAGGAGTGCTGGAGAGCCCAGTCTCTCCTTTTGTTTCAGAGCTGACCAGTCCTGCCCTCCTCCTGTTTCGAGTACATAAACACCAGGCAGCCTGAACTGCACACTTACACCTGTCAGTACTTCGGTTTAGAAAAAAAGAGAAGGCACGAACTAAGTGCTGACACCTGCAGGCAGCGTGTGTAACCGTGCAGCTTCTTACACAGCTGCATGAGGCGTCAGCTGGCTAGGGATAGTTGGGGGTGGGCCCCGGCTCGGGAGACCTTTCTGGAGACTGCTGGGGCTCGGCAATGGCTGGCCCTGGCCCACTTAAGGCCCTGATTCTATTGTTTTCCTTTAAATTCTGTGTTTGATTAAAGACATATCATATTTGAATGGATGCAAGCTCTCTGCACGTACAACATGAGCCACAAGCGATCCAGGCCTCTGTATGGCTCCCTCCCTGTAGTGGTGTACAACCAGCGGCGTTGCTAGGTGGGGGGGAGACGGAGGGGGCTGTAGCCCCAGGTCTTTTGGTTGTAGCCCCGGATAGAAACTCAGGGGCTACATCAGAGCCAGCCTTACGGGGGGCGGGCCGGGCGAACGCCTGGGGCGCCATGCCCCCCCCAGGGTGCCATTAGCACCACGCCACGCCAGGTCGGTGAAGTCTTTTAAGGGCTACCCCGAGGTGGCGTTGAGAGAAAAGGTGAGGCAGGCACCCTTTTGTTATTAGATGCTCCCACGGTGGTGGGACGCATTTGACAACAATAGGGTATTCACATTCACATGAGGATTACCTCCCTGCTCCGGCGCCGAGCCATTGGAATAGGGCGCTCATGCATTAGCATGTGCGTCCTATTCCAATGATTAACCCTCTGCGAGGCGCCGGAGTAGGGAGGGACCAAACAAATGTGGCGCTCCTGTACACCCCCCGCCCCACCTCATGGGCGAATTGGGGGGGGTCGCCAATTCGCCCAGGGCGCTGCTGCCTCCTATGCTGGGCCTGGGCTGCATAGAAAAGAGTAGCTAGCCCCGAGTCCCAACATTAGCAAAGACACAGACCTTTTCCAGACCAAGCAACACCCCTTTCTGCAACCTTTGGCTCTTCTTATGTTTTGGACTATAACTCCCATCAGCTTTAGCCAGCATAGCCAACGGTAAGGGATCATGGGAGCCGCAGTCCAAAACTCCTCGAGTGCCAAGGTTGTAGACCCCTTTCTTAGAACATGAAACCTAGGTCACAAGATAGCATGCGCACACTTTGCCTACCCTCGCTCCGCTTTCTTTCATTGTTT
This sequence comes from Ambystoma mexicanum, assembly GCF_040938575.1. Taxonomy (NCBI): domain Eukaryota; kingdom Metazoa; phylum Chordata; class Amphibia; order Caudata; family Ambystomatidae; genus Ambystoma; species Ambystoma mexicanum. Next base: position 1,055,709,007 of record NC_090921.1, on the reverse strand, counting down.
GCACCATTCTCATGCTATAAGAAATGCTGGTTACAATCACAAGCTTCATTAGATGCGCAGTGCTGTAATCGCTGATGCTTAACAATAATGCAACTTACTTGAGCAATAAGCCGCAATCACCTTTTACGCTGGTTTTGTCAAAGATTTTCTCAAGGACGTCATTTAGGGGTCGGACTTCGTTTTCAGACTTTTTCTGAAAGTTGTGTGGTTTGTTTCTAGTCTTAGCTGCGTCTGTAGGCTATTCCATCTCTGGGCCGCTTTCACCGGAAATGGCCGGGTCAGGCCGTTGGACAGTTTGGAAGCAGGACATGTAATCTGTCCTAATGTCTCTGATCTTAATAAGCGCCTTTGGTACATACGGTGTGATCATTTCTTTCATGTAGGCTGGGGCCTGTCCAAATAGTCCATCTGTGAACAACAGAGTCTTAAAATGTATCTTGTCCTCTATGGCCAGCCAATGGAGGGCCTTTCTGTCCTCTGTAATGTGCTCTCTCCTTGTTTTTCCTTGTACTATTAGGACAGCATTATTCTGAATAGTCCGACACCCTGTTAAGCACCCCTTGCTTGCGCCTAGCAGGAGTGCACTAGAATAATCGAGTCGGGATAGTATCGTGGCACCTGCTATGGTTGCGCGATTTTCCTCAGAAAGGTGGATTTATTCACGAATTGTCCAATTTGTACGTGTCTAGACATATTGCTATGAAACTATGCCACCCACGTGTGTAGTGTATATTTTCTCTGAATTCCCCAGTGATTGTGCAATCGATCTAGGAGGACTTTGTGCTCAACCGTGTTGTGTGCTGCCAACAGAGCCAAGAGGTTGAGCACGGTGTTCCCATTTTGGCCTACTATTTTTTAAATGTCTTCTATGTCAGGACGTGGCCCTCTAGGCCCCTGTTTGGCCAGAAGCACGATTCCTACCATGTAGAAGGAGCAAGGCTTCACTGCATTCTTGCAGTTTGACGTCAGCTAGTTTTTCTAGAATGTTCGCCAAGGAAGGCACATTTGTTATAGGTTTGTGGTTGGCCATGACCTTTGGGTCTTTTGTACTCTTCTTTAAGAGTGTTTGGATGGTGGCCTTTTCTAGGTGTGCGAGTATCGCCCCAGATCACATCTGCTATGCCTGGCACTAGATGTGCACTTTAATGATTAAAGCTGGGCAGGGACTGTCCATTGTTCTTCGGGGCTTTCATTTTTCTTACCTTTTTTTTATATCGTCAGCCACTGGCGTAGGCTGGAAGAGTCTTGAGAGGGTGTGGCTTTTTGGAATGACCAAGACCCTGTGAGCCGTATTTCATGTTATGTTTCCTGGATGCTCTCAATATTCATAATATATAAATTAAACATTTTTCCAGTGAGTTACTGGTGTGGTACAGGTTTGATAACTCCTTCAGTATCGCAAACAGTTCCCCAGTTTTGTTTTGTGGTTCAAGGTTCCCGTTTGCAGGAATGTGTGTGGCTCTTTAAATGGCTTCTCCTTTGCCCCTGGAATGTCTCAACACAGGCCATGTTGTCTGGTGGGATGTTGGATGACCATAGCCTTTTTGGCTTCCGTCTCTCTACCATTTATTATTTCGTTTAGATTTTCCCCAATGAGGCTGTGCTCGCTTTTCAATGGTAAGGAGTCTCATAAGGTTTTATGGCTCATACTGAACTTCTTATATCTGCTGGTACTGGACAATATTATTTCGCCATCGGTGATGGTCCGCCCAGAAGATTTCAGTGGTTTCAGGTTTAGGGGAGGCTACACTTCAAGTGAACTACACATCTACTGAGTCCTAATGTATGGGTGGGGTTAGGCACTCTGTATTGCGATCATCTGCCCGCCTATTCACCTTATATGGCAGATTTTTTAGTTAAATATCCAGACACCTGCACCATTTTCCAGGAATTGCATTCACGTGCGCGTGTATTCATCACATGGCCTTCCTGATATTGCTATTAAATGGATATGCAGTGGCATTGCCCGGGGTAGTACTCAAACGCTGAGGGGCTCGCGCCATTGCTAGCTATTGCTATTAAGTGTGGTACTCACAATGATATCCTCCCCACTCTCAAGGCCCCCAATGCGAGGCTACCCCCTCTCCTGCCTTCAACACACCGCCTCGATTCTCCCCTTCCTGACCAAACTCGAACAGAGAATGACCCCTCCGCCAGACTCCATTCTTACTTTGAGGGCAACCACCTACCATGCGAGCAGTCCCGCTTGCGCCCCCCACGTGGAACTGAATCTGTGATCCCCTTGGTTGTGGACAACTTGCGTACGCTGGTTGATGATGAAGCCAGTTCCCTTGCACACCTCCACATATACAAAAGCCTGCTTTTGAAATTGGTGAACACCTTGCCCTCCTTCTCCCGTCTTCTGCCCATGCCTCTACTCTGATGGCAATATACATTCCCCGGCATCACTTTTTCCTTGCTTTTCCCTCTTTCCAATTACGGAATGGCGTCATTGCCCAAGCATGTTCCCTCTCTTTTCCCTCCTTTTCCACATCCATCTGTACTGGTTCTCATATGCCGAAGACAGAGACCCCGTTCACATGAGGCAACGTTCTGGATTCCACCTCAGAACATGTGAATCTCTGCATGATCCATTACTGTAAACATGATAACCGGCTCAAAGTCAACAGCAACACAACGGAGATCCTCCCGAACAAACATAGCCTTAGCTTCTGGTTCAAACTGCACGCTGATCTCTCCCTCACTCCCTTGGATACACGTGGTCCTTTCCAACTTTTTTCACCTTCACTCGCTCAAATACAGCCTCTGCTTCGCCTGGAGGAATTGCCTCATTTTCTCAAGACTGGACTATAGTAAGTGTGTCTACCTTGGCCTCCGCTTCTCCCTCATCCGCAAGCTCTAATGCGTCCAGACCCACTATCTCCTCTCCTTCCAGTCCTCAAGAAATGTGATCACCTTCGCCACACTCCACCAGGCTCAGACTGGCTTATAGGACAACAGGCCAATTGTCGAACCAAAAACGGAAAATGCTTGTGTGGGCCAGTTTTTTTGGGTCAAAGGGGCCCGTTTTTTGATCAAAGTGGGGCACATTTTTGGCCAATGTGGGCCAGTTTGATTAGTTACTTCACTATGCAGCCAATTGTTGTGACGAGTGTTGCTGAATAAACATTCTTCAAAAAGTACAATTTGCATCACATTTGATAAAAAAAACCTCCCCCCTGGGTACTATTCAAACAGCGTCACAAAAGGAATGAATTCCCAGTTGCAACTGTGGGCCACTTTTTTGTTGGTGTCCGAGACAACGTTACGCCCCAGTCCGACCCTGCACTCCACTGTTGTCCATGCAACAACCAGTCTGAGTTTAGATCACTCTCCATGCTGCACAGAGGCTTCAAAAACCAGGAGCCCCCCCTCACCTCTTCCACCTTCGGTGTTCTTGTCCACTCAGAAAGCTCTGCCTTTCTTCAATCTGCTCAACTTCCTCACTTCTGCGTATCCTTGTCTTCTCTATCTAACCTCACTGTCCAGCTCTGGGACCACTCCCCGCCATCCTTCAATCCTAAAGTAAACGCAATCTATCCTTGACCACCTAAACCTCACCCTTAAATCAGTAACCATGCCGTCGCTTTGTACATCCCTATGCTGGCCACAGTTCTAAAATGGCACTCTGGTGGTGAACAGTGTGCTTTCTAAACATGTGATGATGAGGATTTAGAAGGCCCAGGGTGAGGGGTAGGGAGGACCTGTGCTCACTGGGCCCCCACCTACTTCTCTTGCTCTCTAACCTTTGGAGTAGGGAGAGAGAGGCATGGGGGGGGGGGGTACTCGGCGTTCTAACCAAGCCACACAGACTTGTGGGGAGGCTAGGATAACCAGATGTGCCCGTTTTGCCAGGACTGTCCCGGAATTGGGTGCACTGTCCCCCTTTCTCAAGATTATTTTTTCCATTGGAAAGCTCAGTGGTCCCAGTTTTTGGAAGTAGGTCTTCATGGCTGGCAGGCAGGAATGCACAATGTCGCACGGACGAAATGCTGCATTTTACAATTTAAGATCCTGGTAGTTTGTGATAAATTGATTATATGTGTTTATTCGAAAAGTAACACTTAAACACCCTTCTCATCCAAGCACCATCTACGTGTAGTGCCTGGACAGCCACTGTCGAAAGCTAGTCCTACTTTTATGTTAGTTGTCCTGGCCATTATTTTTGAAATCTGCGGGTAGGAGAGTTCAGACCAAGTCAAACCCCAGTCAGAAGGGCAGGGGGGAGGGAGGGGCCGCAGCATTTACAGCCATTCCTACTGGGCATTGACAATGGTGTGAAAGGCGGGCATTCCCCTTCATGTCCTCTAAGCGTTTTTCTGGTAACCGTTGGCAGTTTCTGGCCATACCAACAATAAGCCAAGACGAAAATAGCTCAGTGTGTGATGGGCCCGTCGCATCTCTCCGCTGCCAGTGGAATCGCCAACCTCCAACATAGCAGAACGTGTCCCCTGTAAACCTTAGCATGACCCCGAACCTGCGTGTCTCCAATACAATGCACACCCATTTAGCTGGCGCTTTCTTACATAAGAACCAGCTTGAGCACTGCACACCAAATGACGCCTTCACGGCTACAAGTCACACATGTAAAAGGTCGCTCAGTCATGTAACCACTCACTTCAGAGATCTATCTGCAAACTGTAGTCATGCGTTTAAATTACTGCAGAGTTAACACGGTCCTTCTTCTATGTCTATCAGGTCACTAAATGTACCACTGAGCAGGGTAAAAACACAGCCTACTTCATCCCTTGAGGCGGGAATCCGATGTCACGCTTTTCACAAGAAATCCAGCAGCCCCTCTACCCGGGTGCTCGCACCGCAACCAGAAGGCCCTCTACCCGGGTGCTCGCACCGCAACCAGAAGGCGGACGCAGCGACTGCTTTGGCAACTTTTCCTCGCGCCTTGTACTCCACTGGCACGCTGCTGTCAAATGAGGAATGCGACGGAGCCCGCCTCACAGGACAGATGATTAATCATTCTGAAGACGCCCTGCCCTTTCATTGGCACCAGGCCTATCAGTGAAACCCTGAAGTTGCATAGGAGAGTAGTGACTGGAGTGGTCCAGCAACCTTTTTAAGGCTGCAGTGTTGTGTATTTTTGCCAACACTGCATTAAACTACCGGGTCGATTTCAAGTCATTTGCCATCACAGCACATTCAGAACCGGTTTCTGTGGAAAATGCAGGTATTGCTTCTTTAAGCTGCGGGACATCCATAGGGTTAGGGAGGCCCTTTGGCCGCTCCCACAGTCCCCAGCTTCTTCATTAGTTGGCCTGCTCGAGTGCGTCACCGTATTTTATTGTATTTGGGGTTCTACGGCCCAAGTCTAGATTGGAAGTAATGGAGCGCTGTATAAGTAATTTGGGGTTAACAGAGGTCGGTGGAAAGGGAGATTACAAGATCTAGTAGCTTGGATATCCCATACTACAGGGATGGTATATAACTAGGAGTAGGGTGACCAGATTAAAATAACAAAAAAAAAAACGGGACAGGCCCTAGAAGTAGGACTAACAGAAATACAAATAACACTGTAGTCCTACGTACATGTTGCTGGCCTGTTTCTGGGGGCGGGGAGGGGGTGTGCTCACCGGCACACTCCTCTCATTGGAGGAGAGTGCCAGGGAGGGGAAGTGGGAGGAAATGGGGGTGTGAAAAGCATTTCATGCCCCCATTCACGCACGAAGAGTCGCGCTGGGACCCGATTTCGAAATCGGGTCCCAGAAAAACCAGAGACCAGAGCCACCCAACCATGCCAACCCCGGACAGGGTTTCCAAAATGAAAAACTCCCAGGACCCCAGGATGGAGGGTTATTTCCCCAGACTTTCCTAGCAAAAACGGGACGTCTGGTCACCCTACCTAGGAGCAGCAGATCTCAAGTGATCTCTGAAGGGTAGGGTCTTTAGTTCCTTCCAAAGTGCTTGCAACTTGAGTTTCTGCCCCCTGTTAAGCTGAATCTCACTGATGCGGCCCAGGAAGATGCTCGTGCTGCCGAGCAGAGGGAGTCATGGCCTATCAATTTGGGCTGCATTACTCAGATTGGTGGCAGGACCGAAAGTGATTTGCATAAGGGCTGTCCCGTTCGGTAATGGCAAAGACTGGACCGTAAACAATTAAACAGAAGAGGTCTAGAGCAATGCCAGTAGTTATAACTATTTGAAAGCTTTCGATCAGAGCCTCCCTAAGTGGGAGGGGAAGTTCCCAGGCAGATCTGGGACACTTTAAGGAAAGCCATCTTAATTCAAGGCCACGCAATTTGCCCAGTTCTATGCACGCCATGTTGGCTTCAAGCAATCTCACCAAATGCTTGGATTCGTTTTTCTTTTCACTTTTCAAAATTTCCATTCCCCCCCCCACCCCTTTATTGCCACAGAAGGAAAATCTCTTATTACTACTACTTTTGCTCCTATTCACCTCCCCCTCCCTTATATTTCACTGTTTCAGTCCTCGTTTTCCCCTTCCTGCATATTATTCAAGTACATGTATTTATACATTCCCCCAATTAGCCCCATCCTTCCTTGTTAAGACTATTTAAATAGCTCCTACAGTGTGACAATGCATACAGGTGCTAATGTTAGTCTCGGGAGGATAGCTCGGGGGCAACATGCTCGCCTTGAAAGCAAGACGACACAGAGCCCCCCCGGTCCGCACTTAGAAACCTCTGGGTATTAAGCGCGTTAGCCTCATTTCAATAAGACTGAAAGTCAACTTTATGGGGGTAGTTGGGCTATCCTAGCATCACTCAATAGTGGACCTGACTTTACGAAAAGTTTACCACAGACTAAGGCCTGGAAACCCAGCAGAGGGCACAATGCAGAAACTAGCCACTCCGGGATATCGGCAGGAGGCCACTACAGTTGTACGGATGCATTATATAAAGGCCTGGTGCGTTACATTTGCCTTCAAGATATTCTGGGGAAAGTTGTCTCAAATTGGTCACCTTAAAACACATTGTGCTGTTAACAGTTGAAACTGAACAGCACTTAAAAAAAACTTTACACATTTTGGGATGGGTTCAGGCAAATGGTACATTTGCGAGCACCCTGGGCCAGGAACAGTGGTCAAGACTAGACAGAATTGGAAGTCGTACACATTGGTGCAGGCTCTCTTCCAAGCAATTGTTAGATAATCTTTAGTAAAGTGCGTATTTTGAAGCACACTGGAGCTCAAGGCAATTGGTAACATTGGATACGAGTAAAATACGGCTATACAGAGAGCTGTCCCCGCTGCCCCCATCTCCAGTCCATTCGTGGCAAGTGGGCCATTTAGGAAACATTAGGTCTCCTTTTTAGTTTGGGCTATTAGGGGGCGTGTGCGAAACCTAGAAGCCTGAGCTATTGCGTTAGAGTTCAGACGGAGAGAAATGGCATAGGAGGAGGAAGACGCAGCTTGTAGGTGTTGTTTGGTTACTGCCCAACCATTCTCTGCCAATAGCCATGCTAATCCCTGTGACCATTCCCACCCAGTTCCTGCCCCTCCCCGGCCAAAGCACCCCCTAATGGGAACTCTTTGAGCTAGCTTAAGTGCCTCACCATCAAACGTTTCACTCAAAGTGCCTGCCAGTTTTTTTTCCAAGCAGTCTCCTGAGTTAATTACTTAATTGGAGTTTGTACACCTGCTACTGGTGTAAAAAAAAATCTTGACCAGGTCTGCCTTCAGCCACTCGATTTAGAAGCACCATGTCTGTCCTTCACTGAATTTCTGTTGAAAATAAGCATTGGAAACGCCAACAGTGTTGGCTTGTGTATATGTATTGGGCATTTGCCGGGCACTGCCATTAGATGCCCAGGAACTGGCACCATTTTCTCACCTGCTACTGTCAATGCCCAGATAATACCACTATGGCTGTGACTGGCAAGTGTTTTTCTCTTCACTACACAAAAGTCCAAAAACTATTGGCATTCTAAATGCTGGTTTTAATTATTTTTTTTTTACAGTGGTTTTGGGCTTGGTGCAGAATCCCACAAAAAAGGGCAAAAGGACTTAGTCCAAATATTGTCCACAATGCTACCTCGTTCTAAAATGTTCCTGCACAAAAAAGGCATGTGGGAGGCTCAAAAAATGTCTCCGTAGTGAATGGCATCTTGGATTGGACAACCGCGTGGTCTTGGACGCAGTATGCACAATGTTTCCCATTGCTCGGAGGGTAATAGATCATCAGGGCGGCCCTCATACCTACAGGGCGACGTGCTACCACAAATCCCAGGTGTAAGCCAATTGTGCAGTGTGCAAACTCAACAAGGTGCAGCCATTTTAGGCCAGTGTATCACTGAGATCCCCCTACCACTGCCTCATGGACGGCAGTCCCGCCTTGGTGCTCTTGCCTGCACATGTCTGCCCAGCAGTTCGGAGCAGGACATTTTGGTGCAGCCAGTTCACTGCAGGAGCCGGTTTGGCACGGCCAGTTCGGCGCAATTTCTCACTGAAACAGTGTCAGTGTAATCGCCCGCGCCGAAGTGGCCGTACCGAAATGGGCTGGGAAACGGGAGACCTGGCAGGATGGAAACGGGAAGACTGGCTCTTTAAGCAACGGGAACTGTCCCCAGTATGAAATAGTGCATTGTAAAAAAAATAAATATGCATTTTCATTCCTTTTGTTGTTTTATTAGGTTGGCATACATGGGACTTGTGAGAAAGTGAAGACAGACATTATGTTTACTCTCTCTGCAGATGTAACGGGATTCTGCCGCTCAGCAGCCTCCGCCTCGGCCCTCCTATTGTTTGTGCACTGACAGGGAGGATGTCCTTGACAGTTCAGCGGGTCCCTCTCTGTCACCCCTCTCCAAATAACGCTCCCCATTCTGTCTCCCGGTCAGTGAGAAGGTGAAACGAACAAGATTGAAGCCACCGTGCACTGCCGCGCCGAAACATGCTCGCAGCAAAAGATCCCTGCGCCGGACTGGCCGAGCCGAACTGGGGTGTAGCGCCAGCAGCTGTTAGTCCTCTGGCCTACAGCAAGCTCCACTCCCTCACGCGTCGCCATTACCGCAAGCCAGCTTCATAACACTTTACCCTTTGCCTCTAGGCATTTGAGAAGAATGCACGCCACCACGCACGCCAGTGAACTGCCGCTGTTCTGGCGCACGACGACACGGGATCACAGTCAATCCTTGAGATCATGGCTGTCTGGCACTTTACTGAACAGAACCATTTGAACAAGTGTACACTAAACACGAGTTCACTGGGCGGGTCCCTTGAAACAACATGCAATAAACACCGCACCGCTAGACAGCACGTTTACGGACAAACACAATCAAACACTTAACCGAACAGCACTTCACTAGACCAGCCATAAAAAGGTGCAAATAATGACGCTTTACTGGCCAGACCATTTAAGTCAATGACTACACTAACATAAGTCACATTAGTACTAAGAGCACGACCTCTTCTGCAAACACATATTACGCACACACAACGTCAAGTGCACTGTCCGCGCCCCCCACACGACCATGCAGAGCTACACATAGATCTACATACTCACCACACAAAGTTTTCATTATTAAGAAAAGTCAGACCTACTGGCTTGGTCAATGCCGGCTTGCTCTTCCTCAGAGGTATGTTGTGTTACAGTTGTGTAGAACCTAACTGCCTTTGTCACAACCGCCACGCATTTCAGGGTGTCAAGGAGTTCTGCAGACCATAGTGTGAAAATACAAAATAAACAAGACATGGTCTTACAGGGAAAGGACATTGCATGCTACTAGACATTTTATACTACATTCAAATGAGATCTTTTGGAAAAGATGACTAGAGCTGTAACCTTAGATGTAGCCATGTTATGTGTTGCGTGTGGACTGCTCTGCAATTGGTTTGCCAGCAAAATGTGTGGTTGTTGTCATCAACGGAACTTGGCATCGATATCCCCTTGTTCTCTTACCGCTTTGAAGCACTTCACTTGTGTATAAGCGCTATACAAATAAACAATTACAATTGGGCTCGGCAAATAACATGGAAACACAGCACTAAAAGTGAAGCGAACAACATCAATCTGCGTGACAACCTAACCCTTGAGCAACTGACTGCAGTTTATGGCTCTGCGGTATATTACATTCACACTGCGTGTGCATTTTGCACAAATGTGGTCATCATAACATGTTTAAACTGCATGCTACAGAGGTCTGGACATACAGGATGCACAGTACGTTGCATTAATGCAGACTGACAGTACATGATGGATATTATACATTTGGTATTGCAGGCACATTGTACTTTTTTGGCAGAGTTGACCAACCTTATATTTAGCAATTGTATATTTTGGGTGTGGGATGATGTGCGCTTTGCGGTCAGTGAATATGTGGTGAGCTGGCACTGATGGAACTAGGTGTGGGACTCAGCAACCTAATATGGGGACGCTGCAATGAAGGCGACGCGGGCAGCGTCTATGAACACACCTAACCACGGAGGCACGGACTGCAGTTGAGGAACCCGCAGTATTATAAGATGCACATGTTGTGAACATGCACAACGTTATCAACTCAATGGCAGATTTGTGCATTGCCCGCAAGATGGCTGGACGTGGCTCCCAGCTCCTCAGCAGTATGTACATAAATGCATTGGAAGCTAACTAGCCATGGGAGCAATCCCCACAACCCATGTGAAAGTCTGCTACCGTGAACTATCCTCCCTGGTGACAGGCTGACTGAGCCCCTCCCTACCCAGTCTTTAGTGAAGTGGGAGAAGGTCCACAACTGGGCCCTAGCGACTGACTGACAGCTGTGCTGCCACGGCCACCGTAAACTTCTTTAATCTCCTAGGATGTCTCCCATCTGGCCGCGTTGCCTGATCCACCTTAAGCTTTCCAAGCCCCACCGGGCCCTTTGTTCTGTAAATGGGCTGACATACTCCCCCCCCCCCCACCCCGTCTCCCCCATACCGCTGCAGTGCTTCGGGGGACCCATTGCGGGTTTGTGGTTGATAACATTGCATTTAAAAAGTATTGGTTTAAGAACTGGAGCAGGGATGTATGCTGCCCACATCAAGGCGCCATCTTGGCACGCCAGTTCCTTTACAATGAGCTCAGATTCCATGTTTTAGTGCAAACCTTGCATCCCTCCGCCGATGGCGCCTTGGATAACTGCCTGGCCTTATTGGTAGCGCTGGGTCAGATTGCTTTAACAAAACTCATGTTCCATGTCCCCTTACCAATTCTGCTCCATCCCCTTAACTACACACACACACACACACACACACACACACACACACTTGGTAACACAACTGGAATCTGTGCAACCTTTGCAAGACACATGTGTAGCTCTTTACCTCTAGCCAGGGCGGCCAGCATCTAGCAGGGTGGCCAGCATCTAGCAGGGTGGCAGGGCCCACATCTTGCTCATGCTCCTGGCGGATCACACGATCGTGTGAAAGGTCTCCCAGAGCAGTGCCAATGGTTAAAATTCAGAAACCGTCCACCCAGCCCCTTTTTTTTTCTTATAGTTGGTCTCCCCAAGTGAGAGAAGCTATGCCCAGACGTGGGTTCTTTGCCCACTGTGCCACAGGGTACCAAGCTGCACATCACTGATGAGGCCCAGCATGGCCAATGCATGGCTGGGGATGCTTGCGTTTCCATGCAGAGGGGACGTGGCCTACCCTTCTAGGCTGGACTGCTACCATTGGGGTGGCAGTACCAAACTGGTTTGCCTATGGCCTTCCCCTTCTGCCATGGCGGAGGCAGGCTAAAAAGCAAATGGTATGAAAGTTTGACAAGCGCATTGTTAGTGGTTAAGATCATTTCAAGGCCTTCCACACAGCACTTTTTTTTCTTACAATCTCAAGATTGGCTTGCCACAATTGGATAATGCCACACGCCCCAGCTGGACTGGTACCTGAAGAGCAGGGTAAAACCTGCAGCCAGTAGCAGGCCACTAAACCAGAGTGATCAGGCCTGAATCGCACCATAATATGGCCCTCACGGTTCACCACGGTTAGCTTGTGTGGAGGAAAGCCTTATCTCCGAAATGCATCACCTTCTACAGCTTTAAACCTTTCATTCTGCGTCCTTGTGAGGAATTCGACCATCTGCATAGGGAGTGTGCACTCGCCTGGGCTGTTTTTATATATTTTCTTAAAGGAATGGAATGTTGGTAGGTAAACCTCCGGGAAATGTGTGGGGCTAATCTGCACACATTTCCCAATGCTCAACGCGCAACAAACCCATAGTCAAGTGTATTCTGGGGGACTCAGCCTACCGGCACAGTCCTCAGGTCATGTTCAGCTGGAATGTCACCGCCATGGGTACATCAAAGCATCTCAAGAAGGGGGAAGGCAACACCTTCCTCTGGCCATGCCCAGCCTAATTTAAATATCAAAGGCTACATGGATCCGCCCTCTCTATTGTCTAATTTCTACTGGTGGCAGTGCATACTGAGAAGTTAATTGAAACAGGCCTGCGATAGGCCTGATTGTAGAACTGACAAAAGGGGACAGGAAACCCAAACACCTCTTTTGATATGCAATGTGTCAACTTGAAGCTAGTTCCCACCCCTCTGTATGAAGGGCAGTAAATGTCATGTCTGGGTCAACTGCTTCCAGAGAGAAGTAGTATGCAAGTTGATAAAGGCCAAAAAAGTCTGTTCTCGCCAAAAACTTTGAGGGGGACCTGCGCTTTGATCAGGAGTCACAGAAAACTCAATTAACGAGAGAGACACTTTGATCCACAACAGACAGGAAGATGGGTGGGACTTAGTAGTACATATTGTCACCCCCTACCTTTCCTCTTGCAAAGCACTCTGGTTATGACCTCACACATAACAGAAGATTGTTGGTGGGGACCCAGGATTGGTTAATTAAGGTAGGCTTTGCCTGCACCAATCGCTGGAGACCATTTGGCTTTAAAAGAGGGCTGAGCCCCTCTCTTAGCAGATCACCCGGCAACTCAAAGGAGTAAGAAGGCCTCATTTGGACCCTGGATGAAGGTACAGTCTGCCTTACAGCTTCTGCCAGTGAAGGAAGGCCAGGATTTCCAAGAGGGAAACAAAATCCCTCCCCTAAACATCTCCCAGGAAACAGAGGAAGATACAGGACTCGGAGGACCCGTCCAGCAGCTCCAGAACTGCTACCCAGCCAGCACACAGCGTGCCCTGCTAGGGTCTGCCAGGAAGCTTCCTAGATGGGAAGTGCCAGAGAGTCTCTGAACAAAGGACAAGGCAGTTGCCTGCAAATGCTCTCCTCATATTTGGGCCGTCGCCTTAAAGGATGACACATGCCCAGCGAAGAAGCTAGGAGGAGTGCCATAACAAGCATCAACCAGCGTCCATCTTTTAAGGACATTTTTGAGGCAGTCAAGCCCTCGAACCGCGACCAGCTGCACCACTGACTGTTGTCACGCTGCAGTCACTAAAGTCGTCCGAGACACGTCAACCAGCGTTCCTGATCTGCCAACCAGCACAGGGACAACGATTCTTGACCCCGAGCCACTTGTGTAGGCCAGCCTGCAGCCATCCGTCGCACCTTGCTTGCCGAACTGCCTGCCACCTGATACCCGCATTTGTCTCCTGTCTTGAACACTGTCGCAGGATCTGCAGGGCGTCCTGGGACCGACTTGACGCTGTCGAGCATCAAGATCACCACAAGCACCAAGTACATTGTGATTCTGTCCCCCTAGTCTTTCTACAAGGGCCCCTAGTGTCATTTACGACCCCTTGTTCCCTTGGTGCTGAAACTAAATAACCATGAACAGTTAAGACTGATTGCTTTACCGACTACCCTCCTGTCAGTTTCCAGAGTGCATCCCTTTCATTCGTGAAACTGTCTGTCCTATGTGTTCCTTTACAGGGTGGGTTTTATTTTGTAGTGTGCTAGAACTGTCTGCTGTAATAATAATGAAGTCGATATTTGTATACAACCTTGACTGGACAGTCCCTTTTTTTTCATTGGGTAATAATTGTATTTCGCTGTGTTGCAACTAACCAATAATCCACAACCTTGCATTGATAAGCCTGCCATTCCGTCCACGTTATCAACATTGGACAAGGAGGTTTATAATTTACTTGTGTTTACAATCTGTTCGGATACCTTCTGGTGTACTAGAGGTGTGGGGCTGATTGATGGTTTAGAAACCGGGATTCATACCTGGACCACTGGTGCCCAGGAAGTTGATCCGTCGCATAGCCAGAGGGAAGGAAGTGTAGCGCAAAAACAACACCACAGTTGGATGCTAAGGGGCACCAACAGTTTTGAAGCCAGTAGGAGGATGGGGAGACATGATGGGCCTAGACGTTCTTCTAAGCAGAAGATTTTTTCTTTGGGTTGTCTTTTTAATGATAATAGTTTGGTTTCGTTTTTTACAGTGAGGGGATGGGATGCATCCCCTGATCTTCGCAGGAACCAGCACACAGTGGGATGTCATGGACAGTTTCAGTAGTAACTGCTCCCACTGTGGGGCCTTCACACTGGAAGCTGCCCTCACTGCACTGCTGCAATGACATCACACCAACATTGGCCGATGCTTTCAGAGCAGTGATACAGTGGCGGCAGGACATAAGGCCGTGTTATTGGGGATGCTCTCCATTTGTAGCAATGACACAATAGGCGCCCTGCTCACTCCATTGACATCGCACTAGGAGCTCTCCCCGCTACACTGGCATCGACCTATGTAGGGGCTCGGTTCATTCCATATCGATGACGCTGAGCTTTGCAAGCCAGTGACATCACACCAAGAGCAGACCTTAGCCCAGCTGCCATCTCACTGAAAGCTGCCCTCATTGCAGTGACAGTATGCTGTGCATTGCTTACCGCAGCCACATCAGGCTCTTCAAGCTGCACTACTGGCCAGCTGCAGTGCTATTATGCTGGCAGCTGCTCCCTCTGCAGTGACACCGCACTGGTTGCTGCTAATGCTGCAGTGAAATCGCACTGGGAGCTACTCTTACTACAGTGCTATTAAGCTGGCAGCTGCTCTCTCTGCAGTGACATCGCACTGAGTGCTGCTGCTATTGCTGCAGTGACATCACACTGTTAATGTTAAAGGATATTTGTACCGCACACTATCAACACCGGAGTGGTCCCCTGGCGCTTTCGCGGCTCTGAAAAGGGAGGGGGGCGAGTTAGTGGGAACGAGCGGGATAAGTGCAAGAGAGCAGTGGTGTGCTGTTGGCAACCTCAGCCCGGTTAACACTGTTCACTGGTCTTGGGGTGTTTTCCGATAGGTAGGCGTTGTGTGCTGTTGTGCAAGTCCATGTGTGGTTTGTTTTGTTGTTGCGGTGTAGTGAAGTTTGTGCGGTTTGTTGTGCTATAGGGTTGTGGTTGTGTTTGGTTAGAGTTTGAGAGGTGTATGCAGAGGGGTGAAATTGTTAGTAGGTTGGTTATTGGCATCGCTTTCTAGAAGTGATATGCTAAATTTCCACGTTCTTTCTGGGTGTGACGCGTGAATCTCTGCACGTCCATCTAGATCCGGCAATGGTCGATATTAACAATCCCATCCAGTCATTCACGCAGGCTGCCGTTCACATTCCCATCCAAGCATGGCACATGCCAACACTCGCAACTATGTCCAGGCGCGGCATCTGCCATCATTCATAATTCCGTCCGGCACGGCGCGTGCCAACGTCCACAACTCTGTCCGCATGTGGCAACTGCCAACATTCACAATTCCATCCAAGTATGACACTTGGTAGCGTTCATGGAGTGGGAGCTACTCTTAGTACAGTGCTATTATGCTGGCAGCTGCTCTCTTTCATGGGTGGAGCCAGGCATGGGCTTTGGAGGGCTAAAGTCCCCCCCACTTTGATGCAGCAGGCATCACTCTGCTGTGAGGCCCAGCCTGTACTCAGACGGCAAGAACCTATGACATTTCTCTCCTCGGAGAGCGGTGTATTTACTTACTTTTTAGTAAGCAAATACACAGCTCTCCGAGGTGAGAAAACAGTAAGTGAAGTGAACGTAGAAGCAGAGGACAAAAGCCTGCCCAGGGGATATCAGTAGACCCCTCACACCCCTATGCTGTAGCTAACGGCTTAACTGCTGTCTCAGCTTTTACATGGCCCATGTTTAAGCAATAATTAGCATTAACTAAAAAAAGTGTATTTGTGTGCATG
This sequence comes from Ambystoma mexicanum, assembly GCF_040938575.1. Classification (NCBI taxonomy): domain Eukaryota; kingdom Metazoa; phylum Chordata; class Amphibia; order Caudata; family Ambystomatidae; genus Ambystoma; species Ambystoma mexicanum. The sequence goes on along the minus strand of NC_090921.1, from coordinate 1,055,692,978 downwards.
CATGGATTGTATGTATGCATGCATGCATGCATGTGTGCATGCATGCGAGGGAGTGTGCAAGTGGGTGTATGCTAGTAGGTGTTTGCAAGTGTGCACATATACGAATGTATGCAGTGTGAATGGTGTACATGGGTGTGACTGCGAGTGTTAATAAGAGCGCAGTGTAAATGTTCTGGGTGCACGTGTGAATGACTGATCAGCTGTGTGGGTGTGTGAATATTATATATATATATATACACACACACACACACACACACAAGCTGGGGCCTGGGGAGGGGCATTGGAACATGAACATTTTCTGCCAGGATCATGGCATGTTTTACTACCGTTTTTGGGCAAAGGAAAGCCAACTTGAGTGTTATAATGTGATGGTGGGGTTGGAGTGGTGGGGTGGGGAGGGTACTACAGTGGGGCTGGCCTGGCTGGTTCTTATTGTTATAGGGAATGCTGCACTCGCATTAAGAGCAAAGCCAACGTGATTAGTTTTCTTACATGGGGGAGGGCATGTTTCCTTATTTTACCTTGGCTTATTTTTACTGGTGTTAAAGGTCAAAGGCGACATAAATATTCTTATATGGGGGATATAACATGAGTGCAACATAAGTGTTCTTATATGAGGGGATTTGTATAATGATAAAATGCTATTTATATAGTGCTTTCGCCAAAGCGCTGTGCAAAGAACATATTTACATAAAATGCGTCACCCAACCGAAGTCTGCACTCCTTTATCAAGCTTTGTAGTATGAATGGTTGAGATGGCCTTGCCAGGATTTTAACCTGCGAATCAAACTCTGATTGCAACAGCAAGCGCTCAGTCCGCTGAGCTATATTACCGGCTATCCAGCAAGAGCATGTTTTCTTACTGTGGCATTGCAGCTTATTGCTGGTGTTAAAGCCAAAGGCAACACAGGTGTTCTTACATTGGGGTGGGGGCATTGGTGCAGCCTGCAAGACAATGTTTTTTTTTTTACTGTGGCATGGGATTTTTTTTACTGCCGTTAAGGAACAAATACAACATGATGAGAGTTCTTATATGGGGAGTGGGGGATTTGTGTAGCCAGCAAGGATATGTTTTCTTACTGTGGCACAGCTGTTTAGTTTACTGGCATTAAGGCAAAGCCAACAGGAGTATGTTCTTACATGGGAATACTGGCATGTTTTGTCTGAGCAGCAGAAGCATGCTTTGATCTAGTATTGTTACTGACATGATGGACACAAACATGAGTATTTTCCTATGTGGGAATAGTGGCGTATTAGGTGCACGAGAATGGACATGTGTGGGCACAATCGATTTGAAAATCTTTTTTACACTTGCAAAGTACTGGCATATAGTGGGCAAAAGCATTATGAAAATGTGTTTGAAAATGCTCCTGTGTATGGTTGATGACTTGGCATCTAATGCACGTTTTATCGCTTACCCTACAAAACTGATGGTAAACTGTGTGGCTTTTTACCTAATTTATCACAGAAATTGTACTGTAAAATGCACTATTTTAACCTGTTACCTTGAAAGTTTTCTCAAGGGGCAACCCTCATGATCAGCTCATCCTCCCTCACTAGGCTCCGTCACTCCTGGGCATTTGGCCGGGGGCAGAACAAGCGCCCTTCCTTCTGTGGGCTCTTCGCTCCAGGTCCCACTTGCTACACAATCGTGGCTATGCCTCTGGTGAGTTGGGATGAAAGATGCGGCCAAAGGCAGGTATATCATCTACTCAGCCTCCTGAGCTTGGGGAGCAGGGCTTGGGGGGTCAATAGCTCAATAGGTTTAATGCCCCATCTCACTAACAGTTCATACAACTGACTTCCAGCTACCCTAAAATGTTGGGGTTGGCTCCACCCCTGTGGATATACGTTCACAATTTGCATGCGGAAAAGACTACATCTTTTTTTTCCGGTTAAAATGCGGGGGGATACCCCCCCCCCACCCTTACTATTCCGCTTACCCCCACACCCCAATCCCCAATATTTCTTAAAAATCTCCCCAAAATTGGAGAAATAAGATGCGGTCATTTCTACTGGATACCACCCCGTGATCACTCTGCAGTGACGTCAGACTGGGAGCTGCTCTTAGTGCAGTGATATTATTGCTGGCAGCGGCTCTCTGCCGGGACACCCCGCTAGGGGCCGCTATTGCTGCAGTAACATCACACTGGGAGCTGCGTTTCATATCCATGACGTCACCCTCGGAGCTGCTTTCACTGGAGTGGCAATAATCTGGCAGACACGTCTACAGTACTATCACGTTTGTCTAAATAACACCGAGTTGACACTTTATGAGAAAAGATCAGTGAACCAAACCTTTGGAAAAAGAAAAGGAGCCAGGCATAAGAACAGTACAGACGCAGCCCAGCCTCTGGAACTGAAGCAAATGAAAACAAAAACAGGACTAAGTAAGAAAATACATTGAAATATTTTAAATAACAGTCGCAATAGGGGGCGTGTCTTTTTCTCATGACTCGTCACAAGGATGATCATCATAACTGCGGACAGAAACTGGGGTGAAAGCGCAGGATGAGCCGCATCCGGACAGACAGCATGTGTGGGTGATGGACAGGAAATTCCATAACCAACCTACTCTTACAGAATACCGCGTGGCGCAGGGCTCCAGTCGAGGAAACACGCGGATGGACGGCGTCCGCCCACTTTTTTTCAAAGGGTGGACGCCGTCCTCCCTGTGTATAATTAATTTAAGAAATTAAAAAGTGCCGCCGTCACTTATCAAGAGACCCGTTTTCGGGTTTCGAACCCAGGCCCTGTGGTTGAGACACACGAAACTGTGCATGAGTTAAGAATCTCTAAGCAAATGGGATTATAAAACGCCCATTGAATCTTTGCTGTACAGGATGTTTTCTTACACGTTTTAAGACAAGCAGTGTGCACCGTTCCTATTTAGCCAGTACTATTTTAAGAAAACATCTTGGCAAATGCATCTTTGCCCTGTGCACTTCCTTGAGTTGAGATAAAAAAAACGAAACATGCTCATTTCTTTCCATTTACGTTCACTGCCTCTGAACTCCCCCCCCACCCCCCCCCCTTTTGGAAATATTTTAGGACTCCAGTCTTGACGTCACCGCTTCATGCGCCTGTAAATAAAAGCATCCCCTGCACATGTAACAATGGTGCACATGTTATGCGCGGTGGAGAGAGCAAGGGAAAAGGGTGGAGACAACCACTAAAAATGTAACTCGTGACCATCAGACTATACATGTGTATCTCAGCCGCAGGTTCAACGACCCACTGAGGTATCTCAGTAAACGCGTGTCTCTGAACATAGGGCCAGGAAGGACAGTGGGTTGTCGCCATTCACTCTCTTTCCGGTCCCACATCTTGCCAGGCAGCAGGGCAGGCACACCACCTTCCTCCCGAGGTCACGCAGAGGTTATCAGGCCCAGCGGGAACAGCCTGACTCCAGGCTCTTATGATGTCGCCTCGGTGGGACCACGAGGCCGCTGATGCGGATTTCCCCAGACAGGAGGTTGCCAGAGCAGTTCCCTAGCCCAGTTCTCAGCAGGGCGAGGGCGGCTCGCTTCCTGGACCAATCAACTCGAGGGCGCAACTAACAAGTTTTGTTTTCTGATAGAAGAAACGCAGGATAAAGCGCCAACGATTTTGGGAATGGGCTGGAACAAGAAGGAGCGGCGCTCCAGCAAAAAACGTTCTTGCCGGAGCGCCGCTCACCGTCCCCCAGACCCAGGGGTCCCCACATGACTCACCCAGAGTATCGAGCAGGCCACTTGCAGAAGAGACGGCACAAGTGCCATCTGAAAGCAGTCCGCTCGTTACATTACACGCACAACCACTTTTTCAACTAGTGGAAGGCTCGGCACTGCAGACAAACTGCCAAATGCTCCCATGCAGTGGTGCAGCTGTCTTGTTCTTAATTATCGGATGCGTGGGCGGACGCACGCAGGCACTTCCCCATGCTAAAGGATGATGTGCACCAGACCCACCAATCAATACTTAGTTCACAAACTCACAACTCCTCCCACCGCCCCTGCCTCACAAAATCCAACTTCACACTGCTCCTCCTCCTGCCTCTCACCCCGTTACCTCCCAGCAAAGCCTTCCCACTCAGCTCAGCCACCAAATTAGTATAGATGTCCTGCAATTTACAGACATCTCTTTATTAGGGTGAATATTGTGACCAATCAAAACAGAAGAGTACATTATTCACTTAGAAGGCCTTCTTACTCAATGTTAATAAAACTTAATAAAAAAAGGCTTTCCTACTGAAGAAGTGTTTACCATTTAAAATTGAGGACATTATGATGTTCCCATAATCCTCTTTGCTTTTATGCAAATCGCTAGTATTGGGTTCTAGGAAGATACTGTGTTACGAAACAAGGTCGGGGCCACCTTCTCCTTCCCATGGCCCCACCCTATTCCAACAAATGTTTTCCATTTCCAGCACTGCCAACGATACTTCTGCGGACTGTGTTGCCAGGTCCCTCATGCCGGCCCAGTGTAGTGCTGCCGCTAGATTCACAGCTGCCTAGGACCACACAGGATAGCCTCTACCCCTAGAAATAGGCACGACTACCCGCGGTGGGCAAAATTAGCCTGTACAAACGTTGCTTTTCATTTCCTGTGGTGAAAGCAGTATGGGGACGCAGCGCGGGAGAGAATGCCGCTTACTGCTGGGGCCACGCGCCTCTAACTTGACACAGAGTGCTGCGGGTCTACAGGAAGACCGAAGTGTCTCCATTTCGAGGCACGCCACAGAAAGGCTCAAGAGGCTGGGGCGATGCCCAGAAAATGACTGTGGCATCACCAAAAGTCCCAGATCTGGACCCTCTGGCCCCACCAGGCATCCATACTTTGGGTAACCCTTTTGGTGTAATGCTCCAGAAATCTATGGTGTCATACTGTGTTCTGAAGTGACAGTACAGAAATACATTTTGTGTGTCATGTTATGCTGATATGCTTTTGGATCGTGCATACTCGCCACTGCAGTAGTCCTGGACTCCTTGTATATGGGTTGCAAGTAGATCAGTTTGGTAGTCTGCACATCAAAGTAAACCCTCACATATTTTCTTTATATGCCATCGTTTGCAGTACACCCTTTTCTGCAGCAAGTGTAAGCATTTTCTGTTTATTACTGCCCCCTCATATTCTGCTGGCTCCAGTCAGTGCTGCGCTATGAAAAACACCACACAGAGCGATATCGGCTGAAACCTAAGGCGGGGAGGGGCCTAACTTTGGCAACACGTCTAGTGTGCCTACTGGGTAATAAAATCTTGCCAACATAATTGTAAACCCAGGGGCCCACGCTAGTTTTGGCCAACTGCCTGCATCCTGGTCTTGGGTAGACAATGAAGGGGAGTGGCACTGCTCATTTGAAGTAGATCGGCCCGTCAGCCGCTGACGGATTTACAGGGGCAACTTTGAGGCTCGGCCTATGGGGCTTAGTCACAGACCGGTCTAAACATGGCACCAGGCAGCAGAGGCGTAGCCAGGATTGTCTAACAAGTGGGCCCACTGCAGTGACATTAACATCTGTAAATGCCCACACCGCACTGCTGAGTAGGCATTTAGAGTGTGTGTGGCCCTTCCCTGCTCAGGCCTTACCGGTCTACGTTTTTGCCAGGCAGATGTGCAACTGGGTGAAATATTCAGGGGGCGAGGGGGTGGGAGAAGCCAACCCTTCAAATGTTGGTAGAGGGGCTAACTTCAGAGACTGTGGGGAGGGGAAAACATACTTGCTTGAGGGTTTATAACTTCTTTACACATTCTAAAGAGACTTCTGTTGAAGCTTCAATGTTACAAGCAGTTCATTATCTCCACGTCTGAAACGGTATTACCCAAATTGACCTTTTACAACTGACCTTTTGCACAATTGACCTAATTATAGTGGTCCTAATTGACCTTCTGCACAATTGACCTTTATATTATTTTAGTTATTTTACATATGTATTGGGTTGGTTTTGGATTATAAATGTAAGGTGATTGGGTGGGGGGTTGCAGGGGTTTTTGGATTGGCTGGGGATTGCGGGGGGTCCCCCCCCCGCATATGTGTCCTAATTGACCTTCTAAATTAGGTAAATTCTCCCGAGGTCAATTGTGAAAAGGTCAATTAGTATACAACCTCTGAAACCCCAAACTTAAAGTCTGCAGGGACAATGAGCTGTCTCCCTCCCTAACCTTCCAACCACTTCCCGGGCATGCAAGTACCAACACCCCATCGCGATTTCAATGGCCTAAAACGTATGCCTAAGAATCCAGGTGCTATCGAGGAAATGAGCACGGTTTCTTGCCTGTGCTCGACCCGGTCTTGCCACGCTCTGTAGGTCAGCCAGGTCAAGTCACCATAACCCAGCATTTCAGGGTGGTGGGAGTGGCTGAAGTCCAATCTGCCCAATGATCGTTGAGCCACTGGGACCAGGCTTCTCAAAACCGCCATGCAGAGCTGGAGAGGGAATATAGTTTCCTGCCAATTCTTGGGGAAAGGTGAATTTGCAGCTCCCAGGGAAGGCCCTTGGGTAGGCTAGTGACACATTCTATCCCCCAAACCTGAATTTGGCTGCAAAATATTTTGTAAACCTAAATAATCACTAGTACTAACCTGTACCAGGTTTTTGTACGAAGGTCATGTGCCATCAGAATGGGGTTGGAACTTTACAATATATGCTTTATATGAATTGGTCAAAGCCATTTATTCACTTTGCTGACAGACTTTTTGGAGGTGGGTCAAGGAGGGGAAACGTATGTCCACTTGAGTGGTTCGATTGGCCTCAACTGAGCTCGGGGTACATCTCTGTCTTTGGCTGGGGCCTCCCTCTGGAACAGCCTCCCTGCCACTCTAAAACTTGAGGAGCTCCATCTCTGGTTCCGGAAGCACCTCAAGACCTTCCTCTTTGCTTCTGCCTTCGCCCCCCCTCTCCTCCGCTGATCTGTTCTCTCTTGGCATTGTGCACTTGGCCGCCCTCTGACCTCCGGGCCCAGGTACCTTTTCACCCTCCCGCACTGCTCCAGGCCACTCCTTGCACTGGGGTCTGTATCTGTACCCATACAGTGTCCCCGCCCCCTTTTCTGCACTCAGACCTACCGTGTCTGCTGCCTTAAACCCAACACTTGCCGGCTGCACTATCACTGTTTGTTGCCCTTATTATTTATTCATTATTATTTATTTATCTGTTTCTCCTTTGCTCCGCACTTTCCACTTCTCCCCCTTTCCATGCACCCCCCCTCCCATGCACTTGTGTGTTCTCAATGTCGCTGGGCCTTTTAAGATCGTTGTTTTGTTCTCCCATGTTCCCCTCCCTTGCCTTGTCACGCCCTGAAACACTCAATATCAACCTTCCCCTTAGTGGAGACATCCATTGGCAGGAGGTGTCAAGTGTGTCCACGGCATGAACATCTCCAACCATGGTCCCTAAGAGAAAACTGAAACAGATTACAAAGAACTCCCATTTAGAACCACTGCACTGAAATAGATGTGTGGGTATCCTGAAACTATGGAATGGGTTTGGCTCTTGAAGACCTGGATATCCCCCGGCGGGCTCTCGTCTTTCAAAGGAATTGCCAGTACTTGATCTCAGCACCAGCCTTAAAACAGTAAGAGACTGCCTTTTTAGTCTACCTGGGCTAACAGTACAGCTTTGGAAATACTGTACCACAAGCCCATACACAGAAAGGCTGTTTTAAGTGAACCCATATCCCCATAGGGAAGACATGTAATCTACCATGGGACAGTGGACAACACAATGATTAAACCAACATCAAGGAACCTTCCTATGTATTGTGTGAATCCACATGGTATGTACCACAACAATTTCTCATAAAGTTCAATACTTCTGGAATAGGTCTGGGGCTACGCTAATGTTGAGACTGTGGGGACTCGGGGCTAGCTAGCTTTTTGGTTGTACTCCTAGGCTTCTATCCGAGGCTACAACCAAAAAAACCTGGGGCTATAGCCACCTCAGCAATGCCTCTGGTTTGACCCTTTGGCTTAATTTGTTTCTTTTGGATTTAGCATACGATCTTTCCTCTGGTGGTCTGGTTTCATAGTGTTTTCTTGCTTTGCAGTCCAGCCTGCCGTGGTGGGGTTTCTCTCTTTGATGATTTCTTCAGCTCAGTATGTTAAAGAGATATGTTTTTAATAGCTTCTTTAATTGGAGGTGATCTTCTGCCATTTGTATTTACTTTGGGACTGTGTTCCAGAGTTTCACCGCTACGCAGGAGAACACTGTTCCCTAAATTTAAGTTTTGCGTATTGTTTTGGTTCGAGGTGGATGTCGTTGCTGGATCTTAGTGTCAGAGTTTGTTCGTAGATGGTGATTTTTCCTGTATGAATTCCACTCCTTGGCCATGAATCCCTCTGATTGTTCTGCTGAGAGTTTTGAAGAAGATTCGTTTTTTGACTGGTAGCCAATGTTGTGTTCTTGGTGCTGGGATAATGTGTTCTCTTCTAGTGAGTCTAAGGAGTAGTCTTACTGCTGCTTTCTGACTTCATGGTAGCTTCCTCATGAGGTATTCTGGCATTCCGAGGTAGATGCTGTTGGCATAGTCTATTCTTGACATGACGAGAGTGAAGACGGCAAGTGTTCTGTGTGTGAAGGAGAGGTAAGGAAGTATTTTCTCGATCGTGTTTAGGTGGAAGAAGAATTTCTTTACTACTGCGTTGACTTATGGGTCTAGTGTTAGTTTGTTATCCATTAGGATTCCAAGATTTTTGACCACTTTGGATAGTTCTGGAGGGTTTCCAAGCTCGGTGGGCCATGGAATGTGACTGTTAAGCTGGTCGTTGGATGCAATCATGATTTTGGTTTTGTCTGGGTTAAGTTTAAGGCTATTGGTTCTCATCCAATGGTTTAGAGAAGAGAGGCAGTCTGTGAGTATTGGATTTTGTTCTTCGCTAGCATTGATTTTATAGATTTGAGTGTTATCTGCATAGTTATAGCAGGTGAGGCCATGTTTTTTATAAGGTTGATCAGGGGGTCATGTGGATGTTGAAGAGTAGCAGAGATAGAGAAGGATTTTAGCCAGCGTAGAGCTTAGGGTTTATAGTCAAAAAGTCGAAAACATAATGTCGAATAGCAAAAATGTCGAAAAAAAAATGTCGAATGTAAAAAAGTCGAAAAAACATACATATAATAGGAAAAGTCATAATTTCGAAAAAAAAATGTCGAAAAAAAATTGAAAACCCAAAACACTTTTTTTTTACCCAGATAGTAACATTTATTATGGGGGGGCCCCCCCCAACCCCCCCATCCCAAACCCCTACCCCAACCCCCCCCTCCTCCCCATCCCCCCCACCCCCCATAGATATACCTTTAATTATTTTAAAAAAATCTTTAATATAATATTAAATAATTAATTAATTATTTAAAAAACCATCCCAAACCACTATCCACAACCCCCCCCATCCTCCCCATCACCCCACCCCCCATGGAAATACCTTTAATTATTTTTTAAAAAAAAGTTTAATAAAATATTTATTATTAACACATAAAATCGAAAAAAGTCGAAAAAAAGTCGACATTTTTGTTTTTCGACTAAATATTTTCAACATTTTTACTTTCGAATATATTGTATTCGAAATTATGACTGGATACCCTGTTGCGGATCCCAATATCTTCTAGTCTTCGATGAGCGTATCCTGGTTGACTGTGTCGAAGGCTGAAGAGATCGAGTAGTATTAGTGCCTAGTTGACGTTGGAGTCTGCATTGGTCTTCAGATCGTCCCATATAGATAGTACACTTTCCGTTCCTCTTATGGCTCTGAAGCCTACTTGTGCCTCATCCAACAGCCAGTTGTTTTCTACATATGTACATCACCATCCAGTTCTGTTATATTTGTAACTCTTCCAATAGATTACATGCTATAAATGCTAAAGATGAGTCATGACAGCTGCGAAAAAAACAAAAGATCAACAGTAAGATGTCATACAAAGTCTGTGGTGTGAACTTAAGTCTCTTGTAAGTCCTTTCTAATCTTGAAGTGTCAATATTCATTTTAAACTTAAAGGTTCAGGACTGTGTTTAAAGGGTGAGGGGGACAAAATTGAAGACCTTTTATATCTGGAATTCCTACGTGCGCAATGGGTAGCTCTACTGTTATCAGATTTGTTTTGGTGCAATTACGTGCAAATATCGATTTCAATTATATCTTCCTGACAAATTTAAATAAGTCTACATGGCTTAAGTCTTTCTGGCGTAAATGAACACCCCTTTCCCAGTACTCTCATTTAAGCACCATTAGTGTAATGTAAAGAAGTCTTCTGTAGTTCACTTCTGGCATTTTGGTGGCCTTGTTTCATGCATTTCAGTGGGAAAAGAGGTGGAAGGTTAGCAGGGTACGAGGGAGCTGGGGAGGGCCACACCTGTGGTGGTGTCGATATCTTCATATATTTCAATGGCTGAGGGTTGGAGGCTCGCTCTATATAGAAAACATCATGATGGCCAGAACTCCCCAGAGAGTGCACAGGGAAAACATGAAGAATAGGCTGCCACCCATTTTTGCCTATGTTGTGAGCACAGGAGGGCACTGCCTAAAACCACCATTGGGCTACACACACAGTAGCCTGAAACCATTGGGAATGGCAATCCTGATTGCCAAAAGCAACCCAGAACTGTGGGGAATTCATTTTCTTAATGTCAAAAATGGAGGCAATACCGGTGCTCACCACTATCAGAAAGCCAGCGTTTTAAAACCACCAGACTTTTGTGTAAAACTGAACAAATGAACCCAAACCAGGCCAAGGAAAGACTTGCTAAGAGGTGGATACAATGTAAAACTATATTCTGAAATGACTTGAAGGAAGTAATTATTTAATTTATATATAAAAAAAATAGCTGCATGTAAGTTGGATTTGAATGTAGAAAACTTGGAACTAAAGTGACATTTAGCTGAATTCTGCCTGACAACTACCCCCGACAGGAGAAACCTGCTCAGCCACTCTTCCCAGGCCTAGCTGCATCCTGCTGCCCCTGCCAAAAGGAGATGACACCTCTCTGATTGGGTTAGGGGAGGAGCACCTGGGGACTGCAGGAAATTGAACAAAGCCCTGTCCTGGACTCAGGCAAATGTTATATTGGGGGGGTCGTAAAATGGCTTCCTCTTTGGAGAAACTGGGAGGGGCAGTGCCTGTGAGAGCCAGCTGAGCTTGGGGGAAGTGGATAAACCAGAAACTCCATGTGCTTGGGGGAAACCACACCCCTTTGGGCCAGAGCATAATTTAAAAAAAAGATGGATAATTCATAGTACGGACTTGTCAGAATTATATAAGTAATGGTGTTAGGACCCTGTGGTGTATTCTGGGGGGGTTGCTAGCGGAAAATAGGGTCTTACTCCAAATGTCCGCATGTTAAAAATCGGACACTTCATCAATTAATGTCCATACTCCTTGCGCACATTTGTGTAATCTTTGGTAAATGTCCGATATTGGTAAACCGACCAAAAAGCGCAAAATGTTGTCATTTCTGAATCCCAGCTCGCAGGAACATGGGGCTTGAACAGAGACCTGTCTTAATTCATCTGTAATATGTACATGTAAGGTCTGGGAAATATGTATTTGAATCAAATATAGATTTGTGGGCAAATTGACCAGAGGAGGATCCTCTGACCCATAAACAGACCTCATCATGATGACAATCCATTTCCTTCCCCCAATCATGGGAGAGGGGAGAATTGGGCCAATGACAAGTAGAGAGGGGCAGGCTCAGTTATGCCACGCACACACCCACTTTCTAAACACATAAAAGCAGGCAGTGCAGGACAGGTGGGGACATTCACTTTCCACTTTCTTGCGGGACGCTTCGCCGGGAGACTTCAGACTTCACATCCAGAGATCCAGACTTCAAATCCATCAATCTCCAGAACCTGTAGCAGAAATTAACTCCAGAATTTGTAGCACAGGCCTGAATTCACAAGCTGAATCCTCTTCAGCAGGCCTCAAAACCAACCAAACTATTCAACCGGGCGAGCTGTTTGAATTTTTTGCCAAGAACTTTTGCAAGAACCTGTAGCAGTAAGCAGAAAGCAGTGCGGAATCCGGAACCAGAGAGAACCACAAACCAGACCGTTGTGAGCAGAACCGGTGCTTGACAGACCCAGAGAGCAGAGCTGACCCAGATAGCCGGGACTTCAGAACCACCCGCCAGAAGTCCCGTCCAACCTGACCCGACCTTGACAGCTTATTTCAAAAATATAGTGTGAGTACTCACTGTGCCAAAACCAATCTCTTAGTTTAAAATAATCTAATCCAAAATATTTTAGCCTATTAGAACTGCCTCCTAGAATCGTGTCATTCTGTCATCTTTAAAACTGAAAACTGTCATCTGTCATTCTGAGCTTTAAAATTTCAAATCCGAAAAACTACCTTGACTAAATCGGCTGTATCTCCGGAACCGTTTGTGCTAGGAGCAAGTTTTAACTGGCATCTTAAAGCTAAGATTCTAGGCTTTCCAAAAAACCTAGAACCGACTTGCTACTCCTTATAGGGCCTCCGTAATTACGCTCGACGCACGCGATTACATTTGCCGCGATTTGACATTTTGCACAATTTCAGCCATGTGTAAAAATCAGCAGCTCCTTGCTTTCCTTTGCTAAAATTCGTTTTAACCTGCTAGTTACTCATAGAACATTGCTAAAGTGAACCTGAACTAATATAAACTAGATATCACCCACCCTGAACCCCCTATAGGGAATTAAAAGCCTTTTTAGCATATTTTTCACTTAATTGCAACCACATCAAAGTATCTTGCCTGTGTTAAAACTCATACCTGTTTTCCTCTAAGCTTGCTGGGGGGAACTGAATTATATTTGATTGCATTCCTGAGAAATGTGTGTCTTCTTTCCATCTCCTTATATTGCATAAAGTGGGGGAGTGAATTGTCAAGGAAAAGTGATTACATTGTCTTTTGTTGAAGCCATATCAAGTTATTTTCTGTACTGCATTTCATTCATCATTGCGTTTCCTTGAACCATATAAAGCATTCTTTACCACCTCATTCTTCTGTTCCTATTCATAAGTAACGAAGAACTGTGCTACTGTAGGATTACCTCTTGCTGATTACTGCTCATATTCACAAGTGTACTATCCATTATCAATTTATTTATAGAAGTGTGATATATATATATATATATTGTTTAATTTTTCAAATAAACCTTTTAAATTTGCAAAACAAGCCTACTTCTTGGCTCAGTGGGGTCAAGGGGGATTCTAAGAGAGGGGGGTTATACAAGGGTTCATCATCCAGATTATAACTTGCCATAAAAATACATAAATAAGGGCTTCCCTTGGGCATCCCAGACAAGGCACTGACTTAGTGGGATTGCTTGATTGGAGTCACTTAAAGAGTGGGGGCTCGTCTGGGATATTCTGGGTTAGATTTACCACTTTTGGAGCTTAATACAGTGTGCCAACTGACCGGATACACATATCCGGTTAGATCACCACGCTGTTTTACACTGTGAAAGCACCCCTCAAAAGAACGCTCTAAGGAAACGGTCTGTTTTGCAAAATAAAATACAAACTTCGGTAAGTCAGGAAGGAACTCAAATTCCAGAATGACGACCTTGGTAGACATGAAGATAGCTAGGGAGCACCTCTTACATGAACTGTTTGTGAGAGGTAAATGGTCTGAGCAGGACCAAAATGTAGGGTTGCAGGCGATCACACAACAGGTCACTACAACTGGGTCAGATATGTGGAGAGATCAGGGACCCTTACATGTGGCCCTGAGTGAACTATATATGGCTTCTAAGGCCAAAGATGAACACAATAAGATTGTTAGGATAGCAACATATTTGTATCTATATATGGGAGCCATGTAGGATAAATGTGCTGAAGGCCAAGATCTGGCAAATAGGCGACAGATTGCGTTAGAGAAGGCCCAATCTGATCTGGACTCTTCTGAGCAGAGGCTGCTCAGGAGCCAGGAGTCCGAAAATGACAGCAGACAGTACATCACTAAAATAAAGGAGGATATGGATATGCTGCAACAGGAAAAGGCTGACCAGGATAACAGATTTTTGGCCTTGCAGAAGGAGTACCAAGAAGGTTTGGACTCCCTACTGCAGAGCCAGAAAAAGCTGGAGCAACAACTGGACTTCAACAGGGCATGCACAGAGCAGGTAGCCACCCTGCAAATTCGATTAGACAGAGAGAAAGAGGAAAGCAATAAATTGATTCTGAAAGACCTGGATACCCAGGCAGAGTTTGATCAGGAGCGCCAGAAAGCTGGTGCCTTCCAAAGGCAAAGGGACGACCTGGCGGCACAGATGCAGACTCTTAGTCAGGAAAGGGACACCTTAGGCCAGGAAGTCTACCATTTAAAAAGAAAAACTGCAGAAAATCACGTGGCCCTCCAGGGGCTGGGTGACCTCCAAAAAGAGCATCAGAACTTGTTAGAGCACACCAGGAGGGTGGAAGAGGCTCTGGCAAGAAAGGAGCAGGCCAGTAGGGATGGGACGCAGGAGGTAGCCCTCCTTCAGCAAATACTGGCCCAGTACTCCAGGACCAATCAGGAGGCACAGAGAGAGAATGAGGCTATCTGCCAGCACAATGATAGGCTCCAGCAACAGGTAGCGATGCAGGAGAGACTGATAGAGTGTAGTAAGGCCTTAACTGAGGAACTGAAGGCGCAGGCTCTTGCATTGCAACACGGAGAAGGGGCTGACAGAGATGAATTTCGCTGGGAAAGGGAAACGCCTGAGCATAACCTCAGGAGCCCTAGTACCGGAGGCCTTCATCTCTCTCAGTCCCTGGACTCTGTCACCCCCATGTCCCCTGGCGCACATGAGCACATGGCCACAGGGATGGCAGATTACTATCCAGCCAAAAGTATGGGGCTCATAGACCAGTACCACCCAGGAATGGAGGGGCGGGCATCCGGGTATGGGCACCCAAGCACAGTGCAATTTAGTGGGGAACCCCAGGAGAGTAGGCCCATTAAGGGCATCCTGAAAACCTCTGCCCAGTTAGGTCAGTGGGGGGGTACCCATCAAATCCTGGCAGCAAGGAGGGATATGAAGACTCCTCTGAGCGTTACAGGACACAGAAGACCAGGTCCCCACATTCTGCCAGCCATTCCCAGGCTCGCAGAATCTGGGAAAACCTGGAGGATCAGACGGGCACCTCTGGGAGCAGTGCTTCGGAGTCAGAGGATGAATGGACCAGGGTTACCCGAACAAAAAAGGCCAATAAGGCAAAAAGGGCCTTGCTTAAGGACCCATTGAAACAAATAAAGGCAATAAGGAGTGTCATCACGCCTTATCATAAGAACGCCAAGTATTCTGTTTGGGAACACTTGGAGGGAGCTCTATGAGCAAATGATGGAGACTTTCGATTTGAAGGACAGCAGTAGCTGCATCCAGTACGTCAAATGGACATTCTCCCCAGAATACTCCAGTTTCTTTGCAGTGCTGGAGGACCAAAACCATTCAAGATGGTCCGCATATAGGGCGGCCATCTTGAAACATTTTTCTGTTCACAGAAATCCTCAAGAGGCTCGCAAGGCAGCCTACAATTTGCAATGCGGGGAGGATCAGGCCCCACAAGAATTTGTGCAAGAATTGAAGCATGCCTTTGCGCAGACCACCAGAAGGGTGCACACGGACAGCAGATAATTTGTCAATACTTTTTTCCATGCCTTGCCCAAATACATCATGACCCAGCTAGTGAGAGATTTTCACGAGAAGAGGTCACTAGACTGGGTCATTGAACAGGCTACCCGGATCTATGAGGTGCAGAAGCCCATAGAAAATAAAAGTAATGTGCAGAAAAACCCCAAAACCAACAGCACCCCTGCTGCTGCCAAGGTGGCAGATGTAAAGGTTGCCCCTGTTTTAGATTTGGAGATGGGGGGGCCTAAAAACCTGCCTGCACCAAATAATTCACAGCCCAGAAGGCCCTCTGGCCAGTCACAGACAGGGAGTCGAGGAGGTAATCCCACAAATGGGGTCCCCCGCTCCCCTGATTATGTAAGTCTCCGCTACAAGGGTAACGGACCCATCCTGGGTTATGTGTGGACTCCTCCAGCCCAAGGGGGGGGGATCCAGCCAAGCACCTGACCCAGGGAACTTCCCTCCTAACTTCCCCCAGGAGGGCAGAAATTCACCAAATCCTGGGCAGAACTTTTTTCCCAGGTATCCACCCAATTTCCAGCCCCAAAATCATCCATCCTTCTTTCCCCAATTCCCTGAGCCCAGACAACCTAATCCGGGAGAGGGGAGGCCAAGGGTGGAGGGGTACCCAAATCTTCCCAATCCGGGGTATTACCAGAGAAGGGATAGCTACCCTTCCCGGTATCAGCCCAGGGGAGAAAATAGAGCCCCGTATCAGCCTGAGCGGGTTTCACAACTTGAGCACCAGGTCCAAAATATGGCACGAGATCTGGGTCACATACTGAGGGCTCAAAAGAACCCTCAGATGAGCATGCCACCCAAACTCTGGGCCTGGTGCTCCAGAACAATGACGGGGGCAGCACCCCGATAACCCACCGGTTCCCAGGTAGGAGGCACAAGGGGAAGGTGGGTGTAAAGCCTTGGAGGAAGCTTCCTTCCCAACTTGTAAACAGCCCCTGGAAAACCAAGAACCGGAAACAAAATCTCCTACCCCTGAAAGTCTGCCACCCAAAGAGCAAAGAGGAGGTAGGAGAAACAAAGGACCCAAACAGACCCACTTTGTGGAGGAGGTACAGGTCTTCCAATTTGAGGGAGAGGGATCCTCAGAGGATGCTGGGAAAAGGATCTTCTCCTTCAGAGATGGGGGAACTCCTCCCAAGGAAAAATGGGTCCCAAGAGATTCCAATCCAGACTGGGTGGATGTGGAGATTGAGCTGTCACCGCCCATCATCCTATCCCAGAACCAACAAAACCAAACTTCCCTGGTTCAAACCCATCCTGGTGACTGCTTCCAAAAAGGCAGGGGCGGCCCAGAACCGGAACCAGGGGAACCTAAAACCGAATCAACAGACTGGGTAGATGTGGGGATTGAGCTGTCGCCGCCCATCATTCTATCCCAGAACCAACAATACCAAAATCCCAAGGGTCAAACCCATCCTGATGACTGCCTCCAAAAAGGGGGGGGGGGACGGCCCAGAACCCGAAACCATTTCCAGTTGTCAACTTTTTCTTTCAGATTCCCTAGGCTTTTCACAGAATTCTGCCCAAATCTCTTTTCTCGCAATGTCCAAAACCAGAAAATTAGCCCACCAGTTGTCCAAAAATGTGCATTATCTGTGCCCCCTTGAGGAGAAGGAGGGAAGATAATATGCCCCGGTACAAGTACAGGGGAAGGGTACAATTTCAGCGCTGGTGGACACTGGATCTCAAGCTACCCTTCTGTCCAGAAGGGCCTTTGATGAACTGAATTTAGGAAGGGGAGAGAATTATCGTATTACTCTCACCTCTCTTCCTGGACAACTCCAGAACTTTGACGGGAAGGAAATTCCCGTCGAGGGGACGGCAGATTTGGACATTAAAATTGGGCGTCACAGGTTGAAACACCCGGTCATAGTAGTGACTCCAGAGGGCACCCCTTGTTTACTAGGGAACGACCTCCTGAGAAGGTTGTCACCCCTAATAGATTGTGTAAACAAGGTCCTCTGGACCCAGACTAGCCGACCAATAAAATTAAAACAGAGTGTCAACCATGTTAGTTTAAACGGCACCTGCCACATGGTTGAACAAATATCTGACCAAGTAGAATTTCACTTCCAGAACAACCAAATTCCAGACGTGACAGTAATAGCAGTAGGACAACAGACTGGTGATGGGGGGTCCTCTCTATTTCTGAAAATCAACCTTCCTTCCAGTTTAAGGTGGTATTCCACGCTGGAAGGAAACACTCTGAAATTCTATACCAATCCACAATCTGAAACTCCCACTCCTATAGTCCAGAAAGATGTGAAATCAGCTCAGAGCCTGGCTGATATTCAGCAAATTGGAGAGCAGTTGTTCATCCCTGTTCAGTTAAATGATGGGAAGGACTCTGTTCTCGCTCGAGTGTGTGTGAACAACGGTAAGAGCTTCATCAGCGAAGCCATGTTTCGCCAACTCCCAAAAGATCCAGCCATTCCCACCTTCAAACTGATAGACAAATGGGAAATGGACCTGGAAGCACCTAATTCCAAACATCTCCTGCCAAGCAGGTTTATGCTCAAAATCTCCATTGGCAACAAGAGCATAGTCCACAATTGTTGGGTCGTGCGAGACGTCCCTGCCGCCTTTTACTTAGGCAGTGACATTCTCAATCGCTTCGCCATTAGTTTGGACCTAATAAACTTCAAAGCTTGGTCCCGATTAGCGGATAATCCCATGGGCTTTGATCATCAAGAAAAAGCCTTTAGGTCAGCTCAATTGCTACCTTATGCAGTTGAAATTCAGTGTCATGATGCCTACCCCCAGAGCATCAGGCCAGGCCCAGCACCCCCGGAAGCAGGCATCATGCCCTCGGGTAAAAGCCCAGCGGCCCCTTATAGGGACTCTTTGGACTCAGTCCTGGCGCCTTTGGCGCCAGGCTAATGGTGGACATCAGTCCTGGCGCCATAGGCGCCAGGCTCATAAAGGGAGGTGTTTTGTGCACTTACCTGATGCAGACCATGCTGCACGCTTCAGGCCTCCCTGAGACCTGAAAGGGACTATTTTTTCATAGGGACTATTTTTTCACTTGGGCGTGGCCAGGGAAGGATACATACCTAGTTGGGGAAGGATACATACCTGGGACTTCTTTGGAGGCTATTTAAGCCACGCCCAGACAGCAGCTCATGCTTCGCGTTGTTCTGCTTCCTGCAGCTTAACGCTCACCGTGTCTGCTCCTGCTCCTGGACTACAGCCACGCCCGTCTTGAACCTGGAAGACCTGCAAGGAAGGAAGAGAAGAGAAGAGAAAGGTGAAAACCAAGGATTATTTCAAGTTTCTTACCTGCATCCGGAATCTTCTCGCCAGCATCCCTGAAGGAAGACTTCAATTTAAAAGCATTGCGTTGCTCGCTGCAGCGCCACGCTTCACTCACCTGTCCTGTCCTCGAGACATCTCCTGGCTCCATCGCGGCTGTCAGCATCGGATGCCACATCTCTGCACCTATGGGAGAGAGGAAGAAACAAAAGGTGAGCAGAAGGACACACAGAAGGAAAGCCTGATTAACAGCCATAATACTTACCGTCTTTTCTTCCACATTTCGGGTCGGCGCCGCCCCGTTGGCAGGTACCGTACCCCGGCCCCTATGGGGAAAGGACTAGAGACATTTCAGAGGAATGATAAGGACATCTAGAGGGATCGCCCTCATTACTACTCACCTCGGCAGGTTAACCCCTCGACGCATCGCCTTCATTCTGCACCTGAAATAAAGGACAGATCACAGGTGAGAAAGACAGCATAAAGGGGGCCTCACTTGAACTTTGAACTTTCATACTTACGGCGCATCGCTCAGGAAAGTCAAGTGGAATTCTGAAAAACAGTGAAGTAATTGGACGAACGCGCGCCCCTGCACCAGAAGCAGGATGGAGAGTTCAACCTTCCAAACCATAAGGTGAGCTTAAACCGGGTTAGGAGGAATAGAGAGGAACGGAGGGGGAAGGGGGGAGCTAGCACACCATTCTGCAGACTGTTAATCCCCTTTCTCATCGCAGAAGGATATTCCTACGGGCCAAGGAAGCACGATTAGGAGGTCCTGTCCAATCGATGTTCAGGGTCCTGCGCATCACGCTAGAAGAGGCCGCAGTAATCCAGACTAGATCAGCGCCCCCGTGGGAACCAGGTGGGCGTTACATTCAGCTTAAAGAGGAAGTCACCATCCCAGAAAGGACCCGACAATTCTCCCTGGAAGTGAAAGTTAAAAGAGGACAAAAATTGAAAAATCCTGATGCTTATATTCATCTAAATGCTTCTCTCCAACAGCAAGGGTTAGGGGTAAACCCAACACCATTAGTCAACATAGAACATGACACCATTCCAATAGGGGTGGATAACAGCGATTTACAGAGTATTACTCTAGCCGCAGGCACCATCATTGGAATGGCGGTTGATGACCGACATTTCTCCATTGATTTAGGAAATGAACTGTTAGGACAAATCCCCAAGGACTGTTTTGACAGTGACAGTGATGACAATACAACACCAGACAGGATTTTCACCCGGCATGGGGGGAACTTCCTGGTGTACACTTCTTGCCCTTATGGTAAGGAAGATGTGACTTGTGACTTCAGGAGGGATGAGGTGATGTTCCAGGTCCATGAGGGCTGCCTTTCCCACCTGAAGCCTCCAGTCCAAATCAGTACTCTGACCAGGGACTTCTCCACCCAGCTGGAGGAGGCCGCTGAGATAGCAAAACCAGAAGTCTTTCCAAGCTTCAGGCAGATGGTGGAAGAGAGAGTCAACCTAGCTGATGCCTGCGTGACTCTGGAACAGAAGCAAAAGTTGAAACAAGTTTTCTTGGATTTCCAAGATCTCTTTGCGGTAGACTCATATGACTGTGGTCGCACCGACATCCACACCACAACAATTCCCACGGACCCTGCAATGACTCCAGTGTTTGTGAAGCAATATCGTTTGCCTCTCGCATCCATGGAGTCCCTTACTGAAATAATTAAGAACCTTGAGTCCCGGGGAATAATACGTCCAGTACACAGCACCTTCAATAATCCGGTGCTGGGAATATTGAAGCCAAACTGCCAGTGGAGACTCAGCGCCGACCTTAGGGAGCTCAACAAACGGGTCCATACTTCCAGATGGCCTCTGCCCTACATTGACCAAGGGCTGGCCCAGATTCAGGGGTCACAGGTATTCACAGCAATAGACCTGACCATTGGATACTGGACCGTGCCTGTCAGTAGGGAGGACCAATACAAACTGGCTTTTACCTTTGGGGACCAGCAGTACACATGGACCCGGCTCCCTTCGGATACCTCAACTCCGGCAATGAATTCAACATTTTCCTACATAAGGCCATGCCCGACCTGGGTGCGAGGGGTAACCTGGCTTATGTAGATGATGTCCTCATCAAAAGTTCATCTGTGGAGGAACACATAGCGAAGATCCGTTATGTTCTGACGCAGTTGAGGGCCGCCGGAGCAAAACTTTCCTTTCAGAAAGCACAGTGGTGTAGAACCCGTGTTAATTTCTTGGGGCATGAGATTACTCCTCAGGGTCTCTGTCCCCAGGAAAAGAAAGTGGAAGCACTCCAGAAACTGAAGGATCCCACAACTCTGCGGGAACTAAGGAGCCTCCTTGGACTGACTAATTACAGCAGAAAGTTCATTGAGGGCTACGCAGACTTCACCAGACCCCTGATTCATCTCTTGAAGGGGGGGTCAAGTGGGAATGGGGTCCAGAACAATCTGAGGCAGTAAGACAACTCAAGAGAAGCCTCTCACAAGCGCCTTGCCTAGCGTACCCTGTCAACCAAACTATTCAACAGCCGGGCGAGCTGTTTGAATTTTTTGCCAAGAACTTTTGCAAGAACCTGTAGCAGTATCCAGAAAGCAGTACTGTATCTGGAACCAGAGAAAACCACAAACCAGACCGTTGTGAGCAGAACCGGTGCTTGACAGACCCAGAGAGCAGAGCTGACCCAGATAGCCGGGACTTCAGAACCACCCGCCGGAAGTCCCCTCCAACCTGACCAGACCTTGACGGCTTATTTCAAAAATATAGTGTGAGTACTCACTGTGCCAAAACCAATCTCTTAGTTTAAAATAATCTAATCCAAACTTTTTTTAGCCTATTAGAACTGCCTCCTAGAATCGTGTCATTCTGTCATCTTTAAAACTGAAAACTGTCATCTGTCATTCTGACCTTTAAAATTTCAAATCCGAAAAACTACCTTGACTAAATCGGCCGTATCTCCGGAACCGTTTGTGCTAGGAGCGAGTTTTAACTCATCTTAAAGCTAAGATTCTAGGCTTTCCAACAAACCTAGAACCGACTTGCTACTCCTTATATGGCCTCCGTAATTACGCTCGACGCACGTGATTAAATTTGCCGCGATTTGACATTTTGCACAATTTCAGCCACGTGTAAAAATCAGCAGCTCCTTGCTTTCCTTTGCTAAAATTCGTTTTAACCTGCTAGTTACTCATAGAGCATTGCTAAAGTGAGCCTGAACTAATTTAAACTATATACCACCCACCCTGAACTCCCTTATAGGGAATTAAAAGCCTTTTTAGCATATTTTTCACTTAATTGCAACCACATCAAAGTATCTTGCCTGTGTTAAAACTCATACCTGTTTTCCTCTAAGCTTGCTAGGGGGGAACTGAATTATATTTGATTGCATTCCTGAGAACTGTGTGTCTTCTTTCCATCTCCTTATATTGCATAAGGGGGGGGGGGGGGTGAATTGTCAAGGAAAAGTGATTACATTGTCTTTTGTTGAAGCCATATCAAGTTATTTTCTGTACTGCATTTCATTCATCATGTCATGATCACTGCTTCCAAGGAGCCAGCCAGCCCAACGTCCTTGGAAGCAGGCCCCTAATCCTAGGCACCAGCCGGTCCCCACTGGGACCTTTTGGACCTTGTCCTGGCGCCGGTGGCACCAGGCTCATCAAAACCATCGGTCCCGGCACTGGAAGCGCCGGGCTCATAATATGTGTGAAGATGCTTGGGTGGACTTACCTGCAGCAGACCATGCTGCTTACTTACCAGCCACTTAGAAGTCCTCTGTGAACAGGAACTACTTTCTTACCTGGGTGGGGCAAGCTCCACTCCCTGGATACAGCACTGGAACTCTTCTGGAACTGGAACTCTTTTCTTACCTAGGCGGGGCCGTGGAGGAAGACGCCTCATCACTCCAAGGCTATTTAAACCACACCCGATAGATGAAACGTGCTTCGCGTTATTCTGCATCTGCAGCAGAACGCTCACCGAGTCTGTTCCAGCCTTTCTTCTTTCGATCCTGAACCTGCAAGAATTATACTTACCATTCCTGTATCCAGTCAACAGCAGCACCTGCAAAGAGAAGAAACAACAGGTTAGCAAGGCAACCTTTACTCGCAGTGCTTACTCACCTGATCCATCGGCTGCGGCCTTTTCTTCACGCTGCACCTCCGCCTGTGAAGACAAAAGCATTGTTATTACTTACGGGCATTCCGCGGACTCCGGCGCTGCAACCCAACTTCTGAAAGACAAAAGAAGAGACATTAGTCAGGTATTTACTTACGCCCATCGCGCTCGTCGCAATAGAACGCCTGCCAATACTCCGGCGTCTCTTCAGCACGAATTAAGCTGCAAGGGAAAAAGACAGTTAGAGCGCTTGCATTTACTTAAGCATTTCCAGGTGCTCACTCCATCTTCCATCTCAAGAGTCCTGCAAGACAAAAGGGAAAAGCATTATACAGAGTCCTGTTCAATATTAACGTGCCACGCACCTAAAGACTATAAAGACTAAAAAGGTGTCTGGAAACTCACCGCTCGTGCAGTTAACGACGGTAACGATCCTCTGAGTTCAAGAGGTGTATGTTTCACCAGTGAAGGAACTGGCAACGGCACCCTGCATCAGACGTAGATGGAGAGTCCAGCATTCACCTATCTAAGGGGAGCACGTTGACCTGGGGGCTCTACGGAGAAGCTAGGAAGAGAGAGAGAGAGGGACATTCAACAACCTAGACCATTAACCCCCATATTTTTTCACCTGCAGAAACCTCACCCTACGAGTTCGACACACAGTGCGAAGAGGTTCGACCCCAGAAGCCAATCGAGTCCTGCACATCACTTTTCGAGTCACAGACACCTTCCTGCCAAGACCAGCGCCTCCGTGGGAATCAGGTGAGCGTTACAGAACGCGAAGCCCACCGCAAAACTCCTACCCAGGCGCAATGGAAACCTCAGACACTGATCAATTAGCCCAGTTGCTCGGGGAATTAAAAGCAGAAGTACATGCAGCTCGTCAGGAAACAAACTCTCTAAGAAGAGAACTGATAATTTCAAAGGAGCGAACAGAGGACCTCGCTAGGCAATTGCTACAAATGCAGGCAGGGCAGACACCTCTGCCCGCTCCAGGAGGAAGTTATCCTTCTGCATCATCTTTAAATCCAGTGCAAATCAATCTACCCGGTAATGTGCCCTTGGCTCCGCCCGAACGCTTTTCTGGTGACCCAAAGAAATTTGCAGTGTTCATCAACCAGTGCCGCCTACACTTCTTATGTCGACCAGCTGCATTCCCAACAGACCAGACCAAGGTGGCTTTCGTGCTTTCTTATCTCAGTGGCAGCGCCGCAGATTGGTCGATCCCTTTAGTCACCCAGGATGATCCGGTTTTACATGATTTCCAGGCCTTCCAGTCCAGCATGGAGAAACTGTTCGCAAGACATGCACAAGGGCAGGCCTTGGACAATGAACTTCTTTCATTACGACAGGGTAATCAAGACCTCTTGACTTATATAGCCTCATTCAACAGACTTATAGTGGAAACTCAATGGCCCGAGGATAAGAGAATAACGCTTTTCTACAGAGGCCTGCGTGGAGAGCTCAAGGATGTGTTAGCTCAAGTTGTGAACCCTCCACAAGAATGCTCAGACTATATTGACTTAGTTGTCCAATTGGACCACAGATTACAGAACAGGAAGGCTGATCGTTCTAAATTTGATACCCGAGTGTTTTCTAAACCACAGACCTCTACTAAGGGAGCTGACACTGTGGAACCCATGCAAATAGGGGGCATGAAAGGTCCTTTAACCCAAAAGGAGCGGGAAAGAAGAAGACAGCTGCAATTATGCTTCTATTGCGGGAACTCAGGGCACTTTTTTCGAGACTGTCCAGTGAAACCAGCTAAGAAGGCAGTAGGAGCCGCAGATACCTGTACCACAAGTTCTCAGCAGGGAAACGACCTAGCCCGGCAAGTGTAGAGGTCCTCTTGCCGAGCATTAAGATCTGTCCCGTGACCTCGCATTTCATGGTGCCCATGGTCCTCATTAGTCCTGAACGTCCGGATCGTTTGCATGCAATTGAAGCTTATATCGACAGCGGAGCAATCGGTAATTATGTGGACCGTGAAATGGTATCAAGGATGAATCTACCCCTTGTCCATAAGGCAGTAAAAGACGTCATTACTACAGTGGATGGCACGGAGATAGCCTCCGGACCAGTAACGCACGCCACCCAAGAAGTGACGCTAGAGAGCCAAGATGGACACCGGGAGAAAATCGTGTTCGATGTGATCAAGGCCCCTCAGTTCCAGATCATTCTGGGAATCCCTTGGTTAGAGAAGCACAATCCTCAGATCGATTGGCGAGCAAAGACGGTTCAGTTTCCAGAATGTTTTACCACTTGTTATCCTCGGCCTGATGTTTCACTGGCTGCAATCTCTTCTGAGGTTCCCAAATTACCTCCCGAATACCAGGAATTCCAAGATGTCTTTCGGAAGGATCAAGCTAACACCCTGCCTCCTCATAGGTCTTACGACTGTCAAATAGATCTGATACCCGGAACAACTCCTCCTTGCAGTAGGATTTATGCCCTCACCGAGCCAGAGAATCTTCACCTCAGACAATATCTGGACCAATACCTAGCTAACGGGTTTATCCGTCCTTCAAAATCTCCAGCTTCATCGGCTTTGTTCTTCGTTCCGAAAAAGGAAGGAGACCTTAGGACTTGTATAGATTACCGCGCCCTGAATCAAATCACCGTTAAAAACAGATACCCGTTACCTTTGATCCCTGAACTCCTGGACCAAGTCAAAGACGCATGTATATATACAAAGTTGGATCTCAGAGGAGCCTACCACTTGGTACGAATAAAAGAGGGCGATGAATGGAAGACGGCTTTCCGCACCAAGTATGGGCTATTTGAATATCAAGTGATGCCCTTTGGACTTTGTAACGCTCCTGCCGCTTTCCAGTATTTTATGAACGATGTCCTTAGAGAACTCATAGATGTATGTGTTGTTGTCTACATCGATGACATCCTTGTCTATTCATCATCTGAAGAAGAACATCAGAGACACGTTAAAAAGGTTCTCGAGAGATTGCGTCAACATAACCTTTTTGCTAAGCTTGAAAAATGCATTTTCAACGTAACTGAAGTTGAGTTCCTGGGATTCATATCGTCACCTAACGGAGTCCATATGGATTCAAAGAAAGTCGATGCAATCATCAAGTGGCCATCACCAACCTCGGTAAAAGGAGTTCAAAGCATGTTAGGCTTCGCTAACTTTTACCGCAGATTCATTCCTGAATTCTCTCGGATAGTCCAGCCCATCACCGCTCTGTTAAAGAAGAACAAACGTTTTGAGTGGTCTACTGAAGCAGAACAAGCTTTTCAGGACTTAAAAGCTAAATTCATTTCTGCACCTGTTCTAAAACATCCTCGCCCAGAACTCCCCTACATCGTGGAAACGGATGCTTCTAGTCTTGCTATGGGGGCAGTTTTATCACAAAGAGATCCGGTCACACACCAATTACATCCTGTAGCCTTTTGGTCCCGCAAATTCTCGGCTCCCGAGATCAACTATTCAATTACAGACAAGGAACTTTCAGCTATCTGATCGGCCTTTAAAGCCTGGCGGCATTATCTTTTGGGAGCCAGACACACAGTCACCGTAATGACTGATCACCGCAATTTACAATATCTGAAGACAGCCAAAGCTCAGTCTTCCAGACAGCTTCGCTGGGCTCTGTTTCTGGCTGAGTTTGACTTTATAATTACTTATCGACCAGGCAGTAAAAACGGAAAAGCAGATGTCCTCTCCCGGATGGGAGTAGATGAACATTTGACCAATCCAGAACCAATACCCATAATCCCAGAACAAAGGATTTTGGGTTTGGTCAGCGCTCAATCCTTTGAAGACATCAAGACTACAGTCAAATCACTCCCAACTCCGGCCAATTTGCAGGACTGGCAATTAAAGGGAAAAGAATTCTCAGTGGATCAAGACCTACCATATTTCCGAGGACGATTGTACTTGCCCTGTGAGAAAATACAAAAACAAGTAATCTCCTGTTATCACGACTCTCTAATGGAGGGTCACCCTAGCATTACCAAAACCATGGAAAAGATCAAAAGACATTTCTGGTGGCCATCATGGAAGAAGGATATTAGAGACTTTGTAATCTCCTGCGGTGTGTGTGCCCAGAATAAAAGTCAGAAGGAGAAACCAGCCGGCCTATTACACCCTCTAGACATTCCTCCCTGTCCATGGCATACCCTGTCCATGGATTTCATCACAGACTTACCTCCATGCTCAGGGTATAATACCATTCCAGTAGTCGTGCATCTATTCTCCAAGATGGCTCACTTCATTCCTCTGAAGGGCCTACCTTCAGCTTCAGTATTGGCCCGAGAATTCTTAGAAAACATCGTTCGGTTACACGGTTTCCCCTCGGTTTTAGTCTCCGATAGGGGAAGTCAATTCATCTCCCACTTTTGGCGAAGTTGCTGTCGTCTAGCCCAAATTGATGTAAGACTTTCAACCAGTCACCATCCCCAAACTGACGGACAAACCGAGAGGACAAATCAGACTCTAGAGCAATATCTACGTTGCATGCTCCAACAAACTGAAAACCCTTGGAAGGATATTCTTTGGATCGCTGAATACGCTTACAACAATTCGACTCATTCTGGAACCGGAAAGACTCCCTTCTTCCTATTATACGGACACCATCCTAGAACCTCTAACCTGGATCCTCCCCAAGAATTCGAAACACCTGCTGTGGATCACTTGCACTCGGAGATCACCCGTGCTTTTAAGGAAGCCACTTTCCATCTGCAAAGAGCTAAAGCTCAATTAAAAAAAGGAGCAGATCGACACCGTAAAGAGGCCCCTCACTACGCAGTAGGAGATCAGGTCTGGTTATCCACTAAGCACCTGCCTCTAAAAGGACCCCGCACCTTCATCCCGAGATACCTTGGACCCTACCTCATCTCTACCATAGTTAATCCGGTGGCTGTCAAATTGGAATTACCTGCGCATATGAAAATACATCCAGTATTCCATGTCTCCTTATTAAAACCAGTACAACCAGAAACCCGATTGACTGAACTCCCAGAACCTGTTTTGGTAGATGGAGAACTTGAATTCGAAGTAAAGAACATCCTAGACTCCAAAATCTCCAAATCTAAGTTATATTATCTGGTTGATTGGAAAGGATACGGCCCCCAGGAAAGGTCTTGGGAACCCTCAGAATATGTCCACGCACCTCGTCTGGTCAAGAAATTCCATCTGAATCACCCCGACAAGCCAAAACCCCGGAGAAGGAACACGTTACTTACCTGTAACTGTTGTTCTCCAGCATGGGTCTGGCATGGATTCACATGCTCATGAATATTCCCCGTCGTCAGGCTGGGAATCCTCGGTAAAGAAAAAACCAGTATCAGTTTCGTTTCTGATCTGTCTTTCATAGTAATATCCAATCACTGGTCTCTGCGTCATACTGACCACAGCCAATGACTGCCCTCTACCTAAGCACCGCCTCTGGCAGCCATCTTCAGATTTGAAAGCACGTGAAGTGGCAGTATGACCAGGTGAAGAGCCGCAGAGGGGTAGGCGGGAGGGTTTGCATGTGAATCCATGCCAGACCCATGCTGGAGAACAACAGTTACAGGTAAGTAACTTGTTCCTTCTCCAGCATGGGGTCTGGCATGGATTCACATGCTCATGAATAAAGAATACATAGCAGTATACACATGCACAACCACGGGAGGTGGCAAAGGCTCAACATTAAGCATTACATCAAACTCAACATTAAGCATCTTACCTCCTCACCAGGCTCACCTTAGGCGAACAGGTTGCGCAGCACTGCTTGGCCGACCCTGGACTCCTCCCTGGAATCCCGATCGACGCAGTAGAATTTCGTGAAGGTGTGCGTCGACCTCCACGTAGCAGCCCTGCATATGTCCAGCAGGGGCACACCAGAAAGGAACGCCGTGGTAGCTGCGATCGCTCTGGTGGAATGGGCTCTCGGACGACCAGGCAGCGGTCGGTTTGCCAACCGATGACAGTACATGATACAGCCGGAGAGCCATCTGGAAATGGAAGCCTTCGAGAGAGCCTTCCCCTGATTGACAGGTCCAAAGTTCACAAAGAGTTGTGACGTCTTCCGAAAACACTTTGTGCGGTCCACGTAGAACTTCAGCGCTCTAGCCACATCCAGCGAGTGCAAAGTCCTCTCAGCCGGCGACGAAGGAGACGGGAAGAACACAGGCAACACCAAGGGTTCGTTGAGATGGAAGTCCGACGGTACCTTGGGCATGAAGGAGGGGTGCGTCCTGAGCACTACCCTCGTGTCGTGAAAAGTCAAGTACGGGGCCTTGCAGGAAAGGGCCTGGATCTCTCCCACCCGTCGTGCGGAGGTGATGGCCACAAGAAACGCTGTTTTCCACGACAGAAACTTCAACGGGGCCGAGTGCAGAGGCTCGAACGGAGGTCCCATGAGCTTGGTCAGCACCACGTTGAGCTCCCACGCCGGGGCCGGCGCCTTCACCGGCAGGAACGATCTGAACAGTCCCTTCATGAACTCTTTCACCAGACGATGAGACCACAGGGACGTCCGGCCCGTGGTTCTGGTGTATCGGGAGATCGCAGCAAGATGAATCTTGATGGTCGCGTGTGCCAGTCCAGCTTTGGCCAGCGTCAGCAGGTACGGCAGTACCTGGGGAGCCATAATCCGTAGAGGGTTAATCTTCTGTGCGTGGCACCAGACAGAGAACCTCTTCCATTTGTGTCCGTAGCATTTAAGAGTCGAGGACGCCCTGGCCTTTGCAAGAACCTCTCTGCAGTCGGCCGGTATGTCGTATCCTCCAAACTCTAGCGCTGCAGGAGCCAGGCCTGCAAGTTCAGCGACTTCGGGTCGTGGTGGAGGATGGCGCCTCCTTCCCTGGAGAGTAGATCCGCGTCCACCGGCAGCTTGATTGGCGGGGACGCTGACAAGTCAAGAAGGTCCGGGAACCATATCTGCCTCGGCCACGCAGGTGCGACGAGGATCATCCTGCACCGTGACCTCTTGAACTGGTTGACGAGCCGGATTAGCAGTGGCAAAGGAGGGAACGCGTAGAGGAACAGGCCCTCCCAGGGGAACGAGAAAGCATCGCCCATGCTCCTCGCCTGGGGAAACCTGCTGGCGAACCTCCGGCACTTGGAGTTCGTCGCCGTCGCGAACAGGTCGATCTGGGGTGTGCCCCACCGTCGGAAGAGGCGATCCACTAGATCCTGCCGTAGTTCCCACTCGTGGCACGAGCGCAGCTCCCTGCTGAGTGAGTCGGCGATGGTGTTTTTTATCCCTGCCAGATGAAACGGCACCAGAAACATCCTTTGGGCGACTGCCCAATGCCACAGGTCCTGCGCCTCCTTGGACAGTGCTGGGGACTTGGTTCCGCCCTGTTTCCTGATGTAAAACATGGTGGTGGTGTTGTCGGTGAAGATCCTCACCACCTTGCCCTTGAGGGACGGAAGGAAGGACCTGAGGGCCCAGAACACTGCACGGAGCTCCAGGACGTTGATATGGAGGGACTTCTCCGTCGGGAGCCACAGGCCTCTCGCGTGCAGATTTTCGGTGTGCGCTCCCCACCCTTCCAGGGAGGCATCCGTGATCACTGTCTCCTGGTGGTCTGGGGTCTGGAAGTCCATGCCCGCCGTCAGATGCGCGCGGGTGCCCCACCACCGGACCGCTCGGCGGAAACTCTCGTCGAGTGTGATCCTCTCCTCGAAGCCGCCCGTTGTTTGGATCCAGCGCGCGTCGAGGAACTCCTGCAACGGGCGCATCCGGAGCCTGCACATGGGAATGAGGTAGATGCAAGAGGACATCATTCCGAGGAGGGACTTGATGGACCTCACCTTGGCCGCGTCGGAAACCAACATCCGCTATACCTTGCCTAGGATGGACCTGGTCCTTTCCTCCGACGGGGAGGCCAGAAGGGACACTGTCGAGCTTCGCTCCCAGAAACAGTGCGTTTTGCGCGGGTACCAGGTGGGACTTGGCGTAGTTCACGGAGAATCCCAGGTCCGTGAGAAGTTGGACGGTCCTTGCCGTGTGCTCCACGGCGAGCTCCCTCGTCTTGGCTCGGATGAGCCAGTCGTCCAGGTAGGGTAGACGTGGATCCCCTCGCGGCGCAGCTGCGCCGCCACCGGTGCAAGGCACTTGGTAAATACCCTGGGTGCCGACCGTAGTCCGAAGGGGAGGGCTTTGAACGGGTAGTGACGCCCTTGGACCACAAACCTGAGGAATTTTCGGTGCCCCTTTAGGATGGGAATATGGAAGTAGGCATCCTCCAAATCCAACGACGACAGGAAGTCTCCTTCCTCCAGCTGACCCAGGACGTGCTGGAGGGTGACCATCCGGAACTTCTGTGCCTTGATGAACTTGTTCAGACGTCGCAGGTCTAGGATGGGGCGCCATCCTCCCGTCTTCTTCTTCACGAGGAAGTATCTCGAGTAAACTCCGGAGCCCCGAAGCCTCTTTGGGACGAGTTCGATGGCGCCCTTCCTGAGCAACGCCTTTACCTCCAGGAGAAGCTGAGGGACGTGAAGCTCTCTCCTGGCCACGGGGGGGACGCGCGGGCACCTTCTTTGAAACTCGAGCGGGTGGCCCCGGGCCAAGGCGTCCAGCACCCAACGGTCGGTGGAGATGGACTCCCACACGCTGACGAAGCTCGCCAGCCGGCCTCCCACCGGGGTGCTTCGGTGGGGGCCCGACCCCACGGCCGGTTCAATCCTGTTTCGATGAGGCTTTGCCGCCTTGACCTCCTTGGCGACGACGGCGGGGTCCTCCAGACTTGCCTCGTCCTCTGTAGGCCTCTTGAGACGACGAGCGGGCCGCTTGACGGTAGGTAGAGAAACCGCCGCCGGAACCTTTGGAGGCGCCCTTGCCTCCGCTGCTCCGAAAGGGCGTCCGTCGTTGCTGTACAACACCAAGGGCCCGGGCCGTCTCAGTGTCCGCTTTAATGGCCTGAAGGGAATCGTCCACTGTTTTCCCAAACAGGTTGTTCCCATCGAACGGCATGTCCACGACTCTGGTCTGTACGTCTTGACGGAAGTCCGTAGCCTTGAGCCATCCACACCGCCTAAGGCACACGCCGTTGCCCAACTGGCGAAACCCAGTGTCGGCGATGTCCGTCGCAATAGTGATGGCGTGGTCCGACGCCACCTCACCTTCCTGTAGGATCTCCAGGGCATCCGCCCTCTTGTCGTCCGGTAGGAAGTCCAGCAGGGGAGCCAGTTTGTACCATAGCTCCCTGTCGTAGCGGGCCACGATAGCCAAGGCGTTGGCCGCTTTAATCGTCGTCGCTGCAGACGAGATGACCCTGCGTCCCATAGCGTCCAATTTCTTTCCCTCGCCGTCCGGTGGGGAAGTCGAAGTGGAGGCCACACCCCCCCCCCGCTTTCTTCCTGGCCGCCGCGGAGACGACGGAGTCCGGGGTAGGCTGCGCCCGGAGGCACAGGGGGGCCGCGTCCGGGACCCGGTACTTCTTTTCGTACCGGTCTCTTCTAGCTGGCGTCGTGGAAGGGTTCTTGAGGAGGGTGAGGCCCTCATCCCAAATGTCGTCCAGTAGAGGCACCGCGAGGACCGTCTTCCTCTTGGCCTCGAGCTTTTCGAGCTTTTCCAACTCTCCTCAGGGCAGAGTTGGAAAAGCTCGGATGCCCTGGCGATCCTGGAGTGGAACGATCCGATCTCGTCGGGCGGAGAGGCCCTGGTGGGAGGTGACGACGGGAGATCCTCGTCGTATACCTCGTCGTCCGTACCCGTCGCTGCCGTGTCAGTCCCCGTATCATCCCCTCGGGTGGACGGGGAGGAGGGCTGGACGGGTCGCGACGGCTGAAAAGGAGGTTGAGGGTGAATCCTTCTTTTCTTGGGAGGGGGAACACCCGAAGGTCCCGGTTCAGGATCCCCCGACGGGAGAGGCTCCTCCGTCGGCAACGGTAGTCTCGTCCTTATCTCTGAGCATAAGGACTGTATAGCCAACAAAATGGCCGCCGAGTGGTCTTGCGGCACTGGCAGAGGGGAATCCAACGGGCGATCAGGGGCCCCGTCGGCACCCTCGACGCTGTCGTCGTCACCTGTGTCGGGCTCCATCCCGACGGGCCGGTCTTCTTCCACGCCAAGGCCGTGGCTTAAGACCTCGATCAGCTCTTCCTCTGAAGCTGAATCTACGACGACGCCCTGCCCCCCCTTTTTCTTCCCCGCCGGGGATTTCACGGGGTCCTATCGATGGGCACAAAAGAGGACTCCCTCCGAGGTGGCAGGGAGACTCTGAGCCCCGAGGTCGCCACCACTGGTGTAGCCTCCACAGGCTGAGCCAGGGCCGCCGCGACAGTATCGATAGAGGGCTTGGCCGCATGGATTAAGGCCTTCACCACCTTAGGTGCGCTCACCGCCTTATCCTTGAGGGGGGGGGACACTGCCTCGCTCCCCCTCCGATGGGGCCTTCGAGCTCGACCGGGGCCTCTCCAGGAGCTTCGCCGGGTGCTCGCCCTTCCTCTTACCCGACCCAGAGCGTTGGCTCGTGGCTGAAGGTGCCGGGGAGGGTGCGCCCTGCCTGGCGCCCGTAGAGCCCGACCGTTCGGCGCTCCCGGTGCCAGCGGACTCGCGGTGCTTGGCCTTGTGTTGGACCCCCGTCGCCGGGGCGTCCTCAAAGGTCTTAGAAGACCGCTCAGATTTCTTCCTCTTCTTCTCGCCTGACGGGCTCTTCCCTTCCAGCCAGTTGGCGAGGCGTTAGTGGCGGTCCTTCATGGTCCGCTCCGACATATTGCCGCAAAACGCACAGTCCTTCTCCACGTGCGTCTTGTCCTCATGTAAGCAGTAGAGACAAAAGGAGTGTTCGTCCTCCTTAAAGACGTTCTGCAGCTGGCATCCAGGGCAGACCCTGAACAGCTTTCCGGGCGTCGAGCTTCCCTTCTCCTGGGCCATGTCCGGGCCTGAGAAGCTTCTGGAGTCCTCCAAAACGTAGCTCGACGAAATCTTCACCCTTGAGGGGCGCAGACGAATCCGACACGGGTCCCCGTTGATCGGATGGAGAGTCGGTGGAGCTTGAGGCTCTTTTGACCGGAAAAAACAAAGTTTTGAGAAAAAAACGTGAAAAATTAGCACTAACGCTCGAGAGCAATAGCACGAGGATCCCAACACATGAACGTGCGGTAAAAATCTGAAGATAGCTGCCAGAGGCGGTGCTTAGGTAGAGGGCAGTCATTGGCTGTGGTCAGTATGACGCAGAGACCAGTGATTGGATATTACTACGAAAGACAGATCAGAAACGAAACTGATACTGGTTTTTTCTTTACCGAGGATTCCCAGCCTGACGACGGGGAATATTCATGAGCATGTGAATCCATGCCAGACCCCATGCTGGAGAAGACACGCTTAGGAGGGGCCTTGAGGGGGGGTGCTGTCATGATCACTGCTTCCAAGGAGCCAGGACCAGCCCAACGTCCTTGGAAGCAGGCCCCTAACCCTAATCCTAGGCACCAGCCGGTCCTCACTGGGACCTTTTGGACCTTGTCCTGGCACCGGTGGCACCAGGCTCATCAAAACCATCGGTCCCGGCACTGGAAGCGCCGGGCTCATAATATGTGTGAAGATGCTTGGGTGGACTTACCTGCAGCAGACCATGCTGCTTACTTACCAGCCACTTAGAAGTCCTCTGTGAACAGGAACTACTTTCTTACCTGGGTGGGGCAAGCTCCACTCCCTGGATACAGCACTGGAACTCTTCTGGAACTGGAACTCTTTTCTTACCTAGGCGGGGCCGTGGAGGAAGACGCCTCATCACTCCAAGGCTATTTAAACCACACCCGATAGATGAAACGTGCTTCGCGTTATTCTGCATCTGCAGCAGAACGCTTACAGAGTCTGTTCCAGCCTTTCTTCTTTCGATCCTGAACCTGCAAGAATTAAACTTACCATTCCTGTATCCAGTCAACAGCAGCACCTGCAAAGAGAAGAAACAACAGGTTAGCAAGGCAACCTTTACTCGCAGTGCTTACTCACCTGATCCATCGGCTGCAGCCTTTTCTTCACGCTGCACCTCCGCCTGTGAAGACAAAAGCATTGTTATTACTTACCGGCACTCCGCGAATTCCGGAATTCTTCACGCTGCATCGCCGCCTGTGAAGACAAAAGCATTGTTATTACTTACGGGCATTCCGCGGACTCCGGCGCTGCAACCCAACTTCTGAAAGACAAAAGAAGAGACATTAGTCAGGTATTTACTTACGCCCATCGCGCTCGTCCCAATAGAACGCCTGCCAATACTCCGGCGTCTCTTCAGCACGAATTAAGCTGGAAGGGAAAAAGACAGTTAGAGCGCTTGCATTTACTTACGCATTTCCAGGTGCTCACTCCATCTTCCATCTCAAGAGTCCTGCAAGACAAAAGGGAAAAGCATTATACAGAGTCCGGTTCAATATTAACGTGCCACGCACCTTAAGACTATAAAGACTAAAAAGGTGTCTGGAAACTCACCGCTCGTGCAGTTAACGACGGTAACGATCCTCTGAGTTCAAGAGGCGTATGTTTCACCAGTGAAGGAACTGGCAACGGCACCCTGCATCAGACGCAGATGGAGAGTCCAGCATTCACCTATCTAAGGTGAGCACGTTGACCTGGGGGCTCTACGGAGAAGCTAGGAAGAGAGAGAGAGTGGGACATTCAACAACCCAGACCATTAACCCCCATATTTTTTCACCTGCAGAAACCTCACCCTACGAGTTCGACACACAGTGCGAAGAGGTTCGACCCCAGAAGCCAATCGAGTCCTGCACATCACTTTTCGAGTCACAGACACCTTCCTGCCAAGACCAGCGCCTCCGTGGGAATCAGGTGAGCTTTACACATCATTGCGTTTCCTTGAACCATATAAAGCATTCTTTCCCACCTCATTCTTCTGTTCCTATTCATAAGTAACCAAGAACTGTGCTACTGTAGGATTACCTCTTGCTGATTACTGCTCATATTCACAAGTGTACTATCCATTATCAATTTATTTATAGAAGTGTGATATATATATATATATATTGTTTAATTTTTCAAATAAACCTTTTAAATTTGCAAAACAAGCCTACTTCTTGGCTCAGTGGGGTCAAGGGGGATTGTAAGAGAGGGGTGTTATACAAGGGTTCATCATCCAGATTATAAATTGCCATAAAAATACATAAATAAGGGCTTCCCTTGGGCATCCCAGACAAGGCACTGACTTAGTGGGATTGCTTGATTGGAGTCACTTACAGCACATTTGTAATTAAATCCTGCTCGACAAAGTCAACAGTATTTCCTCTCCAGCCACACTGACCCTGTGGATAGTTTCATTGATGGTGTACTAGTGGCTGCTCATAATGGGGGAGGGGCGCTGACCCAAGGGCACCCTCGCCCATTATGGAGGGGGCCAGCCTCGTGAAAACCCTGAGTGCTCTCTTATCTGCTTTTTGCAACTCATGGGGTGCTCCTATGCTGGCTTGAACTGTCAAAGGGAAACAATATTTCTCTTGGACAGTTTTGTTTAGCAGCCGCGCATGTCCAATTGGCCATGCAAAGCCAGGGGCGTTTTGCTTCCCCCAACCTTGCATCGTCCATTGGGGATGCTGGCTGGAAAACTGCATATTTGTATGTGCAAGGGGGTGCTCCTGCTCCTCCCCACACATACGAACGGGGTGCTTCGTCAGCAGTCCGGTTCTGGTGCGTAGATTCAGGAACCAGGAAGCTCTCGCTCTCTTTGCTTCCTGGTTCCTGTTTGTGCTATGCAAGAGCTGTAGCGCTGGGAGGAAACTTCAGGACGGGGCAGAAAGTAATTTTAATGTGTAGGAATGCATGTATGCTTATAATGAGTGAGTTTGATGATGGTGTGCATGTGAATGAACGAGTGCATGCTGCAGGTGAATGCTGTGTGCAGGTCTGGGTGTGCTTGTGCTGGGCTGTGGAACAGATTTTGGCGGGAGGGTGTAGTGGCACAACCCCACTCTCCACAGTGCAAAATCAGCACCCCACTCCCCGTGCGACTCACTGGGGGACGGGGCACAGGGGGCAGGCAGGTTATTTTTGTAATGACCATTTATGATAGATGCCTACTAAAAATACCATTGTGCGTCTCGAGGGCAGGCAAGGCACTTTTTACTGGGCATCTATGATAAAGTAAAGCAAGCATGGTAAGTGTAGTTATGTAGCTAGACCAGCATTTTAACGCAGCCAGTTTAGCAATTTCCTACTGTGACATGACATTTTGTATTGGGCATCTTTAATAAACCAAGCACTTATTTATGGCATGTGTAACGCCCAAACCCAAGGGTATCACCGCATTTGTTACATACAGTAGTTGAATCGGTGAGTAGTCATACAGTGCAACAGTAATAGCAAAAGACTGCTATTTTGGTGCAGCTAGTCTAGTCACTTCTTACTGAGGCATGACATTTTGGGTTGTGCATCTTTAATAAAGCAAGCATGATAAGTGTTATCAAGTGGCTAAACTCTGCATTTTGATGCAGCCAGTTTGGACATGTTTTCATACAGTGGCATGGCACTTTTAATGGTAAACCCAATTGGAGCAAGTTCTTGTGTGTGGATACTGCCATATATTGGCAGAACACGCTTGGACATGTTTTCTTATAGTGTAATTACTGGCAATTCTGTGCAAAGTGCACAAAGCAAACAGGAGCATGTTCTTATATGGGACACTGGCATATATTGGTTCAGCCAGCATGGAAATGTATGGGCACAGCCAGCATGAAAATGCTTTCATATTGGCATATATTGTGGCCAACAGTATCATGAAAATAATGTGTTTGGGAAATGGTCCTGTTCACTGTTGGTGACTTGCATCATCTAATTTTTTCACGAGTTACCCTACAAAAACAATAGCATTAGCTTTTTGCCCAATTATTTTATTTTAATAGTGTGCTTTAAAATGCACAATTTCTAGCCATTATTTTAAGAGTTAGAAACCCCCGCCAACCTAAACCCTCTTGATTGCTTCGGGCTGCGCTCAGTCACTCTGGAATATTTGGGGGAAATATTTACGGCCCTCCTATTTAAAAATGCGCCATCCGCCACGAGCTATATAGCCAGAAACTGAACAATATGCATGTGGCCAAAGTGAGATTCCTGCAACGATTGCTAAAGAAACACATGAGGAGTTGCCTCCTTGCCCTCTGTACTCAGCGCTTTTATGCGATATTTCATCTGTTAAACAGACTGTCCTTGACTATCACTTGAAACTGAGGTACGAGTGTCATCTTTTCTGCTAAACGGACTCTTTTTGACGGGCTATTACTGAGAGCTGAGCTGGAAGCAATGTCTCGTCTGCTAAATACCACCTCTAACTACACATTATTTGAAGCTGTGATGGGAGGGGTGCCTGCTTGAGTTAAAATAACACAGTCTTTTGCTGACTGCAAGGGCATTTTGCAACAGTTGAACACGAGTTCAATTTTTAATATGTATATTAACTTGTTGCAAAACTTTTACTGTCGTAAACCTTCTCTGAGCACGTTTAATGTCACATTGTTGTAACCCGCTTGGTAAAATGTAGGTATATTTAAACCAGTTTGCCTTGTTGACCCTTATTTGATGTGCCACCACCACGCCCCACCTTGTTGTATTTGTGCAACCCTTGTTTGCCCCTCCTCCTCCTCCTCAAATACGGATTACTAGTGACGCCACTGCTCACAGCACATGTGCAATCATACCGTTAACACAGCAGCTTTCCCTCAGCGATAGAAAAGCGTAGCGGGTTTAAGGGTACAGTGCAATGTTGGAATTCAGTTTTTAAAGATGGGATTTGTAGGTTACTGCTGCCCCCCAGAATTACGTTCTGAATCGTGGCTAAAAACGTGGGGCCTTAGTATACTGCGCAGGATGAAGTCTTCAGAGCTCTGGCACAGCGAATGAGACTGAAGGATGCAGCCGCAGCTGGAACATGAGGCAGCCCCTAGCAGAACCCTGTCCCCGCCCATTTTATAGGCGGTTAAAACGTCTCGTCTTCTGCAGGGGCAAAACACTGCTCTTGCACACTGCAGCCGAGGGAAAGTGGACAGGGCCCCGCAATAATACCGAATTGGAGGATTGTGGGGGTCGTACCCTCTACAGCTGAGCGTATATGGGGGGTCCTCTCCTGGGATAACGGGGCAACGCATTTCTCCTCTTTCAGAACAGAGGGCCTTGTGATGGCTCCGAGGCTGCCGAGTCCATCTTGGCCCCCACCAATGAATAAGATGTGGCGAGCCTCACAAGGCTCTGGGCGGGAGTGAGGGGGCCCAGCTGCTAGCAATATGTTGGCTGGCTGCCCTGCACATGCTTAAGAGAATAATCGCAGCAGATGGGCTTGCTGTCTCGCCAAGGGTAGGAGCGTGGGTCGAACGATGTTTCTGTTCTTTACGGTTATGTGGGTTGTGAGGCAAACCCACCGCAAAACTCAATGGGCAATGACAGCTCGTTACAAATAGAAAATGAACACAAACCGTATTCATTGCAAGGATCGAAATAAGGATTTCTTGAGCAGGGGCTAAACAGAGATTTTGGGTATCCTGCACCACCCAGGAAGCAGGAGCTAGCTCTGGGAAACAAGGGGGTAGTACCAAGCGAGCTGAAAATCGAACTTCAACATGAGAGGCCAACTATACCCCTTTTTCACTATATATGACCCATTTTGTTTTAAATGTCTTCTAGATGTGTTCAAATGCTCCCTTTAGAGATGATCCTAAACACCCAGGCATGCCACATATGTATGTTGGTATCGCTCCAGTTGGCCAGGGGAGTCAAATACATCTCCTTATTGTAAAGATGCACTCTGAAGGCACGATGGGTAACACAGCAGGCTTTATTGTAGTTTCAGGTTACAAACCAGAGACCCCCAACCTTCCCTTCAGGTCTCCTAAGACAGATGCCCCACCCCCCCCCGAGCATAAACATTCTAATCATAGAACCCCTTTGACATCACAAACCTCGTACACTTTAAACATTACTATGATACACAGGGTATCTCTACATAACACATCCCCTTCCCTTAACAATTTGTTTTTTTACAATACACAACATTCATACAACCATGCCATATAAACTTCTGCCAACAAAACTCAAATATGACTAAAAATTGTAAATACAAAAAATAAAATACAGGGCAATATCGAAATATAACTTGTCAAACCATTTTAAGTATTAAACTATCAAAAAATCATGGCACTATTATATATGTTGACCTTGTTACACTGTTACACCATTTCTAGCATTGTACTCACACTGCACATGATATCTTCATACACCCATATCACTAGACATCCTAGATTTAGCAATCCTTGACATGTTCCACACCTGTCCACTTTCCAACCTGACAGCCCCTTTGAGCACTTGCACAACCCGCACGGGGTCCGAATACAAAAGATCCCCTTTTCTCGATACCACACCCTTCTTCACTCGAACCATGTCACCAACTTCTACAATATTTGCTTTCCTTGGAAATTTTTCATGTTTTTTTCTTACCCACCGCTCTTTCCGTTCGTCCATTTTTTTCCTGATCTCATCCACAACACCACCCGTTTCCCTTGTCCTCCCCAACCATGCAGGAGAAAACACGGTATTGGCTTTCCTACCTCTCATGAGTTCAAAAGCACCGACACCCGTTTCCACATCGGGAGCCATACGCAGGGAATACAAATGCTCCTTCACAGCCACTTTTCTGTCGCTGCCACACGCACCCACCAACCTAACAGCATCCATTATGCTTCGATTCAGTCTCTCAACCATTCCATTGCTCTGAGGCTGATACAACGTTGTACGCTTGTGTATTATACCACATTTTTCCAGATATTCTCTGAACATACCTCCTACAAACTGTGGACCATTATCGGTAAGTATGGTTCTGGGTAAACCCTCCCTCTCAAATAAGGTCTGGAGAAATGCTACCATACTTTGATCCGTCACATCCCTTACCACCTTGAACTCACTCCATAGCAAAAAGGTATCTATCAACACAACCACAAATCTTCCACGCCCACACCCCAAATCCAATGGGCCAAGAATATCCATAGCCAAATCTTGCCAGACACTGCCAGGTACTTCCACTTTATTTATCGGCTGCTAGATAGCCTGAACGTTTTTCCCCGTCCTAGTAAATTCTTCGCACCTTCCAACACCCTTTCCACATCCCGATCAAATCCTGGCCACCAATAATCCACCCTTATTATTTCTTTGGTATTATAAATCCGAATATGACCTTGGTGTCCTATCTCGATCAACCTACTCCTCAATCCATTAGGTACCACCAGCCGATCCCAACGATACACCAATCCTTCCTTCAACCTCAACTCCAATCTCACTTCCCACAACGCCCTCTTTTCAGCACTTAATTTTCTTTCAGGCCATCCATCCCACACAAACCCAACAATCCGTCTCCATATTTTGTCACTTTCCAGTGCCCTTAATCATTCCTCCTTGGATATCACTCCTTCATTTGTAACAAACACCATATCCACAGTATTTTCACTTATCCTATCTATGTCTTTGGTTTTGTCGCATGCTCTTAACCTCGAAACATGATCCGCCTGAACATTGTTTTTGCCGGTTATCACTTCAATTTTAAACTTAAGACATTGCAGTCTAGTCACCCAGCAATCAACCTTCCTCGATAACGTGTCCAACCCTTTACTTTCAAAGATTGCTTTAAGTGGTTTGTGATCTGTTCATATAAACTCCTTACCGCACAAAAAAATTCTCAATTTTTCGCTGCCCCAATGACAAGCCAGGGCCTCTTTTTCAAGCACCGAATAATTCTGTTCAGCACCCCTCAACATCCTAGAGGCATGGGTTACCACAACTTCATTTCCCTCAAAACCCACCTGTGATAAAACACCTATACCTGAATCACTGGCATCCACAGCCAGGATGGTTTCCTTGCTCGCATCGAACATGGCTAACGCCTTAGACATATCAATTCTTTTCTTTATATCCCCAAATTCTTTTTCACACTCATCATCCATTCAAAGTTCACCCCTTCTTTAGTAGAGACTTCAATTTCCTCACTCCATCAGCATCATTTTCTACGAACCTATGGTAGAACTCTATTGTCCCTACTATAGATCTCAATTCAGCTTCATCTCTCGGAGAATGAATTCTCTTGATTCCTTCAACCAACTCTCTTTTAGTCTTTAACCCTTCCTCAGATATTTTGTTTCCCAAATATTCCACCACCTTGGTAGCAAATACACACTTCTCTCCATGCAGTGTTATTCCACGTTCCTTGAAGACTCCCAACACCCTTTCCACATTTCTTTCCAGCTCATCCTCACTTTCACCACATATTAAATTGTCATCTTGGAAACACCAGACCTTATCCATCCCCTTTAGTATTTTATCCATTACTTTCTGGAATACAGGTGAGGCAGATATTAAACCAAAAGGCATGCGCCGGAACGGAAATATACCATCATATGTAATAAATGCAGTGCGCTTTCTCGATTCCCGATCCAAATCAACTTGATGGTAAGCGCTCGCTATATCCAATTTTGTAAAGAACTTGGCGTTTCCAATTCGACTCAACAATTCCCCCATTTTGGGTAGTGGATGGCGATCAGCTATCACGCACTTGTT
The DNA here is from genome assembly GCF_040938575.1 of Ambystoma mexicanum. Classification (NCBI taxonomy): domain Eukaryota; kingdom Metazoa; phylum Chordata; class Amphibia; order Caudata; family Ambystomatidae; genus Ambystoma; species Ambystoma mexicanum. The sequence continues at coordinate 1,055,650,540 of NC_090921.1, read as the reverse complement.
TAGTTCTCTTAGGTCTACACAAACCCTCAACTCACCACTTGGTTTCTTTACAACCACCAAAGGCGAGACCCATTCCACTGCTTTGGCTGGTTCAATGATTCCGGCACTTTTCAACTTTTCAAGTTCCTCATGCACGGCATTCCACATCAAAACAGGGACTGATCTTAGCTTAGCACACACTGGAACACTATTGTTTTTCAGCTCAATCTTGTGAACCATTCCTTTAAGGCAACCCACTTTGTTGGTAAATACTTCGGGACATTTCTCAATCAAACCCATTTTACTTCCCACATGAAGAACTTGTTCCGCCATGTTGGGATCCAACCTTATGCCTAAACCCCTTTGCTCCCTCCATCCCAAAAGCGTTTCCCCCCTTTGTAACATATCTTTCCATGGGTTACCCTACCTTTGAATTTAAAGTTAGCCACGCAACATCCCAGTACCTCTATTTTGCTGCCATTGTACCCACTAGGGATTTTTTAAATCAGACAGCAGCAGATCTTCAACTTTGCCACCCACAACATTTTCATACACAGTTCGGGACATCAATGTAATTTTTGAGCAAGACTCCGCCATCATTCTCACTGATCGCCCATTCACATCAATCCATGCAATGGGATGTTCACAATCATCTTGCTCCCTGTATTTCACCATGTGGACTGTAACTATCTCAACTTCTCCATCATCATCCTCATCAGACGAGGCTCTGTTACTTTCCTCAACATACATCACTCTCCTGCCATCGCCTATATTATAATTTTGACAGCAATTTTCAAAATGTCCCCACTTTCTACATTTTCCACACATTGTTCTCCTCCCTGGGCATATTGGAAAGGTAGATAAATGCCTAGAGCTGCCACATCGAAAGCACAAACGCTCCTCCCTCTTTGTACCTTTTATCCCAGCTTCTCTTTGCATTACTTTATTATTACTACCACCCCTGTCATGTTCAGTTTCCTTACCTTTCACACCTTTATCCTTGGACGACTTCTTGTTTTTATGAAAATCCTTCTTGATCTACCACTCTCAAAAACCTCCCCTACAGGTGGTTTTGCTTCCTTGACTGTGAGTTTGGCAACACACTGTAAGGTATGTTCTATTCTCTTTGCCACACCTATGACTTCCTCTAGATCCGGGTCATCCTTGAACCATCTCTCTTCCCGGATCTTATCATTGGAGCAACGAAGCATACATTGATCTCGGATATGCTCGTCTAACTTCACACCAGATTTACAATTCAAGGACAGGTGTCTCAAAGCAGTAATACACTCTTACACTGTTTCCCCTTCCTGTTGTGCCCTCATACCAAAATGATAGTGTTCTAGAACTGTACTAATCTTTGTTTCAAAGTGCTTATCCAATTTCAGCAAAGCCATGTCAAAATAGTTACCACCACCCTCCACATCCAGTTCTGCAATCTGGTAATGTCTCAAAGATTCTGTCCCTCATAACCTATGAAGTGCATTAGCATGGATTCTTTGAGCTCTTTAGACATGCCATTACCACATGCCGCCTTCATATATTGTAGAAAACCCTTCTTCCAGGGGCCCCATTTGATTTTAGGATGTCCTGGAGTTGGTATAAACGTTTGAGGGCCCGGAACACCAGCCATTGTCACGATGGGAGACTACACTCCAGAGATGTCTGCAGTACAAACTGTGTTTTGGGACAATATACAGTCTTGCTGACATGGCACCTAACACCACTGTACACTATTTCCAGAAGTTATAATATGCCAGCCAATCCCCCTCTGGGATGTCCTAATCTTATATCACAAAGTAATTGTCAGACCGTGTTGAGGCATAAAACAGAACATATAATGCTTGCCTGTAGAATCGCCTCCCCAAATGGGCCCTAGGCAATATATGGCCTGCAACGAAAGTCTCTGCGTCTCTGTCCAACCTCCTTAGGGCAGCACGCACTGACAGGATGCAACGGAGGGGGCGGCGCAGCTTTTACTTCCCTGAGCGTCTGTTCCTTTCGGAAGCCTTCCGGTTGACGAAGTAGCGCTGTCAAGTGACACGCCTATTGCACCGGGTCCTTTACTCGACCGCCACACTGCGTATCATTCATTCACAGACTCCAAGGTTGTGGGGCACCGCCAAGCACTGCGCTCCATGGACTTTGCACAGCTCAGTCTGCAGCTATGACGTAGGCTTGCGTGTAGCGATCACCTGGTAGTCCTATTACGGGACCACTTATACAGACAGCTGGGCCTTAAATCAAGCAAATTCCGGGCCACTACTCCAGATAGCTTCCTTCCCTTTTTATCCAGAGAAGCCCCACGGTACTAGGACACGGTGAGAGCAATGTAGCTATCGGCAAAACGCATCGACACTCTTCTCCAGCCAGTGGTGCAGGGAAGATGGGAAAGGCAGTCCCACCTTATTTCATGAAGGCCAGGGGTCTCGGGTTCCTTGGGATCCTCATCGCCAAAATAAAGATGCAATCTGAAGGCACGTTGGGTAACACAGCAGGCTTTATTGTAGTTTCATGTTACACACTAGAGACCCCCAACCTTCCCTTCAGGTCTCCTAAGTCAACTGCCTCCCCTCAAGCATAAACATTCGAATCATAGAACCCCTTTGACATCACAAACCTCTTACACTCTAAACATTACTATGATACACAGGGTATCTCTACATAACACTTATGTCAAGCTAACTAGGATCTTCCAGGCTACAAGCAGGTGATAAATAGTTCTCAGTTCCTGGAAATTTCAAAGCTTGCACTGGCCCAGGCAGGGGCCCAGGCTGCGCTTGAGGCGCAGGAAGTCCTGTGGCAATGGAGGCAGCCTGACCACTGCCTCCTGTTGTGCTGCCCTGGCAGCAAAGCAATGCCACTTAAAAAAGGCTTGCCTGCGTGAACTGCATGCCGTACATGCCTTCTGTCATTCAGGTCCTGTGTAATGTTGCCCACTGGTTGCAAGGCAACCAAGCTGGATCCTGCACGCCTAGTCACTCAACCTGTTCCAAAGTGCTGTCATTGTCCAATTGAGACAGAGAGAAGACCACCAAAGCAGCAGTATGTGAAGTTGAAGGTAAGTTCAAACAAAGAAAGTGTGTGTGTGTGTGAAAGAAAGATATTGAATGTCTGCACACATATACATATTTGTATGAGTGAGTTGATGGATGTGTGCATCTCTGTGCAACAGCGACACATGCATGTGTTTGGTAACTGCAACATGAAAGTTATTTATAGTGACAATGCAGGCTTTTTTTGTGCAACATTAAAGTGCTGCTGTATTGGGAATTCTGTTTGATTACAGCAGCAGCGTCTTGAAAGTGATGTACAGTGATTATGCTGGCATAGATTGTGGCCACAGCTTAATCAAAGTGCTTAAGGGACCCATACTGGCAAAGAGTGTAGCTACAGCTTTATGAAAGTGATTTAGTGACCCATACTGGCATAGATTGTAGCCAGTGGCATCACTAGGGGGATGCGACTGCACCGGGTAACACCCCTCACATGGGTCAACACCAGGGATGTCGAGTACGCCTCCCCACTCTCCTAGTGAAACCACTGTAGGCTGCACCTTTGAGCAATACAAACGCAAAATGGGTTTGTATTGCTCAAAGGTGCAGCCTATTAGGCACTGCAGGCCGAAATGAAGCTAAAATAACACAGTAACCTGGAAGCCAGAAAAGAAGATAGAATATGAATGTATTGGGCTAGCGAGGGACGTCCGTGAATGCTGCTTGGGTTTCTGTGTTGGGGTGGGGAGGGAGGTGCTCGGTAATAATGCGAGACGGGGAGCATGAGGCCTGCACTCTTTCATACATGCAACATTACTGTACACTCGGGCAGAACGGCCTAGATAATAAGGAAACAGGGTTACTAACAGGCTCATATGAAGACATGTGAATGACATGGCCCTCAGTTCTACCCACCTCTGCGAGACTCATGATTTCGCTATAGGCCAGCCAGTCTAGCCGTGCTTTCGGAAACTATTATAGTGGGAGTGGGGATGGACCCCTATCTAGCTATGTCCCTTTCACCCCGACACATACCTCATTATATTTAATATGCACACACAGAAATACCTGCACACGGAGATTAGAAATATGCAAACATGTGGCTTGTGTTTAAAGAAGCGAGTAGTCATCTCGTTTTCATTGAATTAGAGGATCAAACCTTTGGGGAAAGGGTTCTCAAGTTGCAAGCTACTGCTTCTACCTGGCACAAGGATGGTGGCCACTTTTCACTGTGGCCAATCCACCTCATCAGCCATGAAAGCGTGCCATGCCATTCCACCAGATCTACCCATTTTGTTGAACATGTTGGGGGCGGGACGTGACATCTGCAAGAATGGGGCATGGTGGAAGGGATCAGGGCAAAGGAGAATCCCTTCCTAGCAGCAACATTTGGAATAAGGGTGTGCATAGCAGTGCATTTTTTAATCAATGTTAAGGGAGACACTCTAAGACTGGCACCCACCAACTTAAAACGTATTCAGCTAAGTGTATTGTTATGCTGCCAGCAAGACATAAAGTCAACCGTTCACTAACGATTCCTGTGGTCAGCCTGCAGGGTTATGATGAAAGCGGGTAATACTAGCACTTATGTTTACTATGTTTAGAAGGAAGAAGCAGCTGGCATAACGCGCTATATGTAAATGTTAGGTCATGAACCTGGCAATACTTTCACTGCCATTTGGTGAGAATCGAGCCCTGTTTAGCCAGCAAAAACTGCCACAGCTCAGATACACCTGCAACATTTCCTGCCATTCTTCTAAAGAAAATATATTGTTGTTAAAACATATTTTAGCTATACATTTATTTTGCACTATAATAAAAACATTCTAATATTGCGAGTATGACAAATCAACTTATGGCACACCAGTGGTCCAGGGATGAATATCGGTTTCTAAACTATCAATCAGCCCCACACCTTGGAAACACAAGAAAATTATAAACGTCCTTGTCCAATTTTGGTAACGTGGATGGAAAGGTAGGCTTATCTCTGCAAGGTCGTGGATCATTGGCAGTGGCGTCACTAGGGTGGGCGACCCCATGAGTTACCGCACTGGGTGTCGCCAACCCTAGTGACTCCACCGATTGTAGTCACAGCATTGGTAAAGTGATTTACAGTGACCATACTGGTGTAGACTGGCAGCAACATCACATTGATTTACACTGGGAATATTGGCATATGTTTTGGGCACAGCTGCATGAACGTGAGCTACAATGGCAATACTGGCATAAGTTGCAGACACAAATATGAAAATATTGTAAAATGTTCCTGTGTTCTGTTGGTTGTATAGAATCTACTGCATTTTAAATTGTGTGGCCTTTTGGGCCATATTTGAAAGCGCGCGCTGTAAAATTCACCACTTCAACCCATTTACTTGAGGCCCTTTCTGTATGCTATTTGTGGGAAATGTGAATGCCCCTCCGCTAGAAACATTCACCTACCACCACTGACCTTGATTGGTTTACAATGCCAGTTCTCCGTTGGAGCACACCGTTCCCCCCTGGTAGCCAAAGCCGCATCTGCCACCGGCATGTGCATCATAATGTTACTGTCCGCGCACACTGGCAGATAGTACGTTTAGGTGCCAGGTGCTGGCTTCACACTAGGTAAGGGTCTGAAACATTTGGCTTTCTAGATATTTTTGATTACTATTCCCATCAGCCCTCGCTAGTATGGTCAATGGTGAGGGATAATGGGAGTCCGTCAAACATCTGGAGAGCCGCAGGTTGCAGACTCTTTCGCCAGGTGAAAGATATCTTTCACAAAGTGCAGCGCGCGAGCAGCATCATCATCATCATCATCGTGGCAGCATCTGGAGAAGCCTGCGGCCCTTTGAGGGGCTTGCACGGCGGTCCCGTTAGCAGGGATCACGTGAGCGGTCCACGCATTTTGTGTTACGCCCACTCTGCTGGGGAAAACTCAATACTGCAGTAAGGGAAGTATATGGGAAAATGCTGGTAACAAGCGGAAAAAGCAGGGTGGGGATGTAAGGAGAGCTACACAGCCTTTTGTTTTACACCCCCCCTACATTATTACCAAAAAGCCAATAAAGGCTATATAAAAATACACGAAAAAGAAAAACATGCTCAAACCTGGCTAACTTTTCTGGTGTGCTCAGAAATCGGCAGATTAGAAAGCACATTCCATCAGGGGCCTAACTGCTGAAACAGTGGTGTGAAACCCACCTCTCTTCACTTAAGTTCGAAGGTGATCCCATGGTAGCCTAAACCTGCAGACCACCCAAGGTTTTCTGCACCACCTGCATTGAATCACATGGATTCAGGACTCAAGTCTGGGGCAAACGACCATTGGTAAAGCCAACAGTTCAGGCTTTTGTGTCTGCATGGGATTGACATTTGCCAGGTACTGCCACAATGGTGCTACATCGCCATATGGTGGTAACAGCTAGAAATTGATGTTATTACCTGAGCATATGATAGAAATGCCTGGCACATGCCCAATACCTAGATACAAGCCAAAGCGGTTGGCTTTGAAAATATTATTATTAACAGGACTTCAATGCAAAGTACAGATATAAATCAAGTGGCTGAAGACACACTTGGTTGTGACCATTTTATTACACAGTAGCAGGTTTACAGCCACAACTAAGCCCTTAAACTCCAGCAGATTGCTTTTAAATAACACGGGCAAGCCAAATTGTGATGTTACTGCTTGATAGGGTTAGCTCGAAGAAATCCCAGGAGGTGGCGTTTTGGCCGAGAGTGGGGCAGGTAGTGGTTGGCAATGGCCACGGGGATTTGCACGGCCTTGGGCAGTCAATGGGTGGATAAATAACCAAAAGAAGACCTTTCGTGCCCCTTCTCACATGTCATCTCCCACCTAGTTGTACTACAGTTCAATAGTTTCGGCTTAGAGGTGGCACATAGTTAATAGCTAAAACTACAAAGAAGATCCTGTGTCCTTCCATGTGCTTTTGCGGAAGATCAGTCGTCACGGCCCCGAAGGATCACCACAACTGCAGCACTAATAGCTTACCCAACAGCATACGCAGCCTGGAGCGAAGGTGGAATGCCCCTTTGATGAAAGCAGATCCATATTATGAAATGTGTACCAACCAGTCCTGCAGCTTAGCACAAAGGACCAACTCAGCAATCTCCCCTGGGATCCTCAGTACATAGATATTCACAGCCCTCCCGATGTTTTACGCGTTCTCTGTCTTTTCATCGAGAAGCCAATTGGCACTAGGCCTCCTACTTTTAAAATTCGAGTTTCAGTGTGTGCAATTGTAGTGTCCAAAAGCCTCAGCTGGTCATTTGACCTTTTTTTCATTTCATCATTGTTTTCAATGTAACCTTCCATAGACTCCAATTTCGATTCAACAAATGTTACAAACCATTTGATATGGCCAGTTTTCCCACTTCGGCTCCAGTGGTCACCGGCATTGCTGGGTTCCATTGGAGACCCAGCGGTATGCTTTTCCATGGCCTCCGAGCCCTTCCTGCCCTTTAGTGATCAAGCTCGGGGCTCAAAGAAATCCCCTTCCAGGTGTGTCTGCTCTCATCTCGCCACAGTCAGGGGCAACCTCGGGGAGGTGAGGAGAGCCACAGCACGTGTAGTATGGGTAACCGGTTCAGCCACTTAAAGGCATCAGCAAGATTCCCCCAGTAGTAGGGGTTATGCCGCAGAGTTTGCTAGATAGCGCTGCAACAGTTTCCCCAACAGGGCCGGCTTTAGGCCCGGCCATCAGGGCGACCGCCTGCCACGCCAGCTGGGGAGATTCTTTCAAGGGCTCCCCGACCTGGGGTAGTGGGTGAAGGCGCTGCAGGTGCCCCAGCAGGAGAGGGGGGAGCATTTTATTGCAATAGGGCAGCACTGTCCAACCAGCATGGGAGAGCGTTTGAAAGGCTGTGCTCTATTGCAGTGATTAACTCGGTTAGGCACTTAATTAAATAGAGGGCCGCTGCTGGTTTTGCAGTGGTGCTTTATTTAGCAGAGCAACAGGCCAGCCCCGTTCCTCAAAGTAATAGCCACCCTGCTCCTCATTAACATGGCGTTCTCCCCACACTCTCCACAGCGCTACCACCCGGCTGAACAGTGACATCCAATCAAACCAAGCAGCCTAGAGGCAGATGCGCAGCTCCACAGTTCTCGGACAGGGTGACTCATGGCACCTTTGGCAGGTCTGCGAGATGCCGCATCTCTGAAGCCGGCGATACACCCCCAGACAGCAGCAAATATCAAAGCCATGGCAAAGAGCAGCCATCTTTTGTGCTTCTGAGCTCTGCTCCCGGCTATGTTATTCTAAAGGGCACGTTTGTATTGTTATTAGTTGATTCTAAATAGAACATTTAAAAACTTGTTTTAAAGTCGAAGCTGCTGGATTGTTGTTTGTGAGGAGAAGCAAGAGATGATGGTAAATCATTACAAGTATTCCATAAACAAATATGAAGGGAAGAAGGAACCAAACTCGGCGCTTGCTGGCCATCTTAGGTTGGCCTTATTCAGCTCCTTATTTCAATCCCATGTGAATATGTAGATAGTGGCAAGGTGGATTGCAAGAGCTGATTGGTGCATTTGAATGTGCGTCAAAGTTCCCATTGCCCCAAGATTGCACTCTGTAGGATTCGCTGTTTTGAATTTGAATGAGGAACTAGCTTGCTTCTGGCCCCTCAACAGGGAGTGCATTTGACAGGTTTGAGACATGATAGCACCTGCTCCCTAATGTCTGTAGAACAGAGACGAGAGAAAAAAGCCTCGCGAGTTAGGCGATTGCCAGCAACCGATGGACTGACTGTAGTAATGGAGCATTGGAGGAAAAGCCTTCCCAAGTCAGTAAGTAACAGGCCAACCGAATCGCCACACCTTGAACCCCAACACTTCAAAGGCCTCCTCACATTGCCAGCATCAGCCTATACCGCAGGCAACATGCTCGCCATGTTCTTGTTCGTCCCACACTGTGACAACATCAGTCATGGCATCAAGAAATGCAACCAACCAAAATAGGTGATGACACAATGCTAAGCAGGTTTTCATCCAGCGTTGTTAGCTAGACCGCAATATGCCACACAACCCAAGCCTACCTGGTCATAGGCTACTGTTTCTCACCCAGCTTTTCCTGCACCGGCTATTCCATCTCTTGCTGCAATTGAGGTACTCAGGCACGCTTTGCCAGTGCAGATACTCATTAGCCGAACGGGCTCTCTGGTTATTGATCAAGGAGGCAAGAGGATCTAATGAGGTGCCTTGCAGTGTCAATTCCTAGAACAGTGAGTTCTAAGGAATCGCCAGCTTTTTCCAGCGGCACGGGTACACACTTGTGATGCCAGCGGCATCTTATTCCAACAACGGTCAGGGCCTGTTCCGGCATTTGATCGGATTTTGATCGTTTTGTATTTTCCTTTATATATTGGCTCTCTAATTTGCCTTTTGCGCACCTCTAGACTTGAAAATATTTTGGGTTTTCTCAAAATAAACTAGTACAGCTTTGTAAAAAAAAAAACGAGAAATGCTTGCCCCTTGGCTTTATTGTTCTAAATATCTCTCCATCCTGGTGTGTATGGTGTGCTACTACTGAAATTTTGCATAGTCAAGAAGTTGGGTGATCGGGACCAAGTAATGGAAGGTTGCTGATGATGGGGCGGGCGCGGCAACGCTGCTGTCCCAACTCTTCAGTCGGTGAAATGCGACAACTAGAAGTGGCGATGAGGATTGCTGCCGGGCCGGTCCTCATCCCCCCTTTCCAATATGTGGCTGTGAGGTTTGTCCAGAACAGCTGGAGCTTAGTGGAGACATGCCACTCTTGCCGCTGCAACCTTCTCGCTCGATTACCTCCCACCTGTCCACCTTGCGCTTGATATTTGAACACACCAACCAAACATTCCCCTAATAATTCCAAAGCCACACATTTTTGTGGATGCTCAAGTGCCTCAGCTGCTTGATTGGCGAGCCTTAACTTGCAGTTGATCTGTATTGATGATCCCCACCTGCAGGAGCTACGCTGAGCTGGTGTTCATTGGTGCACTGTGCCACCCAAGTTGCACCTGTATTCCCATCATGCCCCAATCATCTTCCCATACTTCCTCCCTTTTATTTGGCCCTTGACCCCTACCCCACCTCCTCCCAGAACTGCCCTTTGCACCTGGTTGTTACCCCAATAATTTCCCCATTACGTTACCTCATCCCGCCTGTCCCCTGATGCCCTTTCCTTTTCTGGGGTCTGTGTCTGGTGGCCATCCCCACTAGGTGGGTATCCCCCAAGGCCTTCCTATGCATGTCACGGTCCCCTTGCTGAATCCATAGTATTGTGCCAGGAGAAGCCGCCGCTACAATAGTTGGTCACAAAAGTAGAAGGGTCGGTCTAGCGTAACTTGAAACCACGTCCTTTGTGTGTAGAACAAAGATGTAAGGTCATCTGTAATTTCTAAAGGTGGCGGGCGTCATTAAGAGGTCAAGTGCTGCACATCAGAAAAAGGATTATGATCATGTGTTTTACTGGTTACTCGTACTGCTGCACTGCCCGCGCCACCCCGCAGCGCTAGGCCACCCCGCCAAGCGTCCGAGAAACTGGGACCCACGTCAGCCAGTGTCTCTTTAATGTGCCACTCTTTACAATAAGGAGTTTCTCTGGCATACTCCCAGGTGCAGTGCTGTTTTTCCACATTGACAGATTTGATGGTGGGATTCTATCTTCAATACAGACCGAAAACTCCAGTACTCTACTGTTGCTGGGAACCACAGACGATTTCTATCGACCCACACACCGTTGTATGCTGCTTGAACTTGTCCGGCTCTCGTCCTGAAGAGGGCTGGGTCAACTTTTTGTTAAAATGAGGATCCCCTCATTGGCCCGAACCTTAAGTACAGTCGACAACATACAATCGACAACATACAATCTCTAGTGTCACCCATCCACCCGCTGCGTTTTGACAGAGGTTTCTCTTAAAACAATACTGGCTACAGCTAAATTGCATTAGACACAGGTCATTTCCTTATTGGTTACACTCTACATCCCAGTGTACATCTTGAACTTTGTTGTCCTCTTTTTCTCATCAATTTGTTCCTTTGCATTTTCTTGATTTTGTTAAATATTTTTATTTGTGTTTTATCTTTTCTTTCCTAATGTATTCTTTCATGTTTCATTTTTGATACAAGGCAGCCAAGGTGTGTTTTGAGAAATTGATCCAATTCATGAATTGATTATTATATTTCATGTTTACTTGATTTGTTTTGGTATTACATTATTATATTTTAATTTGTTTCATATATATTGATGTGTGTGTGTTCGGCTCATCCAGGGCAACTACCCAGATTCTTTAATTATCAAATATGTACATATGTCCCTTGCTCAGACTGACACTATGTCTGATCTGTGAGTACTTGTCCGCAGCCTTTACCGCTCAGCATGGAATGTCCTTTTATGTCAGCGTACACGTTGAGCAGCGTTTCTTGTATGGCGATTTTTGTGTGTGCCTTGACCTTTTCATGTGACATGTTACCCGAAATGTTATAGAAACTGCATGGGGGGGAGGTTACTTTAATTTATCCCATTTTGCCATGGTGTACGGTCACAGAGGAATAGTCTGCAAAGTTATTAGATACGGTGAGAAATGCGGCTTCGAGTTTGTCAGATGTGTGAAATCTGTGGAAAGAACATGTTCTTGCTGGACATAGAGACATTTGCAGAAAGAAAATGGCTGACTAGGACCATCCCTAGGGCGGCATAATGCAAGAGGAGCGTCATTTTAATAAAACATTCTTTCAATTCACTGGATGTCATTTTTTAAATAGAAAGAATTTTATGAAGTCTGATTCATCCACAACACTGCTGCCGTTAGCAGTCATTGCACTCCGACAGCTTAAGTCTTTTCTGGCCTAACATATATATGCTTGATATTTATAAAAGCTTTGTTAGGGTGATGTTTGTTTAAAAAAAAAATTGAAAAAGGAAACCCATACCAAACCCAGCTTGCATTAGGTTTTTTGTGATTCAGTCATACAACTCTCACAGACATATATACAAAGCTCTTTGTTCATTCTTATCTTGCCAAAATCGCTTTAATATGCAAAACAGCCAAAAACTCATTGGTTTTATTGGCGTCACTTCACATTGTCTTTGGAGTTCTTTCTAATCAATACACCCATACACTGTGTTAAGCAATCACTTTTATATTCAAATACACGACATGCATTTTTAAACTGTTGCAAAAATGAGGGGTTTCCCTTCACAAAAGTAAAGTAAAAAATTATACATACTTTTACAATATTTCACACTGGAATTACCTAATCAGGCCTTCAAAGATTTAAACCAATGACTGCAGGTAGCAGAGAGATATGCAAGCTGAGCGCATACCTAGCTAAACCTACTAACCAACACCCTTGACAATAGGAAAGGTTGAGAGATGGGGGAAGAGGTCAATGTTGTAGGTAAAAGCCACACATTAAAAGATGGCGTCCAAGTGCTTTTGGGCACAACGATGTGGATGAAAGTTGAAGAGGGGAAAATAAAGGAACGGTGTACAGGGCTATCAAGGAAAAGATGGCTTCGAGGTGAAGAGAGTTTAAGGTTATAGCGTGACTTGGAACAGGGGTTATGTGCAAACTTGAGCATTTCACTGAGATGTGCAAAGAAGGGACCTGTGCTAAAGAAAAAAGTAACGGAAAAGTAAGGTGGCAAGTGCGTCAGATAGGGCTGCGAATGAAGTGGAACCTCGGGGTGGCACAAGATGTCAAGTTGCATTGGAAGATTATGTGTGCTGCATGTGATCAGGAGAATGGTTCTGTTCTGAGCTCATGAGGGGAACGGGTGTCGAATGTTGAGACAACCGGAAGTGTTGGTCAGTGCTCTGACCATTCATGTGTTTGCAATTGGCTAAGGATTTAAGTGTGCGATGGGACAGGCCGGGGGCCCTGTGAAGTTTATCCAGGAGCTTAACTCAGAGTGAGGTGTTGATCTATGGGTGTTTCCCAATATTTGGATAAACACGGCGCGCAGTACGTCCTGTTTGAAGTTTGTGTGCGCAGGGCGAAGAAGGAATTCCAGGTGACCACGGTGGAGGTAGGAGCTGCTTGCTGGTTAATGAGTACAAGTTGATCTGGCAACGTGCCAGACTTCTTTCCTGTCTGGTGTTTGGTTATTGAGATTGCCGTTCATGCGAGCTTCTAATAGGGCAGGTACCTTACATCCATGGTCAGACTGTGGGCTACTCCTGGAATCTTTTGGATGAAAGATTGTGGGGAGGCGAGGTGCGAAGGATCGGAACCAGGAATGATGGGTGCTTGGAAGGCCGGCTGCTGGGGCTGCTCTGCAGGGGGCGGCGAGTGGAGAAGCTGCTCATCTTAAATCGACATGTACTAGGGCTGCACAACATATACCCAGCCCCAAAGGGGGAAAGGACCGGAGCAAAAGAGAGCTGTGCACTGGCAAAGTTGGTCTTTCTGAAGCGCAATTTTTCTGGAGGACCATCGGCCAAACCCTAGCTAGCTAGCCCAGTAGTGTCCCCAACCTACTCCTGAGCCTCAGCTCCCTGTTACCCATCAGCAGAGGTCAAAGTGAGCGGGCACTATCAGGCACGGAGTTCCACTCCTTCTTACAGCCAATTTCACCATTCCGGAAATGTACCTTGTGAAATTAAAGCATACCTCTTCACTTTACTAGCATGTAGCCGATACCGGTAAATAGAATTCTGGTTGAACATACATTTAGGAAGCTTGGATGGGCTCTGGCTGGGCTCATCTTAGCAGGGGGAGATGGTGGAGGTGCTACTAATACTAAGAAAGAATCATTCTTCTCACCCGACCCCCACAGTTCTTTTTTGGAAAACTTGCCTAGTTATCATCTCAGGATAAATGCTTAGATGTTGTATTTGCTAAAGGGTACGGCTATTCCTAAGGGGATGAGGTGGCCATGTAGGGGTTGCCACTTCATGCCACTGTCATGTGGAGGTTTCGTGGCTAGCCACTTGGACTATTCAAATGCACCCCTGGAATGCACTCCAGTGAAAGGTATCTGTCAGGGTTACCCAGAGCCTCATCTGAGAGAGAATAGAAAAGGGCAGAGGAGGGAAGAGGGCACAGGCAGCACATGGGGATTAAACACACACACACACAAGATCTGTACAGGTAAAAAAGGGAAGGAGAGGGTGGAGATGCAGTTTGGGATAGTGCGCATGCCTGTGGAATCAGTGTATACTTATGAAAGCACAGTGCTGATCAGAAAGGGGCAAATGCTCAATGATCCTGTGAGGATAGCTCAGGGGCAACATGCTCGCCTTGGAAGCAGGACGACACGGAGCAACACAGGTTTGATCCCCGCTTAGAAACCTCTGGGTAATCAGCGCGTTATAAATAACCCATCATATCATATCATAACAATCATTTACCAGTGTGGACAATTTCTCGTGCTTACATGAAAGCATTGAAACTAATGAGTGTTTGTGTGATGGGATCGAGATATGCCCCGGCATAGCCGCGGAGCGTCGAAGGCTTGTTTGTGCATTAGTTGTTACCGTTACCTGACAGACCCCAGGGGGATGCATCTGACATTACCAAGCAGACTGTCAGAATTGGTAGAGCCCAGAGTGGACGGTGTGCAAGGTGAATGAGGGGGACAGAGAGTGGGAAGAGACTTCGGGGGGGGAGGGCTGGCTCTAAGAGTGCCAGACTTGCATGGTCACATGCTGCAGGACGAGTGCGGTGGGAAGCAATAGGGTGGTTGCAACAAAGCACAGGGTTCCTGCACCGGGGGCTGTGTATCTTACATGAGTGTCACCACATACAGCTATGAAAGGTTTGTTGTTTGTATCAGGCTTTACGGCGCAGTTAAGCCATGGCACGACACATTGCGTAAGGCGCAGGAAGGGAGGGTTTGAGGCTAAATGCCAACACTGTGAGCATCAGTGTGTCCAAAGGACTCCAATTCAGGGGCCCTCAGCCTAGAACGACTGCAAACAGCCAGTTCTATTGCAGGGATAAGTTGGTGACCTTGAAGGCAATTCCATATTAGGATGGCATTCAATATGTAGGATGTTTGCTGAGAATGCAGGTTTGAGAGAGGTCAGGAATGGAGAAACAGAGAAAAAAAAGAGGTTCAACAAGGAGGGTGGTTGCTATGTGGAGAAAGGCTAAAGAGAAAGAAGAACCGAGAGGAGTGAAAGCATTGATGCTGCAGAGCAATGAGGCAGCAGAAACCCGATGAGGGAAGTACAGAGCGAGTCACACAGAAGAGCGGGAAAAGAAAAGGGTTACCTAGAGATGAGCGGCGGATCACACAGGCAAAAGGGAACAAGCTGTGATGCTCGTCGCGGCATGAGGAGCCAGGGGTGCAAAGCAGCATCGTGAATAATGGCCAAAGGTGCGGGCAAGGAAAGGAATGAGGTGTAGTGGAGAGCGGCCGCAAGGATTGCAGAGGAACAGAAGATCGACAGAAAAGAGGCCAGAATGGAAGGCAAGGTCACAACTGGCTTCTAAACAACAACCAAAGAAGGTCAAGGAGCAATGGGGAAAACACGTGAATAGCCAATGAATATCATACACTGCATCACAAAAGAGCGACAAACCTAGGTGATGCAGCCACAAAGGAAAACATCTGGAAAGAGAGATTGTGGTAATAGTTAAATAGCTGCATCAAGATATAAGGTTCAAAGAGCAATCTTAAGAAAAGAAGGAGGAGTGGGTAAACTAAGGCAAGAGGGATTCGCGACAATAGCGACTTGAACTTCAGCATTTCCCATCCATGGCAGTGTACACTGCGATTTCCATCAGGGATGGCGGACACACACTATTCTAATACTCGGCTGTGATAAGGAAAGTGAAAGCGCTGATGAAAAACTACGGGGGCCCGGCGTGGCTGCAATACAACAACAAAAACAAGGCGGCGCGGGTCAAGATGGAGTAGAAGAGCTGACAACATGGGGCGTGCTGGCTCCAGTGGACGACTGATGAGGCAGGGCCATCAACCGCTGCACCCATAGCAGGTGGCTTGCTGCTACTGAACCAGCCTTTACTGTGGCCAACCACCAGGAACTTGGCCGTTAGGGAGACGAGAGCACAGGAGAGGCAAAATAACTCATGTTGGGCATAGAAATGGGGGAACCCAGTTACCAGTCTCCAGTCAGGTGGCGAAGATCGAGCGCTTTCAAGGAAAATAGAAGTAGGAATGGACAGATGCAAACTGTGCGAGAAGGCCCCGAATGCGGCTTCCCTGGAGAGAATGTGGGTTTGGTTGGCACGCTTCCAGGACAGGGATGGGGCGGATCACTCGAAGAAGGTTTCTGCATTCATTAGATGGAGAACATTCATGCAACAATGTATGATCAACCAAAGAATGATCCGAAGTGGCAAGAAAGAAACTGGAAGGCGGGGCACCAGAAGATAGGACTGTTGCATCCATTCCAGGGGCGGCCACGCAGATACTTGATCAGATCCAGTCTCCTCAGGGAATAACCCAGTAAAAGGTAGCCAGGGAACACTTTCTGCTGCTCCACCACCCTTTATGCCTTCAGGGAAGCCCATAAGAAACTTGACAATGCACACTAAATGTATGGGCTATTCAAACATTGCCCGTGCAATTGAGGCGGTGTGGAAGAGTGAACAGAGTGCACCGATGACCAAATGCTGCCTAAACCCAACACTCCGGCTTCTGCCTGCACCGCCAGAGTAATTGTACCATCTAGGAATGGAGTTCTGGGAACACAGATCTATAGAAAAGGCTGGTATGGCAATGGGTTGTTCTTAAATGGGCCTGTAAGGTGTGTGCGTAGCTGCAGAAAGGGCCACCACCCATGAATGTGGATGTGTCTTGATTGTGAGAATGAAGGAAAAGATTGGGGTGGGCAGAATTTGAAAGAATGTTGGCGATTTTTTGTGAAGCTTATAAAATAAATATGTGTACTACTGATACCGACACAGTAAAGGCAACGATCAACTAACAGGATTACGTTTGCAAAGCCAAAACAAATGAAAACAAGAAACACGGTATCCTTACATATTATCCCCACCAAAAATATTGCCACATATATGGTCGTCTGTCTCGCCATAGGCAATATTTTTGGGGGGGATAATTTGTTGGAGTGGGGGTTGCGGGGGTGTCCCCCGCAGGGTCCATGCCTCAATATTGCCGCAGAAATATGCCAATATTTTTGTGGGGATATTAACACATGGAACCAGAAACACTTCGAGAAAAGCAAGCAGAATTTTAAAACACTGCTTTTTAAGAGTCGTCACACTTCCCCAAAATGTTCTTCACTCAAAAATATGACAATTTATAACCTTATGTTCTGCTCACTGCTTAGAATTATTCGCCCTCTAGTAAGAACATCTAACCAAAACGTTATCTATTACAGCGCACAGGTCCCATGTGTAGCTTTATTCTTCATTAAAAAATGAGGATATTTATAAATCATCCAAGTCAAATACAGCCATTGGATGCCCACCTCCAGATATAATAAGTCCTGGACATCTGTAACAGAGAGATGATCAAATTCTACGTACTTTAAGGAGGCCTATTCCATGTGACAGAAAAATATAAATAATTGAAAGCACCATTATTTTCAAGCAAACTTTGATTCCGGGAGCAACATGGGCAATTTCAAACAGAATTGGGTTTCTTTCCTATTTATGTGGACAAGTACATTTAACGGATGCTACAATTAGCAAATTGATAGAGCTAGAGTTTAATTTTAGAATGTAAAACCATATTACTTTTTTCCCCCTCACTTTAATATATTTGGAAAAGAGTCAACGTTTGCATACTTTATGCACAAAAGGAAATACCTCCAACGTTCAACAATAAAAGACAGATGTGGAGGGCTAACATGCAAAAACAAGTCTTACTCGTAACATATCTGTTGGCATGGAAGTCCAGGGATTATCATATTAGCAAATTACTGGACATAGAAGAAAGACTCATTAATAACGTGGCTTGGCTTGCCAGGCCCAAAGTAGTAGAGACTTCTTAAATAAGGATGCCAGAGCTAAAAAGATTGGAGATCAGGAAGGTCCAGATGCTGCTATGCCTTAACTTTACACGTAAAGTGTTGCGTGCAGGCAACACATTCTGCAGACACATATGCTGGGGACTGAGAATCCATGTGTGCTTGTCAAGGGCATTAAGGGCAGACATGAATCCAGCTGAAAGTATCTGGGTCAAATAGATACAGGTAGATCCCACAGAATGGTCCATGTAGATTTGTTCCGAGGCGGCTGCTCAGCAAGCAAAGCGCCTTGCTGGTGTGTGGGAGAACTGCCGGCAGCTTGGAAAAAGATGCCCGTCTCCATGCTGGATTTCTTTCAGCTAGAAGCAGGGTAGAGTTCTAAGGGGCGTGGTGAGAACACAGTGGCAGATTGCATGCATTGCAGAGAGCAGGCTCGGACTAGCCTACAGGGCAATAGGCCCATGGCTGAACCAAAAATGCAAAATGCTGGTGTGAGCCAGTTTTTTTGGTGAAAGTGGGCTCGTTTTTTAGCCAATGTGGAACAGTTTGATGAGTTACTTCACTATGCAGCTAATAGTCTTGAGCAATGTCGCTGAATACATATTTCTTTAAAATGCACGTTTTGCACCACATTTTAACCCCAAACTCCCTTTTTGGTTAGTATTTAAACAGTGTTACAAAAGGAATGAGTAGCCATTTGCAACTGTGGGCCAATAGGTTCCAAGCTGCATTCCCCCACCCGTGATTTGACATTGCAGCAGCAGTAGAGTCTTCATCATGCAGGAGTCTGTGCAGGCTGCAGTGTTGCCATAGCGATGTTAAGCAACAACATGGCTACCAATAGTTCCAATCGTTACAGAAAAGCGTGCACATTGTCAGCCGCTAACTCTGCTAACGAAAATATGCGAGTTTACTGTGATTGGTAGAACACACAACTACTTACTGAGTGCATGTGCAAGTTAAGAAAAAAGTAACTTATAAAAAATTAATAGAACGAAAATCCTTTTTTCCATGGCGTGTAAAAAGCCCGAATCGAAATCAAGGTTTGATGAGCAGCGCCTCAAAGCAGCTCTTGGGTAGGAACCATCATGCAACAGGGAGCTGCTACTTAAATACACAGCAGGCCCCACATCTAACCTCTGCAAGAGATGTAAACTTCAATTCTATGTCCACTGCATCTGACCCAACATGCTTGGGACACGCCCACTGGATCGCTGCCATTGCACTGCATTTGGTGAAATGCCTGTTTTGCCGCCTTTTTCCTGGCCTTTTTTATTTTAAAGGGTGGAAGATGGGCTAGGGTAAACTTCCTATGGACTTTCAGGCTAGTGGGGAGGCGAGGAAGGCGCGCAGGGTTGGCAAGTGGTTCCGGCGTGCCTGCCACCCATAAAAGAATGCAGTGAAACATGCAGCAAAATGAACCAGTCGATCAAACGCTCCGCTGTGCATCTGTATTGGTGTATACCTCTGTAAAGCGCTCCATTGCTTCTCGAAGCCAGGTCTGCGCTCAATAGCATAATAATAAGGAACAAGTTACTTACCTGTAACTGTTGTTCTCCAGCATGGGTCTGGCATGGATTCACATGCTCATGAATATATTCCCCGTCGTCAGGCTGGGAATCCTCGGTAAAGAAAAAATCAGTATCAGTTTCGTTTCTGATCTGTCTTTCGTAGTAGTAACCAATCACTGATCTCTGCGTCATACTGACCACAGCCAATTAGGGATGTAACGGTATTACGGTATACCGTTAAAGATACCGTGAACCACTCAATTGAACAATAATAACCGTCACATTGTTTATACCGGTATACCGTTAAGTGTGCTTTTCAATCTGATTTGGAAAGGCTGCAGTTAGCAAGTGCTGCACAGTCTTGGTCTTGCACTGTTGGATGTGCCGTCTGCCAAGTAGTTTCAGCAGTTTTTAATGCCATTCCATAAACCACACGTGCCTGACACAAAATCAATATGTTAGCAATAGGAAGAATAAATACAGTGCCAAGAAGGAAAAGGGTTTACTTTTTTTTTAAAGCGCTCACACAGCCTGCGGGCATCAAGGCGGTGTTAAAGAAATTGTTTATTTAGTTGTGTAATTTGTGTATTTATAACACGCTTAAACACCCAGAGGTTTCTAAGCGCTGACCCAGGGAAATCGAACCTGTGTTGCTTCGTGCCGTCTTGCTTCCAAGGCATGCACGTTGCCGCTGAGCTATCCTCCCGGGACTTTGGGTTGGCGGCTTTGGGGTCTATATATTTATAATGGATAATGTTTTCTAAACATATGAAGATGGGGATGTCCCTGGTTCCATCATTGAATTTACATATAAGTCACACTGCGAAATGTACTAATCTATGTGGGTATTCCCTGCTGCCATACCAAAGGGTAACATGTCTGTGATTACTGAACACCTTTTGGCCCGGAGGTAAACTAGAGGGAGAGGGAGAGAACATATACTACCATCAAACTCCATTGATCTGTGGCATGTAGGTAATCAAGATGGCAACATGTTCATCTTCACCAGTAGCCAGTGGGGGAGCTAAAAGCCTAAATAACCACTTAAGAAACGCTATTCAGTTTGCTTTGCCAGTCGCAGCAGGGCTCCCCCCCTCCTCCTCTCCACACGTGTGTTTGTGTTTGGTGGAAGCAAGGGGTGGCATTTCAGTGGAAAGTATGTGGAAAAGCCCAATTCTGGCCCTGGTTTTGTTTGTGATGATAAATCTGACTATTTATGACCTTTTAGAAAATATTTGTTAAAATTAGTTAACTCCTCCTACTATACCGCGATAACCATGATATACCGTCATTTGGCAAGAAGGTTATTGTACCGTCAAAAAACTAACACCGTGACACCCCTACAGCCAATGACTGCCATCTCCCTAAGCCCCGCCTCTGGCAGCCATCTTCAGATTTGGTAGCACGTGAAGTGGCAGTATGACCAAGTGAAGAGCCGCAGAGGGGTAGGCGGGAGGGTTCGCATGTGAATCCATGCCAGACCCATGCTGGAGAACAACAGTTACAGGTAAGTAACTTGTTCCTTCTCCAGCATGGGGTCTGGCATGGATTCACTCATGAATATAAGAATACATAGCAGTACACACATGCACAACCACGGGAGGTGGCAAAAGGCTCAACATTAAGCAATACAAAACTCAACATTAAGCATCTCCGACCCCCTCACCAGGCTCACCTTAAGCGAACAGGTTGCGCAGCACTGCTTGGCCGACCCTGGACTCCTCCCTGGAATCCCGATCGACGCAGTAGAATCTCGTGAAGGTGAGCGTCGACCTCCACGTAGCAGCCCTGCAGATGTCCAGCAGGGGCACACCAGATAGGAACGCCGTAGTAGCAGCGATCGCTCTGGTCGAATGAGCTCTCGGACGGCCTGGCAGCGGTCGGTTAACCAACCAGTGGCAGTGCATGAGGCAGCCGGAGAGCCATCTGGAAATAGAAGACTTCGAGAGAGCCTTCCCTTGATTCACAGGTCCAAAGTTCACGAATAGCTGTGATGTCCTCCGGAAACTCTTTGTGCGGTCCACATAGAACTTCAGCGCTATAGCCACATCCAGCGAGTGCAAAGTCCTCTCGGCCGGCGACGAAGGAGACGGGAAGAAAACAGGTAACACCAGGGGCTCGTTAAAATGGAAGTCCGACGGCACCTTGGGCATAAAGGAGGGGTGTGTCCTAAGCACCACCCTCGAGGCATGGAAAGTCAAGTACGGTGCTTTGCAGCATAGGGCCTGGATCTCTCCCACTCGTCGTGCGGAGGTAATGGCCACCAGGAATGCAGTCTTCCACGACACAAACTTCATCGGTGCGGAGTGCATCGGCTCGAATGGGGGCCCCATGAGCCTGGCCAGCACCACGTTAAGTTCCCACGCCGGGGCCGGGGCCTTCACCGGCGGGAACGACCGGAACAGTCCTTTCATAAACTCTTTTACCAGTCGATGGGACCACAGGGACGTCCGTCCTGTGGTTCTGGTATATCTGGAGATCGCCGCCAGATGAATCTTAATGGAGGCATGGACTAGCCCAGCCTTTGCCAGCGATAGCAGGTACGGCAGCACTTGAGGGGCCGTAATCCGTAGGGGGTTGATCTTCTGTGCTCGGCACCAGATAGAGAACCTCTTCCACTTGTGACCGTAGCATTTGAGAGTCGAGGACGCCCTGGCCTTTGCAAGAACCTCTCTGCAGTCGGCCAGTATATCATACCCTCCAAACTCTAGCGCTGCAGGAGCCAAGCCTGCAGGTACAGCGACGCCGGGTCGTGGTGGAAGATGGCGCCTCCTTCTCTGGAGAGAAGATCCGCGTCCGCCGACAGCTTGATGGGAGGGGACGTTGACAAGTCCAGAAGGTCCGGGAACCAGATCTGCCTTCGGCCACGCCGGTGCGACGAGGATCATCCTGCACCGGGACCTCTTGAGCTGGTTGATTAGTCGAAGCAGCAAAGGCAACGGAGGGAACGCATACAGGTATAGGCCGTCCCAGGGGAACGAGAACGCATCGCCCATGCTTCTCGGCTGGGGAAACCTGCTGGTGAACCTCTGGCACTTCGAGTTTGTCGCTGTTGCGAACAGGTCGATTTGGGGTTTGCCCCATCGTCGGAAGAGTTGATGCACCTGATCCTGGCGCAGTTCCCACTCGTGACACGCGCGCAGCTCCCTGCTGAGCGAGTCGGCGATGGTGTTTCTTTCTCCTGCCAGGTGGAAGGGAACCAGGAACATCCCCGGGGCGACCGCCCAGCGCCACAGATCCTGTGCCTCCTTGGATAGGGCTGGGGATCTGGTGCCTCCCTGCTTCCGTATGTAAAACATTGTCGTGGTGTTGTCCGTGAAGATCCGCACCACCTTGCCCTTGAGCGACGGGAGGAACGATTTGAGAGCCCAGAACACGGCTCAGAGTTCCAGGATGTTGATGTGCAGGAGCTTCTCCTCCGGGAGCCAGAGGCCTCTTGCGTGGAGATCTCCGGTGTGGGCGCCCCAACCTTCCAGGGAGGCGTCCGTCGTCACCGTCTCCTGGTACACCGGCGTCTGAAAGTCCTTGCCCGCCGTGAGGTGCGCTCGAACGCCCCACCACTGAATCGCCCGCCGGAACACCTCGTTGAGGGGGACCATGGGACCCTGTCTTCGAAGGTGCCCGCCGCCTGCATCCAACGGGCGTCGAGAAATTCTTGAAGAGGGCGCATCCGTAGTCTGCAGAGGCGCACCAGGTAGATGCAAGAGGACATCATCCCCAGGAGGGACTTGATGGACCTCACCCTGGCCACGTCCGTGGCTAGCAGGTGCTGCACTTTGCCCAGAATGGTCTTCGTCCGTTGCTCCGACGGTGCCGCCAGGCGCCTCACTGTATCGAGCTTCGCTCCCAGAAACAGGGCCACCTGCGACGGCACCAGGTGGGACTTTGGGTAATTTATGGCGAATCCCAGGTCTGTGAGTAGCTGGACGGTCGTCGCAGTGTGTTCGACGGTGAGTTCCCACGTCCTTGAGCGGATGAGCCAGTCGTCCAGGTAGGGGTAGACGTGAATCCCCTGCAGGCGCAGCCGCGCCGCCACAGGTGCTGGGCACTTGGTAAAGACCCTGGGGGCCGACTTCAATCCGAATGGCAGTGCTCTGAATTGGTAGTGGCGTCCCTGGACGACAAACAGGAGGAACTTTCGGTGACTTTTGAGGATGGGAACGTGGAAGTATGCATCCTCCAGGTCCAACAACGATAGAAAGTCGCCTTCCTCCAGCTGTCTCAGCACGTGCTGGAGGGTGACCATCCTGAACTTTTGTGACCAGATGTATTTGTTCAAACGACGAAGGTCCAGGATGGGGTGCCAGCCGCCCGTCTTTTTCCTGACGAGGAAGTACCTTGAGTACACCCCGGAGCCCCGGAGCCTCTTCGGGACGAACTCGATGGCGCCTTTCCTGAGCATCGCCCGTACTTCCAACAGCAGTTGCGGGACGTGATTTTCCTTCCTGGCCACAGGTGGAACGTGAGGGCACTTCTTCAGGAATTCGATAGAGTGTCCTCTTGCCAGGGTATCCAGCACCCAACGGTCGGTGGAGATGGACTTCCACACGCAGAAGAAATTCGTCAGCCGGCCTCCCACCGGGGTGCTTCGGTGGGGGCCCGAGGCCACTGCCGGTTCAGTCCTGCTTGGAGGTGGTGGCCTTGCCACCCTGGCCACCTTGCAGACGGCGGTGAGGCGCTCCCTGCTTGCCGTGACCCCTGTAGGCCTCCTGAGACGAGGAGCGTGCCGCCTGGCGGTAGGACGATGAGCCACCGCTGGATCCCTTGGAGGCCCCCTGTCTGCCTCCGGAGCGCCGAAAGGGCCGCCGTTGCTGAAGGGCTCCTAGGGCGCGGGCCGTCTCCGTGTCCGTTTTTATGGCTTGGAGGGATTTGTCCACCGCCTTCCCGAACAAGTTGCTGCCATCGAATGGCATGTCCAACACCCTGGTCTGGACGTCCTGATGGAAGTCGGTCGCCCGGAGCCAACCCCGTCGTCGTAGGCAAACTCTGTTGCCCAGCTGGCAGAACCCGGTATCGGCAATATCGGTTGCCACCGTTATGGCGTGGTCCGACCCCACCTCGCCTTCTTGAAGTATTTCCAGGGCCTCGGACCTCTTGTCGTCTGGTAGGAAGTCCAATATGGGGGGCAGCTTAAACCAGAGCTCCCTGTCGTAACGGGCCACGATCGCCAGGGCGTTGGCCGCTTTGATCGTCGTCGCCGCCGACTAAATGACCCGTCGCCCCATGGCGTCCAACTTATTTCCCTCGCCGTCCGGAGGGGAATTCGACGTTGAGGCTCCTGACCCCGCCGCTTTCTTCTTCGCCGCCTCCGAGACGACCGAGTCTGGCGTCGGCTGGGCCCTGAGGCACAGGGGAGCGGTCTCGGGGACCCGGTACTTCTTCTCGTACCGGTCCCGTTTGGCTGGTGCCGTGGAGGGGTTCTTGAGTACCGACAGGCCCTCCTCCCAGATGTCATCGATTAGAGGCACCGCGATGACAGTCTTCCTCTTGGCCTCCCGGCGCTGATAGAGGAAACCTTCCTTTTTCTGCTCCTCTGGGCAGAGCTGGAACAATTCGGACGCCCTGGCGATCATGGCGTGGAATGAGCCAATCTCGTCGGGCAGAGAGGCCCGTGCGACAGGAGACGGGAGACCCGTTCCGTCGTCGCCGTCACCCTCAGAACCTGTCGTCGAGCCCATTGCACCGTCATCTCCCGACTCGTGGGAGGATGAGGAGGGAACTGTAGGCCTTACGAGGGCGAGTGGAGGAGAGGGTTGGGTCCTCCGTTGCTTGTTCTGAGGACTTCCCGACAGGCCAGGTTGCGGGTCCTCCGGCCTGGGCCGTGGTAATCTCGTCCTTATCTCAGAGCATAAGGACTGGATCGCAGAGAAAATGGCCGCCGAGCTATCCTGAGGCCTAGGTTCCGGCTGCGCCGGAAGGGAAGGCTGCTCTTCCTCGCCATCGTCGTTTTCCTCGGTTATCTCCCGAGGATCTTCGTTACGGGATTGAACCTTCTCGAATTGGACTTCGAGATTCCTCACGGCCTCGGTCAGTTCCTCCTCCGAGGCTGACTCCGAGCTCGAGGAGGCTACCGTGCCCCCCTCGCTTCTTCCATCATGGTGGCCATGACGATGGGCTGAAAAGAGGATTCCCTCCTTGACGTAAGGGAAACTCTAGTCCCGGAGGCAGTCTCTGCTGGCGGGGTCTCTGCCGGCTTGGCCAGAGTCACCGTGATCGCCTCGATAGAGGCCTTTGCCTGCTGGATAGGGGCCTTCACCACCTTAGGTGTGTCCCGGGCCTTCTCCTTAGGGGGAGGGGCGACGCCTCGCTACCCCTCTCCCGAGATCGCACGGTGCTTCTCCCGAAACTTACCCGGGGTCTCGGACGTCCTCTTCCCCGAACCGGAGCGCTGGCTCGTGGTTGATGGTGCCGGGGAAGGCGCGCCCTGCCTGGCGACCGAAGAGCCCGACCTTTTGGCGCTCCTGGAGCCAGCGGACTCGCGGCGCTTGGCCTGGTGTTGGGCCCCCGTCGCCGGGGCGCCCGCACAGGACTTAGAAGCCCGCTCGGACCCTTTCTTCTTCTCCTGGGCCATCTCGAAGTAGGCCGCAAATCTTCTGGAATCCTCCAAAAGGTTGATTCGACGAAATCTTCACCCTTGAGGGGCGTAAGAAAATCCCGCAACGGGTACCCGTTAACGGGAGTAGAAACGGTGGAGCTTGATGCTCGATTAACCGAAAAAATGTGAAAATTCACCTGAAAAAGCGCGAAAACGCAGCAAAAGCTCGAGAGCTAAGCACGAGGACTCCCAACACTTGAACGCGCGGTAAAAATCTGAAGATGGCTGCCAGTGGCGGGGCTTAGGGAGATGGCAGTCATTGGCTGTGGTCAGTATGACGCAGAGATCAGTGATTGGTTACTACTACGAAAGACAGATCAGAAACGAAACTGATACTGATTTTTTCTTTACCGAGGATTCCCAGCCTGACGACGGGGAATATTCATGAGCATGTGAATCCATGCCAGACCCCATGCTGGAGAAGGAGAGTGACTTCATTTCAGATAGCGATGCAGAGCGGCAAGAGGGGAGACTCTGGAGCGGTCAGGGGAGGGCAGGTTCAGTAATACCCTACAGAGAGGAAATCAGCAAAGGTGACAGCAGTGCCAGTGGACATGGAGGAAAGGGAGTGCAGTGGGGGGCTGAAGGGAAGACGGATGCTTGCAGGGGCACAGAAACGGCAGATGGGCCTTGTTGCTTAACTGCGGCAGTCCACTCTGAAGGAAAGAAGGAAAGTGTCCCTGCAATCT
This sequence comes from Ambystoma mexicanum, assembly GCF_040938575.1. Taxonomy (NCBI): domain Eukaryota; kingdom Metazoa; phylum Chordata; class Amphibia; order Caudata; family Ambystomatidae; genus Ambystoma; species Ambystoma mexicanum. The sequence goes on along the minus strand of NC_090921.1, from coordinate 1,055,623,881 downwards.
AGGATGCAGCGGCAAGACCCACTCGGGTGAAATAGCTGGAACCCAGCCGCGCTCCATGGGAAACCGCTGAGGGAGTACGATATTGGGAGGGTGATGCCCATATGAACTGTGCTGCTAGTCCCTTGCATGACACACCGTGGCCACGTGTCTTTTGCCCGGTCCAGGGCCTAAACTTAGCATGGTTCCAGCCGGGCATAGAGAGCCCTGCCGTTAGCGGAGAGCGAGATAATGAAGCTGGAGCCTCCCGGTGCGCGCCTTAAAAGGATTTTCCTAGACCCAAAGGTTAGGGTTCAGGGAGAGCTATCCAGGCCTAGTTTGCAGCGCTGCTTTGTATATGCCTGAAATTCCGCACTAAGACTTAGCATAGTAGTGAAGGCTCAAGTCTCTCACAGAGAGAGGCGTGGAAGAACCCTTATGGGAAATGTACTCTTTATATAGGCTTCAGCAGAAATGGAAATGTTTCAAGTTACAAGTTAGTAGCTTTTGAGATATAGAGTCTTGTAGTTGGGGACTTCAACAGAAATCACTGGAAAAGTTCAGGAATAGTGAGGACCCTTAGGACTGACGCAATGGCCGCCCATCAGAATGCCATGTGCTATCTGCTTGAAGATTGCAACGCGATGGTCACCAGGCTCGAAGATTAGGCCCAGATCCTTGAACGTAGACTGGGGATGCCAAATGTGATGTTGGTCCATATTCGCTGTGGGTGAGTCAGGATGAACTGGTTCGTAGAGGCTGGTGAGGGGTCCATGAATGCTCCCTCCCTAAACCCTAGCTTTCTGCCCAAGGTTGACCCATAACATGTTGTGAATCTCTTTTGAAACAGCACGGTCTGACTAACTAACGGTTATGGTGGACCACACGTGACCTCGCCGCTGGCAGCGCATTGATTGTAATTAGACTGTGTTTGCAAATTCTGTCCATGGGATTCATTATGCAGACTGAATTTAAGGAAAAATTGGAGTTTTTGTACTTGCGTGCATATTACCCATTCATGTTTTATCCTTACAGTTTTAACAATTGTTTTTTTCACCTTTCCAAATGTATTCCAAAATCATCACGTGTGCAATATTTTTTCTGCCCACAAAAGATTCTTGGAGCCGAATCTCAATTCTTTGACTGGGTTTGCCAGGACAATACAGAACCCGGAAATTGGGGCTTTCAAAACCCCAGTGGAATCAAACTATGATAAATGGGCCGTCCTGGCCTATGGTCACTCTGGTAGGATATGTGCTGTTGGGGGCTTAGACACAAACCCAACTGCAGTCCAGTGTCGGCTGCACCTTGCTGTGCAGAGTACAGGAACTTGTATGCGCAGTGGAAAATTGTGCACATCTGTGGATCTTTTGGGGTGGCGTGCAGTGTTTGAGGGGTGGCGAGGGGCAAATAACATAGTCCAGGTTCCAAATCTCAGGGTCAAAACTATGCAGTTCTTGCATTAGTTCTGGCGCAATGCATGCAGCGGGCAGTGCAGGACTCGATTCTGTGATCTTTAATATTGCCCTGTGGATCTTACAATAATTTGCTGCGCGTGGTGGTACCCACAGATGCCCAAAGGGATGTTTAGATTAAAGCACAACCCATCGTGGCTGAAAAGGTTGTCAGTAAATGGTTTCTCCAGGGAAGAGAGCTGTGCAGCGGCTAACCCTATTATTGATCCGGCAGTTGGATTGGCGCGAGATGTGCCGTGCAGCTAAACCGGCAATCTGTGATATTAAGAACGCGCGCTCGTTCGCTTCGGGCTCTATGCGTTCGACGTGACTAGAAGATTTATTCTGATGTAGCGGCGGCCAGTTGTTGCTCTTTTTCAGGTGCCCTCTGAGCATTTTAGTTGATTTTTAGAATGAAGTTACGCTTCAGGTTGCATCAAGTTTTTAAAAATCAAGAATGTTTTTGCTGAAAGGAGGAGAGTTGAACGGTCACGAGCTTGGAGCCTTGAAAGAGGGGATGGGGGGGGGGCTTTAGCACCCAATAAGGTGGCGGGAACTTTGAAGTGGCAGACAGTGTTGGAAACTGGATTTAATTCTGTGAGGGGAGGTCGCAGGTTGGTGGGGGGAAATGTGTAGATTCTGATGAATATAGCGGGACAAGAGTCTGCTCATCCACTTATATCATGCATGTAAAATGCTGGTGATGCCAGGGGTCCGGCTGCTGCCCCACCACCGAGTGAGGTTACGGAGAACAGGGGCCAAGGATCGGAAGGGATGGCAGTTTGGGCATGACTTTCAATGAGGCTTTGGGGGTCTGGGGGGATGGAGCAAGTGGCCCATTCTGATATCCCCTGATGGATGTGTAGAGGAGCCACTCTGAGAACATTTGGTCAGCTTGGGAAATGTCTGATCTGAAAGTCAAGTGGACAAAGTCTATACTGTATATTCTAAATAGTATGAAAGAAGACAGGATACCCTTCTGCTCTCTTGATCCCCTCCTCCGTCTCCCCCCCCCCTCCCCGATAGTGACAAATACATTTAAATGTCTTTGGAGGCAAGTATTCCGTCATAACAAGCTCAAAGATCTTGAGCGATTCAATGAAAGGTTTGAAAAGTGGCTCGGATTCCCCGTTGCCCTTTCAGGTAGGAGTTCCTTGACGAAGATGTTAGTTCTACCCCAAATTGCTAGACTTATTTGCAGAGACTCTGAAGAAGAGTTTGTTAAAGATATGCAAAGGGTTAATCCGGAAGCTGCTAGTCATGGACACAATGATCCGAAATATGTGAATAAAGGAATGCCAGTACCTGGCTTCTACTAAGAGTTCCTAGTGGCACAACTTCAGTGCGCTATACACTGGGGGACCCCGGGAAGAGCCAGGAACATGTGAAAAATTGACAGCAAAGGAGAGACCCCGCTTCAAAAAGTATTCAAGTTAGTGGCCTTCTGAGAGGTTACAACCAATGGGTGGCTCCCCAACAATGACTACAGAAATGGTGCGGCAACTGACTTGGTGGATTCTCAGGGTGTCCTTGCTGTATAGTCCACACATTTCATTAAGAGAGGTGTTCCACACCAGCCGTGGCACCATTAGGGGCCAATTGCAGTCCGGGTAATTGAGAATTGAAATGATAAAGGGGAATGACCGCAAAATGGCTAGGGATGGACCACGAGCATTGTGTTGGACTATGCGCAAGTGTGGGACATAGTGCTGAAATGGCTCCACGCACACAGAGTATAGATCCTGGGAGAGGGAGGGTGTCTGAGAAAAGTACACATGGGGAGGGAGAGATGGACACACACAATGGATAGAGAAAAGTTGCAACATTTGCCATATAGTTCCATTATCTCATGAGCTGGCTGCTTTCACCGAGGACTGGGAGACAGGGTGGAACTGGCGTATGTTCTTTAGAACGCAGCTATGCCCCACGGAACAAATCGGCCTAGTTGCCCACAATCTCATACACTAGCACCATCATCGCAAGAATGCAGAGCCCAAGGTCATCGGCCTTGCTGCACACCATCTCATACACAAGCACCATCATCGCAAGAATGCAGAGCCCAAGGTCATCGGCCTTGCTGCACACCATCTCATACACAAGCACCATCATCGCAAGAATGCAGAGCCCAAGGTCATCGGCCTTGCTGCACACCATCTCATACACAAGCACCATCATCGCAAGAATGCAGAGCCCAAGGTCATCGGCCTTGCTGCACACCATCTCATACACAAGCACCATCATCGCAAGAATGCAGAGCCCAAGGTCATCGGCCTTGCTGCACACCATCTCATACACAAGCACCATCATCGCAAGAATGCAGAGCCCAAGGTCATCGGCCTTGCTGTACACCATCTCATACACAAGCACCATCATCGCAAGAATGCAGAGCCCAAGGTCATCGGCCTTGCTGCACACCATCTCATACACAAGCACCATCATCGCAAGAATGCAGAGTCCAAGGTCATCGGCCTTGATGCACACACTCTACTGACCCCACACAGCCACAGCGCTATGCCTAGCATTAAAATGCAGCTACACACCGCACTGGCTGCACATATAACGAGTGCACCCAAGCACTATATACTACCCTACTCTCTCCACCGACCTGGACTACTGTCCCTGAGGGCGGTCAACCCACAGCGCTTTGGGATCCTACCAATGGTACATAAGGCGCTATACAAATGCACAAAAACATAGCATCCTGTGAAGGTAAATCTAATACTGAACTACTTCTACAGAATGAATAATTAACTAAGAATGGTTGTTTGAACAAAAGGAGATTCCCTGATGGACCATGCAATGGGGCTTTGATATGTTCCTACACGGTCGTTGGTGGGAGAACCAGTGGACACTAAAAAAAACAGCATAGCATTTTGGGGGGGAATTTTGTTCTTTGGGTGTTAGTCTCGGCCTTTTGAAACCGTGAGCAGGAGAGTTCATTTCAATGTTGATCAGGGGCTATTGGTGACTGGATAGAAAATCTGGTAAAGGTTTGTGTGGGGAATGTTCTATGACGATTTTGTACTCGATCTCTGCACCGTAATATTCTGGGTAAGGCACCCCGTCTCGTTCATTCACTGTGCCAGGGATAACGAGCGAGGCACTCTACCATCGCAGATTCCAGAAGATAACTGTACTCTAGGAAACCAATGGCACTCAACCTTGTGTGTTGGTCTCGGCCAAGATTGTCTTTCCGGAAAAATGAGTAGGTTTGTATGTAAGAGGTAGAGTGGCAAGTTGGTCAAAACTGCGTTTTGTGGGGGCTGGTTAAAGGTATATAAATATATACAGTTAGCAGGGGAATTGGGGTTAGAGATGTTGGAAGGATGGGCAAAGGACAGAGAGGTAAACAATGGGAAGGGTCACAAATCTGGGAAATTCGTCCCTTCTTCCCAGGGGGAGCCATCCCCATTGAGGCTAGGGAGGTGAGCCTGCTCCGCAAGACCCACCCTAGGGGTCTGGGCAAGCAGGACCTCACCAAGAGCGACTCCCCTTTCTCTGCCTATATTGGGACCACAGACGTTGTAAAGGTCAAAGCCTTTTGGTTTGTCCAGCACCCATGCTAAACCCTCCTCAGACTTAATATGAAATAATCAGAAGCAAGTTCCTTAAGGGGACCAAGACTCCTATAAGAACACAGAAGTCTGTAGTTGGGGAGGCAATTCCCTGACGCAAGGCCGGCCAGCGGGGGAGGAGCCATGCAGAACGGCCGATGAGAGTGGAACCAGGGAGCCTCGAGGCGAGACCACACAGAGGATGTGGTGGGCTCGTAGCCTGCAGAACTTCGCTGAGTCCAGGAATACCAGGGGTGAAAGCTCCTCAAGACCTGCGTCTTACCAGTAAAAGGTCCCAGGGTTCCCATGTTGCTTGGTCCCAATGAATGTCTAGCCTCTGTTCTTTTTCCCACATTCTTTTCAGTGTCCATCTTTAGTTTGGCCTATTGCGCCAAAACTGTTGCATTCGAGGACAGATATAGAGAAATGGCATTTGAGGGGGGACACACAGATTGTAGGTGTTTGGTTATTTGCCCACCAATTGATGTCCCGTGGCCGTGCTAATCCCTAGGGCCATTCCCACCCAGTTCCTGCCCTTGCCCGCCCAAAACAGCCCCCTAGTGGGAACTCGCTTTAATCAAGCCTTGCCATCAAACTTTGCAATGGAAGTGCCTGCCAGTGTGTTTTTTCAAAACCAGTCTTCTGAGAGTTAATGATGTAATTGCAGTTGTAAACCAACCTTCTGGTGTAATAAAAATGTTTTAACCAGGTCCATCATCAGCCACTCTATAAGCACTATGCGTGTCAATCACTGAAGTTCTGTTAAAAACAAGCATTGGCTAATTCAACAGTTTTGGCTTGTGTATAAGTATTTGCCAGGCACTGCCATCATATGCCCATGTACTCACACCATTTTACACCTGCTACCATCAATAGCCAGTTAATAGCACTGTGGCAGTGCCTGGCAAGGGATTTTCCCAGGCCTACACAAAAGCCCAAACTATTGGCACTGCCAATGCTTGTCTTCCGTTATTCCTTTTCTCTGACCTTGCTTCATGAAATTGCATTCACAGCTTCTGTGGTTCCAAGGGAGCAGAATCAGGGGGGTGCAAGAATCCACTTGTGGGTGCTACATATTTTAACGTCGCAAACACAAGAGGACATTTCTTGAACTCTTCATTAGCAGCATGTTTCTCTATATGAAGTATAGAGTGGATGGAGTGGATGGAAAGGACAGAGTGGGTGGAGTGGATATATCTCTGTATCTCCTATTTATGCTATGTATATGCTATGTACCTGCATCCCCTTGTTATCTGTATCACATGTTTACCGTATCCATCCTGTCGCTTTATATACGTATGCCCCTATGTACGCCCCCTGTCCTGCTCTCGTGCTTGGTCGCAGGCGCTTTACTGATAACCACCATATCACACTACTACGCTTACTCTCTCCTATACACCATCATTCAACTAGAACACAGCTATACTATGACACATTCGGCCTAGCTGTTCTCATACTAACATGACCCCACGAACACCTCATCATCCTAATAAAACACAGCTAGCTGAGCACATTCTGGCTAGCTTTGGCGTCTCCTCGGGCCTAATGCAGCCAGAACTCAATCTGGGTGTCCACCCTCCAGACTGAACACATCCAACTGATTTCCACAGCACCACACCTAGCGCTAAGAAGCAGCTATCATACAACAAGCACACCAGCTGTACACATATCCGGTGCGCCCACGCACCTTACGACACCCTCTCTCTCTACTGACTTGAACTGCAGTTCCCGAGGACGTTCAACTTACCAGCGCTTTGAGGTCATACCAATGATACATAAGGCGCTACATAAATGCCAAGTAACATAACATAACAAAATAACATCTGTATAGATGATTGCAACACGTGCCCCATTTGCAACAGAGGTTCTTTCCTGTGTTTGTTGTTGGATTTCTCTGGATCCCAATCAAAGGCTTGCGTGGTTACTCCAGCATGTGTTCTTTCTAGAAGTGCAGCTTCTAGGAGCAAGAGCCTATAATGCAGGGTTTCTTTTAGACACTCGGTGCCAGAGCAGCTCCGCTAAGGAGGACTACACATGTATGATTGTCCAGACCCAGGGGCGTTACTAGGGGGGGGGGGGACTAAGGGAGCTATAGCCCCTGATCTTTTGGTTGTAGCCCCGTATAGAATCTCAGGAGCTACAGACTAGCTAGCCCCGAGTCCCAACAGTTCCGACATCAGCGTAGCCCCGTGTTTTTTCCAGACCTAGCAACTCCCCTGTCCAGACCTGTGCAGCATTGTCTATTGCATACACCTGGTTGCAGGGCGCATTACAGCACATGCTGTGCCACACACAACAAATTAAATCCGTGTTCCAGCAGAATCCCCAGTAAGTACAGCCTGAGATTTGTAGAACCAAGTCTGTGACTGACTGTGTTTAAAATCAATAAACTTCAATTTACAAAACAAAAAAGGTAAAGTGGCTGCTTTAGAGCATGTGCAGGAGTTCACCTAAGGAAAGTAACTAGGATTTTGTGAAAAGATCAACTAGGCCTGCATCTACCTTACAGGTTTCAAGTCTGCTCCAAGTGGTCTTTTAAAGATATCAACATGCAGGGAACTCTTAGGTTTCACTAGTCGAGGGTTTTTCGCTGAGTCTTAAGGATGATGGCAGTTTTTCCTTCCCACAAGAAGCTCTTTCCCAGTCTGAGGCAATATTCAAATTATGAAGATCTGTACAGGCAAGTAACCGTCGCTTCCCGCGACGCCACTTCACGTGATGTCATCCCATGCAAATTCTAGGTGCCCGCACTTAACTTGCCCCCACACACCCTAGGACTGGCCCTGACTGCCATACAGCCACACGAGGGCTACCGGACAAGAATGCGCGTGGCTTCTGGTCCTCAACCGCCATTGGCGGATTCGCTGTTGGGGATGTTCAGTGGGGCGCAAGGAGTCGTCCCACTGGCCTAATCATACGTTATACAGGTCGCTGCCCCAGGGGCCGCGTGAGGCGGGCAGCTGCTGCCCCAGGAGCCGCGTGCGGTGCTTACGGCGCAAGAGTACCCCAGAATAGCCGCAGGGTGGGGGAGACACAGGTAGGGTGGCCGTGGCCAGAGACACGCCGCCGCAGCAGCCGAAGGCTCCCTAATCCCAGCCGGGCTGCGTCAGCCTCACCTTCCCCCGAGCAACACTTGAGCAAGGTGTAAGTAGGTCACCGGCGAGTGTGACCTCATTAAGGGCTAAGCGGGCTATGCGCACGGGCGGCTGCCACGACACATGGCAGGCCCATGCCGGTGGATGGGCACGCGCTGCTCTGAGCGAGAACAGAGCCACGGGCACACCCCGGCCCTCTTGATTCCCGCGACCTGTGACACGGCCTCACACTCCCCAGGACCACAAGAAAAGGTGCAATGCCTGAAGGAGCCTTAGAAAAATCTGCCCTTAAAAATGCTGATGCCCGTTGAGGATGCAACGTTAAATGATGTTGTGCTAGGGGGGACGGTGGGGGTGAGCTCTCACAAGTAATTTAATAAAAAGTGACTTCTCGGTGGGGCATGTCAAAGCAACTTGCACGAGGAGCACTAATCAACCCCAGGCGACATTTCCACATCCGTGTGGGCGAACCCCCCTATTTTGCGCTGATGACGTCCTCATTGACAGTGCATGTTTTTATAGCGGCCTGGTGGCCCAACATCAGCTGTGACGCATTCAACATGGGCTGTCTGTTTGCTTTGCGTGCTGAGGCTCGCAGGGCCATACTTGCAATGGGGAAAGGGAAACGAAAAGTCCCACAATGCAAAATGGAAAACCAGGACCGTCTTAAGAATTCACACATGCGATTGGGACACTTGGCAGCTATCGACCATTTTCTACATACGTCAAGGTCTAAGGTGTGGAGTAGCGCACAACTTCCGCTGGGGTGGCTGGGCAGCAATATGCGCGTGTCCAACGGTACATTAGCTGCAACCAGTCGGGTATCTGCCGGAACCAAGTCTGGCGTTTGGTTGAACAGTGCCTTGGATGTCGGTTGCCTGTAGGTGGGGACTTGCAGGTGTAATGTGGGGTTGTGGTTGAGTGCTCCACACTGGCGTTGCAGCTGAGGAAGGGAAGTGGGGGGTGGTGTTGCAGCTGAGGCAGGGGGGTCGGGAGTGGTGTTGCAACTGAGGAAGAGGTGTGTGTGTGTGTGTGTGTTTTTTTTTAAATTGGTGCAGGGCTGGGCTCTGGTGTCTGGCTCCCTTGGGTCTTGTGAGTGAGCTGGTTGGTGCAGGGCTCAGCTCTGGTGTCTGGCACCCTAGAGTCACACAGAGTAAAACTCACACTTTTCAGCATGCTTGACAACTAGGCGGAGAAACTACAACACCAAACACACAGGGAAACCATAGAGGTTTAGCACAGAAACGCATAAAGCGGCAACAAACCAATCAAAAATTTAAAAACCTGCTAGCCCAACCGTACAACCTCATTTTCTGCATACACCTCTCATACAAACTCACACAATCACCTCTCTGCACAGCAATCCACACGCACCTTACCACATTGCAACAACAGACTAACAACACAGTCTGGCACAGCAGCACATGGGAATTTTGCACGACCCATAAACCACACTTAAGCACAGCAAACGGTCCAAACCGAACTGAAGTGGCCAACAGAACATCGCAACTCTCACTTTCCTATGCCCACTAACCCTACTAACCCCTGTTCCCTTCCCTTCCCCTTTTTTCACAATCTCCTTTTCAGATCTGCCAGAGCGCCTGCATATAACTGCAGTGGCGACGGTGTGCGGTACAAATAGCTTTAAAATTAAGTCTGCTTTGAAAATCACTGACAGGCACAAAGCAAGCTCAAAGAGTTCCCATGAGGAGGTATTCTGGGCAGGGAGGGACAGAAACTGGATGTTAATGGCCATAGAGATTAGCATGGCCATGGGAATTCAGTGGATGGAAAAATTGCCTAAAACCACCTACAAGCTGTGTGTTCCTCCTCATATGCCATTTCTGTCTACTCTAATGCAATAGTTTCGGCTTATAGGTGTCGCAAGCGACTCCTAACTAAAAGGCAAGCACAAAAGAAGTGCAGCCGCCCAACCCCAGGAGAACGGGCCTGTGAGGATGTCAGCTGCAAAGGAAACCGCGGGAGTTGATTGGTCATTGGTAGGGGCAGCTAGCAGACGGGGGTTAGAAGATACGGCCAATCAGAATGCTATAGGCCATCAGGACGTCAATACCAGCTGTCGATTTTGGTGCACCCCAGGCTTTTTGACCAATGGTGTTGATTTGGTTTGTGAGTTGATTTTGGGCGCGTGCATGTATTTATTAGGAACTCCTTGGGCTTTGCGCTTGATGAAAGCAGCAGGTGATGGGCATCCAGCCTGGGCAGCGATGGCCAACAGCACTGGGAAAAGCATTCAGCATGGCAGTCCCCATGTGTCGAGTGATGGCCGAGGTTCTGAGATGGGTGGGGTATGGTGCAGAGATTATAGCGGAAATCAAAGAAGCCCGGCAGACGCCTATGATACTTTGTGGGCATCCCATTGAAGCAGGTGTTGGATACAGAGCAATGGGACAACCAGGAAACACCCGAAGACCAGATGGCACGGAGGTGTGCACTGGAGCAGTTAGAAAGTTGCTGCCAGAATATTACAAGGGTAGATAGTGGTACCCCTTTACTCAGTGCTTAGGACAGCTGGGGTGAGAACCCAGAACTAAGGTAGGGAAAGAAAACTGGGGTGCTGAGAAAAGGCTTATAGTGGCTGGAGTGTCGCCAGCTGCTGGTATGGACTGTGTTTGGTGACGTTGGTGACATTGTTACTTGTGTCGCCCTTGGGAGATTGGGTGTTGTCTCTTTGTGTGGAATTAGAACATCCGCAGAGCGGGTGTGCACTAGCCTGGGCTTTTTTGATATTTTTTAAAGAAATTGAATGATGGGCGATCCACCTCAGAAAATGTGTGGGGCTAAAACCGCACACACTTTCCTATGCTCGCTGCACAAAAAACGCAGTCACATGTACTCTGGGTGGACACAGCCTACAGGCGCAGTCTTCCTGTCAAGTTCAGCTGGAATGTGATAGCCACAAGTACATCAAAGCATCTCAGGAAGGGGGAAGGCAACATCTTTCTCTTGCAATGGCTAGCCTAATTAAATATCAAAGGCTCCATGGATCCGGCCTGTCTATTGTCTAAGTTCTGCTGGTGACAGTGCACACTGATGAGTTCATTTAAACAGGCCTGCAAGAGGCCTGATCACAGAACTGACAAACGGGTACAGGAAACCAACACCTCTTTGATATGCAGTATGTCAACTTGAAGCTAGCTCCCACCCCTCTGTATGAAGGGCAGTGAATGGCATGTTTGGGACAACTGTTTACAGTAGGCAACCCCTGCAGAGGGACACCCTTTCAGATGAAAGTAGTATGTGATTTGATGGAGGAAAAGTCTGTTCTAGCCACAAACATCAAGGGAGACCTGCGCTTTGATCAGGAGCCACATAGAGCTTAATTAACCTGAGACACACTTTGATCCACACCAGACAGGAAGAATGGTGGAACCTAGTAGTACATGTCACCCCTTAACTTTCCTGTTGCAAAGCACTCTGGTTACGACTTCACACGACAGAAGATTGTTGGTGGGGACCCAGGATTGGTTCATTAAGGTAGGCTTAGCCTGCACCAGTCAATGGGGACCATTTGGCTTTAAAAGAGGGACGAGCCCCTCTTTTGGCAGATCAGACGACTTTGAAAGGAGTATCAAGAAGGACTCACTTGGACCCTGGCTGAAGGTTCAGTCTGCCTTACAGCTTCTTCCAGAGAAGGAAGGCCACGATTACCAAGAGGGTAGCAAGATCCCTCCCCTAAACATCTCCCAGGGAACATAGGGAGATACCAACCTCAAAGGACGCGTCCAGCAACTCCAAACTGGTACCCAGCCAGCACACAGCATGCCCACCTAGGTTCTGCCAGCAAGCTTCCTAGGTTGGAAGTGCCAGAGAGCCTCTGACCAAAGGACAAAGCTGTTGCCTGCAAACACTCGCCTCAGCTTTGGGCCATCCGCCTTAAAGGATGATACAACCCCAACGAAGAAGCTAGGAGTGCCACAACAAGCATCAATCAGCATTCATCCTTTAAGGACATTTTTGAGGCAGTTGAGCCCTTGCCGTAACCAGCTGCACCACTGACTGTTGTCACGCTGCAGTCACTAAAGCAGTCCAAGACTCCTCAACCATCGTTCCAGATCCACCAACCAGTACAGAGACGATTTTTACCCCCAAGCCGCCGTGTAGGCCAGCCTGCAGCCGTCCGTCCAGCCTCACTTGCCGAAATGCCTGCCGCTTGATACCCACAGCTGTCTCCCACCTTGAGCTCTGTCGCAGGAGTTGCAAAGCGTCCTGGAACTGACTCGACGCTGTCGAGCATCAAGATCATCTCCAGCAACAGGTGCATTGTGGTTCTGTCCCCCTGGTCCTTCTCCAAAGGCCCCAAGTAACGTTTACAACCCCTTGCTTCCTTGGTGCTTAAACCAAATAACCTTGCAATTAAGACCAGTTTCTTTACCCACTAATATCCTGTCCGTATCCAGAGTGCATCCCTTTCCTTCATGAAACTGTCTGTCCTCTGTTTTCCTTTATATGGTAGGTTGTATTTTGTAGTGTGCTAGAACTGTCTGTTGTAATAAAAATAAAATAGATATTTTTATACAACCTTGACTGGACAGTGCCTTTTATCATTGGATAATAATTGTATTTTTGCTGTGTTGGAACTAACCATCCGTGACCTTGCAGAGATAAGCCCACCATTACGTCCACGTTACCAAAATTGAACAAGAGGTTTCTAATTCACATGTATTCCAATTTGTTCGGATCCCTTCCGGTGCACTAGAGGTGTGGGGCTGATTGATGTTTTAGAAAACAAAATGCATCCCTGGACCACTGGTGCCCCGGAAGTTGATTCGTCACACTCTTCCCACTGTATAGAGGCTTCACTCCGGCCCTGCCCGTGGATTCAGTTTGGTGGCCTCGTCCGTCGCCTGGGCCCTGGCTGTGCTGTGCTTTTATTTTTGCTTGTTACTGTACTGAACGCTTGGCCGATCTTCTTTGCAAGTTTTGTTTCGGAGCTTCTGATGCTTGGATTCTGTTAATGTGTGGATTTTCTGTGGCTTTTTGACTTGGCTTTAGCGTCTACCCCAAGAGGTTGTCACCTGTGAGCATGGGCTTGGGAGGGCTAAACCCCCCCCCCTTTCCCCCACAGACCTCCCACTTTGAGGCAGCAGGCACACTCTGCTTGCTGTGAAGCCCAGCACGGCTCGATGGCAAGAAGCTGTCACGTTTCTCACCTCGGAGAGTAGTGTATTTACTTAAGCAAATGCACCGCTCTCTGAGGTGAGAAAACAGTCATTGAGTGAACATAGAGTAAGAGGACAAAAGCCTGCCCTGGGGTTATCAGTAGCCCCCCTCCCCGTCCCCATATTATGTTATATAACTGCTGTCTCAGCTTTTACTGGCCCATGCTTTCAATAATTAGCATTAACAAACAAAAAAGCATATTTGTGTTCATACAGGGATTATATGCATGCGTGGGTGTATGTTTGTATGCGAGCAGGTGTCTGGAAGTGCACACATATGAATGAATGCAGTCTGAATGGTGTACATGGGTGTGACTGCGTGTGTTAATGAGAGCGCAGTGTAAATGTTCTGTCCGCTCGAGTGAATGACAGATCAGGTGTGTGGGTGCATGACTAGTGGGTGAATGTGTCTATATCTCTGTATGTATGTGTACATGTGTATGTATAAAAGCTAGGGCCTGGGGTGGGGATTTGGAGCATGAACCTTTTTTTGCCAGGATCGTGGCATGTTTTACTACAGTTTTTGGGCAAAGGAAAGACAACTTCAGTTTTATTATGTGATGGTGGGGTTGGAGTGGGGGAGGGGAGGGTACAACAGTGGGGCTGGTCTGGCTGGGTTTTACTGTGGCATGGAATGGTGTACTCGCAAGAAGGGCAAAGCCAACATGAGTGTTCTTAGATGGGGGACGGCAGGTTTCCTAATTTTGACTTTTTTTTGTTACTGGTGTTAAGGTCAAAGGCAACAAATATTCTTAAATGGGGGGATATAACGAGATGAGTGCAACATAAGTGTTCTTTTATGGGGGGGTTGTGAAATGATAATATGTTATTTACATAGCGCTGTACAGATAACATATTTACATAAAATGCGTCAACCAACCGAAGTTTGCACTGATTTATCGGGCTTTGAAGAAAGAAAGGCTGAGTGGGCCTTGCCAGGATTTGTACCTGTGAATCACACTCAGATTGCAACAGCGAGCGCTCATCCCGTTGAGCTATCTTACCGGCTAGCCAGGAAGAGCATACTGCTCCAGTGCAGTTTATAACTTTTCGTGTCTTGGCCCTACAAAACCAATTGTAAACTACGTGGCTTTTTACCTAATTTATCACAGAAAGTGTACTGTAAAATGCATTATTTTAATCCATTATTTAAAATCTTTTCTCAAGGGGACAACCCCACTTGATTGGTTCACCCTCCCTCACTAGGCTCTGTCACTCCTGGGCACTTGGCTGGGGGCAGAACAAGCTCCCTTCCTTCTGTGGGCTCTTCTTAATGTGGGCCCTACTACATTAGGACCAGGCCCCACTTGTGACACAATCCTGGCTGCGCCTCTGGTGAGTTGGGGTGAAGGATGCATCTAATGTCCCAAAGGCAGGCGTAACATCTACTCAGCCTCCTGGGTTTGGGGAGCGGGGCAAGGGAGGTGGATCAATAGCGCAATAGGTTTAATGCCCCGTCTCACTAACAGTTTTCAAAACGGTCATCCAGCCCCCCCCCCCAAAAGTGTTAAGGCTGGCTGCTCCCTGGGCGGTGCCGGAGACAGCCTGCATATTGCACCGCCTGCTGCCCTCGGATTCTGGACTATAGCCACCTGTTTGCACGGGCATTTTGCCCATCTTCCATGTCTATTCTGCTGCAGGCGCTGTTGACTTTATTTGACATCTGCTGTTTTTGCCTCTGCAGCTGCCACAGTGACTTGCAGCACTTCCCTTGGTTTGATGCCCTAATGAGCTGCATTTTAAACTTACCTGCTTCTAGGCCTTTTCCCTGTTGTCTGGTTTTATGTGTAGAACTTTTTGCTCTATTGCGCGCGAACACATCTTTGGCCCGCTTCCATTATCTGTGGTTGCTTCCTTTTTGTTCGCTCTTCATCAACATGTTTGATCTGGTCTTATCTGCGCCATTACATTTTCCCCCCATTTCCACACTTTGGACCAAATTCATGTAATTTCTGTAAAGCACCTTGGCGAAGGTGCTAAAGAAACGCCACAATATAAAGACAAACGATCGTGAGCCACGCCCATATTGTCTAAACGCTCCTATTACTACAGAGTGCAAAGGTCAGTGCAGCGAGGGAAGGTTTAAGAGGCCAGAAGATATTTGTGACGTAATGTATTTGTTCCTCACGGCCCCCCCAAGCGGGTCACGGGAGGATAGCTCGGGGGCAACGTGCTCGCCTTGGAATCAAGACGACACGGAGCACCACGGGTTCGATCCCCGGGTCCGCGCTTAGAAACCTCTGGGTATTAAGTGCATTATAAATAACCTATCATATCATATCATATCATCAGATGCAGCCGAAAGAAGAGCTTTGTTTTAAGACTGAGGCTATGGGGAGCAACAGGGAGTTCAGAAATGGTGCAATGACTGGAAGGGGACACCATTAAACGTTTCCCCAGATCGCCAATAGAAGAGATGGAAACTAGATAGACTAAGGGATACATGATTGGGTGACTTGGGCTCAGCTCTCACTCGTGATTAGTGGGGGAACATTATCTCTGAGCACCCAAAAAGTATCCTGGAAAATGAGACAGTCTAATGGAATTCACAGGGAGTATCCGACGGCCGTGACTTCCAAAAAAAAAAAAAAACGGAGGGATTACATAACAATCAGTGCTTTAAGATGCCCGGGCTGGTCCCCGGCAGTCTCCTAAAAGTGGGGTTGAGCCGGGCCCTGCCGGGGCCCCCCGGTCCCACCACAACATTGGCAGAATGCATTATCTCGTCGCGGGCGCAGCCGAGACCGGAGATGTGCCCGCCATTAGGTCAGGCAGCCAGCCAGCCACAGCGTCGCTGTAGCTGGCTGGCACTTCTGTCAGTCACTGTAACTGCCTCTGGTGACTCCCCTTGTGTGGGGGTCACCAGAGGAAGTTACTAAGCCTTTGATTCCCCAGGTCGCTGAGGTGTCTTTAAACCTTTGTGAATCTGACGACTGCTCGACATATTTCGAGGTTTATAAAAGATGGCTTGAAAAGTGCACAATTCAAGCCATCTTTTATAAACATAGAAATGTTTAACAAAGATGGCTTGGAAAGTACACAAACCATAAGGTACGCACACAAATATATAAATGCTATATATCTGTGTGCCTACCTTACTATGGTTTATGTACTCTTCAAGCCATATTGAAGTACACAAACCATAGTAAGGCACGCAAACAAATATATAAATGTAAGCATTTATATATTTATGTGCGTACCTTAGTATGGTTTGTGTAGTATGCAAGCTATCATTCACAAACATAGAAATATGTTTATAAAAGATGGCTTGCATACTACACAAACCATATTAAGGTAAGCTTAAAAATGTTTGCGTACCTTACTATGGTTTGTGTACATTATAAGGCCACGCCCATCCGACAAGCGACGCCCCCAAATGAGGGCCCCCCCTCGATTTCTTACCCCACTTAAAGCCCTGATAACAATGCTGCAGTGGTGAGCAGCTGGAAGAGTGATGTTGCAATGGATGCCATCCATGCAATGGTGAGAGCGCGGTGTGTGCGGAGGGTTCCATGAGTGACATTTGGGGGAGAGAGGGAGAAGGTGCCGGTGATCTGGAGAGGACCTCTGCTGTGCACTGCATGGTACATGAAACAGGAACAATAAAGGAGCCACTTGAAATACTCACCCGAGTCCGGTCATCTAGCCAACACGCAACAGTGTCGCACTTCCCGCCGGCGTTCCAAAGACATAACACCTGCCGCAGGTATCAAAAATTGGATTGTGTACCTGAGAACGGCACAGTTCCTTAAAGTAATGCACCACCAAACGTAAAAGAATGTAGAAAAGTGCATTCATTTTAAAGGGCGCCCCTATGCTGACAAGTGTTTCGACCAACTGTGGCCTTGATCAACACTGGACATTTACTCTTATAGTATCCTAGCACTCAGAATCAGTGTCGGCCTCAGGTCTGCCAGCGCCCTGTGCGAGATTGTGCGCACCCACCTCCCCGCCCGCCCACCAGGGACGTCATTTGGGGGTCGCCAGAGGTCGCAACTGCGACCTCTGAGGTCTCCCTTGCGACCTCTGTGGTCTCCCTTGCGACCTCTGTTAAAAAAAAAGAAATAAAAAAAAACAATTCTTTTTTTTTTTTTTTTTTTTTCCCGTTTTTTGTAATGCATGGTCCTGGAGTGGCTGGCTCTCATGTTCAGGCCCTTTAAAAAAAAAAAAAATAAGACAAATAAGAACAGGAGTGCCACAAGTCTAACACTTTCAGCACTGACCCTAAATAAGAAAGAATAGGAAACCAAATAATGTGTCTTTCTGGAATTCTGTACAATAATTGCTAAACTCACTAAAGGTTTATTTCAGGCACACTTCAGCCAGGGGCTGAGTCACTGATTTAGTCTGTTCTTAAACGCCTCAACTCAGCCTTTAATCCTCCTGAGGTCGATAAATGAGTACCAAGACAGGTTGGGTGATATTGGGTGTATATTTTTTCTATATAAAGCGCTTAAGTGTAAGTGCTATATAGTAACACATCATTATCATTTGGTAATGGACGTCTGCTTGCATTCACAGTAATTTGGTAATATGGGCCTATACACACTGACCTTAACGCCACATATGGCGATCCATTCTTGCATGAAATGTACATCACATTATAGTGATATCGTAACCATATTTTTCGTACTGTACAATGCTGTGATGTCACTTCCTGTTTTGGCAACGGGTGAAAGGATCGTGTTCCATCGCTTCCTGCGATATCACTTCGGGGTGGGGTCAAATGATATCAGTTCCTGTGATGTCATCAGGGGTCAAGGGTCGTGTGATGTCACTTCCGCTACCCCTGGCATTTTGGTGAAATGACGTCCCTGCCGCCCACCCACCACAAGTGGCTAACATCAAGGGGTGCAGTTCTGTTACTCGGCTGAACAACAGAACGGAGCCTCTGCTGTTTTTTAAAGTGTTTTTAAGGGCGTCTTGCCACCAGCTCGGTGTCATGTAAATAGCGTCTATTAAAGAATCACTTCTTTAAGGCTCTGTTTACATGATATTGAACTGGAGGCAATGCGTCCTTTATTTTCTGACCCGAGGGTGCGCCCTTGTGCGGCTGCACCCTCTGAGCGCACCTTGAACCGGCGCTGCTCAGAATGAGTGAGCGCTCTGTATGTGCACGATTTAATAGGGTTAATTCTCTGGACCGTGAGGTTTCACGGATGCCCCTGTTAAAGTGGGACCACCCCCCCCATAGCAACATACATTACTTTAGGGACCTACGCCCTACTAAGGTGCACAATCCAATGTTTGCACATTAAGGATTGGGTATACCTCATAGTACCTGGGTCAGCGAAAGTCCACATCACCAAAACACTTCAACGGTTAGCGCAGA
The DNA here is from genome assembly GCF_040938575.1 of Ambystoma mexicanum. NCBI lineage: Eukaryota > Metazoa > Chordata > Amphibia > Caudata > Ambystomatidae > Ambystoma > Ambystoma mexicanum. The sequence continues at coordinate 1,055,605,287 of NC_090921.1, read as the reverse complement.
GTGAGCAAAAATACTCCCAATTCACATTTAACTGCCCTAGGTAGATTGTGCCTATATGGTGCGTAACTGCACTAAAATCCAGCAATATTGGTATGGAGTCAAACAAAATGAGAGAGTTCCGTTATTGGGACTTATTCCTCGTGGCGCTGCCATTAGCATGGGCTTAGGGCACTGTCCCAGATCTGAAAGAGTGTGGGGGGCTCAGAGAAGAATTCCTTAAAGCTGCAAAACTCGCAGGCCTGCCTACATCTATGCCTGGCAGAAAGGGGTCACCAGATCTGCAAAATAATAATCCATGCATATTCTATTAGTAAGTAGTAGTAAAGTGCTTAATGGCAGAACCTCGCGCTCCTAAGCGCTGTAATAAAAGCCCTTCATGTTACCCAATTTAACAGTATTCAAGTATGCGATGTTGAGTTGGCCACGGCTTGCGAGCGCTGAACTGTGACCTTTCCATCCGGAAACATCGGAGATTTGCCCTTAAGCTGCACGAAGACGAAGATTGTGATGCTCTACAGTCGTTACTGGGCCTCGAACCTTAATGCATCGTTATGACCTCAGTAATCGACCTTTGCGGTAGCAGTAGGCTCCCGCATAATAACTGGGGGGCACTTCTGAGTTCCAGAAGAAGGAGGATCGGGCCAAGGAGACTGCGGCACAGCTGCGAAGGTATTTTATGTTACTATGCGTTTGCACTGTGCCACATCCTCACTGTGGCAGTTTCGAAGCGCTGAATCCTCGTCAGAGGTGTATGGCGCCCCTGCCTGGGGTAGCCAAACCTTAGTCTGCTGGGAAGAATAGCGTGAGCAAGGAGGACGTAAGATGGGTGGAACGCGGGAGAGGAGTCTGCAGACACGTGCAGGGAGATCGGCAGGGCTAAACACCTGCATTACTATGAATGCATGTTCCTCTTTTATATATGAACTGCCTTCCCGAGGTGACATACACGCTTTGGGATACCAGGGCAGGTTTAGTATCATAAGCTAGAGGTTTAGTAGCCTTGGGTGTGTGAGGCTCTGGAGCGCATTCTTGCGCCATCATTTTAGATATGGGCATTTAAAATACAGATATCATAGATTACTACGCATTTCAGCTCCAGCACACATGCAGCAGCTTACAAAACAATAGCAAAGAGCAACCCCGTTATGTTATGTTATGTTACTTGGCATTTATATAGCGCCTTATATATCATTGGTATGACCTCAAAGCGGTGCTAGGTTGAACGCCCTCAGGAAAAGCCGTTCGAGTCAGTAGAGAGAGAGAGTGTGTTATATAGTGGGTGGGCGCACTGGATATGTGTGCAGCTGGTGTGGTTGTTGCATGATAGCTGCTTCTTAGCGGTAGGTGTGGGGCTGAGGAAATCAGTTGGATGTGTTCAGTCTGGAGAGTGGACACCCAGACTGAGTTCTGGCTGCGTTAGGCCTTTGGAGACGCCCAAGCTAGCCAGAATGTGCTCAGCTAGCTGTGTATTATTAGGATGAGGTGTTCGTGGGGTCATGTTAGTATGGGAACAGCTAGCCCGAATTTATCATGGTTTAGCTGTGTTTTAGTTGAGTGATGGTGTATAGGAGAGCGTAAGTCTAGTAGCGTGATATGGTGGTTGTCAGTAAAGCGCCTGCGACAGGTACGAAATCAGGACAGAGGGGCGTGCATAGCGGCATGCGTATATAAAGCGACAGAATGGATAGGATAAACATGTGATACAGATAACATGGGGATACAAGTACGTAGCATATATAGGAGATACGGATATGTACCATCAGCCGCATCATCCGTACCGTCCGCAGCATCCACATCTTCCGTAGCATCCATGCCACCTGTAGGATCCGCAGCATCCACACCATCCGCAGTGTCCGCCATCCATTCCATCCATACCCTCTGATCTATCCGCACCATTCGTTCCGTACACTCCGTCCATTACATCCACTCATCCGTTCTATCCATACCCTCTGATCCATTCGCACTATCCGATCCATTTGTTCTGTACACTCCATCCATTCCATCCACTCCATCAATTCATCCGTTCCACCCACTCCATCTGATCTATCCGCACCATCCGATCCATTCGTGGCATACACGCCAATCGGTTCCATCAACTCATCTGTTTCGTCCGTTCCATCCACTCCATCTGTTCCATCTACTCATCAGTTTCGTCCGTTCCATCCACTCCATCCGATCCATCCACACCATTCGATCCATCCACACCATCCGATCCATCCATTCACCTGTTCCGTCCACTCTGTCCGTTCCATCCACTCCGTCCGTTCCATCCACTCCACCTGTTCCATCCACTACATCCGTTCCATCTCCAGCTCCTACTCCAATCAGCCTTCATGCCAGACTCCACTTCCCCCATTCACCTAATCTATTCCATCTACTTCATCCGTTCCATTCACTCCATCCGTTCCATCCACTCCATCCGTACTATCCGCTTCATTCATTTAATCCGTTCTATCCCTTCCTCCGTTCCATCCACTCGATCCGTTCCATCCACTTGATCCGTTCCATCGATTCCGTCCATTTCACTCACTCTTATCAGTTTCACTCGTTCTATCCATTTTAAGTTACATTATCCGTTTTTGTCTTTCTATCTGTTCCATCGACTCGCTTTGCTCTTTTATTTTCTTTGTTCAAACACCCTTGGATTTAGGTTTGTGACTATTCATTCCATTTGCTCTAAGTGTCGATTCCTTATGGGAATTTGCAGAAAGACAGGTAGTCTACAGTTAGTCGAATGTGGGGTGGAAGCGAGTTCTATAGAGTGGGGGCCAAGGTTGAGAATGAGGATCCTCCTAACCTGACCGAGTTGGTGTTTGGTATCACTAAAAGGAGAGAAGAGCTTGATCTTGGTGTGTGCAGTGGGTGGTAGGGTTTAAGCTTGTCCTGTAGGTATAAAGGGCCGGTTGTATGCACTCCTCGGTGGGAGATGCACAAGGTTTTGAAAGTCGCCCTTTGTGCAACCGGGAGCCAGTGGAGAGTTCTGAGAGCTGGAGAGGTGTGGTTTCTTGGGCCAAGTGCTAGAAGCATTTTGACTGCAGCGTTTTGTGCTCTTTGTAATTTAATGAGGTGGTATGCTTGGACCCAAGGTAGAGGGAGTTGGCATAGTCTAATCTCGACATTACAATAGGTTGGACTGCGGCGAGTCTGTTCGGAAAGGAGAGGTATGGAAAGATGCGCCTAAGAATTTTGGAGGTGCTAGTGGCAGGATTTAGAGACGATGATTTGGCAGGAGAGGGTTAGGTCAGAGTTGACAGTGCATCCAAGGTTTTTTACTGTGGTCGAGGTGGTGGGTGGATTGCCCATGGATGTGGACCATGGTAGAGGTTGTGGGAGAAGCTCTGTGTTGCCGCACACCATGATTTCGGTTTTAGTGGGGTTTAGGAGGAGGTTGTTTGTAGTCATCCAACAATCAATGTCAAGGAGGCAAGCTGCGAGGTCGGGCTGACAGTTGGAGTTTGAGTTGAGGAGTTTTAGGATTATTTGGGTGTCATCGGCATAGTTATAGCACAGGATATTGTGCGGGCGGATTATTCCTGGGAGGGTGGACATATAGAGGTTGAAAAGGAGGGCTGATAGGCATGCTCCTTGTGGAACTCCCGTATTGACTGGCTGGGCGGCGGAAGCAAAGGTGGAGAGGAGGGTTATTTGTTTTCTATTGGTGAGGAAGGATGCTATCCATTTGAGAGCGTTTCCACGGATTCCTAGGGAGTGGAGGCGACCGAGGAGGATTGAATGGTTGATTGTATCAAAGGCAGCAGAGAGGTCTAGAAGGATTAGTGCAGCGCATCCCGCCGAGTCTGCTGTGATCTTAAGATCGTCCCAGATTGAGGTCAGAGTGGTTTTGGTTCTGTGTCATGTCCTGAAGCCTCATTGTGCAGGGTCTAGGAGATTGTTGGATTCGACAAAGGCATTAAGTTGGGAGTATGCGGTTCGATCGATGAGTTTAGCAAGGAACCTGGTGTTTGAGATGGGGCAGTAGTTTTTGGGGTCGAGGGAAGTTTTTTTTAAAAAGACGTTTAACATGTGCAGGTTTGAAGGCATCCGGGAAGATTCCCGAGGAGAGGGAGTCGTTTAGGTTGGTTCTTGCGTACTCTCCTGCGCAGGTGGATGAGAATATTTCTTTGAGGATTGAGTCAAGGGGGGAGCCGGATGGTTTCCAGGCAGAGAGAAGGTTGAGAAATGTGTCTCTCGATATTGGTCTGAACGAGTCGAAGGTGGTTTGGGTTGAAGTTGCTGTGGTAGGCGGCGGATGACTTGTAGGGTGGGTTAAAGAGTAAAACCGAGGCATAACAAGGCTTTACATGAGCATCCATTACATTTGCTTATGACGCTAGTAGGACTGGTCCCCCTTTTTTACTGAATTGGCTGGTAGGTTCCAACAGAATGTGAAACTTATTTCCAACACCATTCTATTATCAAGCCAACTCAGAAGGCGGCCTAATCCAACAGTAAAGCGTGAGAAGTAACAAAAGGCAAGGGAGTGAGATTGACATAATTAGCCTAGTCAAAATGTTATGTAAGGCCTTAGATGCAAAGTAAACCGGGTTTGTGCTATGTATAGCACTTCATGCCACAGTAAGGCCAGGCCACCTCACAGCACTGAGGACCGGGGAAGGAATATTCCAGGCTGCAAGCCAACTGCGTAAGCACCAGTGTGCCCAAAGAGCAGCACTGAAGGGTCTTTACACCCTGCAATTCCCGTCCTATGCTAGGGATAAGTGGGTGAGCCTGAAGACGCTTCAGTCGAGCCTAATATGGCTCGGGCACACTGGCCATTACCGGCCATGTCTGCCCTCTCACTGGGGCATGAAAGCCATATTCTTATCAGTTGCTTCCTACTCAGCCCACCTGTGCTACACTCTTCAAGGCTCAGAGGAAGGAGCTAGATGTTCTTTCTCTGGCAGCTGCCATTTGCAAACATCCACCCACCACCAAAACCTAGTATGTGATCACCCTTTGCCAAGCGTGTTCCCCAGTTTCCCCTCGATGTAGAGCTAGGACTTGACACAAACTTCATCAGATAAACTCAAGCCCTCGGATTGCTTAAAATCTGTTTTGTCCTTCCCAACACGCCAAATATTTCCTATATATTCCGGGCGCCCCGTGTCGTTTTAGCAATTTTGCATTCTCAGGCTCTTAACCCATACCATTCCACAGCCATCATAATCGCCTCCACGTATGTTGTGGTTTGGTTTACTGCACAATTGCAGGCAGACCTGTGAAGTGGGTGCATTGAATTGTAATGCTATTTTTCTGGGACTTTAACCTGTTACCTCGAGGCTATGCACAGATCTCTGCAGTGGGTGATCAAAGTAGTCGGTTCTATTTCTGGTTGAATCCTGTGGCATGCACATTGTACACAAATCGTTGCAGTTAGTAAGTATCCAACCCACAGAGCTTTTTTCACCGGGATTGAAAATAGTGACCTACTGGTTTACACATACCTCAGTAGTCAATGTGTCTGTCCAGACAATTGTGTTCAACCTCCGGTCACAAGTTTCAATACCGCGAGGTAGCCCAGCGTTTAAGTTTTCTGCAGCAGATCTAGGTGCATCTTTGCATGTTTGTACTTTTGTTAAGAAGAGAATTGCCTGGCCTTTCGATGCTGGACTGCCCTTGGGAAGGACAAAGCCTGATATGTAATGGATATTTCTCTTTGGTGAAAGGGATAGTGAGCTAAAGAATCGGGTTGAGACTCTCCCGGGATATAGGCCGGTAGAGAGGGACTCCCAGGACCCCCACTTGTTTGTGCATATTAAGTAGCTTTGGGTTTTCACCCTAAATTATTAAGGTCATCCAAACATGGACCCCTTGCTCACTATTCTTAGAGATGCACAGCTCCACCTCCCGGACGAGGCCCAACCAGGCCAAAACACATGTCTAGGGTTGCTGTTGGTACTCTTGTTCAGAAGAGAATTGCCTGGCATTTCGGCGCTGGACTGCCATTGGGCAGGAAAAAGACTGATGTGTAATGGAAATTTCTCTTCTGTGAAATGGATAGTGAGCTAAAGAATCTGATTGAGACTCTCCCAGGATATAGGCCGGTAGAGTGGCCCTGCATTTTGCAAGTAAACCTTAACAATCCTGATAAGAGAGCTCAATGGGTTCAGTGCCACCAAAACACATGCATGCACCTACACATGATTGCACACATACACAAACACACAAACTTGACAAAGTACAAAGGAAACAAACACTATATCTGATGTGGAAATGGCAAGCTTCACTACCCCTTCCTGTTTACTGTGGGTTTCCTGTATTTTTTCCATTTTCAATGCATTACATGACTTTTAATTTCCGAATGGTACCCAATGTATTGCACGACTTCCTTTTCCAATGTATTGGGGGGACTTATTTTTCCGAAATGTATTTTCCTCTGTGTCCCCTGCACTGTGTGTGTGGGGGCGGGAGGGGCCGTGTGTGGACCCAAGCCATGATTCCCCCCAAGAAACAGTTCTACCTGTTGCTCAGCTTCAGCCTGGGACCGGTCCCTTTCTACTCTTCTTCCCACTTGCTCCCACCCTATAATGTCTATCTACCCTTTGTCCTGCCACCAATCCAAACTGAGCCCTGCAAAACAAGTTTCACTTGTGCCTCTGTAAGGTCACAAAGCTGCCAACCTGACCTCTTGCGCCCATTTCTGGGAACCTCCTCCATTCCCCAGTCATCTACCATCCCTACCAGTTCAACACCCTGCAAAAAATCTCTCCTTCAATTGCCCTTCAATCTAGAATTGTCATCTCCCCTGAACTGGGAAACACACAGAACCTAGTTTCTCCTATTGTGGGAATGGTTGGCGGTGTGCTCTAGAAGGACAATTGTCCCTCACCCTGTAATTACCTGAAAATGTGTGCCCAGCCCTGCAATCCCAGCTCCCTTCCCCTGGAAGCCACACAAAAATATGTCCCTGGCAACAGCCCAAAAAAACATGTGCACATGTGTTCCTGGGTTCGGGGCTGACTCTGAGTGCATGAGAGTGATAAGCCTGTGAAGAGAGGACAGTTTTCTTCTCTTTTTGGCTGGTGGTGGTGTGCTGTACTGACCGTGTGGGTTGGGGGCAGAGGCTGCAGGGGCCTTTCTAGCAGGAACCCTTCCCCCTGTCTGGCCTTCTCCCGTGGTTTCCTTCCTCCCCAACCTGCATTTTTCCACTAGTGGGTCTCCTGGACTCTCTGCCTTTGCTTCCCCCTGCGTCATTCTCCGGGCCCCTGCTTTCCCCTGGCTTCTCGTTCCTGTCCTCTCTGCCCCTGCTTCACCCTGCTTCTCTCTCCTGGTCGCTGTGCCTCTCAAAGCCCACCCTCTGTGCCACCCTCTCTCTCTCTGTGCCACTGTCTCTCTCTGCGCGCCTCTCTCATACTGCTTCTCTCAAGGCTGTACTATTTATTTATTACATTTATTGTACACCCAGACCCTGAGGTATCACGGCATAGTTACAGACAAAAGCAAGTACAATCTTGGCGTTAAGCACTACATTAAGACAGTTGATACAGGTTTACATTTATATACACTTATAATACACTATGCAAGCAGTGCTTACCTTGGACATCTAGAACTTGCCCTGAGACTGTTTCAGAGAGTACAAAACGCTACTGTGAGATGACTACTGCCAGGGGCACCGACTTCAGGTTTTACCGGGGGGGGGGTGTCGGCACCCGAAAAAAAATGTCCCATTTAAAGTATAGGGACTTGTATGCAGACGGCCTTTCCCGGGGGGTGCCCGAGCCCCAGAGCGTACTGGGCGCCCCCGACTACTGCGAATGGACTGAGGCGGAACACATAACACCAGCACTCTGGCCCTACACTGACTAGCGGTCAGACACAGGATTCTCAAAGCATTACAGTATAGCCAAATACATTCATCACCCAGGCCAAAGGCATTCAATTTCATCCAGAAAATAAAAATAAAACAAATCGAGCACTACGAACTAAGGAGGACACCTGGGTCGTCAAAAGCAGTTCCTGGGAGCAGCTGGTTTCAAGCTAACCGGGCTCCCCTTGGCTAGAACCAGGAGCTAAATAGCTCCCGGCTCCTGGCAATTTCGAACCCTGTGGTGACTAACTCTCTACCCATATGAATCTGATCCTCCCAAGAACACTCCTCCTCCAGAAAAGCTCTCAAACCTGCCTATTTACAAGAAGACTAAAAGCCTACGCAACCTGAAAAAGAAAATCCCTGCAGTGCTGGAGTACTCCCTCAAATCAACCAAACGGACACCTAGGTCCAATGTAGAAACTAGGTCCAGGAAACATGAAATGGGGAGAAGGGAAGCGGAAAGGATTTACCTGTCTGACAGCAATGAGAGGGCTGCATTGGCAAACACCACCCAAGACAAACTCCTTTCCTTCATCGCTAAAGTACCGTGCTCACCAAGCACTCGCCCACCAACCCCCCACTACTACTCTTGCAGGCAGCAATGACCCACACTGCCTGGCCACACCGAGGATGCTGCACCACAACGGAAAAAGAGAAACCCTGCAACACAATGCACGCCACTCTAAGATGCTTGGAACAGGCCTGCTGTTCCGCAATGCTCTCTCCAGCACTACGCCGTCTCAGGATGCGAGAGGATCACCGTGACACACGTCCTCACAACAAAAACAAAAAAACACTATGGCATTCATGTCACGACTCAACTTAAGGCCTATATCATCCGCTATGGTTCTAAGCTATGATAAGCTGCATCCAATCATTGATGCAAGGCATGGGAACAAGCATTTACCCAAGGCTAGTCGTCGATGCAGGGTTCAGGACCTGTGCTGCGAGATAAATGATTGGGAACTTTATATTGCAGCCAACAGCAATAGTTGAACCTTTAACCCTTAAGAGCACCCGCCAATCTCCACAGTTGCACCCTTCACCTCGCCTCCCGTCTCCAAGCAAGTGTCCCACCAATCTCGCCTTCCTTAATCCTTCTGGGGACAGAAGGTCATGGGCAACAAAAAAAAAAAGGAAACATTTTAGTCAGGGCTCCAGATAAGATCTTCAAGTGGAAGCATTTTACCCCTTATACAGAGGGTAAGAAAAGTGCTTCCCATTCCCAATGGGGGTGTTTTTGCGGGAGTAAAATATATTTTATGTAAAATGTATATTTAATCTATATATACACACGTATTTGCACCGAGCAATTCAAGCATATTTCAAAATTTGAATTTGTAACTTCAAGTTCCTCTCCAGAGCCGAAAAAAATAGAGGTAGTACTTTCTTTGTCCCCGATTGCACCCTTGGAGCTGTGTCGGTGGCTTCGATGCCCGGGAGGACAGCCCACGAGTAACGCAACGCGCTGGTCTCTAAAGCCAAGGCGGCCTGTACTTTGCAAGTTAAAATCCTGCGGCAGGGCAGACAGTCTACCCTTCCAAGCTCGGATAATCCAGTACCATTAAAAAGGGATAACAACACCGGTTATTACAACGCCTAGAAGCTGGAGGGATTGGGCAGAAAGCGCAATATAAAAGAGTGCAAATTGTTATGTGCCTTTTAACCATTTTCTGTTGGGAGCATTTTAGTATTTCCTTACTTTTATGGATTACGGAGTAAAAGTGGGTGTCAAACCCTGTAAGGCTGTTAAACAATAAGTGAAGTGGGCACAACCGCATAGCTATTCTTTATAAAGTGACTGATGTTTGATTTCTGCCTTAAACTCCAAGGAAATGTGTTTCACAGCCTGGGACCATCACCAGCAAAAATATGCAGATTTATTCTGGATTCCTAATCTGCAAAATCAAAGTATGAAGCCAGCCTAACCAGCAGCCTTCAACCAGCACCTTATATATTTTTAATTTGGTTAGTTGTTAAACACATTTTCAAATGTTTACAACCAGCAATAAAAGATTAAAAAAAATACAACATTTATCTACAAAGCATCACACCAATTGTTCAATTTTTCGTTTTGACAGAAGAACTAAAAAAACACATGACAACTATCACAAATATTAACATAGGCATTCACACAACTTGACCACCTTGATCACCATGAATTCATGTGTCACAAAATGAATAAAACGACAAAGGACATAACATAACCAAAAGAATCCTTTAAAAAATATACACATTGTGTGAATGCCATCTAGTGGCTAAATTCACCTCCCTAATTACCTATGATGTCATTAAACTTATTGATGCCTTTGTTATTTTGGCTCAAAGTCTGGTACTGCAACTTCCAGAAAGTGCACAATCGCGACCTTTACAGCCAATCTGGGGCTTGTGAACACTAATTTCCAGATAGTGGAAAATATTTTGAAATCATTTCGCTCGAAGCAAACTTAGGCCAGGACATGCTACGATGAAATGTTTCAAGGTTTCTCTTTGCGGTTTATCTGCACAATGCCGACAGTAATTTTGGTTTGGTGTAATTTGATTTCTCCTCTGCAATATCTCTCGTGTGTGCCATAAGTTGAGTCTAAATCTCATAAATTGCCGTGGTATGTGAGGAGATGGACATTTGATAAGGTATTCAGCCATCACGCTAAGTTTTTTTGCCCCAAAGACTAAGATGTCAAAGTCCTTATACAACTGACAGGCTGCTAAATTCCTAATCCAGTCATATTATTTTTTTTTTGCTAGATCTGGATTTGTTACCAATGTCTCGATATTCACTGTGGCATCAGCCATTTCATGATATAGTAATGTACACCAATCTCTTGCAAATTCAGTTACATTGGAGAGCAAATACTGTGCTACAATGCCCAATACATTCGTGGTGTTAAGTCCTAACAAACTCTTCCTAAGAAAAGCACACATTTTCCACACAACCTGCGCATAAAATGATACTGCGCCCAACTCAAAGCGTATCATAGGCAGAGGAGTGCAATTTGGTAACTGTAGCACTTGCCTCCAGTATTTGGCCTCAATTTTATCCCAGTATAACTGCATTTGTGCTTTTCCCGCTTCCACTCCATATAATAATAATAATTCATTCTATAGAAGGAAAATGCATGTTTGAGTGAGAATTGTCCAAATCTGGCAACAAGGATCTTCGTTTGCGACGTCAGAGTCTGCAATTTCGATTGTAGTGCCCAGTTTTCAATCTTCATTTTAGTGGATTGGGTAAAAATGATGCCCAAATATTTGTACTGTTCTATCACCTTAAGTGTGTTCTCTTGAATTGTCCAAGTATAGGTCTTTATCTCACGCTTGACAGAATTGTGGCATACTAAGATTTGAGATTTTGCTGGATTTATTTGTAGATGATTTTCCAATGTGTACTTATTCAATTTATTTAACATTTGTTGTAGACCCGATTGTGTTTGTGACAGTAATACCAAGTCGTCTGCATAAAGAAGATAACTGACTTTACTGTTACCCAATTTTGGGGGGGGGGGTCACAACAGATGTTTATGAAAATATCTCCCAGATCAGATATGAAAAAATTAAAAAGACTCGAGGCCAAAGGGCACCCCTGTTTCAGTCCCCTCATGGTCGAAATGGGTGTAGAGAGTGTACCTTCATAGTTTAGTCGTACCTGCATTGTTGTCCCTACATGCAATAACATCAAAGGGATTAATAAGGACTTTGGGCAATTACGCTTTTCTACCTCTCAGGGTCGAGCTTTAAGACATGGTTTGAGAGGCCGTCTGGTCCAGCTGCTTTGGAATTAGATGCTGTTTTTATTAATAGAGATATATCTTCTTGATCAAACTCAATCACAAACTGGTCATCCAGAACATTCGCATCAAAACATTTCTCACCCTGAGGAACTGAATATAGCTCACGGAAATGCTGTCCCCAGGCTTGTTCCGTCACAGCATTTGCCTGAGCAGCAATTTGTGAAGCCCCTGTGGCAGAATTGATTACAGACCACATTTTTGCAGTAATCTTTGTCGCCAAAATAGATAACATAGCAGCACCATCATTTTGATACAACTTCACACAATGAGATTTTGCCCAATTGTTGTATCTCATCTTGATTTTTTTTATAAGTAGACTTCTGATGTCCGGGGGATACCTACAAGCTTGTCACAATGCAGCCCGTTTTTCGGCCTTCTTTAGTTTTGTAACCAAGTCAAAACTATGTCTATGTTTACTTTTTGACTGAGAATTCACTTGTGGGTTCTGAAATAGTTGCATAGTGTTGCTATATTGCAAGGCCATATTATCTACATCAGTAGGGTTTTTCCGTATCGAGTTGACCATATATTGATTACATTTATATAAGGTATCCTCCGACCATCAGAGTCTATTAAATCCCTGGTTCACCACCACTTTGTTTACCAATATGAACACACTTTCTCAGTTCTTTCTGGCTCCATTTCATTATTAGAATTCCGTGATCACTCTGTTCAACATCATGAACCACAAAACTCTCGACGTTTGAGAGCAGATTGTCACTCACGAAAATGTAATCGATAATTGATTCCAATTGGCCATTGTGCCAGGTTGCCCTCGGGGGGGAATCTTCTTTAAACCTGTCATTTAGCATATGTAAATGACGCAATTTGGTAAACATATTCCATCTATATGCTCTGGCCCCACCTGGTAAGTTTTTCTTGGTGTTAAGATTGAAATTTAAGTCACCAGCCACTATTAAGTGGGAGACTGCATTGTCCATGGCAACCAAATCAAGTACTGATGTTATATCATCAAAAAAAACATCATCTATAGCGGTCGCATTCCAATAGATGTTAAGGACCACATAGCCAGTTCCCTCAACTTTGACCTTGACCAAAAGCTTATGCTTATTTGGGCAAGCCCATAGTTCTGATGATACTCTCTTACGAATTTTTATGGCTGTGAGTAGACCGGAAGAATGTCTGCCCAAAGAAGGTCTATAGGCAGCATTGACATGTATATCAAAGCCATTCCACACTGGCGAATCTATGAGCCAGGTCTCTTGTAAAAGAATTAAATCATGCATTCCGAGTTGGTTAGGGTCATTATTAAGGAGGTGAGTAAACCCTCTGGTGTTCCAACTCAACAGAGTGAGCTGATCCTGCCAATCTACAGGATTTAGTTACAGTTGTTCATGGGCACATTTACATTGGCAGATACCGCCCTTTGGAATCTCAGCATGTCTATCCCGCTCAGCATACTTTCCTGAATGTGTTGCTAATTGTGATTGAGCACTATCTGAGGGTGCGTTTGTAGTGGTGTTTTCTACTATAAGCTCAAATCCCAAATTGAATAAATGTACTTTAGTTGACCAAATCAGATTTTGCACCACCCGAGAATTTAACCACAACCTCACGCTGTTGAGATTCTCATCTCTCACAAATTCAACATATTCAATATCAGCTGATTGGATGTCCTCCAGCTGCGATATTTCTGAGAATATGGTCATGACAGATTTCCTATTTAGATCATATTGTTTATGGGCTGCTGTTCTACAGGCCAAGATTAGGGAGTACAATGCCGGTCTTTTTTTCCCCTGCTGCTTTGGTGGATGTCGGATTATTACCATTGTTGTGTTTCAGTAACTCATTTTTTGTTTTCGCCTGTATTTGTTTTAAGACTGTCTCTATCAACTCCATCATTTCTGTTGCCTTGTCACAATCTCGTGGAGCAGAAACTCTAGATATTACTTGTGAATACAAACTTTCTCTGGAATTTAAGTCATTTCCTGCTACTGAGGAGCTTAGAGGACATTGGCTTAAGGGAAAGTGCACTTGAGTATTACTCCCACCAAATTGCACATGATCAATATTTTTCGGAGCCTTTTGCTGTACCTCAGGCCTGTCCTCAAGCTCATTCAGTTTACTTGGAACCAATGAGCCTTTTGTAGTCCCCTTATTTGGCCCTGCGGGAGCTGGTGCATATTGTCCAGACATATATGCATCAACTGCCGTTCTAATTTCCCGTCTGTATGCCTGAATGGCTTCTTCATTTCTCATGTTCGCCAAATTAATTTTGAAGACATTATCAGACTCTAATGCTGTCTCTTCACTTTTTTTGTGTGTACTTCCAGCATCATAACAATTGACTTCCTTCATTAATGCCTCAAGAGGTTCATAGTCTATAGGCTGACATAATGCCTGATCCTGGTTAATTTTAACTCGCATCTGCTGTTTATATATTTTTTTTTATTGCTTGCGATGCCACATTTATACTTTTCTTTGGCAATGTTATGGCCTTAAAAAATTGTTTCGAGCGAGAGTTTGCTACCAATTTAGGAGCACTCTGATTTTTTTGAGCGTGGCAATTACAAGGTTAGTCACATTAGTTGCAGGCTTACTTATAATTCAGTGTCAGGCGAGTCTCTCACATTTACTGGAGTTTCCACAATAATACCTTCAATATGTGGGAGAACAGACTCCAATATTTGTGATATTGTAGACGTTTGTAAAGCTACTGTCGACTTCCCTGTCCTTTTGAGGGCCTAATGAGTCAGAGTTGATGACAATACCCATCCCAATGTTTTTTTGCCAACATGCATATGTTCCATCAAAACAGTCTGTTTCTCTAATGTAATGTCAATTGCTTCATACAATTTGCCCAAAGTTTGTATAGCAAAGTTCATAGCCTGCAAAGTAGCTTCCACCAATCTCTCATTTTTTACACCGGGTTGCTCTATATGTGTTTGCCCTATCGGAGATATAGGTCTCCTTGGGGTAGGATGTACAAAAGACACTGATGTGGGAGAGCTTGTGTAGTTAGACTCCGGTGTTTCAAAAAGGACTGGTGAAGCAGACAAATTATCGGGTAAAGTCTGCCCCGAAAACCCCGACCCTTCATCCTCGAGGTCAATTACAGAACATCCTGTATGCTGGTCTCTTTGGATTTTCCTGTGTTATTCATATTTGCAGTGGGGGGGGAGCGCTTTTAGCATGATACTATCACTTGGCGATGGACGATTAGTTGACATTAATTCATCATTGCTTGCATTTAATACACTCAACTCATTTGAAACATTGACAACAGAAATAGAAGAAGAGGGCAACTTACGCCTCTCCCCCCACCGCATGAGGCCACATTTTAGGTCCATGCCCACCTTTTTGTCCACTTTTGCTGCACTCTTATCCTTAGATGATTTTCTCAGCAGCTTGTCAAGATGCATAGAGCACACTGGTTTATCAAGTGCCCGCGACCTTCTAGTGATGTCTTTGTAAAACGCACGAATATCCGCGTCTTTGAATGTTTTATTTGTTGTTGTCGGCATTTTTCTAGCTTTAATAGAGGAAATGGGAGTGGCCACACACGGGCGCCCATTGTGCGCAGACATGCCTTCCTTTTGCACAATATGGATTGCCCTGAGCGGCTGTAACAAAATAGGCTTTTGGGATCGTAATTGCATTCCCTACACACAAGACGAGGCGCGAGCACCCAAAGGACCTCCACGCCGCTCCCCCACGACTCAGCGGCGAAGAGGCAAAGAGGTACTTCAGGTACTTCGCCTGGTGCATGCGCGCTAGTGCGCGCGCCTTGCCAAATTCAACTGTTTCCTGCCGAGAGGGCGGGGCTTGTAAAATAAAGCCGTATAACAGCTTATAAACACACTAAAAACAAAAAAGGAAAAAAAATGCGATATCAGTGATTAAGTCACAGGAAGTGCAAATAAACTTCTTCTGCCGTCTAGAAGTGATTATATGTACCGTTGCAAAACGTCGTGGAGCACAAATCCACAGCAATCCAAAGCAACGAGTCAAAGAGGTACTTCAGGTACCAGCACCTTATATACAAGGTATGTCATTTCATCTCCTCTCCACAGGATCTTCCCACGTCATTACTAACAGCACCTAAGTGGTGGGAAAGTCATCCAAAAAGTCAATTCTCCAGCCATGCTTCCCCCGGTCTGATTTCCATAACCATGGCCGACCAACCAAACCAGCAGACACATCCTGCAATCAAAAAGCCATGTTCCTACACTGAGACCCATTTGTTGCAACTTTTTGCAGACTCTCGCTCTTACCAGGGAAGGAATTGGGCCGGAACAAGACAGCGTGGCTGCCGGAGCACCATTCCATATAGACCTGAGGTCCAAACCCCACCACCCTCCCAAGTTGTGCAAGCTCTCTGTACCAGACTGCACAAATGTCCTACACGGTGTGTGTTTGGAGCTTGCCACGAATCTCAGCTTTGTGCAAATCTCAATGCCAGCATTGATAACCAAAGCCCTTCACAAACTGCCTCTGAAAGTCGTCCTTTGCTCATCAGGACAGCCCAAACTCAAACAAAGAAACGGTTCAAAGCTGTATATATGTCTCATGCTTTGCAGACATTTTACTGTCATGGCGATTATTCAAACAGATAACATGAGCACCATACCCTATGTGCACTGCATGCTCAGAAGCAATGCAGGTTTGAATTACTATTACAGACATATTTGATGAATTGGTAGTCATTCTTCTGTTCCCAAAATGCACCTTGTTTTTATGCAAATAAGCCAACATCTTATATTCAGGGCACACGCATCATTCAACACCTCACTCCACCCCTCATTCTTTCCCACACCACTGACAATACAGCCCCCACCACTGCAACCCCCTCGCGCGTGATGGGGTGAGAGGCGTCCGTCAGTACATTTTGCCAATTTCCAGCACTGGTTCTTACTGTGTATAAAGAATGGACTTCAATTTGATGTTTTTCTTGCTCTTTATTTGCCTGTCTTAATACTTTATGGACAAATGAACATCTTTGTCCTTGTCACATCAGTCCACAATCCCAAGGCTCTCTCCATTTGCGGAACACTAGCGATTCAGGTTTAAGAAGATTCCCTGAATCTCGCTTGGACGAAACATTAGCCCTACTGTTGAAAGCGAAATCACAAAATGGCATCCATCTCGGATTCACATATTTAGACTAAAATTACAATGGTCTGCAGGAATCTCGCCTGGTGGTTGCTCAACATCCTTCAAAAACATCGCCCAATGATTAAATGCCTATAATTGGCAACTGCTCCCCGTCACAAACAGCATAATTGCACCCAGCTGCATCCAGCCTTATGGAAAACCAGGCCACTAAATGCTTGCATGCATCTGGACAACACAGTTCTGACAGCACTTCCATCTCAAATAAATCACATTCGTATAGTGCGACTACTCAAAAAGGGGAGCAGGACGAAAGCTTCCAAAAAGATTTCCCCTAACTATTAAAGAGAGTCCATTTCATCACCTCAAGGCTACGAAACGAAACTGCTGGGAGATGCACCTCCAGGCTATGAAACGAAACTGCGGGGAGATACGCCTCCAGGCTATGAAACGAAACTGCAGGGAGATACGCCTCCAGGCTACGAAACTGCTGGGAGATACGCCTCCAGGCTACGAAACGAAACTGCTGGGAGATACGCCTCCAGGCTACGAAACGAAACTGCTGGGAGATGTTTAGCTCCTGCTTCTAGCCTAGGAGGGCCTGGTTACCTTCACACCGCCACCAACAGCTACCAGGAGCTACATGCCAAGTGGTGTCATACAATCATAGCTATGTGGCACTAACTTTGTGTATTTGAGAATGTTTATAAAGTAGCATTAGGACCAACCTAGAGCACATTTAAAGCACAACAGATCATACATAAAAGACAAAATGTTGACATTTGCATCTGATGGGACGCTTAGATTTTCTACAGGTTATGCACTAGCTCCTGTCAGCCCAGAGGTAGCTCCTTCATAAACGGGTGATGCCTGATACCCAGGAAATAGTTTTAGCTCCTGCTCACCAAATTTCAATTTCAAACCCTGTGTCTCCATCTATAAATTGCATGTTGTGTCTAGGTAACCATGTCAACAAAGACAGAAAGGCTTTCCGGGGAAGCGTACACGATTTGGTATAGTGCAAACCTGGCCACAAGTTGCAAAGAGAGCGATGTACAAGCCCCGACAAAGCTGACAGTTTGGGTCTTTGCATAGGTATAGAATAGACATTGCCAGGCACTGCCATAATGGTACTATCTGGCCAAAAAAGGGCAACAGCTGGAAAATGGTGGTAATATTTGGGATCATATCAGTATCTGTCAAATGCATCTCTAATGACTATATACACGCCAAAACAGTTGACTTTGCCAATTCTTGTTTTAACAGGACATCAATATAAGGAACAGATGCACCAACACATTTCTTAAAAATCAAGTGGCTAAAGACACACTTGGTTAAGACATTTTTATTATCATTTACAACTGCAACTAAGCCAGATTGCTTGGACCCAACACTGGCAGGCAGGGGACAAAGTGTATTTTTTTTGTTTTAGTTGTAGATATTTACTCCTCTCTGCCCCTCCCTTTCCCCTCAATGCTCCCTACCGACGACATACCCACCCTCAACATACCCAAAACAAGCCTGCAACTGGTTCCTGCCTTTCCTCCAATCAACCCCAACACTGTTTTGATTTGATTTTGATTTATTTGCACAGCACACCGGACAAACCTAATTGCATTTAGGCACAGATGGATCAGGAATTAACCACAGAAAAACAGGAATACTAGCATACAGCGCAGGTAACAAGCAGAGTCCTAAGAATTCCAAAAAGCCCCCCAAACTCAAAGATGGATTCAGTTGACTAAATGGGTTTTTAACCCTTTTTGGAACTGAAACAATGATTTCACTGCCTGGATTTCCAAAGGAAGTCTGTTCCATGATTTGGGTGCATAGACTGCAAATCTCTGATTGCCACTAGAGACACAGGAAGCTGGTGGAATTCTCAGTAACAGCGTGTCCTCAGACCTGAGCCAGCGGGTCGGAAGGTATCTGTGAATTTTATCTGCCAGATAAGCCGGGCCAAATTATTGAAACATTTAAATATGAGGCGGAGAACTTTAAAGTCAATTCTGTCACTCTCAGATAGCCAATGCTGGGAGCGACGAAATCCTGAAATAGGAGCAAACTTCCTCACCCCCACCACCCATCTTACTGCAGCATGTTGTGCCCTCTACAACAGTTGCCATTGTTTAGCTGAATTTAAAACTATACTGTCAGCCCTCTCCAGTTACATAAACTGTTCCCTCTTAGATCCTCGATGTGCAAGAGATGGGACCTATCCCCAGCTGACTTTTTTCATGGTGCCTGGCAGAGCGCTCACGTCCATTCCTTCTGGTTGAATATTATAGAAGCCATGTCGAGCATGCTCGACACCCCTGCCCCGTCCTACCCTGAGGTATGGCTGCTGGCCCTGGTCGACTCTGGATCCCATAGTGAGAAACGGCTGGTTGGTATGGCTTCCGCCGTCGCCAGGGCTCTTGTGGCACGAACATGGGGGGCAAATGCAGCACCTACGTTTCAACACTGGCTCAACCTTGTGTCGTATTGTGAACGCAGAGAATCTCAATATAATCTAACACTTCCATTCAACAGCAAACCAATGGACTATTGGGGGACCTTTAGGAACGACATATCCAGGAAGGAGACTTCAGATTCTCCCCCGCTCGGGCGGGGATGGAACAAGTTACTTACCTGTAACTGTTGTTCTCCAGCATGGGTCTGGCATGGATTCACATGCTCATGAATATTCCCCGTCGTCAGGCTGGGAATCCTCGGCAAAGAAAAAATCAGTATCAGTTTCGTTTCTGATCGGTCTTTCTTAGTAGTAACCAATCACTGATCTCTGGGTCATACTGCCCCAGCCAATGACTGCCCTCTCCCTAAGCCCCGCCTCTGGCAGCCATCCTCAGATTTGGTAGCACGCCAAGTGGCAGTATGACCAAATGAAGAGCCACAGAGGGGTAGGTGGGAGGGTTCGCATGTGAATCCATGCCAGACCCATGCTGGAGAACAACAGTTACAGGTAAGTAACTTGTTCCTTCTCCAGCATGGGGTCTGGCAAGGATTCACATGCTCATGAATAAAAGAATACATAACAGTATACACATGCACAACCACGGCAGGTGGCAATAGGCTCAACATTAAGCAATACAACAACTCAACATTAAGCATCTCTTACCTCCTCACCAGGCTCACCTTAAGCGAACAGGTTGCGCAGCACTGCTTGGCCGACCCTGGACTCCTCCCTGGAGTCCCGATCGGCGCAGTAGAATCTCGTGAAGGTGTGCGTCGACCTCCACGTAGCAGCCCTGCAGATGTCCAGCAGGGGCACACCAGACAGGAACGCCGTGGTCAAATGGGCTCTCGGACGGCTGGGCAGTGGTCGGTTTGCCAACCGGTGGCAATGCATGATGCAGCCGGAGAGCCATCTGGAAATGGAAGTCTTCGAGAGAGCCTTCCCTTGATTCACAGACCCAAAGTTCACAAACAGTTGTGACGTTTTCCGAAAACTCTTTGTGCGGTCCACGTAGAACTTCAGCGCTCTAGCTACATCCAGCGAGTGCAAAGTCCTCTCGGCCGGCGTCGAAGGCGACGGAAAGAAAACTGGTAACACAAAGGGCTCGTTGAGGTGGAAGTCCGACGGCACCTTGGGCATGAAGGAGGGGTGCGTCCTCAGCACCACCCTCGTGTCATGAAAAGTCAAGTATGGAGGCATGCAAGCTAGGGCCTGAATCTCTCCCACTCGTCGTGCAGAGGTGATGGCCACGAGGAACTCTGTCTTCCATGACAGGAACTTCAAAGGCGCCGAATGCATAGGCTCGAATGGGGCCCCCATGACCCTGGTCAGCACCACATTAAGCTCCCATGCCGGTGCAGGAGCCTTCACCGGCGGGAATGATCGGAATAGTCCCTTCATAAATTCCTTCACCAGGCGATGAGACCACAAGGACGCCCGTCCTGTCGTCCTGGTATATCGGGAGATGGCAGCCAGATGCATTTTTATGGAGGCGTGAGCCAGTCCAGCCTTGGCCAGCGACAGCAGGTACGGCAACACTTGAGGGGCCGTAATTCACAGAGGGTTAATCTTCTGTGCACGGCACCAGACAGAGAACCTCTTCCATTTATGACCGTAACTCTCTCAAGAGTTGAGGACGCCCTGGCCTTTGCAAGAACCTCTCTGCAATCAGCCGGGATATCGTACCCTCCAAACTCTAGTGCTGCAGGAGCGAGGCCTGCAAGTTCAGCGACTGTGGGTCGTGGTGGAGAATGGCGCCTTCTTCTCTGGAGAGAAGATCCGCGTCCGCCGGCAGCCTGACTGGCGGGGACGTTGACAAGTCCAGAAGGTCCGGGAACCAGACCTGCCTCGTCCACGCCGGTGCGCCGAGGATCATCCTGCACCTGGACTTCTTGAGCTGGTTGATGAGGCGGAGCAGCAATTGCAATGGAGGGAACGCGTGTAGAAACAGGCCGTCCCAAGGGAACGAGAAAGCATCGCCCATGCTCCTCGGCTGTGGGAACCTGCTGGCGAACCTCTGGCACTTGGAGTTCGTCGCCGTCGCGAACAGGTCGATCTGGGGTTTGCCCCATCGTTGGAAGAGTCGATCCACTTGATCCTGGTGCAGTTCCCACTCGTGGCACGAGCGCAGCTCCCTGCTGAGTGAGTCGGCGATGGTGTTTTTTATTCCTGCCAGGGGGAAGGGAACCAGGAACATCCCCTGGGCGACGGCCCAGTGCCACTGATCCTGGACCTCCTTGGCTAGGGCTGGGGATCTGGTGCCCCCCTGCTTCCGTATGTAGAACATCGTGGTGGTGTTGTCGGTGAAGATCCTCAGCACTTTGTCCTTGAGGGACGGGTTGAACGACTTGAGCGTCCAGAACACTGCTCGGAGCTCCAAGATGTTGATGTGAAGAGACCTCTCCTCCGGGAGCCAAAGGCCTCTTGCGTGGAGATCTATGGTGTGGGCCCCCCAACCCTCCAGAGAGGTGTCTGTAGTCACTGTCTCCTGCAACGCCAGGGTTTGAAAGTCCGTGCCCGTCGTGAGGTGAGCCCGGGTGCCCCACCATAGGATCGCCCGACGGAACTCCTCGTCGAGGGGGATCCTGTCCTCGAAGCAGCCCCTCGCCTGAAACCAGCGGGCGTCGAGGAACTCCTGTAGCGGACACATCCGAAGTTTGCAAAGGGGCACAAGGGAGATGCATGAGGACATCATCCCGAGAAGGGACTTGATGGACCTCACCCTGGCCACGTCCGTGGCTAACAGGCGCCTCACCTTGCCCAGGATGGTCTTGGTCCTCTCCTCTGAAGGGGAGGCCAATTGCTCCACTGTATCGAGCTTCACCCCCAAAAACAGTGCTACTTGCGATGGAAACAGGTGGGATTTGGGGTAGTTGATGGAGAACCCCAGCTCCGTGAGCAACCGGACGGTCCTCGCCGTATGATCGACGGCGAGTTCCCTTGACCTTGCCCGGATTAGCCAGTCGTTCAGGTAGGGGTAGATGTGGATCCCCTGCAGGCGCAGCTGCGCCGCCACTGGTGCCAGGCACTTGGTGAAAACCCTGGGTGCCGACATAAATCCGAACGGTAGGGCTCCGAATTGGTAGTGGCGTCCCTGAACCACGAACCTGAGGAACTTCCTTTGCCTTTTAAGAATGGGGGATGTGGAAGTAAGCATCCTCCAGGTCCAATGACGATAGGAAGTCGCCTTCCTCCAGCTGTCCCAGCACGTGCTGGAGGGTGACCATCCTGAATTTCTGCGCCTTGATGTATTTGTTTAACCGACGCAGGTCCAGGATGGGGCGCCAACCGCCTGTCTTCTTTCTGACGAGGAAGTACCTCGAGTATACTCCAGAGCCCCGGAGCCTCCTGGGGACGAACTCGATGGCACCTTTCTTGAGCATCGCCTTTACTTCCAACAGCAGTTGAGGGACGTGATTCTCCTTCCTGGCCACAGGAGGAATGCGAGGGCACTTCTTTAGGAATTCCAGCCAGTGTCCGTTGGCCAGGGTGTCCAACACCCAACGATCGGTGGAGATGGACTCCCACACTCTGACAAACTTCGTCAGCCGGCCTCCCACTGGGGTGCTTCGGTGGGGGCCCGACAACCCGGCCGGGTCAGCCTTGCTTGGAAGCGGCCTTGCCGCCTTGGCCTCCTTGGCGACGACAGCGGGAACCCCCTTGTTTGCCGCGACCTCTGTAGGCCTCCTGGGAAGAGGAGCGGGCCGCCTGGCGGTAGGTGGAGGAGCCACCGCTGGATCCTTTGGAGGCACCCTGTCTGCCTCCAGGGCCCCCGAAAGGGCCGTCGCTGCTGAAGCACCCCAAGGGCCCGGGCCATCTCCGAGTCGGTCTTGATGGCCTGTAGAGACTCATCCACCAAAGAGGTTGTTGCCGTCGAACGGCATGTCCAACACTCTGGTCTGGACGTCCTGGCGAAAGTCTGTTGCCTTGAGCCATCCTCGTCGTCAGAGGCAAACTCCGTTGCCCAGTTGGTGAAATCCGGTATCGGCAATGTCCGTTGCCACCGTTATGGCGTGATCCAACGCCACCTCGCCTTCCTGCAGAATTTCTAGGGCCTACACCCTTTTGTCATCAGGTAGGAAATCTAGCAGCGGAGGTATCTTGAACCAGAGCTCCCTGTCGTAGCGGGCCACGATCGCTAAGGCATTGGCCGCCTTAATCGTCGTCGCCGCCGATGAGATGACTCGTTGTCCCATAGAGTCCAACTTCTTACCCTCGCAGTCCGGCGGGGAAGTGAAAGTTGAAGCCGCCGCGCCCGCTGCCTTCTTCTTAGCCGCTGCCGAGACGACCGAGTCCAGCGTGGGCTGGGCCCTGAGGCACAAGGGGGCGGCATCGGGGACTCGGTACTTCTTCTCGTACCTGTCCATCTTGGCGGGTGTCGTGCCAGGGTTCTTGAGGACAGCA
This sequence comes from Ambystoma mexicanum, assembly GCF_040938575.1. NCBI lineage: Eukaryota > Metazoa > Chordata > Amphibia > Caudata > Ambystomatidae > Ambystoma > Ambystoma mexicanum. The sequence goes on along the minus strand of NC_090921.1, from coordinate 1,055,581,754 downwards.
AGCCCCTCGTCCCAGATGTCGAGTAAAGGCACCGCGAGGACCGTCTTCCTCTTAGCCTCTCGTCGTTGGTACAGAAACCCCTCCTTTTTCTGTTCCTCAGGGCAGAGCTGGAAGAGCTCGGATGCCCTGGTTATCAGGGCGTGGAAAGAGCCAACCTCGTCGGCTGGGGATGCCCGCAGGGGCGGGGGGGGGGGGGGTGACGACGGGATGTCTGCTGTGTCATCGCCGCCGTCATCGTCCGTCCCAGTCGCCGTATCCGTATCCTCTCCCGGCGAGGGGGATGAGGGGTCCACCGGTCTCGCAGGCACGAAGGGCGCAGCGGGGTGGACTCTCCTCCGCTTGTTCGGAGGGCTTCCCGACGGGCCTGGTTCTGGCTCCTCCGTCGGGATGCGTGGTAATCTCGTCCTTCTCTCGGTACATAAGGATTGGATTGTCAACAAAATGGCCGCCGAGCTATCCTGGGGCTCGGGCAATGGCTGCGACGGACCGGATGGCGGCTCCACTGGGCCCTGTTCGTCGTCGTCGTCGTTGCTATCTTCAATCACGTCAGCAGGGACCGTCCCCTAGGATCGAACCTTCTCGAACCTCTCGTTGAGGTTTATGAACCTCTCGTTGAGGCCTATGGACCTTTAGTTGAGGCCCTTCTCGGTCTCCACCAGTTCCTCCTCAGAGGCTGATTCCGAGTCTGTAATGGCCACCGCCCCCCCCTTTTTCAGCCAGGGGCTTCACGGGGGTCTTAGCGATGGGCTGGAAAGAGGATTCCCTCCGCGGCAGCAGGGATACTCTGGGACCAGAGGCCGTTTCCATTGGCATAGTCTCAGCCGGCTCCGCCAGGGTCGCAGCAACCACTTCGGTAGAGGCCTTAGCCGGGTGGATCAAGGCCCTCACCACCTTAGGTGCGTCCTGGGCCTTTGCTTTAGGGGGAGGGTCAGCGCCTCGCTCCCCCTTCGAGATCGACCGGGTCCGCTCCAGCGGCCTACCCGGCTGGCTCGTGGTCAAACGTGACGGGGGAAGTAGAGCCCTGCTTGGCAACCGAAGAGCCCGACCTTTCGGCGCTCCCGGAGCCCGCGGACTCGCAGTGCTTGGCCTTCTGTTGGGCCCCCGTCGCCGGGGCGCCCTCAAAGGACTTAGAAGCCCGCTCAGACTTCTTCTTCGCCTTCTCACTTGCTGTGCCCTTCTCCAGCCAGGTGGCGAGGCGGGAACTACGATCTTGTTTGGTCCGTTCCGAAAGGTTCTTGCAGAACGCACAGTCCTTCTCCACGTGCGTCTTGTCCCCATGGAGGCATTAGAGACATCGCGAATGCTCGTCCTCCTTGAAAACGTTATATAATCCGCATCAAGGGCAGTTCCTGAACAGCTTGGATCCGGGCGTCGAGCTCCCCTTGTCCTGGGCCAGGTCCGTCGAGGTAGGCCGCAGATCTTCCGGAATCCTCCAAGAAGTGTAAACTCGACGAAAACTTCACCCTTGGGGGGGGCGTAGAAGAATTTACGAAACGGGTCCCCGTTATCGGAAGTAGAAACGGTGGAGCTTGAGGCTCGATTAAACCGAAAAAATGAGAAATTCTCCTGAAAAAATGTGAAAACGCAGTAAAAAACTCGAGAGCTAAACACGAGGACTCCCAACACTTGAGCGTGTGGTAAAAATCTGAGGATGGCTGCCAGAGGCGGGGCTTAGGGAGAGGGCAGTCATTGGCTGGGGCAGTATGACCCAGAGATCAGTGATTGGTTACTACTAAGAAAGACAGATCAGAAACGAAACTGATACTGATTTTTTCTTTACCGAGGATTCCCAGCCTGACGACGGGGAATATTCATGAGCATGTGAATCCATGCCAGACCCCATGCTGGAGAACGAGGGGTACGCTCCTCACTCCTGCTCCTGTCAGCGGGTCGCCTCTCGTGCCTGCCAACGCCGATGCTACTGGAAGGGGTCAGACGATGTGAACAAGTTCATGGACTTGATGTTAGTAGTGGTGCAATCCTAGGTCCTTAACGAAACCGAGGTTATATGGGTGCAAAAAAAACTAAGTTATGGAAGAAGTTGGGAGGGGTGGGTGGTTTAGAGGCCACCGGCCTCATGTTGTGCTGTTACTATTCTAATGCTTTGTTAACGTGCAAAAAGTCAATAAACAGTTTAAAAAAAAATCTATACTGTTAACACTGAAAGAAACAGACATTGTACCCTATAGCTTCCGCCCACTTCGAGCTGTGCAGACAGGCCCTATGCAACACAATGTTTAATGTTACTGCATGGTGTACCCAGTCAAAAGAGATTCTAGGAGGGTGGGAAGGGGGAGGTAGTGGGTGTGGATGGTCATATTCACTTTGCAAAACCAACTCGCCCAAGTTCGAACGGCAGACTCCGTTAATAAATTAACGTGAATTTGACCGGCTGTTTTTTAATCGCGGGTTACGTTTTGATGTCGCTGGAGGGCTCTTTACTCTTTCTTTTAATCTTTTCTTTTTTACATCTCGGGCTGCATAGCTCGCAGTTAGTGATTTTGTTCACTGTGGTTCTTCCACAGGACGGCACACACTAACAACATATCGGTACGTTCTAGTGAGAACTCTTGCCAGTGAGAGTTACTATGGATATTCAGTGGCATGAGGGCCTAGACCAAGGTTCACATTCTTTTTAGAGGCGGTACGGATAGCTTACAAGTCATTATTGTGTACTTAAGACTACCAGGGGCTCACACCAGAACAGATTCACGTTGACTTTTAGATCTGTCGTATTGGAATCGGGCAATTCATATATTCGGTTCTAGGCTAAGCTACGCAATAGCAGTGTTTACGCCTTTAGAGAGGAGGTTAGTATCTTTCTTTATATGCTCTGGCAGTTGGGTCCCAAAGTATATTCCATGAGTGTTTTTGACATTATTACGTTTAGTAATGGATTTGTTTTGAACTACAATTACAAGGACACACTCCTGAAGATGGGACTGCCTCCCGAAACGCGCTGGGCTTTGTAAATTGTACTCAACATCAAGGTGTTCAATAGGTGATAGGGTGTTTTATGATTGTTTTACCTTTTTGTAATCCGTTACTGCACAAATTAGTACTTCATTTAACCTCTTCTCTGAATTTCGTGATCATTGTTCTTAAGTATTTGTACTTTTTTTTCTTTATCTTGAACAACCAAGTTTCTTAGATGTGTTGCATTAAAACAGTTCTTATTATGATTTTTCTTAAACTGGCTGACGTCATTTTTTTGACTTGTGTTTGGACAGTGTGCAGTTAAGTTCTGGACGTCTATGTCGTTTATTGCCGCAAGGGGCGAGGGCGTCCCTGCTGTCAACTTTGCACCTGCGATAGATTGTATTTGAATTGTGAGGACAATTTCTTTGAAAAGCTTTGAATTAGATTACAGTTTGTGTGCAGTCGCCATCCCTTTTTTTTTCTTTTTTAAAATAGTAGTACCTAGCAAATGCGTTTCTAATGCTGACACACAAGGTAAAACTGTTAGCTTTGCCAATGTTTGTTTTTATGAAGAATTCAGTGCAAGAAACAGATATAAATCAAATGGCTGAAGGCACAATTGGTTTAGACAGTTTCATTACACCCCTATTGCATTTACAGATGCATTAAGCCATTACCTCTCAGCAGATTACTTAGAAATAACACTGACAGGCCAAAGTTGCTGCTTGATCGAGTTAGCTCAAAGAGATCACAGGAGGATGTGTTTTGGACGGGGAAGGGCAGGTAATGGGTTACAACGGCCATAGGGTTTAGAATGGCCATGGGTGGGTAATGTCCCCACCCTCACAAGTGCCTCCTCCTTGTGGTCCAATGCGATAGTTTGGGCTAATATGTGGTGTTTAACCGAATAGTCGCAAATAAAAAGGCTTTCACTTACCTCCTGTCGCACCGCAGACACTGCGTCCACCTCATCAGAACCCTCCGCTACAGTTTTCTGCTACACTGCTCTAGCGACTGAAATATGTTCCAGCAAGGACAGCTGCTTTGCAAGCCCCTACATGTGGCTGAGCGAGATGTGTGCTCACCACCACCGATGGGATTCTATGGGCATGTAACGCTCTGCCTGCAGGTGTAGACTGGGGCAGCCCTGAAGAGTACTTTGGTCAGTCAGTCCGAGAGTTAATCAAATCAATACCTCTCCGGTTGACTGAGGGAAGCAATCTTTTTTCCTGGCTAGTCTTTGGCCACTGTATATAGTGTAGATGGCCCGGAAAATGGACTGAATTTTGCATATCAATAGGCTCATCGCCCATGGCAATGCAGGCAGGGTATAGGATCTCTCTTTCAGGAGAAGTCAATTTCCGCTTACTGATCCCTTCAATGTGTCTGGTGAGAGTTGTAAGACATAGTGGTTAGTATCTACTGTGAAGCAGAGACACTCCAGGCACAGGAAGAGGACCATGGTGCATTTCTACCTGCTGGGTAGGCACCAGAGGCGTAGCCAGGATTGTCTAAGAAGTGGAGCCAGAAGCTAATGTAGTTATGCCCACCAGAGTGACATCAACATCCGTAAATGCCCAGAGTGCTGATAAATGTGGGCATTTACAGATTTTGGGTAAGCCATGCCCGCTCAGGCCCTACCCGGTCTACACCTCTGCGGGGTAGCCCACCTTGGCCCTGAACGAGATTCACCAAATTGCAGATTGGAACTCCAATGTAGGCATTCCAGATCATAAGCCACCAATATGAAATAGAGCATGACCAACCCCTCTCTGGGAAGCAGAGCAACGCCCCACCAAAGATGGCTCCCCTCAAGCAATAATAAACCATTCAACCTGTTGAAGCCCTTCCGGCTGAAAAACGGCAGTTCTTGCCCAACTCAGAGACTGAATAAAATGTGCCCTCACTCACAAAATCAGTCCAGGGTGCAACCTTTTATTGCAGGACTTTGCATTAGAGGTAAGAAGTAATAGCTGTACCCTTTGTAGAATGTTCTGATTTGCTCGGCCAATCAGGAACACGGATTTGCCTGGGATTCCTGTCCCCAATACCAGGCAGTCGCTCGCAAATTCACATTCTTTCCTGGCTGGGCCAATCGGAAAGCCCATGATGTCTGTGCCCCTTCAAGGCCTAACCCTCTCTTCAAGGGCCTGTCGCGCTGCCTCGGTCCCGTGCCTCTTCCTGACCGCCCTCTTGCCTGCCCCTTTCCTCAGATGTAGTGGCGGACAAGCTGGTCTTCCGCTACCCCTCCACTCACCGTGCTTCTGGCATGCAATGGCACGGCACATGCCATCACACACTGCACCCTTCCAGCACAGCGTCCAACAGTGCAGCCAGGTCTCCATGGCTTCATAGACTGGGGGTGGGTAGGGATGCTTTAAGTTTAGGTTTAAAGCCTGCCCCCAAGGTTACTAAAAGCCTTGTCCCCATTGGGGGGTGGGTTGGCAGAATTCCTGGGAATTTGCTGGCGCTGCACAGCATCACTTCTTAAAGGCCCTCATTTTGCCTGGGCCATGAAGTTTGGCTTTCCAGGCGCCTAATGCTTGAACTACGTCCATTAGGCAGCAGAGGTGTGGTAACAATGCTGTGGGACCACTGTAGTAGGCCACTGTATAGCACCGCACAGGGAGGCAGTGGGCGCTTTGTGTAGCACAGCTGCTAAGTAAGAAGTTGACAGCAGCCCTGAAAAAGGGCCGGTCTTTGGCACCAGACAAAACGGTGATTATGTGTGATCTCCAGGAGATAAGTCCTGAACAAAGAAGAAGAAGTGGGGTGACGCATTAACATTCTAATCGAATGCGTCACCAGAAATTAGCAATAGCAACGTGCCCTCTGAAAATAGTGGGGGAACCCGTCCCCTCGAACGTACCCTCGACTTGAGGCCTGGCTGACATGCGGCGAGCCATGCAGGCGTCATTCTCTTGTGATGTCATAGCTCTGAGGTGTGCCCGCGTGAGTACATACAGCATTCGAACGTGCCTCCAACTGCACTCGGTCATCAACAGTTCAAATGGGTCGATACCGTGTGTGTCCATCTCCACAACATCATTTCAGCAAACAGGTGGCTGCAAGCAGCTTAGGGCCAGAAGTAAAAGGGTGACGGGCCGGATGCTGATGATGGCGAACACACGGGGGCATGTTCCATCCACCCGGATCATCCATCATGCTTTTTCAATTTGGTTGCAATTAATATGGGGCATGCACAATCTCTGCGTCTTCCCTCATGGTGAGAATGTGTAGTCTGTGTTCTCATTTGATCGCACGCATTTGCCCATGACTTGGTCAGAGGGGGCGGAGGCCTCCAGCGCTGTCACACAGCAGACCGGAAAAGGAAGCGAGCGTCCACTATAAATAGGCCGCAGCGTATGGCATGCCAAGCTCGCAGGGTGTGGGCACGATCATGCGAGCAGCCGCCGCATATCTGAGTGACTCATGCCCCGTGCTGCCCACCTCCCTGCCCTGGCACAACCTGCTAAACCAAGCCACGCCCCAGGGCGCCCCCAACTCACATCATCCGGGAGGGGGATGCGGGAGCACGGCCGGCCAGACCATTTTACTATCCCCGAAGCCGCCCCCCCAGCCACATTTGTGAGAATGTACCACATTGGCAAACATTCTACTGTGCCCTGCAGAGGAGCTCTAAAAAGCAGAAGAAACAATATTTTAAGTAGGCCCTTTTATTACTGTGGGAGGGAGGGGCTACTACACAGGTTCCTGTTGACCAATCGGGCCATGGAAGGGTTAAACGGGGTCGTTTCGCGAGTTGAAAGCTGCTTCTGTCGGTCTGTCACTGACGGCCACCTCCCGCTTATTATGCTCATCTCAACATATTAAACAGGAGTTCGCTTTTTTTGGTTATGAAAATAAACGTTTTTCTACTACTCGATACAACATGACAACGAGCAGTACAGATGAGACCCCCTACCCGCTATGGGTTTTTGTAATTTCCTAGTTCAGTTACCCCGTTTATGCGAGAAAAGATGCATGCAATATATTTTTTCTTTGAACATTTTCATATTTACTTGTTCGATGGCTTGTCGCACCGAGTGCTCCACCCATGGGCGGAGCCAGCCTTAACATTTGGGGGTTGGGGGAGCTGGATGGCAGTTTTGGAAAGTGTTAGTGAGACGGGACATTAAACCTATTGCGCTATTGATCCATCCCCCTTGACCCGCTCCCCAAGCCCAGGAGGCTGAGTAGGTATTACGCCTGCCTTTGGCCCATTAGATGCATCCTTCACCCCAACTCACCAGAGGCACAGCCAGGATTGTGTCACAAGTGGGGCCTGGTCCTAATGTAGTAGGGCCCACATTAAGAAGAGCCCACAGAAGAAAGGGCGCTTGTTTTGCCCCCAGCCAAGTGCCCAGGAGTGACAGAGCCTAGTGAGGGAGGGTGAACCAATTAAGGGGGTGGTCTCATTGAGAAATGTTTTTAAATAATGGGTTAAAATAGTGCATTTTACAGTACATTTTCTGTGATGTATGATAGGTTATTTATAACACGCTTAATACCCAGAGGTTTCTAAGCGCGGACCCGGGGATCGAACCTGTGTTGCTCCCCGTTGTCTTGCTTCCAAGGCAAGCACGTTGCCGCTGAGCTATCCTGCCAAGAAAAATTAAGCAAAAAGCCACAGTTTCGGGTTTGTAGGGTAAGACATAAAAAGTCCATTAGATGCCAAGTCATCCACAATGCACAGGAGCATTTTCATAATGCATTTGCCCACTCTATGCCAGTACTCTGCAAGTGTAAAAAGCATTTTCATATTGACTGTACCCACACATGTCCATTCTGGTGCACTTCTATATGCCACTATTCCCACATAAGAAAAGACTCCCATTTGCTTTCTCCATCATGCCAGTAACAATACTAGACCAAAACATGCTTCTGCTGGTCAGCCAATACATGCCAGTATCCCCATGTAAGAACATACTCCTGTTGGCTCTGCCTTAATGCCAGTTAAAAAAAGCCATGTTACAGTTAAGAAAACATATCCTTGCTGCCTACACAAATCCCCCACTCCCCATATAAGAACTCATGTTGTATTTGCTCCCTAACGGCAGTAAAAAATGTCATGCCACACAAATGCCCTCACATCAATGTAAGAACACTCATGTTGCCTTTGGCCTTAACACCAGTCATAAACTGCACTGCCACTGTAAGAAAACATGCTCTTGCTAGCTAGCCAGCAATATAGCTCAGCTAGATGAGTGCTTGATGTTACAATCAGAGTGTGATTGCCAACTCAGCCTTGAATCCTCAAAGCTCGATAAATGAGGGCAAACTTCGGTTGGGTGATACATTTTATTATTTTTATTTTATTATGTGGTTAAAACATTCAACCTTTAATAATGATACACTAAATAGGACAACACATATAAAATTACATTAACATTCATGTGAATACAGATTAAGTCCCATCTTAAAATCTTAAGAAAAAAGTTAGAATTTCATTATCTAAAGGATCATTTTACAGTGTTGTTTTGTAGATTCAATGATTTTATAAAACCTACTACGGAAATTACAATGGAAGTTGTCCGCCCAGCCAAACATGAAAGATATAATTGCTCAGTTCCAACAGGGGAAGTTGTTAACAAAAATGTTTCAAACCAGAGCAGCTGAGAACTCCCCAGAAGCATGCATTCAGTTACCCTAAAAGATTCAAATGAGTCTGGTGCTAGACAGAAGCAACATGTAACCTGTTCGGAGGATAAAATACCATATCTAGTAAGAATTTGTTTGGTGAGCAACACGTTCCATCGAAATCGTAGAAAAATACCCTGGTTAGTTTATCCGGGTAAATGCTTAAAAATAGGTGCTAAGATCCCCAACTTATAGGCAGTGAACAAATGATTCAACGAAGAGTAAGAGTGCATAGAATATATCATTTTAATCCAATCATGATTGTACAAGGATAATTTAATCTTCTGTGGATTATGCAGCAAATCTTCAATGGAACAATTGATGACATCTAAATTAATAGTACATCTTTCTGGAATGGAACAAATCCAGGGACACCGTTCAACCTGAAGGATTTTGTTTGAATCTACTAAGATCCCCGAGTTGGACACAAAATCTTTCGGAATAACGATAGGATTTCTCAATTCTGCTCTTGCTTGTAATGAGACAATACCAAGTTCCTACCTTATGGCATCAATTGGCAGAGAATTCGTGAGTCTTAGTGTTGTTCTCCAAAAGAGTGCCTCAAGAGGTGATAAACATTTCATCACACTGGGAGGATACGTTTCAGTGCCATAAAGTAACTTTGGCACAAGTTTGCCCTCATAAAATGTTATCGCCGGTTTCAGAGAGAATGTGCAGCATTTTTGATGACCCCTTGCTAATTGGTAAGAAACAGCATGAGCACGATCCTTATAACACTTTAAGTTTCCTGTATAGGCTTTGAGTTCATCACAAAACCTAGATAGGTCATGGAAGTTGCAATATACGTTTTTGCATCTCATATCTTCCAGCGATATGAGCTCTTAATCTTAAAGTTGCTTAACTGAATCACTTTTGTCTTTTCAGGATTAACCCGCAAGGAGTGAGCTTCTATAAAACAAACAAAAGAGGTGATAAGGCGCTGAAGTCTAACTGCAGTACAATCAAATAATAAAAAATCATCGGCAAAGGATTGCGGTCTTGTGCGATAATTGGGTGAAACAAATCTAGCAGATTCTAAGCCATCATTGGCACCAGCAAAAATTAAGTGAGCAGGAGGCCAATACGCACCCCTGCATAACCCAACATGCAGTGGGAATTGTTCTAGAAAGACCACCAGTGTGATTGAGGCAAACCTTTATATTGGTATCGGTGTAAAGTCCCACAATGAGCCTGAGGAGACCAGGAGGAATACCCCATGCCTGAAGCTTGAGCCAGAGTGTGTTTTGATCAACTGCGTCAAACGCAGCGCTAAGATCGAGAGAAGCAACAAAATTGATTAATTCTTCCGTCCCCAAGCTAGGTGTTGTAAGCAATTCACCGTTAGACCATATAGAGTCGTCCCCAAGTGGCGCCTGAAGCCCGTTTGCCATTTGCCGAATATCTGAGAGTCCGCAATCCACAACTCAAGATGATTCAGTAGTATTGAGGCAAATACCTTGCTTTCTGCATCTTGGATTCCAATTGGTCAGTAATGTATGGGACAAGTTCTCACCTCTTTTTTAGATCGGTATTACCAGGGCAGAGGACCATGAAGATGGCAGTTCACCAGTGATAAGTATGTTTTGAAATAGACATGATAACGCATCAGCCCAAAGATTTGGGATACATTTTATGTAAATATGTTCTCTGTCCAGTGCTACATAAATAACATATTATCATTACACAAATCCCCCATAAAAGAACACTTATGTTGCGCTCATCAGGTTATATTCCTCCATATAAGAATATTTATGTTGCCTTTGACCTGAACGCCATTTTAAAATAAGGAAACATGCCCTCCCCCATGTAAGAACACTAATCATGTTGGTTTTGCCCTTCATGCGAGTGCAGCATTCCATGCCACAGTAAGACCCAGCCAGGCCAGCCCCACTGTAGTACACCTCCCCCCAACTCCAACCCCACCATCACATAACTGAATTTGGCCTTCCTTTGCCCAAAAACTGCAGTAAAACATGCTATGCCCCTGTTAAAACATGTTCATGTCAAATGAACCTCTCCAGGCCCTAGCTTTCATACACACATATAAAAAACACATACACGCAGAGATATAGACATATTCATACACATTCACCCACCTGTCACGCACACACACCGCTGATCTGTCATTCACACAAGCATCCAGAACATTTACACTGCTCTCGCATTAACACGGGCAGTCACACTCATGTTCACCATTCACACTGCATTCATTCATATGTGCGCACTTGCAGACACCTCCTTTCATACAAACATAGACACACTTACACACTCCCTCGCACACATGCGTACAAACCCTGCATGCACACAATTTCCTTTTTTTTTTTTTTAGTAAATGCTAATTATTGATAGCATGGGCCATGTAAAAGGGAAGACTTTGGGCCTCATTACGAGTGTGGCTGACTGGAAACAAGGGTGCTGTTAAGCTTACGGCAGGCTTGTTTCTGGACCGCCACACTACAAGTCCTATGGGACTTCACGGGAATGGGGTCTTACAGAATCCCCCGCCTGACTTCCCGCTCCGCCGGGACTTGTAATGTCCCAGTGGCACTGGCAAGTCAGGCCGTGGTTTCTGTGTTTCCAAGTCAGCGCCAACCCGCTGCTAGCACCAGCAGGTTGCCCCCAACCTCGTAATGAGGCCCTTTAGCTACAACGTAGGGGTTGGGGGCGTCTACTGATTTCCTCTATGTTCACTTCAATGACTGTTTTCTCACCTCGGAGAGCAGTAGATTTGCTTCAGTAAATACACTGCACTCTGAGGTGAGAAACGTGACCGATTTTTGCCATCTGATTCCGGGAAGGGCGTTGCAGCAGACCGATGCCTGCTGCCTCAAAGTGGCGGGGAGAGGCTTTAGCCCTCCCAAGCCCATGCCTGGCGCCACCCATGGATCAACCCCGTGGCACAAACATGCAAGAAAGGGGATGGGATTTGGGAGTACTTTGAGAACCTGACCAAAAACTACAGCAAGGTCTGTCTCGTGCTACACTTTCTTGAATATACCAGAAACAAATGACTAACTTTGCATGCCACCTCTGAAAGCAACTTGTTGATTTGCTGAAAGATCGCCGTGTGCATAACTTCTCAAAGCAGACCTCATACTCCCTCATTTCGGTTCTATTGCATCACATGTAGTCACATAATGCTACTTGCTGTGCCAAGTAGAGGATTGAATGCTCATGGCATGTATTTACATTGTACACACTTCCTGCATGATAGGAATTCAAATGTATGTAAATACAAGTATCATTTAAACCATAACTGCTGTGTATGGTTCGCATAGGAAACCATCAGCAAGTTTTGGATTTTCAAAGTGTGACGTCCTCCTGCTGTGACCTCACGGTAGAGATGGGTTCTACAACCTTGGGCTCTCCAGAGGTTTGGGACTACAATTCCCACGATATCTGGCTAGTGACTATGCTGGTTAAGGACAATGGGAGTTATGGTCCAAAATATCTGGAGAGCTAAAGGTTGCAGACCCCTGCAGTAGAGGATTATGGCATTTATATTCAACTGCAGTGATGCGTACCCCTCAAATCACATGCTTTTGGTGGGTGTCACCATCCAAGGAGTCCAGTCACTCACCCGCCCGCCCCCATAGTGGTCCATAGAAGTGAATGCATCTTATGGAGTTTTTCCAAACATGGTTGTCCAATCAAGGTATATATTGACTCTTCATTGTCCATGAAAGATCACGTGAATTTTGGGACTTCTTCTTCAGCATATTATCTGTAATAATTGGGACGGAATTGGCCTTACATATCAGAAAGTAACACTGCCATCCTGGCTCGTGCAATTGTGGGAGCAAGATTGGATTATTGTGGTAGCCTGCAAGGACCTCCCACATGAATCTCACAAAGTTGCAAGTAGTGCAGAACAACCCAGTGAGGACAGTGGCTTGCTTAAAGCGCCCAGATCACATTACCGTGGCCAGAAGGGCCCTGCACTGGCTGCCCGAGGGAAGAGACTAAAGTTTGGGCTATTCACCATCACGCATAAGTGCCTGATTATTTTTTAGAAATCGAGTCTATCTTAAGCAGAGATTGAGTGTAAAACAGCACGCTAGGCTTTTAAGATCAAGCCATAGCAATCTGCTCTCTGTGCCGCGTTTTAATCTGGAGAGAGCAGGTGGATGTGCTTTTAACTTGCTTGCAATTAAACAAGAAAGTGTGTCCCAACAGGAAAAAGTGAGAGCTCTAACAGTGGAGTAAGTCACTGTGCGCTATCTCAATATACGATATTGTGCCCATTAGTTATTAACTCGGAAGTAGCAGCTCTAAATGTATTGTTCAGAGCCCTTGGTGCAGCTGTGGTAAACGACCTTGCACATTCTTAAAAACCCCACAAGACCTGCAGGGCAAGTTCCTTAGTTTACATGCTCAACCTAAGAGAAACGCACTCGCCCGCAAGGTGACTGGTGACAAAATATTTGCCAGTGCTTTTTGCAAAATGGTGCAGGTCACCATAAGCACGTGTCATATTTGGTACAATGCTGCCAAGCATGCACAGTGAAACTTGTATTTGCCATTTACTGCAAACAAAGTGGGTTTGCAGTAAATGGAAAATAAGTTTCTAACATCCCCATACTCGCAAGCATTGTTGAGTATCATTCAAATGGTACTCGCCCTTCGTAAAAACTACTTGCCACTGCTAGTGGGCTAGTACATTTTGCCAGCCCCGGTGGTAGTCAATATCAAAGAAGTGCTTACAGCCACATGACTTTCTCAGCAAGATTGTGCAAATATTAAAATACTGGATTTGCTAGCAAAAAACATGTTGGTATTTGAATGGCTTGCAAAACCCGCAAATTACAAACGATTGAACACTCCTTTGGCAATCAGACTGCAATAGTTTGTTGAATAAATCGGTGATTGTTCGTATGAATAAACATAGTAGCAGAGAGAGAGAGAGACCACCAGAATAGAAAATATCCCTGAAGACACTAAAAGGCAAGATGCAGAATTATCCGTAAATACGGCACAAGACGCTAAAGGGATTTTCTTCTCTTAGGAAACTGATCACGATGGACATGAAACAGGTCTGGTCAATAAAAAGAAAAGAACAACAACTCTGGCAAGTAAACAGAGGTGGAGAATTAAAAGCTAAACCGAAGCATCGGGCCAAAACAAACTACATGCACAGAGGAATTCACGCATATTGAGAGCACGAACGGGACATTTGATTTAATACAGAAGGAAGTCAACCATAAGAATACAACTGTTGAAAAGCAATTAAATCAAAGTCCAATGTTGGCAACTTTGTGGGAAATCTAAAGATATTTGGGCAAAATGACACCCGCAAAAGACGGGCACCCTCGTACAGCACATGAACCTTGGAAGTGATCTCTACTAACCTTAAGTGGCAAACCACAGAATGTAGTCACATAACCGATGTAAGGATGTCTGAAATCAACAATGTGTGAGATACTAATTTGTGTGATACTACTGCTAGTCAAGATTGTGGTGAACCTAAACTGGACGATACAGAGTACTACAATTACTCTGATGTGTGGCTCCCTGAGAGAAAGCTGTTACATATTAGCACATTATTCAGAGTTTACAATTTAAACCTTAGTCACATATTTTAACATCTGCATTATATACCCCAGCTGTGGGTGTTAAAAGCGACATGACATTGGTTGATATTTTAGAGACTACTGTTAAGCTCTTCCATCATAAATGTTAGAACAGCTGCTATAGCGGATTGCATAGTTCCTTATGTTCAAAAGCTGTACAAAATTGCATATTACTACGAGGTAAACCAACAATGAGATGTATGACTTTTATAAAACAATGTCCTTAAATGAAAGATTAATTATAACTGTAAAGTGTCAAAATAATTAGATGAAATAGCATCCGTGGCTCGAAACGGATGCACCTTAGTTTCGCCACTTTTCTCCTCTTCCTGCGGTCCTCTCCAGGAGACTTTTAAAACACCATGAAGGCCCCTTCTATTCTTCCTCCATCCATGGACTACTCAGCTTCCCATGGCCTGCACTCCTCTCTGGGTTGGTTCACTTCAGAAAGAACTCTCTTCCCCCTCCTCTGGGTACGCTTCAAGGATCAACTCGTCGCCAACATGATGGACCCTGGGCCAGGTAAGTAAGAAGACAAAGAGCAGCAACCAGTCTAACCCAGGTAGGTGCAAAAGGAAAACACTTGTGTGTGTGGAACCCTGGGGGCCTGGAGGTCCCAGAAGTGTCAGTTGGGGGCTTGGAGCCAAGAAAGAAACCCGAGTGGATGCTTAGACCCTTCTCTCCCACCTTTTCTTTTAAAATTATATCTTATCATTTCATTTCATTGGTGAAAACAAAGATAAATAAATAAAACAATAACTGGCGAGTTGATTCCAGTACAGCGTAGCCAAAGCAAAGCCATTGCACCTTAATTGCATGGGTGCCAGGCAGTTCTTACAGCCCAGTCCCAATTGTCCTTCTCAGAACCATCCAGGAGCTGATCTACTGCCCTGCAAAACTGCACTAACAGTAGCCCTATAAACATACCATATCTCTCTCCCCAGAGGCACACAGCCCCCACCTCGACCTCAGTGCGCAAGTTACAGATTCATAGTGGGTGCAGGTCAGCAGGATGTTGAAGCTGGTTCAGGAATTCATCCCACCTGGAGGGCTGACCATCAGCTCCCACTCTTACTGCCCTCTGTATGTGATACTCCCTCCCAGCAGATGGCCATATCACTGCCAGTCAACATACTCCGGGGAATTGGCAGTCTTCCAGTGCACTGCGATGAACAGGATCAGCCCTAGGGCAATACATTTTCTGGTGACTCCCCCCCCCCCACTTACGCTTCAGGATTTTGCCCAAAATACACACCAGACGGCTATGCTCCAGACCCCAAGTAGACAACGCACTAAACTGAGAAAATACTCTGCCAGACTCTTATCGGAGGTCACTTCCATACCATATGCAGAAAGGCTGTTGCCCAGATGACGCACCTGCGGCAAAACCACAGTGTCGCCCGAGGCGAACTTCCTGATGCGCGCTGGCAATAGATGGAGTCTATGCACATACTTGTACTGTATCAGCTTCACCCTCGAGTTCATTGACACTACCTTTACATGCAGACACATAGCGTCGTCCATTACAACTTCTAAATCCCTTTACCACTGCTCTCTCTCTCTCTCTCTCTCTCCCCCAATGCTGGGGTCACTCTGTCCATGAAGAGCCTTATACATGGCCGAGACTCTCTTGCCGCAATCTACTAATCTCTTGATTGCTGTCACAAAAGGGTGCTCGTCAGGCATATCGGGGAACCCCTCCCAGGCCCCTCTGACCGCTGTCATAGTTGCCGCAACTCCCCATATGCCAGCTGATAGAACAGCACTTTTTCCTCATCAAACATCTCCCACCGTCCTACAGCCCTTCTGATCCCAGCTTCTGCGCCTGCTGCTGTCTGGAGGACCCTTGAATATTAGATTGCCCCAAAGCGGGATCTCATACGCCATCACCTGTTTGTCACCAGTGCACAAGCTTAGTTTGGCACATATCTCGTGAATTGTTCTCACTGGCAACGGTAGCTTTGCATCGGACACCGCCTCCAGCCACAGCACATTCCAACAGTAGCGCTCTCCTATCAGCTCTTGGACCATTCTGGTGGGCAGGTCCACCTCTCCATCCCACCCGCCAACTCACCACGTGCTGCGCTGCATAGTAATAACTCAGAGAATCCAGAGCCACCAGCCGGCCGCTCTCCACAGGCAGCTTCAGCATAGCAAGAGCAACCCTAGGTGTCTTACCCGCAACCCCCACAGCAGTTTCAATAAAATCGAGTTTAGTCTCTTAAATAACACTGTGGGTATAGCAGTTGGAAGCGATTGCACGCAGTGCAGCAGTCGCGGCAGAATCACCATTTTGGCTGCAGTGATTCTTCCCACAAGTGACGGCGGTAAGTTAGACCAAGTAGAGACTAGGTTGTCTAGCTGTGGCAGGAAATCCCATAGGTTCCGATATCAACGTTAATCATCACTCCCAAATATTTAAATTACTTGGTGGTGACCTTCAGGAGAAGCCCATCTAGACCCGTCCATCTGGCATCAGTAAGGGGGTACAGAAGTGACATAGTCCAATTGATTTTGAAACCACACACTTGGTCAAAGTGCTTTATCAAACTGAGCAGTCTTGGGACAGCGCTACCTGTATTCCTTATATACAACAAAATCTCGTGGGTATACAACGAAATGGAGTGTGACACGCTTGCTGCCAATATCCCCCCTCCCCCATCTGCAGATTCCTCCCCGACGCTACACATCAGTGGCTCCAACGTGAAGGGCAAACCGCAGGGGTTGTCTCTGCCGATGTAAATCGGGGGAGAAATATAATTGGTCCGTAGTCTTGCCACTGGGCCACTATACAGCAGAGAACCCTATTTGCATATTCCCTAGCCCAAACCCGAACTTCTGCAGCATTGCCATCATAAACCCCCACTCATCGAGTCAAAGGCTTTTTCAGCGTCCAAACTAGCTAAACATAATCGTCTGGGACAGGGTTCACTCTGCCTTTGCAGACTCTGGGTCGTGTTCCTTCCAGGTATGAAACCCGCCTCGTCTTCGGCAACCAATTGCGGCACCACCCATGCTAATCTCCCAGCCAGGACTTTACTAACAATTGTTACATCCGCGTTTGTAAGGGGGAGCAGCCTATAAGACCAATGTTGAGTTTCCAACTTGCCCGGTTCCAACAAGAGCATGATCTGGGCCTCGGTGAGGTTGGACGGTTGAGGACCCTTGCCATACACTTCATGGTACATCTGCAACAGTAGGAGCCTGACAAATGTACTATAGAACCAGTCGGGTCCAGGGGCCTTGCCCATCCCCAGACACGATATTGCCCACCTAATCTCTTGCTCTGCAATGGGCTCGTCCAGCTGCTGGCTGTCGATGGGCAACAAGTGTGGTAGCGCAACCCCTTCTAAAAAATGTGCAATGGCTCCCTAGGGGACCCCACCTCCTTCATCAAATATTGCCTGCTAATACCCCATAAATGTCTTGTTGATATACTCTGGGTCATAGGAAGTAAGACACCCAGGCTCATTTATATGGCTGATGGGTTTCCCCATCTCTGGATCTGGTTGTCATCCAGGCCAGTGGCTTACCCGCTTTGTCCCCAAACTCATGTTGGAACCTGGTGTGCTCACTAAATTCAAAATGTATTCAGCATCTCATTTGCAACATTCAGCTTAGCCTGCACTTGCGTCAATCTGAGAGCAATCGATGGATCTGCATGCTGCTTGGCATCAAGCAGCTCTATTTCTCTCTAGACCTCGAACATTTCCCTGCTTAGCACCCCCCACCCCCTGACTCCCCATGAAGTAGACATTAATACACCCCGAATTGTGACCTTGAAGGCATCCCACAGCAGCCCATGAATCAACAGTCTTTATTTGTGGCAAAAAAGGAATGGATATCATCCTCAATCGCACCTTTGTAGGCAACATCCTACAGTGCGGATGCCTGCATCCTCCATAACAGAGAAGCGTAGGTTCCCCCACCCCAGTCCAACACCACCCCATGGGGGGAATAATCAGAGATTGATCTATCTAAAAAGACTGCCTGCCTGACCCGGCACAACACTGAATCGCTGACAAAAATCTTGTCTATGCGGGAAAAGGTGTTCTGCACCTGTGAACAGAAGGAGAAACCTGGCTTATCACCACGTAGACTGTGCCATGTGTCAGCCAGCTGAAACTGATCTAGGGCCTGTGATAATTATCTGGAAATGTACAACTTAGTATCCATTATACAATTGAAATCTTCCCCCCAAAATAATTCTAGCGCCCACCTGATTGATCAGTAGCTGTGCCATTGAGCGAAAAAACACATGGTCGTCTATGTTCAGATCCTACGTTTTTAACAGGAACACATTCTCCCCCTGCAATTTACCTGCAACCCCTGCAAACCTACCGGTTTCATCAGAGAACTGTTGCATTAAATTGGGGTTTCCTGCCCTTTGTTAGTTCTGTGAACATGCCCCTTTGCAGGCCTGCTTCATTTAACTCCTCAGTATGCACTGCCACCACACAGAAATTAATAGGCAGCGCGGATCCATGGAGCCTTTGATATTTTAACTAGGCTGCCCATGGCAGGAGGAAGGTGTTGCCTTCCCCCTTCTTGAGATGCTATGTCTTGGGAGGATAGCTCAGAGGCAGTGTGCTCGCATTGGAAGCAAGACACGGAGCAAGACAGGTTTGATCCCCGGGTCAGTGCTTAGAAACCTCTGGGTATTAAGTGCGTTATAAATAACCAATCATATTATATCATGCCCATGGCTTTCACATTCCAGCTGAACATGACAGGAGGACTGCGCCGGTAGGCTGTCTCCCCCAGTGTAAACTTAACTACGTGTTTGTTGTGCAGCGAGCATTGGGAAAAGTGTGCGGATTAGCCCCGCACATTTTCCAGAGGTTTATCTACCAACATTCCATTTCTTTAAACATTTCAAAAAAACCCAGGTGAGCGCACACTCCCCGTCTGGATGGTCGAATTCCTCACAGTTCCCGGACAATGCCCCCACAATTTTGAGGCAAGCTCTAAAGTAGGAAGGAGGGGTATGTGGCTGCTGTACCCCCTGAGCGCCCAGGGCATTCCTCCAGGTGGTGTCCCCACATTGGAGGGCGATTAAAAAGGGAGGCACCAAGATGAAGGAGCTCAGAAAGCGTCAGATTGCACGATCGGTCCTAAGTGCGTGAATAAGGGATATCCATCAGGCCCAACCTGGGTTCCAGGAGTAGGCACCAGTGAGCTTGCAACTGAGCAGGGATAGACCTGCAGCTCCTTGTCAGGGCTGGGGTGGACAGGAAATCAACCCCACCATATATAACATGGTGGATAGAGCACCTTACATCACCACAGGTGGACGCGCGGATGGATTGAAGGCCTGAACTTGGATTTTTGCTCTATGGCAGATCGGACTATAGCAATATCTGAGACCTCACATGAACAGTAGGATGAGTAACGAGTGGAGTATACCACTTTCTATAAAAGTAAAGACAGCCTTGAGATATGGAATCTCGGGCCCATTTGATTCAGGTGGTGCAGAGGACAGAGGAGTGCCTTGTTCAAACCAGTATACCCTCTAGGCTATACATCCCAGTTCGCCAGTGCACTCCCAGTTAGCACATCCCTGCTGTACGTGCAACTGCACGGCCAAAGCATGGGGTACTAATAGACCCGATCTTGCGTGGAAGTTGGATTCATGGCACCCTGTGTTTATGCCCGGTTCCAGGGGTGGACTAAATAAATAAGAGATTTCCCGGTGGGCCTCTGTACCCTGGGCCTCTTTTGTGTGGCATTTTCAAATGTAATCATAGGAAAAGGTTTGGACTTGCTGAAAATGTTTAACATGGGGCCACTTGGAAAATTATTTCCAGGGCCTCTTTTGCTTCCCAGTCCACCCCCGCCTGGTTCTCTAGAGGTACTCCTGCAAACCTGTTTAACGAGCAGTCGCTAGAAGTTGTTTTTTGCTCCCGTTCGGCGCATCTTTAATTCGCTCCCTCTTGTAGTTACCACGCGCCATAATTCCCAAAGCAATTAATTCACTCCTTACAATATACTCTGCAACTACCTTGTTTTTTTTTACAACGTGAAGGTGGCAGGCGGTAACGTTCACATTATCCCTTGTTCCAATCCAAGTCAGTGAGAAGAACTAGTTACTCTTACCTTGTAACGTTCTTTCGATGGGATGTTCCTCCGACGTATTCCTTATCTTAGATAGAAATCCTTCAGCTTTGCTGGCCTCGGAAAATTTTTTCGCCAGAGGGCGCTGCGCGTCGATGATCGCCGAGTCGATGACCCTCGACGGCCTCCGTGCCGACGTCGACGTCATCCTGCCTATAAAGGCCGCGCGCAGCGTCCGTTGCTCAGTTCCGTTTTGTAGTCCCCAGTAATGTTTTTGGATTAGACTAATCACCTTGAAGGAGCATAGGCTGCAAACCCACAGGAAGTCATACTGCGGGGATGGATGGGAGGGTCGATAAGGAATACGTCGGAGGAACATCCCATCGAAAGAACGTTACAAGGTAAGAGTAACTAGTTCTTCGAAGGGATTGTGTCCTCCGACGTATTCCTTATCTTAGATAGACTCCCATAGCAGTGGTATTGTGACTGGAGGCGGGAGTAATAAAAGTTATGTTACCCTTCCAGAATGGACAGAGTGTAACACAGCCTTGCCGAATCTAGTTTCTTGACTAGAGGAGGAATCCAGGCTATAGAATTTGGTAAATGTATGTGCGGACGACCATGTGGCAGCCGCACATATATCTCGAATTGGCACCCCTCTTTGAAGGGCTGAGGATGTTGCGATACCCCTGGTAGAATGAGCCCTTAGATTTTGAGGAGGCTCCTTTCCTGCCAATTTGTAGCACTCCAGAATGGCTAAAATAATCCATCTGGAGATGGTTTGTTTTGTTATTGGAAGGCCCAACTTATGTCCTGCATAACCTACAAAGAGTTGGTCTGCTTGTCTGATCTTAGCCAATCTGCTGATATAAAAGCTCAAGGCTCGCTTAGGGTCCAGCCTGTGCAGTCTCTCTTCCTCCTTCCCCGGATGAGGAGGAGGGTAGAAAGAAGGTAATATAATCTTCTGAGTGATGTGAAACTCCGAGACTACCTTCGGGAGGAAGTTAGGCTTCACCTGAAGAACAACTTTGTCCTTGTAAAAGATTGTATGTGGAGGTTTACACGATAAGGCTTGCAACTCGCTAACCCTTCTAGCAGATGTCAATGCTATTAGCAAAACAGTTTTGAGGGTGAGAAGCTTCAATGAACAAGAGTGTAGTGGTTCAAAAGGGGCACCCTTTAGGAAGTTTAAAATTAGGTTTAAATCCCATAAGGGAACTTGAAAAGGTTTCGGGGGATAAACATTAGTTAATCCTTTTAGGTATTGTATTACCAATGGAATTTTGAAGTATGAAGGCTCCTCTGCAGTGCGCTTAAAGATTGATAGCGCTGCGAGATAGCCCTTAATTGTGCCAACCTGTAGGCCTGAATTAGCCAGGTAAAGTAAGAATGACAACACCATAGGTGTACCACAAGAAAAGGGTTCAATATTCTTTTCTCTGCACCAGCTGCAAAATTTGTTCCAACGGCAGCGGTATAGAGTTTTAGTTGCCGGCCTTCTGGCCGAAAGCAACACCTCCATAACATCATCCGGAAGGTCCCAATCCTTGTACCTCAACCTTTCAGACACCAAGCGTGAAGGTTGAGGGTCTTGATGGCTGGATGGAGAACCTGACCTTCCTTCTGCGAGAGAAGATCCTCTCTGTATGGCAGTCGAATTGGAGGGCAGATGGACATGTCTAGAAGGTCCGGGTACCACGTTCTCCTGGCCCAATCCGGGGCAATTAGGATCATGGTCTTCCGAAACCTTCTCAACCTCCTGATCATTTGAGGAATGACAGGGACCGGAGGGAACGCGTACAGAAGTGGGAACTCCCAGTCCACTACGAACGCATCTCCTAGAGCTCCTCTCGGGGGAAATTCCCTTGAGCAAAATCTGTCGCACTTCCTGTTGATACTGGTGGCGAACAGATCCACTTGAGGGGTTCCCCAAAGGGCGAAGATCTCTTGAAGGACTTCCTGAGCTATCTCCCACTCGTGAGAGACTGTGCTCTGCCTGCTCAGAGCGTCCGCTGTCAAGTTCTTCTCTCCGGCTAGGTGAATTGCCGATAGAGAGATTCCTTCCTGAATTGCCCAAAACCAGAGCTGCATCGCCTCTCTGCACAGTGGTAGTGAGCCTACGCCTCCTCTTTTGTTGAGGTAGTGCATGGCCACTGTATTGTCCGTCATTATTAGGACGTTTCTTCCCCGTACAGACGGCAGAAAAGCCTTCAGCGCTAGTCTGATGGCTCTCAGTTCCAACAGGTTGATATGTAGTCTGGACTCCGATGGAGACCAACGACCGCTGATGGTCAAGTCGTTGGCGTGAGCTCCCCACCCCGTGAGTGAGGCATCCGTGACTACTGTTATCTCCGGCCATGGTTGCCAAAACATTTCTCCTTTCAGGATGTTCTCCCGACAGGCCCACCACTGAAGGTCTCGGGCTACTTTGACCGGGATCCGAAGGAGATCTGTCATCCTTCCTGAGAACTGTGACCACTGAGTTCTCAGTGCCCACTGGAGGGATCTCATTCTCAGGCGAGCCTCCGGCACGAGGAATATGCAGGATGCCATGAGGCCTAGCAACCTCAGAAAGTCGTAGGCTGGGAGATATTGGGCATTCTGAAATCTGATGACCATCTGCAGAATATCTCGAGCCCTCACCTCTGGTGGCAAGGCTCTTCCCAGGGAACTGTCCAGGACTGCTCCAATGAATTGGAGTCTCTGTGATGGTATCATCTGTGACTTCTTTAAATTGAGGGAGAAGCCCAGCTTGTGAAGGAAGTGGCAAACATAATCTAGTTGTCTCTGAGCCTGTTCCGAAGATACAGCTCTGATCAACCAATCGTCTAGGTAAGGGTAGACATGAATCCCTTCCCTCCTTAGACTTGCAGCCACAACCGACATTAGCTTGGTAAAGACCCTCGGGGCGGAGGTTAGCCCAAATGGCAGAACTCGAAATTGATAATGAGAGCTGCCAATTGCGAACCTCAGGTATCTCCTGTGCCTGGGATGGATCGGCACATGGAAATAAGCGTCCTGGAGGTCTAGAGATACCAACCAGTCCTGAAGCTGGAGTGCCTGAAGGATCTGAGAGAGAGTCACCATCTTGAACTTGTCCTTTCGGAGGAATTTGTTCAATTCCCGTAAGTCTAAGATGGGTCTCAGTCCTCCGTCCTTCTTCGGTATTATGAAGTAGGGGGAGTACCAACCCTTGTTCCTTTCCGCTACAGGTACCAGTTCTATGGCACCTTTCTCTAGCAGGTCTAAAACCTCCTGCAAGAGGAGCGGATCTGGAAGCTTCAAAGTGTTGTTCCCCGGTGGATGACTCTGAGGGATATGTAGGAAGGGCAGGCAGTAACCTTGGGCCACTGTCTCCAGAGCCCAAGCATCTGACGTAATAGCCTGCCATTCCGTCAGATGGTGAGTTAACCTGCCCCCTACTGGTGTTCTGTGAGGGGAGACCTCAGAGTGGTTTTGAAGCGGCTGATGCAGTTGCCGAAGGTAAAGTGGCTCCTGCTCCTGCGGGTGCGGCTTTCTTTCCCCTACCCCGTCCACCACGGGTAAATCTTCCTTGGCCTCTTTGAGCCGGTCGTCCTCTGCCCTTTCCATATGAGGAATAGTAACGAAAGGACCGTCCTCTCCACGATGATCCCGAAGGACGAAAGGTATTCTGACGGATAGCAGCTCCCAATGACTTGGCTGCTGCTTTGGACGTTTGCAGTTTCTCCAAACTGTCATCCGCCTTCTTTCCAAAGAGGGTAGAACCGTCAAAGGGCATATTCAAAAGCCTGGTCTGCACGTCAGAGGCAAAACCAGACTTCCTCAACCACGCATGCCTGCGGATTGTGGTACTTGCCGCCATGGCCCTGCTGATACTGTCAGCAGAATCTAGGCCAGTTTGTAGGGTCTCGCACATCGCATCTTTACCATCCCTGATGATGTTTAAAAATGCGTCCCTTTCCTCTCCTTCTTGGAGGCAGTCAGCCGCTGATGAAGCGCACTCCCAAAGGGTGTGGCTGAACCTAGCGAGCGTACAGGTCGCGTTAATAGACTTTAACGCCATGCTACAGGCAGAAAAAACCTTCTTAGCCATGGCATCATACTTTTTGTCATCCCTATCCTGCGGAGCAGTGGGGTATGCAGATGTGCTGCCTGATGAGGTTGCAGCCTGTACAACTAAGCTCTCAGGAGTAGGGTGTTTTGACAAATATTCAGGGTCAGAACTAGCCACCCTGTATTTTGTTGACAGTTTTTTATTTACTGCCGGGATAATTTCCGGCGTTTCCCAGTTTGTCAAAATCCTTCTCTGTAGAGCAGAGTGAAATGGAACCACAGGATCCTCCTGTGGGCCCTTGTCCAGTATGTCAGTGAGGTCATCCTGCTGAAAGGCAGGAGAAGGTGCAGACCAACCCATAAATTCTATGATTCTAGACATCAGAGCTCTATATGGAGTCTCCGCATGTTCTCCTGGGTCTGGTTTGATAAATTCTGCTTCAGGAGAAGTGTCCAAGCCACTAGCTTCCTGAAGTGCATCCTGAAGATTTTTTAATCTTCTTTCCTCAGAGGCGAAAGTCTCTGGCTCTGGTGATGTGGTCCTCTGTAAATCAACATCTTGGTCTGAATCCTCCCTTTCCTCAAAAATCGAGGTTAAAGGGGGATACTTTGGTTTTTGGAATGGTATAAACCCCATTTCCAATGCAGAAGGAGCCATCATCACAGGCCTTGAAAACGTCGATGTCGTCGACACCGACGTGAAAGTACTCGAAGGCGCCGTGAAAAGCGTCGAGAAATGTGTACTAGGCCTCGAGGAACTCGAAAGGATCGGAGTCCTGCTCGAGAACGACGTCGACGTTCTCGGCGTCGAGTCGGAGGTCTTTTGTCTAACCGTTGGCTGTGGAGTAGCCGTGGTTCTTTCCTTCACCGGCGTCGATATCGGCGTCGACGTCGGCGTCGACTCGATCGACTGATGCGCCGATGAATCCTTCGACAACGGCGTCGATGGCGCCGACCTCTGTTTCGAAGGAGTTTTCGACGATGGCGTCGATGATGCTTTATCTCCCGATGGCTCGAGGCGCTTTCGGGTTGACTTTTCCGCCGGGTACTGCGACTCGCGGCGTTTAGATTTTTTGGGTTTTTTACCCGGGGTATCACCCTCAGCTGTCTTCGAGGGGGACGAGGCCGCTTTCTCGAAGACGCTTAGCATCTTTTTCCTGAATTCCTCCCACTCAGCTTGCGAGCTGCGTTTTGTGGGGCAATGAACTCTCTCAGGAGAACTCGACGAAGATGACGAAGGGGATCTCCTACGTCTCTTCTTCGAGTGTCTCGATGTCGACGAGTGGTGGGAGCCACTTCGTGATCTAGATCGAGAGTGTTTTTTATGGTGAGGAGACGAACGTCTCGACTCTACCGAAGAAGCTTTCGAGGAAGTTAAAGTTGACCTACCTCTCTCGAGCTTCCCCCTACGCTCCTTCAAGGCTTTCGCCGTCATGGAAAGGCATTCCTCACACTCCGAACTCTGGTGCGTGATTCCCAGACACCACAAACAGACCCTGTGAGGGTCCGTCAACGACATTTTCTTCCCGCAGTCTCGGCACTTCTTGAAACCGGACCGAGGGGTCGTCGGGTCGGAGGAGGATGCCATCGATATCGAGGTTAAATATTATATACGTTATCTGACGAGAACTGAGCAACGGTGTTCCGAGGCACAACGAAGCGCGGAAAAACGGAACTGAGCAACGGACGCTGCGCGCGGCCTTTATAGGCAGGATGACGTCGACGTCGGCACGGAGGCCGTCGAGGGTCATCGACTCGGCGATCATCGACGCGCAGCGCCCTCTGGCGAAAAAATTTTCCGAGGCCAGCAAAGCTGAAGGATTTCTATCTAAGATAAGGAATACGTCGGAGGACACAATCCCTTCGAAGACATCATTTTCCTTCTTTCTTTCCAAAACAACCCCCTCTTGGACATTCCCACATTTTGGCAAGCATTCTGAGCTGTAGGCAGTGACTGGACCTGCGCCAAGTCACAGCACCCCTCCCCCAGCAGTTACTCATTACCATCTGTTTACTGTGCACAGGGTCAGGAACGCGACTGACTGGAGTGCTTATAAAAAAAAGGGCTCACTTTAAGCAAGGCACGCAAGTACAGCACGGCCCAACACTAAAAGATTGGCAATTAGACAGCCGAGTTCCAGCTACGCAGTTCACGTTCTGAACACATGGACTGCGGTGCATAAGAAACAGGGGGACGCGCGCACACAGGAAAAAGAACAGAGAGAAGCACAAGGGGAAAATAGGCACAGCAGGCTGGAAAGTAATGCTTACCAGCAAGCTGGAAAATTATAATTATGCAGGGCAGCTGCACGTGGGAAAATAAAGCAGAACAATTGCACAACAGCGGAGCAGAAAAAGGGCACGGCGGGAGAAAACGGCATGGGTCATCAGGCAGGAGGAAAACATTGGCATAACAGCAGGCAATGCACATCCGGTGGGGGGGTGGGGGTCAAAGGTGCATGACGGCATATGGGGAATGCAATCAAAAATAGGGTGGACGCGCACAGGAAGCAGCTGGGGGGAATGGGAGCTGCCTTTCGCAGTAGCATGCTGGGAAAAACGGCTGTGCAGTGCAACCAGCAGGAAAGATGGTACATGAATCCATGTGGGAACGGGGTTCCAACTATAGGGGCCCACAGCTTCGTGGTGGCAGACAGCTGTTTCCCACTCCAACAGAAAAGTCTAGGAGTTAGGGTTGCAGGGTTTCCACAACCCTCTCTTCCTGGAGACCTGTAGGACAGTTCCTGCCACCAAGCACATACGGGAGTGAGGTATTGATCAGCAGGCCGGGGCGGGAATGATTGGAAGTGCATGGAACATAGTACACAAGTCCCAAGGGACTGAAGCGACACAGGTGAATACATACAGGCGAGTTAGTTGCAGGGCAGGAGAGCAATGTGGGAGTAAGTGGAGTTGCTCCATCTTGGTTAAAGTGGTGGAGCTTTTGTGCAGATTCGAAGGAGTGGATAGTAGGAGTGTTTTTAAAAAGAAGAGTAAGAGTGTTCCGGTGATGCCGGCCGCAAGAGGAGGAATAAGCTGGATGAGGGCCAGAGTGATCAGGAAATCAATGTGTACTAGAATGGTGGGTGCAGGGAGGAGAGTAGCGGAAGAGATGGTGTTAGGTAAGCGGGGGAAGCAAGCGCATGCAGGGATTTGAAAACTAGCAGTAGAACTTCAGAGAGGCACTGTTTTTCAATGGAAAACCATCTGGCAAGCAAGAAGTGTTTAGAGGTGGCTGTAGAGTGGGGAGGATTGCAGAGTGTCCCGTGTGGCAAACTTGCATGCTTTGTCTAGTGTGGCGGAGTAGAGGGGAGGCATAGAAGAAGGCTGGCCCAGCAGTCCAGGCAAGCGAATATCAGTTTCTGCAGAAGGGTTTTGGGAGTTTTAAGGAAAGAGAGTTGGGGGGGGGGAGGCTTCTGCCCACTGCCTAGCGATCAAGTCCACAGTCTTGAAGATTAGGTCAGTACTGATCAGTCTGGTAATAGAGGACCATGGTGTTCAGGCAGATCCTCAAGGTGCCAAATCTGCTTGGTGCACAACAGATCCCGGTACCCCCAAAGAGCCGTAGAAGGGCAAAGGCAATTAGGGTGAGCAGGTGGGGGTTGAGAGCCCGTGATGGCACATGAGAAATGCACCAGAGCAAAAGGCAGAAACAAGGTACTAGGATGAAACCGAACGTGTCCTCTGTGGTAGAGGTCAGAGCAGAGAAATGCCAGGCACCTTCCCAGGGGATGTCCTTACCAATCAAAGCAAGGATGTGATAGCTGAATTTTGAAATTAACTTTACCTGTGGGATAGCCACACTATGGAGCAAGTTCTGCGCTGGAATCTGCAGCAGTTAATAAATAAATAAATAGATAAATCGCACTTCAGATAGCTACCTCCTGTGTGAATGTTTTTTCACATTTTGCAATTGCCACTA
Organism: Ambystoma mexicanum; assembly: GCF_040938575.1. NCBI lineage: Eukaryota > Metazoa > Chordata > Amphibia > Caudata > Ambystomatidae > Ambystoma > Ambystoma mexicanum. The sequence continues at coordinate 1,055,553,614 of NC_090921.1, read as the reverse complement.
GCCACTGCAGAAAATACTCGACTCATGGCAAGTAAAAAAAATGGCATGCTGTGTACGTGTACAGAATTGAGATGGCGAGAGACTTCTTAATGGCTGCTTAGTAGCTTGCAACTTGAATTTTTGCACCAATAGATATACTCATCTATGGATTATTTGGGAGGGAAGTGTTGCATATGACATCTCCCAACTGGGTTACATTCCCAACCCTCCAAAAAAGGTGTAAGTCAAAGAAATAGGCGCTGCAACAACCAGGCACTATATATCGGGCTGTTGAGAGATGCTGGGGAAATTGCAAAGGACTACAAGTGGCCCCTACTCTGACCGGTATCATACCAAAATACCGGAGGGAAAAAAAAACAAATGCAATTTTGCTGGGCATTTGCATTAGACGAGAATGCTGAATCCCTGTTATATCGCACAAGGGGACTCGGGGTTGCGTGGGTGTCCCCCGCACTTGCACAGCCGGGATTGTGCCATTGTACAATGGCACAGATGTATATGTAATCACTGCGTGCCTTCATTTTTGCATTTGGTATTTCCAAAAGCAATATTTTGGGGCATGCAGAGATCATAGATTCCTCTGACCCACTTTTGTTGAATCGCCAGGTGGTGCAAGAGTGGGTGGGGCGAAACCCCCTAGGTTGGCATCACAGCTGCCACTGGGAGTGTCAAGTGCCATAGTCACAGCTCAGCTGGAAGTTGCATTTTTTTTTTATCTCTTTGCTGATACTGAGAGGCACAGTAGTGAATGTTTGGGTAATTGGCAGTATCACGGGCACATCCCAGGGACAATCCCACACTGCTCTATTCTAGGACTGCTTACATTGAAGCTAAAAAACAGACCGAATTACAAATTCAAACCCTTTACTTATACTTCCCAAATGACATCGGTTTCGTTTTTTGAAGGACTGCCCACTTTATTGAATAAACACATGGACCTTTATCGCACGGCTAGAAGTTGGAGGAGAGTTTCCAGAGATCCTGAATTGCCCGTCGCATGTCAGGGGTAAGATGGCCTGCCACTTTGGTTTCCATCGCTTTGCATGCTGTTACTTTGGTTCCTGCATTTATAGTGAGAAAAGAACACGGCTTGTCCAAGAATATGCAGGGAAGCTAAAAAGCAATACCTGAGCAAAAAGCCAGGTCTTGGAAAACGTCTCATGCCTGATTAAATACTGAAAAGTCACCCCCTGCTCTGTACAGGACTGCGGAGGTCTGAACACAGAGCACAGTAGAGTGTTCGGGGGATTGTGTTCCATTGTAAAATAAATTCCTGTCAGGACACTAATGTGCTCTATGTTCATACTTGCTGGAGGCAACTTGAAATCTGCATTTCTGGCTATTTTTTTAAAACAAAAAAAAAAAGAGCTTAATAAAGCAGCCCTTTCAATGGAGTAGTCCTTGGTCCTCCCTTCCTCTATCCTAATGGGACAGAGTGATCAGAGTACCCGACAATGTTGTGAACCGCATAAAAAATGACAATTTTAGAGCCCAGGCACCCATGGCCTCACCCCCTGCCCCATATCCACCACTCTGACTGCTTGACCCATTTCATGCGAGGCTACTTCTAGCTTCGTCAAGATCACACCTGCACGATCATGCTAAAGTTGGAGTCTATGCTGCGCCAGAGGGCAAGGATGAGAGTATTTGATCAGGTGCACGGAAATAGGTGCCCAATAATAGGCAGGGTAAGTGGGTGCAAAAGTAGCTCGTAGGAAGACAAAGCCACAGCAAGTGGAGAAAGGATATCCAATAGCAGGTGGGAATATAGTTGGGGTATATGCCACAACCGGAAGGTACTGTTACAAAGGCTTCAGATGGCATGCTGGGAAAGTGAGTGTAGAGTGACGACACCCCCCGCCCCCTACCAACCAACACTAGCAGCGGCTGCAGGGTTTATGCCATGGGAGTTGCACATAGCAACGAGGCTAGTAGACAGGGAACACTAAAAAGGAGAACTTGTCTATTGCAAGTAGTGGATAGTGGGAGGAGTTGCACAACCATGCAGTTTAATAGGATATGAGCTTTGGAAGAGAGGTTGGAGTGCACAGTGTTGGCCATTAGGGAGTGCAGAAGCAAGGGGGGATTTGGGACTGTATTGCTATTCACCCCTCTGATATGGAGAGGCGAGCCTCCTGCAGAGTGCCTGGTACAGCCTTTGTTCATTAGCAAAGTAACTGGCATGAGTGTATGGTGACATATGGAGATGTGTTAAAATGTGTGCTGCACTTCTAAGTGCTCCAGCTGTGGTGCCCAGGCTCACCGCCCATCCCCCAGCCGTTCTCAACTGAAATCAACTGGGTCCCATGTGAAAAGGTGCAAGGTGCGAACAAAGGCACTAAGCTCTCCGCATGAGGTTAATATCTACACCAAAACAGCCAGCAAAACCTAAAATGTAAAGAGGGTACTGTAAGAAAGGAAAAATGGCTGCCCAAACCGGAACACACATTTCAATAAAGATGTTGCAATGAAGAGAAATCATTGCGATTCATTTTTTTTACTCAAAAGTCAAAAACGATGCTGGCTGACAAAAAGCTACAAACAGGTGCTATTTGGAACTGGAATGATAATTTCAAGCCATCCCAGGGCATCTCTATAAAAAGAGAGAGTAGCCCCTCTCCCCCCTCGTGTTGCATGCCAGTGCACAGAACCCCTCAGCCAACCAGGCTGCGATGGTACATGCTGTTGCTGCTGTACACACAGTATTGTAAGCTGTGAATAACATGCGTATTCTTTCTTTTTGTATTGTAATTGCTTAGGACATAGAACAAAAAGACATTTGAAAAAGGCCTATTCAAAAAAGTGTCTGCGTGGGTGAGAGTCAAAGCCAGCTCCACTGGCTTCCTGCCACCGGAGGCGACGCACTCGCCACTTCACCACCAACATTGTGAAGGTGAAGCCCAGCAGAGCGTAGAACACCACCCCACGAATCACAATCACAATGCACTCCACAAACACAGAGCATCGCACCAAAGCATGCACAGCCCATTGCCTCTGCAAGTGCGTTTTGTCTTTTCATTTCCATTGCATCCCAACTCTTGCTCCTTTTTAGATTCTTTCTTTTTTGGGGCACTGGGAATTAGGGTTGGGAAGACATTCCCAAAATGTTCCTTTTTACCTCTACAATACACCTACATTCCATAATACTCTGTGTGTATGCTTGCCATGTTCTGCATTTCTGCCCTTTGTCCTAGCTTGTCAATGAAACAATGCAATCCAAAAAGGTTACCAGCTATCGATTTAAAAGCATACGCAGGAACGTGTCACTGGTGTCCTGTATCTGTGTGATCATTAAAAGGCTGCCTGCTTGCTAACACTGAGCAGTGCCATATTCAGCTATGCAGCAACACCAATCTGTTGATAGGAACAACAGTGCCCACCTTGTCCTATAGTTATCAACTTTTAATGTTATATTGTACATGTGGGGAAACAAAAGTACTGCAGCTGCGCAGAAAAAACACTGTTCTGTAGTCTATATTAAATCAACATTTAAGAGCTCTGGTTTTGGCCACACCCCAAACCTCAACTCTAAGTCTTACCCCACACCATCTGTAACCACAGATGCTAGCGAATAAGAGCTGTAAAATGTCCATTAGCAAGGTGAATGAAAAACATTGGCGACTATTTGTAACTGGAATGCCTTTATTTACATTTTTTATTTATATAGCACACAGATTGATCCGGAGGCATGTAGGCGCTAACAAACATACAGCTGAACAATACTTACAGAAACACAATCATTTAAAACATTTTGACACCCATTAAAACGTATGTCATCCAGTACATTTCTGACAATGGAAGTGAGAGGACAGTTCTGAAAATGTTTGCAACGACACAAAAAGGCCAGGAGATTGCTCTGCCCGCAGCCTAGAAGGACGAAGTCCACATTACTATCTGTAGTCCAATCCTTAATTTATGTTCTTTGCAAAAATCTGATGTCCTACTTTCTAACACATTCGGATCCAGTTCTTTCTTGCAGCCAGTGGTACATTGTTTTTCTTAAAGACTGTTTCGATTCCCAATGAGCAGGTCTGTTGACATTGGTTAATATGAAATTTCTACCGTCCATAACACACCCCTTTAAGTTTGAATCTTGAATCACGGGGCATGCACGACATATTGTTATAAACTGCCTTAACCAACATGGTGGCTTGCCAATTCCTAATAGGAGTCTTGGGATCACTAGTTCTTCCCAGTGGAGATTTTCCCACACTTCCCGAGTTCACTGACAATTTAGGAATCTCAGCCATCGCAGAGGACCGGGGGCCATTACCTTCACCACCCTCCCCACCGGTACCTTCATAATAATCTGCTTCGTTAGGCAGGATACACTCAACATACATGAAGCATTCTGGGTGATGATCTGAACTGTTTGAGACGGATTGTCCATCGTTCCAGTGGGCGCTTGTAACCCGGTATGGTCAAAAGATTCTACCCACCGGGTGAAATCTCGCCTGCTCTGGCATTTGATGAGGTCGACAATGATCCTGCCCTTAACATTTTTCCAATACTCACTATAGCTCACCACCACTTCAGATTTGGAATTCCACTGGGGGTAGCTGCCCCAAGGCTTCAGCAATACCCTTATCCATACTCTAAGTTGGGGATTGAAAAGCTTTATCCAATGCTACCACTAAAGGGGAGCAATTTACCAGGTGGCTGTCTGCTAAAAGGACTTTATCCATATTCGGATCATTCTTCTGGCCAACGGGCTCGGCCTCGAGTACTCCCCCGCCCCCCTCCGCTCTAGACATAGCCTTTAGCGCTCCCTTATCTTGCTCCCAATGTTGACCTATTTCTACCTGTAGACACTGTCTTCTACTTGAGCTCCTTGCGAGGACCAATGATAGATGGCTATTCCTTGGTGTTTCATGCCCAGGCAGGAGGTGGATGTCCGACAAGACACAACCCCCAGACCCTGGACTAGTTACCAACTGAGGAGACAATTTAGCAGATTTTAAATCACTAGCTGTCACAGGAGGGGCAGGAACTTTACAAGCATGTGCCCTAGTATAAGGCATTGTGGTATGACTTAGTCCAACAACTCAGAGTGTAGCATACTCCCTCTATCAGGCATGGGCAGGGACAAATAGGGCGCTGGAATCGTACGGACAACCCGCCTCTACTCACCAACCGCTCCTTACTCCGACTATGTTGGTTACCACCAGCCCGAAGTCCAGTATAACAAACCGGTCCTGAAACTGGACGATTGGTGCCGGTGTAGAGAGACGGCAGCCCCGATCCTAGCCTGGCATGAGAATCCTCTGCGTTCACCGCCGCCACGGCGCTCAGCATCCTAGCGTCCTAGCTTTACATTACTAAAGGGGAGCAGATTAAATTAGGTCGGGTCTGAATGCTTTGCTTTGGTTTAAGAGTCAGAGGTGGGAAGGAAAGAATGCAAATGTGCAGTAAAGTGCATGGGAAGCGGCGGGGCGGGATGACATCAAGACACACAAAGAGCACTGCCTCTTCAGCTGTGGTGTAAGTAATGATGCCGAAAAACGTGGACCGGCCTCTGGCTAGTGGTCTTTTAGTGGTTGAGTAGAAAGCGTTTCCCTTATTAATCACGTGGGGAATATCTGACAATTACCAACAGTAAAAATAGCCACAGAAACAGTGACACTCAGGGTGGCAATGATCCACGTGTACTGCAGTACGGTGCTGTGTCATCGTCACTTCGCAGCAGAGCGCACCGAGACATAGAGGGACGGGTTGACGCTCTGCTTTACTTGTGCCCACTTGGAGCAGCAATTATTACTCTGGCGGCTTAGTTGGCAGAGGGGATCTGTGCAGTGTTTTGCGATCTGAAGATAGTGTCTCCGTACATTAAAACGTTCTCGATGAGTTAAATGACCCTGTCCAGTGAACAAATGAACAGGACTGGAAAAACTTCACAACCAATGTCGTTTTCGGGAAAAGTAATAAATCGCAATGGCGCCTCTTCACGGAGACTTCGTTATTAAAATGTGCGCTACATTTGGGCTATTTTCTCATTTCTTATCTGAATTGTGTGTTTTGGTGGCTGTGGGGTGCGAGCGCACCACTCCCAGAGAGATGTTAGCCTCCTGCAGAGCGCCCCACACGTCCTCTGAGCACGTGTAAGGTGCGTGCATCCTGCACCCTTTCACACGGGACCCTGCAGCTGTCAGCAGAGGCAAGAGAGGGCGAGCTTGAACTGGGCATCCCAGTTCTTTGTGAAGCTCAATGCAGAATGTTTTGGTCAGTTTCTACGTACTGCATAATATCAATACAGTAGACCCCGTGCAATAGAAATGTATTGTGGAAGTAAGAGGGGATACATACAAACACCAAATTACAACTGCATGGATTCACTGGAGCTTATTTCTGATGCATATTTTCCTGCACGCAAATAATTTGAGTATTTAAAACACAAGCAAAAAAGAGGAGGAAAGCAAAATAATAAAGACTGAATTTAAAGCCAAAGGCTGCAAAATGTTCTATTTACTTAACGCATTAAAAGTAACAAGGGTAAGTAAGTTGGATCGAATCCTGGGGCCTAGTTGATTTAGGGGGCATTCGCCCAGTTGGTGAAGCTCCTACCAGGTTTCAACCCGCGCCGCAATCTACCATGGTTGCTGCAGGGAGGCTTTCACTCCCGCAACCACCGTTGCTAAAGAGAACCACATCGTCGGAACGCCCGTGCGTCACACTCGTCCCAGCCTGCACATTAAGGTGCCACCTAGTGGTGAAATAATAAACAGTGTAGCAAAAGGCTCTGTACTTCAGTACTGAAGCTAGGCCAGGGTCAAAACGGCAACCAGATCCATGGAGGATGTGGCCGACTCGGCCATTCAAAACGTGATACGTGCACACGTCTCTCTCTGGGCCTGTAGAACAACTGTACCAAGATGCGTGCCCCCACGGAGGGCCTAGCATTCAATAGAACACCTGGGTAAGCCCGGGTAAAATTCAAACATGGCTGCAACTTAGCAACACCAAAAACAGATCACAATGCTAGCTCGGAAAACAAACAAAAAAGAACTTTATAGGATCCTCCTGATCTACGCTATGGTCAAGGTCAAGCCGGTTGTAGTTAAACTCTTAGGGCGTGTGGATAGAAAACCAAGGCCTCGCTGATCTCATATTTCCACATCTTTTAGGAATTCCAGTAAAGACAATGAAAAAAAGTTATGCATCACACCCTTATGGGGACAGAGTTCACGGAAGAGGCAATGACTACAGCAGAGGCCGGCACTTACAGAGGCTCTGAAAAAATACAGAGAGCGGGTCCCAAAACGGCCACGAAAAGACTTGGACTGCCCGTCAGACAGAAATGCCGGACAGGCAGGAACCATTTGATTCCTGGACTGAGTGATTTAACCCATCCAAAACATTTTAATATATGGAGAGGCGGTCTTCAGCTTGCAAAACAGTGCACAGAACCCCTCTGCCAACCAAGCCACAAGAGTGATAATTGATGCTCAAAGTGGGCACAAGTAAAGCAGAGCGTCAACCCGTCCCTCTATTATTCAGTGCGCTCTGCTGCAAAGTGACAACGACACTGCACGGTACTGCAGTACACACGGCTCATTTCATGTGGCACCCACAAAAGATTGCACAGTAAAGTCCCACTCTAATGCTGAATAAAAGACATTGATATGTCCCATGAATTTGGTGACCAGACATCCCGGTTTTGCTAGGTCTGTCCCGGAATTGGGCATTCTGTCCCCTGTCCTAAAAGTTTAACAACCCATCCCTGTTTTTGGTAGAGGAAGGGGGGCAACCTGAAGAACCCCAGCATTGTGACTGCAGGCACAATACTCATTTACCAACAAACCTACATACCGGCTGTACTTGGGTCAATGCACGCATCTCTGCCATGAAGGGCAAGCTTGCCCGATTGTGCCCCGGCCTGCTTTGGAGATGAATGGCCTCATGGCGAAGCATGGAACGGCAATCAGAGTGAATACGCCTTTGTTTTTAGCATACAGTCACAGCAAAATCGTACAGTTTATAACCAGGCGAATCCCCCCCCCACCCGATTAATTTTCCCCCCACTACTAAACTGTAGTAGCTGTAGTCCTTCTATGGTGGTTGCCTGTCCCAGTTTATAATTAAAACAGGACGTTATTGAAGGCCAGCCAATCAATTCCACACACTAAAAACATGCCCCAGCTAAGGGCCATGAAACTCCTCAGCCGAAGCACCCAGCACTCGGATGGGCCGCCACCTAAAGCAGGCAACTCTTCCCTCATGCTGCCTTTCTTTGAAAACAAAGAAAAGCCTAAAAAGAGCATCTGACTGGATCAAGCACTCGGCTCTCCCATGGTCCTCTGGTGGCAAGACCAGAGCCCGATGCATAGTTTTATCCACTCAAACTATTTGGTGCTCTGTGTGTTCACGTCTATACCTGAAGGCATGTGCCTTCCTCTTGGCCCAAGAGATCTTTGTGTGGCCACTAACTGAAGAAATTCACCTTTTCACAGCTATACCGGGAGAAGCGAGCTCAAGCCTTTAAAACACGAGACCGTTCACAGACGTATTTACGTCCCCTCTTGTGCAGAGACACGCCCCTGTGTGTTCGCGCCTGTGACTGAATTCCCTTAGAATGAAGACGTGCTGACGTAGCTCAAGACATGTTGCGCACCTGCATCTGAAGACGCACGCTTTTGCACGTATATATGGATACCTGCGTTCACGTCTGCACTTGAAGATGGGCGCGTTCACACCTGTACCTTGAGACAAGTGCATTCACACCTGGATTCACCAGGTACTCAAAGTTGTCATATTTGTGCGCGAATGGTTCCTGAATAAAAAACGAACTTCATTTCTTTTAGCTGAAAGGCCGCTTTTATTCAAGGCAGGTCCCCTTACAATCATTAACATATTAACTTTCCTTACCATTACAAATCCCCTTCTTCATTGTTATCTTTCTCTCCCCCCCCCCTATATTGATTTTACATCTCCCTTTCCTTCTGCTTCGTTTCTTTTCTTCTCTCCCTTCTTATTCCCCACTGTTTATCACTCCCTGCCCTTTCTCTCTTCTGTCTGCTTTTTTCTTTCTCTTGTTCATACCTGCCCGCTCTAGGACTAAGTATATTTGTTCTCTTTTCATTTATTTTTCATCCCTTTCTGTTCTCCAATTATAACCTTTAAAACCACTTCAGCTATTGTTAACCGTTTCATATTGATACTGTATTCCGACACTAAGCGTGACCTTCCGCAGATGGTGTCCCGCTGCCCCAACCCCACTTCCCTTTTTTCTTAGAAACCCATCCACTACATCCATCAAATATATTCCAGCTCCTAAAAATGACAAGTGCACCCGGTCCTGTCTAAAGTATACTGGCTCCCCAAACTTAATGTCATCATGTCCCAACATCGCTATTCCTGTCGCTCTGCAAAAACCGAACACGTCTCGGTTCATTATATTTTCTTGCTTTATCAATGGCCGCGGGTTTACGAGCACCCCTCCATACTCTTCATGGCATCAATTGTGCCCATACCACTTCCTTACCATTATATAATCTCTTAATAAGCCTCAGTTCTTTTTTCATCATTTTTATTATTTCTAGCCCGGTGCATTGTATCAGGTCATTTCCCCCCAAATGAATGATCAACAAATCTGCTATCCGTCTTCTGTCCCTTAATTCAAATAACATCAGAATCAACTGTCCCCACCTCAGACCCACCACCCGGACCGCTCAAGTTCCACCTCACTGTGGGCTCTTCCCAGCTGTTTTCCATTTTTCTATGTTTTCTCTGCTTGTTTCCCGGCCCATTTAACAATGGATTGTCCACAAATCCACACTTCCTTCGGCATCATTGCCACTAGATTAATGGCAAAAGGGGGGCACCGTCACCATATTCCACTACATGTTCCTCACATCCAATCCAAACCTGCGCGACTTCCACCTCCCCAGCAATTTCACCTTCTTTTCACCCAAGCACAAATCAACCCCCTCGCCTCCCGATGCAGCTCCAACACGGATCGAGTGTCTAGCAAACTGCTTGGCGTCAACCCCCACTCTCTTTAGACCTTTCCTCAATACTGCGAACGCCTGTCCTACTTTTACCCTTTTCCATTGTCAGGTACAAAAAAACAACACCTCTTTCTTCTTTGAGTAGCAAGTTAAATATCTGAACAAAGTCTCCCCTCCAAATGTGTTCTTTTGTAACCAATGTGAGGTGCGACACTAGAGGCTTTGCCTACCCCCCCCATACATGGCCATCTCTGTTTTTTAGTTTTCTTATCCGCATCTGCCCCTTCCTTATCCTCTATTACATCCTTTACTTCTTTCTTTCCTACTCTTCCTTTGCCTGCTGCCCCTCCACACTCCTCATCCTTGAATTCGTCTTTTTTTCTATTCTTCCTCTATTATCAACGAACCTCCCCTCCTTACCCATTACACTTTCACCATCGGGCCCCCTTTGATTCTTCTCGCTTTTCTCAGCATCACAACCAATGTTCTTGCGCTTTTCCATTACAAGAGCATCCCACGAACTCCACCTGCTCTCCTCTCTTTTCCATTTACTCTTCTTCTTCCTGCTCCTCTCCCCACTCCCTTTACATACCATGACCATATGTCATTCACCTCTTTCATCATCTTTACTGCCCATTCTTTTCTCTTAACTTCTCTTCATAGCTGTCATTCTGGGACTCTCCCACAACCGTGGCCTTTGAGCAGACGTCCCTTCCATCTGTCTATTTTCTCTTTTTTCTGTACCAGTCCTTCTGATTGTCGTGCTCCTCTCTTGTTTCTTTTAGCACTCCTCTCTGTTCTCTGGTATCTCCCACCCCTCTCTCCTTTCAACCTGATGTTCCATTCTTCCCATTGGCGACCAAACCATTCCTTCTTCTGACCTTGCCCAATCTTCAGATCCGTCCCCCCATCCTTTCTGGTCTCTTTTGGTCACCGCATATTCCTTCCACCTCAGTAATTTTCCCCTGCTCCCTTTGATCCTTTCTATCTGTAAAACTATAGCACACCTCCTTTTTCCCAAACTCTCTTTTTTTTCTAACTGCCTAGTTGCATGCATGTCCCCTTCCTCCAACATCCTCTTCCCAGGCCATACCAGCCATTTTTTTGTCCATGGTTGGTAACTTCTGCACTCTTAACCCCTCTTCACCTTCTGCTGCCCCCCTCTCCTGAGGCCGCTCCGCACCCTGTGCCCATACCTCCCTCTCGTTTGCCACCCCTTTCTTTTCCTTCTTGTCCCCGCGTGCACCTTCACACTTCGCTTGCACCCCTTATTTTACCTTCACTTCGTTATCTCCCCTCGATCCTCCAAATCCCATCCTCTTCTCATCATCACTCCCCTTTTTCCCTCACTCTCGACCACACATTCATCTCCTGATGTCAATGTACTTCGACTTATTTTGCTCATGTTCCCTTCTTCATTTTGTTTGTACCTCTTTTTTTGAACTTTTTATAATGTGCTCACTGGTGCCTTCCCCCATCCGCCGTCCTACCTTCTGTCTCTCATCCCCACCCTTCTTTGTTTCTTTGGGCGACTACACGCCTACAAAGCTGCAGCTACACCTGCTGATGCAGCTCTCCTCTTGGGCCACCCTCTTAGACTCTCCCCCCATTGGGTGGCTATTCTGGCCCATCTCCCTCACTTGCCATTCTTTTTTTTCAACCCCAGCCTCCTCTACCTCTACCCTCCCACCTCTGTCCGGCTGCCTGCAGTACCGCAATGGCAGCCGCAATCTCCTCTAACAACGTAATCACTGCCCGTGCCGCCATTGCGTCTTTCCCCTTCCGCATTCTCCTCAGAAAGGAGCGTTTCATCTATATGACGCGCAATGCCGTCCCACTGTCCAATCTGTGAGGACCGGCGTCACACGTCATCCTGTTCTCCCGGCCCTTCCTCGTCCAATGTCACTGTGGGCTGGATCGTTCCTTCCCGCCCACGGGGCCCTCTCTATGCAGAGATGAATGCGGATTATTAGGGGTTTACCCACTAAGGTCAGTCCCGCAAGTTGATCCTGTGAAGAACGGCTGCTGCACCTCGAACGTTCCTAACCGAGGGAACAAAGCTGCCATTGTAGTCCGGGCACAGAGGCTGCGCATGGGGGCAGCAAATGAGTTGGACTGACTCCGGGGAGCACCTGTAAAAGGTACAGTATGTTCTTGAGAAGTCCACGCAATAAAGCAAGTGAGCATGTGAGGTCAACCACGAACACCCTCACTAGTGTAGCCAGTGAGCGGGGGTGGTGGGTCAGCAGAGCTGCCGATGCCTGGCATCAGAGTCTTATAAACCTCTTAGTCACTCACAGGCGAGTTGCTAGGTCTGGAAAAGACCCGGGGCTAAGCTGATGTTGGAACTGTTGGGACTGGGGGCTAGCTAGCCTTTTGGCTGTAGCTCCTGAGATTCTATCAGGGGCTACAACCAAAAGATCAGGGGCTATAGCCCCCTTAGCCCCCCCCTAGCAACGCCCCTGGTCACTCATTGGCCCTCTTATTCCTAGCCACAGGACCCTCTACACTGGACATCACTACCTCGACTTGCTATTGGGGGTCCTCGCTGCATTCCCATTGGGATTCTGTTAGTTGGGAATAGAGTTTGGAAAACTTTCAATCAGGGGGCAAGTACGAAAAAAAAGTGTAGGGGGGATCATTAAGATACACGATGGGATGTGACACCAGAAATTAGCATATCATGGTGAAATATGCTAATTTAATTCTATTGGCTTTGCATAACCATACAAATTGCACAGGACAAAGGGGCATTTGCTTTTCATAAAATCAGCATACACAAAAACACCAAGACAGGCTATTTTCTTCTAATAGGGTTTGAAAATGTTAAAAGTGTTAAATGTTTTAAACCTTAAGAATGAATGCCAATGTTTTCCCTGGAGAGTGCAGTCCCGAAAAGTGACATTTCACCTTTAGTTTCACGGCAATACCGCCGACGGTATTTTACTCTCCCTTTAAGCAGAAAAGGCCTACTTTTACCTGCATCTTAGAAGTAACATTTTTTGCCAACTCTTATTGCACAGAAGTGAAGCGCAGGCACGTCCCTTAATACAGTGACATGCATAGAAGGGTTAGAATACAGCTTGTGCACAGAAAAATGTACAGTAATGGTCTGAACCACTACTGTACATTATCCATTTCCACTTTCACACTGAAGGGGTAAATGGCTGCAAACAGGTTTTAAAAAAATACCACTGGAGGAGGTTGTACTTCTGGAACACCTGCGGAGGTATTCCAGAAATGCCACCTCTGCCAGTGTTAAACTCTGAATATGGTCAATTGTCAGAAGTGCGACCAAACTAAACCCAGAAAGGTGATTAAATAATAATAATATCCAACTTCATGCTGCCAACTGGTGGTAGCACCTCTATCACCTTTTTAGCCCTTCTCTGCAATTCAGAGGGCCTGATACTTTCAAACGGGAGTGTTGAAGCACAAGACATCCTATGATGCAAAGGACCGACGAGACATGCAATGTGATAGGATATATATACACAGGGACTAGCATTTCCTATTATGTGCTTACATTACTTGTTTTTCGACTTATTCTCACTTGAGCAACGCCTATCCATTTTTACATATGACAGCATGTACAAGAGTGTGGAAGCCCCTCTACTGAAAATGAGCATAGGTCATCATAACCTGTCCTATGGAATTCCTTCCACTCGGGTGGGTCATTAATTTGCATAGCAGTCTGGTCCCACCCACATGAGCAGTCTGGCACAGAAATGCTAGGCAATTCTCCTCTGAACAAGAGTACCAACAGCAACCCCAGACACGTGTTTCAGCCTTGTGGGGCCTCCTCAGTGAGTTGAAGTTGAGCTCTCAAAGGCACAGTGAACAGTAGCAATGAGTAAGTTGACCCATAACGATTTAGGGGGAAACCTCAAATGTATAAGCATTTCCGTGTTGTACTGTTCAAGTGGGTGGGATCAAACTCATCTGCAAATAGTTATTTCTCCTCTGTGAATGGTACAGTGAGCTGAAACATGGTTCTAGACCCTCCAGAGAAGGGTACCATCTCTCGTAACAGTTTCTTGGCCATGTTCTTCCTCAGCAGAGGAGCACCAAGATCTTATTGTACATTGTCACATGTTACACTGGGGCATGCCCCATATTTGTTGTGACTACAACTGCTATGCCCCCGATATGGCACCACACGCCACTGAACGGAAAGGGATGTGCGCTTTAAGTAGAGAGCAACAAAAACGACGTATAGGGGCGGCTTAAAATTCAGTGATTGTACTGACCTTTTCGGTCAACAGATGATTGCAGTGTTTTCGACTAGGCTCTATCTTTTTCAGCCAAAAACTGTAAAAATCAGGACCACTAAGCCATGAGGGATCAGTGTGTGAAACGTGGGAGGAGGGCGGGCGTGCCAATAGAGTAGGGTGCCCAGATGTCCTGGTTTTTCTGGGAATGTCCTGGTTTTTGGTGCCCTGTCCCCCTTTCTCAAGATTATGTTTCCATTGGAAACTGCAGTGGTCCCGGTTTTTGGTAGTCGGTCTTCATAGCTGGCAGACAGGAATGAATGCACAATCTCGCACAGAAGAAATGTTGCATTTTACAACTTAAGATAGTGTTAGTTTGCGATAAATTAATTACAATATGTGTTGATTTGAACAGTAACACTTAAACCCCCCTTCTCCTCCAACCTCTACTGAAGTGTATTGTCTTGACAACCACTTTAAAGAGATAGTCCCACTTTTATGTTTGTTGCCCTGTCCCAGTTTTTTACTTTTTAAATCTGGTCACCCTACACTACAGAACCAGGGAATTGGGAGGGGTATTGTCAGGGAAACTGCCTGGCAGTTCACCACAATGTACCAGAGTTTACTGCATTTTACAGGTCTTGGCCGCATTTTACCATTTTTCTGTTCACTTGGTCGTTTTTCCTGAATTAGTCAGCATTTTGATAATTGCTGTTCTGGCACCACATTTCCTATTGTTTATCTTCAAATTCCTGTTTTTTCATTGACTGGTTGTTATGCCCGTATTGATTGTAAGAACTGTTGGGATCAGTTTGTTGGGAATGATTTTGCGACCTCGAGCAGTGAGAATGCAGTGAATAGGTGTTTATTAGCTCTGTCCCCACAGGAAAATGGTCCCTCCAAAATAGAGATAAAAAAAAAACCGTCTGAGCAGCAGACCGCTTCTCCTGTCCCAGGGGGTGGGGGTCCGCTTTGGGGCGTTTAGAGACGCACTATTCTTAAAAGAGATGGTTGAACTGAAAGTGGAGTCTGTGCAGGCCAGGGGGACGCAAGAAAAGTGTCAAAAGCTGGAGAAGAACAGAGAGGGGCGTATGGAAAAATAGGAACACCTGGGAAAAGCAACCAAAAGAGCCCGGCACCTAGGGAAGTCTCTGGGGAGTAGCAGGCGGCACAATGGTTAGCCATACAGGGGCAACAGGGAGTGGCAAGAGGGAAAGCAGGCATGGACCCCCCCACTCTACCGGGAATTACCTTTTCTTAGATAGTGAGGGTAAAGCATGGAAAATAGATAAGAGCGCAATGAGGGGGATTTCAGAGGGGGGTGGGGGGATGCAAGGAGGAAGAAGGCCATACTACCACTGCTGTTCGGGGGAGGAAAGAGTGAGGAAGGATGAGGTAGAAGGGGGTGTTCCATTTAAGAGAAGAGAACAGGAGACAAAGGAATAGTAGGCGTGAGGAGAGAGAAGGGAGAGGAGGAGGAGGGGTATAAGGAGGTTGGAGGATGTCATAAACATGGGTAAGTGTGAGGAGGAGCAGGAGGGTCAGGGAGTGGCACGTTGCAGTTAATGTATGTAAGAGTTCAGGAAGATACCCTCCAGCCAAAAATGTGGCTATAGGTTATAAGGGGAGAAAAATAGCTTGGAAGTAAGGCAGGGGTCGAGTGGAGGAAGCTGAACAGGGTGAGCAAGGAATTGTTGGCGAGGGCAAGGTGGAGAAGTCCCGGCCCATTCTGTTGCAGTTTCTCAAGCAGTGCTTGCACCTCCCCTTCCAATGTTGCAGGCAGTGGTTACGCTTCCCCTCCCAGGGTTGAAGGCGGTGCTCCTCCCACCCCCCCGCCCATGATTGCAAGCAGTGCCCATGCCTAATAGAGTTGCCGCCAGGGGCTGCATCACCAGCCGTGCAGGTTGCAGGGCCGACACCCGCAGTGGACACCTTCAGACAAGGGCAGGGTTCACTGCCACAGATAGGGCTGAGGACAATATGGGACTTTATCGAACCCTATACAACAAGATGGCGGCCATGGGCTTGTTCACCAGGAGGAGTAAATCATGCCAGCCACGTGTCTAGATAGCTCATGGACAAGTTGGTGGCAATTATGTTTTTTTAAGGGGAGAAAAGGGCACATTACCAAATGTGTGAAACGTGGGTCGACCCGGGGAAGAAGCGCCCTTGGCATGCCTTACCATACAATTGAGAACTGGAGGGAAGAACATTATCGGACCCCTTGTCTCGGGAGGATAGCTCAGCGGCAACGTGCTCGCCTTGGAAGCAAGACGACATGGAGCAATAGAGGTTCGATCCCCGGATCCGTGCTTAGAAACCTCTTGGTATTAAGCGGGTTATAAATAACCTATCATATCATATCCTGGACGGACCTGGGAGTATTAGGAAGTGATACAGACCATGCACAACAGGCACATGAAGGGCATGTGGTGTTTGTATGATCAATGCTTCGGCCAACACAAGGAAATGCACCCTCTCTCATCGGTGGGGCAAGACTCACAATGACCTGTGACAGCAAGCGATGGACCCCTTTTTGTATAGGCACAGGAAGCGGGTTGTGGGACCCAAGATAGGAGAGGGTTTTCGGATGAAGGGAATCTGCTTAAAGTTTGGTCTTGTGGAGTTTGCTTTGAGGGAGCACTCCTAAGATTCTCACACACATGTAGGTGGGAGACCCAGCGGCAGCCCAACAGCGCCTGTAGGGTTCAAGAAAGAGCTGGGGCAGAGCAGTAAAGTGGAAGGAAGAGCATGGGTGAGTCAGCAGGGGGTGGACGAGCAGCTACCCACTCCAGCGAATCTCCCAACATTAAGGGATGCCATGGTTGGGTAGCATGATCAGAGAGCGGCAGCGTTTCTATGAAGGGATTTGCAGAGGGATTTAGAGGGGCTTGGTGGCAAGGAATGAAGGCCAATAATCTCAAGTCAGCAAAGCAATGCCCGTTTGTACTATGGCAGAAGATGGAAAAAGAGAGACTACTGGGGAGGGTTAGATGCCCTTTCACAAAGGAGAAAGGTGAATTCAGCCTTAGCCACCAAATATCATACCCGCAGGTAAACTCACTCAATGAGCATTTAAGAAATGTGATGCATCCTACAGCGTTATCACTGATTCCGTGATCTCCTCTCCCATAGCCAGGGGACAGCAGCCGTTACCTGACCTTGACCCCGGGGGTGGTATTATGAGGAAGGATCATGTGGGAGGGGATGAATATTGAGGTGATCACCCCATTAGCAGAGACACGGTATGCCCCCCCCATTTGAAGTAAACACTATAACATCTTGAGTGCTAATAGCATACTGTCATTCTGAGCAGAACACCATTACTCACAATGCTTAGTTAACATCTCTTGTCTCTGATCATTTTGATTCAAAGATCCAAACCAATACAGCTTTGAAAAACCTAAAGTTCATATGGACTTAAACTCCTACAAAGCCTCAAATACGGAGACGAGGAAAAGGAAGAAGGAGTTAACGTGGATTGAAGGAAACCCTAAGCAAAACATGCAGACTAGTTGGAATGGTGGAAATCAGTTGCGCAGGACATTTAAACCTGAGAAACATCTTCCATTGACAGGCAGAGGCGAGAGATGCAGAGTGGCTGGAGCAGGAAGCAGAACTGAAGGCAGACGCACAGTAACGGATGGCGCTAAGAGAGGCAGGCTCTTTCAAGCAGCCGTTTGTGAGCCTGATTTACCGGAGAGGCGGGAGACCGAGAGAAGCACAGCAGGCGCTATGAGAGGACTGCTGCACCTCTGGCAACAGCAGCGAGGCTGTTCTGGACGCGGTCTTCCGAACAGCTGCAGTTCTGCCAGGGCGTGGGGGGTGAACGCAGAGCCAGCGAGGGAACTGTAGGAGGGTCTGCCGAGAAGTAGAAGCCTTCGCAGAGTGAAAACGTTGCTGCATCAGTGTGCCACGAGTCGGAAATGCCATCAACATCGGTGAGTCTGCCTGTAGGTGGTGTGGACCCCAGAGCGCACAACAAGCATTCAGACAATAAAAAAGAGTTTTGAATACCGACCAAGTAAATTAGAAAGAAAAGATTTACACAAGTCCTCATATACGAGATGTCAATGTGGGGAAAGTTGGAGTAAATATCACAAGCAAACGAACATTCATGAAGAAGTTGAAAGGCAATATTTGTACAAGTCTCCATATAGGAGATGTCAATTTGGAGAAAATTGGAGCAAGCATAGCCACAAGAAAAAAACTACCAGTGAAGAAGTTAACAGACAGTACACGTATAAGTCTCCATGTATGAAATGTGAAGGCAAAGCAGTATAAACAGTGAAGGAGTACAACAGTGTTATACTGAAAGAGAACATTGCAGGAAGTCCTGGTGAAGGCAACACGTCAGGCAGTGAGCCTCTGCGAAGAAGATACCCGGCATGACAGCATACCAGGGGATCTGCATTACACAGGGGGCGGGGAGGGAGGGATTCCTGGCAGGGGAGTATACCAGGTAATCTCTATAAAACACATGAAAAGAAAAGACATGGGGAGAAAAGCCACCTGGCATGAGAGTATAAAAAAAAGCCATTCAAGAAGTTGCTCTGTAGAAAAGACACCTTTGCCATCCTTGAAAGCTGTTGTATGAAAGAGACTCTTGTTCTTCTTAAAAAGACACGTTTTGCCATCCTGAAGAGAAAGTGTTGGGTGAAAGACAGTTTTGCTATGCTGGGAATTATTGTCTGAAAAGGACACTTTCACTATTCTACCTGAAATAATTAATCCAGGGGAAGGGAACCACCTCCCGGATTCAAGTATTGTTCATTGAATTTTTTATATTTGGTATTTACACACCTTTTCCTAAATCAAAATCAGAAATTTACTTTACACCTTTAATTATTAATTTCTAGTATGCGGGTCAGATATGTTTTGGACAGAAGGACAGTTTGCATAATTTTGACGACAAGACACCGACTGATCTTCAGTTTTAGTTTCCTAGACAGGGAAACTCTTTAGGCTAGGGACAGGAAGGCTTTTATCCAACCACTTTAATTTAATAAAGATGTCTGATGTTGGAAGATAGGAGGAAAGGGATTTCAGGGAAGGCCCTGCAAGAAATCATGGGTTTCCCCAGCGGGGCTGGGGTTGGGTATGAAAATGGCTTCGGAAGCTTGCCTTTCCGGTCGGCATTCCTTCTGGCTTTCTATGGTGCCACCAGGGTGAGTGAGCTGGCAGTAAAGGGGAGAAATGAGGAAGATGGTATGCTAGTGCAGTGGTAGGATTGTTGGGTGGAGCAAGAAAGAATGGGCTATAAGATTTCATGTTATGTTAAAGGTACTTATATAGCGCACCGTCACCAACGGAATTGGTCCCCAGGCGCTCTGGTGGATCTGTAAATGAGAAGGCGGGAAGGATCAGTAAGGTGAAGAGGGAGTAGGATAGTGAGAGGGGTGGTATACTGTTGGCAGCTTCAACTCTGTAGACACTGGGTGCTGAGCTTTGGTGCAAGTGTTGGATCTGTCAGTCTGCGTGTGCTGTTGGTGCGGCTTATGTGTTGTTGCAGTGTGGTGAAGTGCGTACAGCTTGTTGTGCGAGAGATGCCAATGAAGGAGAAGGTACTAACAAGCCATCCTCACAGCCTGTTGAGTCTAGGTGGGTGGGGCGGGGTAATAATTAATATAGTTAACTTCTCCTCACGTATCAACAAAAGTCTGACGAGGAGGGGCAAGGCCAGTATACTCACAAAGGAGGCTCCAGGCAAGGCCGGTCTAACCAGCTAATTCAGGTTTGACCGCAACAAGCAGAGCAGAAACCCTTGGGTGCAAGGACCTCCCCTCTGGGACGCCTAGACCCTGGCATTAAGGCCTTGGCCTTGGGTACACCGGATGAGTGTGGACGAGGAGCAAGGGTGGCTCTGGGAACGGCTCAGGTGAAGCTGTATGGGTCTGGTGCGAGTCACCAAGAAACTACCTACAGGCTGGGGGTAGACGAGATTGGAGTTTGCCGTTTCCCAGGGCTGGGCCAGCGTTGAAGGACTACCAGTTCAGCAGCGTAGTGAGAAGCTCTCTGACGGAGGCGATTGGTGCAGCGCCGGAGGCAGCGGTGGCTGGGCTACCTGAGGGGGAGCGGGGATCATGAAGGACGGCATTGGAAATGTCTCCACGGATATGTCACCACGGCAACTGAGATACTTCAGGGAGTCACTCATTTCGCAGGGTCTTACAACACAGCCTTTGATTCTGGTTGCAAGGGGCCTCGGGGGAATTATCCTTTCACTCTTTTCCTTTCCTCCCAGAGGAGGGCTTTTTGCTGTGAGGGGGGTCGGGGGGGGAAGGCTTCAACCACTGGGAAGGCTGTGGAGCGTGCACCCAACTGTGAACATTAGGAATGAATGCATGGGTCACCAGGGCATAACAAGACTTTCTACTTTTCAAACCATGTGGGTTTTTGGTGTCACAAGATGGCTGACAGTGTCACTCTTTGATTGGCTCTTTTTACGGGATGGGCAAGGACACCGGTTCGAACAGCCAAAAAGGGGTGGGTCAGCCAAGGCAAAGGGGGAGGCAGCTCTCGTCCCAGAATGCAGCCTCCCGGCCATCCCTTCAAGTGACCACCACTTTGGTGATGGGTGCCAACAGGTAAATAATCAAAAGGGTCCCCCTGACCTCCAACTAGTTGACCAGCGTACCAAAAAATAGGTAGCCTTTTTTAATCCAAACCTATGGGTTACGTCTTTATTGCTTCTGAATACTTTAAATCTTGTCTCCACTTAAATTACTCGTACATACATATATAAAAACTGGAGGGGGTGGCTGACGACAGCGAGGGTTACCTTCCCGCCCTACCAGCAGAATTTGCTGTTGAGTGTTTTGGAGTCTGCTCTACAGGAGGAGTCTGACAGAGCAGATGTGTTCTTCAGAGGACGGGACAAGGTTCCGCACATTTGGGAAATGTCCTGTGTGGCTGGAAAATATGGGGTAAAAAAATGAACGTGTGCAACCCTCTTTTAATGCTTAATTCCTCCCTTGTGAATTGGTTTTGTTTCCAGTGGAAGCGCACAATGTGAACCCAACCCCACCAGGTAGAGACACACACTGATAACAATAGCGTTGTTTGTTTGCGCTCGCTTCCTTTCAGGTAATTTGGCACCTAGGAAGATTGGAGCTCTAATCCCTGCTTAACTCAACTGGTCGAAGTGTGCGATCCTGGGTGCACGAAGCCTAGCCCAGTGCCTCGGTCCTAGGGTGACCAAACGTCCCGGTTTTCCAGGTACCGTCCCGGGAAGTCGCCCTCCATCCAGGGGTCCAGTGATTGTTTTTATTTTATATACCCCATCCCAGGTTTGCCAGTGTGGGTGGCTACGGTCACGGTTTTTGCGGGGACCCGATTTCGAAATCCTGACATTGTCCGGCGCGAATCTTCCTGCGTGAAAGGGGGTGTGAATGCTTTATTCACGCCCCCATTTCCTCCCCCTTGCCCGGCCGCACTCCTCCAATGAAAGTGTTTGTGAGCACACCCCCTCCTCAGCCCCCCAACAGTTTTATTTGTGTTTACTTTAGTCCTTCTTATGTGTCTATGGCCTGTCCGTTTTTTTGTTTATGTGGTCACCCTACTCGGTCCTCTTTCTGTCAAAACAGGGAGTGCTTAAAAATTAAGCAATTGCGGGGTATAGGAAATGTAACCTACATAGATATCTGGACATTGGCATTCCAGTGTATAAGGGTGTACAACAATGGATACAAACAGACAAACTATTCAATGCACATGTGGCCGGTGTAGAGTGCCACAGCACAAACACGGTTTCCAAGAGAGCACAGGATTTCAAAGAACCTCCGTGGGTGTGTGAAGTCACCTTAATACACAAAGCAGGGCCAGGTCTAGCATTACACCTGGAGCCGGTCGCTTTGACCCGGGTAGCTGATGGTGCCAGTGAACGTGCGGCACAATGACAGGGGCGGGGGGGGGTATCAGCTGGCATCACCCCATACCGCCACCAACCTACTCAAGCTGGTTCCTGCACAGACTTTGCACCCTAAAGAAGATCCAATGACCTGTCCATCAAGGGACATTACCCACACCCTCTCCCCCCAGAACGTCTACTCGCCCCCGTCAGTAACCCAAAAGTCTTGGATGTTAGTTACCACCGGTCAAAGAAGGCATTCAAAACAAATAGCAAAGAAAAAGGCACACACCTCTACAATCACACTGAAGCAAATAAACTAGCCTTAATAACTTTGGCAAAGCCAACAGTCTGGGCTTTTGTGTAGGTATGGGAGCAGGGGTGCAACGAAAACCTATATTTTGAGGGGGGTGTTAACTGGTGATGGGAGGGGCTACTTTAGAAACAGATGTGGCAAACTTGGAGGCTCCGCCCACTCTGTTCTACCGCAAGGGTTGTCTGGCATGGGGCCCGACTATCAAATGGTAGCAGCCCAGCATTACACATAGGCGCGCATTCACTCACCCATTTAAACATCCCATTTACCATACACTCGCTCCATGCACACCCAGCCCCCATACATCATACACTCATTAACATATACATTACACACACACACACACTCCTTGCACACAGGCATACATACACAATGAGCTAATATGCACTGCTAGTTTCAGAAAAGGCTTTCCTCGGGTCTCTGCCTAACAAGAAGCAAGTGTGCACGCCAGCCCCTTCCCCTCCGATGTGGAGGAACATATAATGTTCGTACACATCCGTGGGCAGCGGGCCGCTTTGTCCATTTGATTTCTGTTAGGCAGAGATGTGAGGAAAGCCTTTTCTTGGAACTAGCAGCTTTAATGTTTTGCTGCGTTTGTGCAAATACATGTTTCTGCACAAACACAGTAAAACTTCAGCCACCTGTTTCAGCAAAGGCTTCCTTCTTTCCCCTCTCTGACTAACAGAAAAGTATGGCGTGCAACGCCATTGAGCTAATCGGGCTTCAGCCCCACCCCTCACCTTACATTCCAGGGGGCGGGGGAGAATCAAACCCGATTATCTCAATCTGCCAATCTCGCCCATTAGGGACAGGGTAATGGTAACACCTCACATACACCCTGCCAAATTAGCTAGCGTCAAATGACGGAGAAAACCCAGAACGCCTGGACTGCAGCCTCCTCCCCGGAGTGGCATTGCAAGCAGTCTCCAAACGAGGGCGTTCTGCAGAGCCTAGCACTGGACTGGGGCCGTTTTCTCCTGTAGGAACATCTTCAGTTCATCTGCTCTTCTCTCGGTAAGTATCCATACCCCATCTCCTTTAGGGAGCCCCAAGAGTCCCCAACACGGGGGTCGAGATTGAGATGTGTTGACCCCCTGGGTATCAGGCATAACCAGTTAGGCAGGAGCTACCTCTGGTGGAACCAGGAGCTAGTACATGGTGTGCAGCAAATCTAACTTTGCACCAGATGCAAACTCTAAACTTGTGCCCATTGTTTACTGTCTAATATGCTCCAAATGTTCCAACATACACAGTTTCCATTTCATAGCAGGGTTTCTATGGCTCCACTTGCCAGAGGACTCCCCTTGGCTATAACCAGTTGCTAAATAGCTCCTGGCAATATCGTACCCTGCCACCGTCACAAATACAGTTAAACATGCAGTCACTATGTGACTTTGTTGGCCAAGCAGATTACCCCCATCCATTCGAGCACATAACTGTCTGTAGTCACATCCACCCTGGACATCAATTGTTTGCAGGAGTGCATAAGCAAAACATGGACAGGAACAGCCACCACTCTTAATACCCACCCACACATACGCCATTGGCAGACAGGTCTGTTCCTGCGGCCAACGATGGTATCTTGTGAAGGACAGATTCTGGTGTAGATCACCACATGACTTTTCACAAAGACAATGGTCAATCTTGGGAGACTCAACCCAACCCGTCCAATTGCAAAACACCAGGCGAGAAAGACTAAAGCATATGCTTCTTCAATTCATGAGCTGAAAACTGAAGAAAGGAGATGCATAAGCACCGAGAGCCATGCTCTG
The DNA here is from genome assembly GCF_040938575.1 of Ambystoma mexicanum. Taxonomy (NCBI): domain Eukaryota; kingdom Metazoa; phylum Chordata; class Amphibia; order Caudata; family Ambystomatidae; genus Ambystoma; species Ambystoma mexicanum. Next base: position 1,055,529,522 of record NC_090921.1, on the reverse strand, counting down.
CAAATTAGAGGTGCGTCACATCTAACATTCTAGAAAGTTCTCAAACCGAAACTAAATTGAGCACAATTATATACACACTTAACCCATGCTTGTGGGGCTTCCACGCGGGTGCTGTCTGCAGAATCCACGCTCTGCAATACACTCCAGAACTACTGGCATGCCACACCTGCACTGAGGATGTGAGGCAGTACCGGAAATGGACAAAAAAAAAAAAACACTGGTGGGGAACGCTCTTCTGCTGGGGGACAGGCGGCTGTGAGGGGTAGAGTGTTGTGGTCCCAGGTCACACAACACAGCATCTCTCCATAGAACCCAAGACTGGCCTTTTTGCATAAAAGCAAAGAGCCTTATAGGAACATTAGAATGCCCACAATTTCTCATCCATCCAGCAGGTCACGTGAATCTCTATTCAGTGGCCACCTCTAGGGTTTCAGAGGAAAGATTTCCAAGAAGCATGATCTTCACCGCTACGGTGCACTCATTCATTCATCTGTTCATCCATCCGCTCACTCATCCATCTGTTTGTGTTCTGCGGTGCTGAATGCTCACCCTCTGCCCAGGACCGGCCTTAAGGGCAGCAGCGCCGTGGGCGAATTGGCGCCCCTCGCCCCCGTGCGCCCCTGGTTAACAGAGGGCGGGGCGGAAGGGGGGCAGGGCCAAGATGGGGCACTTTTTTTATTTTAATTTTTTTTACCTCCTTGCTCTGGCCAGGAGGTAATAATATACATAGGGCGTGTCAGCACCTCATGGTCATTGAATGAGCCCGCCACCACAGGTGCATTCAATGACAATCAGGCACCGGACACGCCTTCTGCCACCACACTAGTTCGGGGGAGCATTTGAAAGACTCCCCTGAGTTGGCGTGGTGGGGGCTAATGGCACCCTGAGGGGCGTGGCACCCCGGGCGGTCGTCCGGCTCGCCCCGCCCCACCACAGTACTGAAATCACTCGCATTTAGGAGTTTTAAGCCCAGCCCACGGATCGGTCTTCACAAACACTTGTGCACGGCCCCAGAGTAACATGCATATAAATACACGTCTTGCGCATTTTTGTTCACAGCATTTAATATTGGGGTTAATCCGCATTCAAGCGCCCCCATTTGTGGCAGAGAATGGAAAAGAGGCCTGGGCCGGCGCCAGAGATCCCACTACTTGTGCCTCCGACCAGACCACATCCGCTCTGCAAAATGCAGGATTAAAAAAAAAAAAAAACATCTTTATTTCAAAAGTTAGCTGTAAGATATTTCTATTTCGATATGGTGCGTTCTCCGATTATTTTAAACCAGAGAAATTAAATTTCACCCCCAATGTAAACCTATGAATACATTGGCAGAACTGCATGAATGCCACCGGAGTAGGAATTGGGCTAAATTGTCTTGCCACACAGAGCTGTTCCATGTAGGCCCGAACGCCAGTTTTCAGGCCACCCACAATATTCAACACCAGGCTCCAGCCTCAGTCCCACCCTCCCCCCAGAAAATCCGCCTCCTGCTCACCTAATTATCCCCCCCCCACACAAAGGGGTGGGGAGTGGAATTCCCCCCGTACATTTTGTCAATTTCCAGCACTGGATGCCACAGTTCTGGAGAACCAGTGGGCGTGGCAAAGCAAGCATGACGTTTCCGGGTAGTCACATGTTGGTCCCAGCTGCCAAAACTCCAGGGTTACTACTGACTGGAAGCCAATGACGAGCTGCATTATGAGATAGGATTGGTGATTTATAACGCACTTAATACCCAGAGGTTTCTAAACGCGGACCCGGGGATCGCACCTGCGTTGGTCCGTGTCATCTTGCTTCCAAGGCGAGCAGTGCACGTTGCCCCTGGGCTATCCTCCCGAGACCCCTGAGCTATCCTATCGAGATCAGAACTTTTGCAGTGGAATAGCTGAAGCCCTGCCGGTCAGGATGGAGCTGCGCTGGTGGCGAGCGTAGTGCTGGAAGTACAGGGTGGCTGCACGTCGTGTCTGCGGTGCAATGGAAGCGCTACACGGACTGCTGCACACACCCAAACACTGGTGGACATAACGACTAAACCTCCTGTGCTGCTGTGAGACACGATGGCTTTTTCCAAGAACCTCAAACCAGTCGAAGAACGTTTACAAGTGCACGTGAGATGACGCCAGGGCCTCGCGGTGCAAAGCCAGGCAGCAGTTGCCATGGACACACGCGGGTGCCCTGACGTGTGCCCACGGTGCTACTTATAGCATAGATCCACCCACGGGAGCAAATTGGCACGTTCGCTTTTTTTGTTATATACTTTGTCCTATTTCCGACTCTCACATTCCCTAACAGACTCACGTTTAATTACATTCCTGTCCCAAACGACCCACCGAGTAATAACGGGGAACACATTAATCTGCAGAGATTTGGCCCAGCGGGTGTAAAACTGTGACGCACTTCCAGCTAGATGCGTCTCAATGCAGGAACGCACAGAAGAATGAGGCCCCCTACCTGCGCTATAGATCCCACACGCCAACCTTGGGCCCTAAATGAACAAACGCGTGGGATCTTCCGTGTTACTCACACCATGGGGCAGATGTCGCCCCTAACAAGTGCAAAACGACGTCTTCCTACACACTAGGACAAGGAGGAAGTAGGCCTCTGATGTCCTGCACAGCTCCATGGGGCGGAAAGATCTAGAAAAACGAACTTTAGTTCTGATTCCATCAAGAGTACACAGAGTGCATACTCCCCTATGCTATTCCATGAGCAGCGCCATGCACACCACACTACAGGGAAGTCTGGGACGCTGTGGAGGGAGCTGCAGCGATGTGGAGCGGGCAACATAAGATTCTGTGTCAAACTGGAACCAAAAAAAAGGTCCATACACCATTAAAAAAGTGGCCCACCGCAGTGAAGTGCTTTCCACTACTTTATTGCCACAAATCCATTTGACTAGCACGTAGAGGCACGTTTTTGGTAACATTTGTGACAAATACATGCTGTGTCAATACTGCTGGTCAAAACTACCAGCCGATTGATGCACTAATTAATTCAACCGGCCCCACACTAGCCTTAGCCGGCTGGGCTGGACCATTGCCTTATTGCCACATGGGCTAGTCCCAGCCTGACAAGACGCGGCATTCAATCTACCTTAATCTGCTCAGGCTGTACTCGCTATGCAGCAGAGCACACAGCATCATTTTATGCCTCAAACCCCCAATTCCTAGAGGCCTCGCCCTGAAACTCTTGGCCAGTCTGCTCTACTGCAAAGTGAGTTCAGGGCGAGTGATCTGCACCGAGACCACGGAATAAGTGTGCTGTAAGGGGGCACACGTGGCGGGACTACAGGCCATCATTCCGAGTACATCAGATCTGGATCCTAAAACCCACGGCGCACAACTCTCCAACTCGATGGACACCTTCAACCGAAAGCATCTACTAAACCACTTCCCAACTTGGTTACCCACATGAAGATTCCGGCCTCTGCTGCTACAGTAGCAACGTATTATCCTAGCAAGTAAAATCCTCTCTTTGAACAGACCTCCCCGTTGTGTGGTCGCGTGCCACCCCGCAGAGGCTTATAGAGGTCGCGCAGCAGTGGCTGATCACCATCTTCCTTCCTAGAAAGGAGGCTGAATCCTGGGAACAGGAATCACAGCAGAGTGGGGTCCAACTCAGCTTCCTGAACTTTCAATGATCTTTGAGGCACACTTGCTCCGTGGGACTAATTCGGACAGATTTACTGAGCCAATGGGTCTGCTAAAGCTCATCTAGCCTAATCTTCCTACCTTGTTCTGAAAAATTACAAATTCTTTTCACATCCTTCTTGTGAACTTTGTAAAGTGCTCTCCGGGATACTCTGGGTAGGACCCGCACTGTATACAAGTATGAAGAAAAATGGCTATGTATCTTTCCTTCGGTCAGGAAGTAACTAGGAGATAAGTCACTCCCCTCAACAGTTACACGAGGGTACTGAATCCGATTCACACCGTGTGGTAACGGGGGAGGGCAGTTGAGAGTGCACTCAGGGTTCATAGTGCCCCCCTGCACCAGAGGGAAACTAGATCCAAACCACAGCAGAAAACCCCACCTTCTGAAGGGCTCCAGGATTCCAATCACATCAGCAGCTTTGCCTAGACCTATTGCACCCCTCAACTACAAACCCACCAGGGTTGAACAAGCTATCACAAGAACAGATTGCATGGTAACATCAGCCAACCTGCATCACTGCGGACCACAAACCCAAATATGGACCTCCATGTTTGCATCTCGCATAGAGAAGTCATAAAATACACATAAAACCAATAGATACCAGTGATGTCTGAACACATACTACAGAAGTTGAAATGTGTGCCGGGGGAGTTCATATCTTCGGCAAGTGGTTCTCTGAACCACACCTTCTGGCCTCCCAGAAGTCTAAGCACCTATCTTATTGTAACAAATGGAATCTCCCGACTGTTCCCGTCCCTCATCTAGCAATCCCTAGATCCTTGCGGTACATAGCGCAGAATATATCTATGAGAGAGCGAGAAAAAGGGAGAGAGGGAGGGAGAGAAAATCAAATCTGACCGTCTGCAAGAGGCCAGTGGTAGGAGCACGGGAAGCACAATAGTTTGCAAGGTATTTTCCATGCATTCTCAAGTCGTGCATTTTCACAAGTCATCAAGGTCTCCTCCGACTGCTTCCTGCACGACCATGCTCCAATTCTACATTTCAGCACACAACCCGGATACCAACTAAGTTATACATCATATGCCAATTGAACCCTCCTTTTAACAAGCATCGCAACACTACATCTCTACGACCAACTCATAGGCCCCCACCTCCCACCATTGCATCCTAGCACCACGGCCACACAAGACTCCATACTTGGACACACATGCCTCCAAGCGCTTGATCCGTAATAGTTGGCAAGTGACCTGCACACAGAGATCAGGGTACCTCTGGTTTGGATGAGTCAGCGCAACAGAAAATGTATCTCCAATAACCCAACTTCCCCCCAAACACACCCCCCCGCCCCACACCCTCTCCCTTTCAGATCCGCCCGGCACCTGGAGACCATCCATATGGCAGCACAGCTCAGTTTACAATAAAATAACAAAAAGAATAACCATTTTACACCATGGAGGCCCTTTCTTTCCAATGCCTCCACTAGATAGTAAGCAAAAGGAAACCAGTTAGAGGGATCCAGGGCTCCAGTGCACCTTTCATGACAAAATGAGCCCCCTGCATGTATGTTTCAATCAGCAAAATGGCCCTCTTGCCATCTCGTAGTTCTGATATAATCCCACGTGCCCAAGCACATTTTTCATAATGCACGAATGAATGAAGGGCACCACTTCAAGGTCACAATTGTTCAACATCCTTCAGTGTTGTCATTGAATTAGGATGTTTTTAAAGTAAGAACCACCCTGTATGCGCTTACAGTAATGAGACGTGATCACGAGTCATGCCAGTATATGGAGACGAGGGATAAGGTTGAGGAGTAGGCGTAGGATGCCATTTGAGAAGCGAGGGCATAGAGCGCCTTCTTCTGGTGGAAGACTGATACTGCTGTGGCGGCCTCCCTTTTAGTGGAGGAGAGTCAGAAGATCGGTTCTATCTGAAAAGACCTAAGGTCTCAAGAGAAAAAGACCCATTTACAATGCCTGATTTTATATTGATTGGAAAACCAGCATTGTAAAGGTCTTTTTTTCTTGAGACCTTTAAAATGTGTTTTTTTTGTGCGGGGGTTAATATTAGGGGGATTTCACCCCCTGAACCTCCATTGTTGACCCCCATTCTGCAGGATTTCCCTTAAAGCAGGGGTTTTGCCGCCCGAAACCCCCATCTCTCAGCCCCAAGCCCCCTCCCCCAAACCAAAACACATACATAGACACAACACACACACACCAACACACATGCACCCACACATTTACCCGTTCTCCTCGTCCAGCGCTTCCGGGTCCCGACGTGCCCGTCACCACCTGCACGCACTAGTGCGCGGCAGGGGCGTGACAGTACCATTTAGAAAGAACGCTCCGTTCTAAACCAGTATTTTGGTGAAAAGATCTTTAGAGAAGGATCTTTTCACCAAGAACGAGAAGATCATCCTCGCCTGTGGGTTGCGTGCAAGAAGGGATCGAAGTGGACAAATGGTTAATAATAGTCTTGGCCGGGCTGTTAACTAGAAATGAAATAAGGGGTATAGCCACCTGGTGTCACCCCAGAAGAGAACAGAAACAACATTGTGGTCTGGATGTCGTCACCATAACATGTTATTAAGGGTACTTTTTTTTTTTTTTTTTTTTAAAGGCCGCCTCGCCCCAACTAGAGGGTGAGATAGAGCACGGAGTTGGAAGTCAGTGATGAGGGTACCCTAGGCACAGCAGCATCACTCTAGATACTTTTTGGTTGGTAGAGCCCTCTAGAAACCCTATCTGCAAGAGTCCCACCCCCCGCATCGAGCAGGGATTATGTTTTGGATTAGCTTGCGATATATGCAGATATATTTTTTTAATATATATATATATATATATATATTTTTAAACCTTTAAAAATAGAAACATAAAATCAGATAGGATAAATAGTACAAACAACAGTACTGATCAGAAAGAGCTAGAACAAAAACAATTATCCATAGCAAATATAATAAATCCACATAAAATACATAAGAATACATTCAATGAACCACAGTAAACATTACCTTAAATTCATACTCTTAATAAAAGCAGCCACCGCTAGGCCTTCCGTAACACTCTGGACATTTAAACATCTCCTCCAGAAGAGTTCAGCTGCCAAGACAGTGCGATTCACTAGGTGTTTATCCAAAAACGTATTTTTAGATCAGATAAGGAATTGCAGTCGAGCATCAAATAATAATAATTTAATAATAGTAATTTAGCTTTTATATAGTGCTACGAACCCTCAGGTATGCGAGTGCTGCTTATTATTACCCATGGTGTGTGGCGCTCACGTCAGCAGGCTCTGCACAGATGTCCAAGCAAGCGCTCTTACTTGCTGAGCTATCTGACCGGCTGTCATTAAATCCTTAATAGTTTCAATGAGATACATTACAGAATCTGCAACCACTATTACTTTAAATAATGATCTTTCGTCCAAGTAAGATTTCCTTTGTTCAGAGCAAGTTCCAACGAAACTTCAGCAGAATAGATCCATAACAACGATTTGGGTACAGTGTCAGCAAGAAGGACAAAGTACCCAGTCTTTTATGTTCATGGGACAGGTGGCTCATCAATTGGTAAGAGTGGAACAATTCAATCGTGTTAACCCAGTCTTGATCAAACAGGGCCCTCTTTACTTTAGTCAGGTTAACCATTAATATATTTTTGTCCATCGAAATTTCTGACATTATGATTTCACACTTGTAGCCAAAACGAACAAAAAAACTAAAAAGATATTTACAGAGCTTGCTTTCCTATTAAGCACCCCTCCCAGAACCTCATATAAAGAATCAGTGATGGGGGATGTCAGTTTAGCAAATAAGAGTACCATACGCCACTAAACACAAGCTCTTAATGAAGTAGTGCCCAAATCGAACCTAATGGCTGCTAAAGGAATAGCATTCAGAACTTTCAGTACTCTAGGCCACAGCTTGGCCTCTATCAAATCCAATAGTTTAAATATAGCCTCATTGTAAAGTTCCAGGTCATATTGCCTTCATATAATATAAATGCCGGTTTAATAGAGCCTCGCCCAAATTTACGATCTAGTTTAGAGAGTTGGTTCTGAAGCATATAGGCTTTTTTTAAGCAAAATTTCCCGAATATTCTTCAGGCCTGGTTGTGCACTGAAATTAAAATCCAAATAAGTGACACGAAGACTTGTCTTGATCACTGTGTTTTCCAAATTCCAGACTTGACTCGTTTTGGTTGTTTTCCCTTTGACATAGCCAAGATCTTAGTTTTAGGAGGGATTAATTAGGAGCCCGTTCTCTATAGCATTTTTATAAAAGCAATTGAGAAGTCTCTACAGACCAACTTTAGAATTATCTAATGGCAGAAAGTCGTCTGCATAAGTCAACCACGATACTTTCATGTACCTATTCTAGGAGGAATTGGACCCGCTTCGGCCACATTAGACACATATTGGTGAAAGAGCCAAAGGGCCAAAACACAGCCCTGTCTTAGACCCACATAGGTACATAACCTGCTAGATAGGTCCCTTTCTTTGTTCGAGTGGATCCGAATACCAGACTTCTCGTATCGGGCCATCATTAGGCGGAGGAGGCCCTGCGGAAGTCCCCACCCAGCTAACTTAGCCCGCAATCTATGGTGATCCACTCGATCAAAAGCCAGAGAGGTCCATTGATGCCAAAAAGGTACACCCTGCAGTATCTGACCAGGCCTTTTCTTGAAGATGTTTCAAGGTTAGTCCATCGATATTTGTAGCATGGCCTTTATGGACCCTGGTCTGGAATTTATTTAACCTATGGTTAGAGGCAGCCCAATTCTCCAAGTGGGTCAACAACAACGATCTTACAATTGGCATCGATTAAAGAGATGGGGCGATAGTTTTTTGGTTCTGACCTGCTGCCTCTCCTAAAAATGTGTACGGTGAGGGCACTACTCCATGAATCTGGCACAGCTCCAATGTTAAGAATGCTCCCAAATTGCAAGAATAGCGCTTTTGCCCAATTTGAGGGATCTGCCTTAAAAGGTATTTGTAAACTCGTTCGGGCCTGGGGCTCGAGACTTCTTGAATCTTTTCAATAGATTTTTAACAGTTGCAATATCAAGTGCAGGGATGCAAGAGTTGTCATATTGGACATATCCAAACAAATTTCTAGTCTTGGGCGCATCGCCATAGAGGTCCCGAAAGAACTTAATCCATTGGTGCTCAGAAAGAGCACTAATTGGGAGGTAATAAGAGCAACATCTTGATAATTAGTCAAAGACCAGAACCTACCCACATTGGAGGTGACCAGAATTCGGAGTACGCTTTCAGCATCACTCTGCATTATATATGCTCTTCTTGGCTTACAGAATTCTTTATATTTTGGTTTTATTTGCCTGATGCAGTCAATTTTCCCTTCAAGCCCAGTGCCAGAGCCTTTATTTGCCTAATCTCTTTCCTCATAACTGCCTTGACATTAACCAACCCTTCAATCTTACCCCATTCATCAGATCGGACATAAAATCAAAGTTGTTCACATTAAAAGCCTCTAGTTTCCAATCAAGTGGAGTTGATCGAATGATAGAACACAGGGTCTGGTTTAGAATTGCAATATTGGAATCAGACCACCCTATCGCGTTCCCAGAGGCGGTCTTAAATTTGACAATCTAGCCTGTTCCTGGGTACTAATACAAATATTAAATTCAGCTTTTAAGATAATCAGAATCTCTCCAAACATTCTTAAAAACAGAAAAAAAAGGAACAAAAATTCAAGCATGGATAAAAATGTAATCTAAAATCGAGGAACTGTCTCCTCTAAACCATGCATGCAGGTTAGATTCTTGACCAAAATCTAGCCCATTTAATGGGTAGAGCCCCAACGCCTCTAAGGCCATACACCAAGTCCTCCCTGATTAAAATTTCAAGTTACGTCGGAGCATGTCCACTGGCTTTTCAAAGGTATCAGTTCCAGGAGCTTGTAGAGAACAGTTTGCATTAAGATCCCCAGCCACAATGACCCTACCATTATCATTATTAGTTGACCACATTTGAATAAACTCGACAATCAGACTTAGAAAGGAGTTGAGGTTGGTCGCCCCTGATGCCAGTACACATTAAGCAATAACAGTTTCAACTGCAAATCCTCAGACATGAGTGAAATTGCCATCACCCCAAAGGGAAGGTCGGGAAAGGGTACAACTGTCAACCCTAAAGACACATCAACGGCAATTAGAAGCCCCCTGTCCCCGATAGTCTACCCCCTTAGATGGTTTGGCCACTTGATTGGATTGAACACCTGGAAGCCATCCAGTACCGGGGACGTAGTCAACTAAGTCTCTTGTTACGGGATGCAATTAGATTCTTTTAACAGACACATAGCATCAGGATTGTTGAACTAATGGAAACTCCCTCTAGTATGCCATGATTTAACACTCAAAACCGGGTCTCTCTTCTCACTGGAAACACCTCTAGCACAGACTATGGATCAATTTTTGCCACGGTGTTGATGCGAGTGTGGGCCAATCTACATTATTGCCATAAACAACATCATTACAATTTACCACAGATCTTACATCGTATCGAGTGGGTTGAACCAATATCCAGAGACCTCCACCATGCCCCTTGTGCAGATTTACATAGCTAACATCAGAACCAAGGGTCTGTAAGCTTAACCTACCAGAGTAAACCTCACCAGATTAGATTTGAAATATATAATTGAAGTTTCAGGGTGACTGCAGTCAGGAAAAGCAACCTGCTCTATGTTGGGGGATGTTAATAAACTCAGAGCGGGCTAGGCCACCAGGGGGCACGGGCAGGATGGACGCCTGAACGTCGAGCTCCGCACCCAGCCCCGGGTGAACTGCGATTTACCGGCGGAACGAGGGTCCCATGCGCTACGCGACCCCCACCAAAAGACGTTGGAGCCTGTAGCCCCCACCTGGACCCAACTCTGGTCCCGATCCGACGCTCCTGTGCGGAGTTACACGGACCGAGGCGGCATCAGCTGCCCCTCCCCCACGACCTGGCGCGGAGCAACGCAGGAAGCAGCACGAGCCGCGCCGCCCACGAATAGGCCCGAGAAGGAGGGCCCACGGCGCTTCCTCCCCTGGACATCTTCCACGGCCCACCGCTTGACCCAGGGCCCCGACCCGAGGAAAGCCGCCCGGCCCGACCTGGAGAGGACCATCCGCCGGTCCTGGGAGCTACGGTACTGCGAGGGGGCCGACGCGGGAGCACGCCCCCCCACCATCACAACACTCGCCGAGATGGCCCGCGGTGCTCGGGGGCCCCACGCCTAACGAGACACACCCGGTCACAGGGAGGCCCAAGTCCACCAGCCCCCTCCACGGCCTCAGAACTCGATCTATTGAGGGCCACCCACTCACCCGTGGAGCAACGACGGGGCCGGAATAAGGGCACCAAGGACTGCGTGGAACACACCGACAGCGTTGTAAGATCTTGGCGACCCCCCAGTTGACTTGCCGGGAACCCGCCACTAAAGGACCAACTCAACCACCCCTTCCCGGCTCCCCAGTCGACGAAAAGGCGGCGCCCGCTGATAAGTGGCCGGCACGAACCTTCCATGCACTGGAAAGAAAACCTGCAGAAATACCAGTTTGTTGCCAAAGAAAGTGCCATGGCCACCGGTAGCCCCACTCCCCCACCCCCAGACCTGGGGGCTATCCAGAACAACATCCAAACGATTCTGGAGGAGATACGAGGGATGAGGACAGACATGGGGGCCAAACTGGCCGACCTCACCACCAAAGTCACCACCCTAGAAGACCGCGTGGAGGGTGTCGAAAATAATCAACTCTCAGTAACACTCCTCGAAACCCAAATGGACATGAGACTCCGAGACATGGAAAGGCGTGAAGAAGAGCTTCGGCTTAAGGTTGATGACATGGAGAACAGGGAGAGGAGGAACAACCTTCGAATCTTTGGCCTGGTGGAATCCGAGGGCGAGTCCACACAAGGTCTCGAAGGCAAAGTGCACGACATCGTGAGGATCGCCCTGGGAACAGAGGGCGTGGGGACGATCAACTTCGACAGGGTGCACCGAGCAGGGGGGGAGGCAGAGGCCCACGCTCGGTCCTGGTTCGGCTGCACTACTACAGGGACAAGGTCAGAATCCTGGAGAAGGCGAGACATCTTGGCATCATACAGTACGGCGACTCGAAGGTATCCATCTTTCAAGATCTATCGGCCCTAACCCTGTCAATGAGGAGGAAATGTGGTACACTTACAAGATGGTTGCAGGGAAAAGGGGTTCGATATCGGTGGGGGCACCCCTTCTACCTGGAGTTTGAGTGGCTAGGTGAGAAACACCACCTGGTGTCGGAGGAAGACATACGGAGAGCCACGGAGGATCTGGTGAGCGACCAGGCGGGCCACTCGGGCGCCCAGGAGGGAGGACCACGGGACCCCCCCCGGGGCCCCGACAGACTAAGAAATCACAGCGGGAAATCTAAGGTCAAGGGGGCCCGAAAGTTTCGGAAAACCAGACACCCGTCGACGAACCTGGAAGACCACCCAAATTCATGATAATAGCGTTCGATTGGAGGTGGAGAAAATCACGAGGTGAGAGATGATTCGGGGTGCGGGCGATGGAGGCCCTGGGCCCACGAACTGCCTTGAATGGACGCCGCGGCGGCGCTGTGTTTAGCCCGCTGGACTATGGGACGGCAGAGCGTTTTGTTAAAAAGTTAACTGTTTATTTGTGTTGCCCCATGTCTGAGGTTCAGGTTATGGGTTGGTGGCCAGGGGGGGGAGGCTCCGGGTCCCAGAATTCTATCTCGGCCATGTCTACCGAAGGCCTGAAGGGGCCGACCTGAATCAAGTTTGCGATCTGGGACTCTCCAAACACACGAAAACCCCGGGGCTGGGGTTAGAGTCCTTGGTGGTTCGTTGACCAACCCCAACATATGTTGGGGAAAGTGGACGGACGCCTTATGTTTCAAGGGAGGGCTGGGGGGAGGGAGGGCACAGGGAGGGGGGTTTGGAATAAGGGGGTAGGAGGGACAACGGGGCAGTTAGAGGGGTTCAGGGGGAAATTCAGTTCAAACCACAGGAATACGCTTGGCAATGGGCTCTAAAATTCAATCACCACGAGGGGTTCAAAATGCACGCCCGGAATGATGACAATGATTGAAGGGAAGGTGGGCACGTTGAATGTCAAGGGTCTAAACTCTCAAAATAAAAGGTCCCTCACGGGTAATATGTTCCGTAAACAACACTTGACGGTCCTATTCCTACAGGAAACACATTACAAGCGTGGGAGAGAGTCCAGAATCAAGGGGAAAGATATCGGCAGCAATTACTGGGCTTCACATCCGACCTCCAAGAAGGAGGGGGTGGGCATTCTCCTGGGAAGGGCTCTCCAACTCACGGGGGTGGAAACCAAGAGAGGATTTGGGGGTCGATTCCTAGGCGTTAAGGGGCTTTGCGAGGGGCAACGAGTCACTTTTGCCACTGTATACGCACCCAACTCGGGTCAAGTAGAGTTCCTCACACGGATCTTTGGCGTCATGGATGAATGGGCTGAGGGGGCCATGATTCTCGGTGGGGATTTTAATCTCATAGCCGACCCCCAATTGGATTGGTGGTCCGCTAGAGGTGGGACACCCAAGGGGATCACTAAGGACAACCTGGCTTTGCAAAACCTCCTGAGGGATCACTACTGGGTAGACGTTTGGCGCAGGGCGTACCCGGCCCAGGGTGGTTACACATTCTTTTCTCCCCCACACTGCACCTACACCAGAATCGACCTTCTGCTGGCCTCAGAGGAGGGGGATGGGGCGGTAACCCAACCAAAGGTCGAGACCATAACGTGGTCGGACCACGAACTACTGGTAGCTAACTGGTCCCTGCCCATCGCCCCGAGATCGGCTCGATGGCGGTGTAACGACACGCTCCTTAGGGATCCAGTATTCCGTGATTTCATGAAACAAGAAATGCTGGCCTACTTCGAGAAAAACGACACCGGGGAGACGGACATGTCCACGGTATGGGAAGCGGGGAAAGCCACCTTCAGAGGTCTCCTCATAGCGGAGGGCTCGAGGCGTAAAAGGGAAAGGGGCCTGATCGAGAGCAGACTCCGAGCGGAGTTACAGATCCTGCGGGCCAGACTGGGCGTCCCGGGGGTGGACCGGAGGGCACTATTGGACGAGATGCAGGGCAAAAGACAGGAGCTCCACACGGTTCTCATAGGTGAGGTGGTTAAGAGGATGCGATATACCAGACAGAGATACTATGAACAGGGCAACAGGGTAGGCACTCTACTGGCACAGAGGTCGAGGGGGTGTAGAGCGGAGAGAGGGATTACCCAGCTAGCCGACGAGGAAGGCAGAATTCATGGGAACCGGCAGGAAGTGACGGAATGTTTTGCTGATTACTACAGCAAACTCTATTCGAGGCAAGTGGGTGAATCACAGGAGGATATTGCCTCCTACCTGGCAGAACATCCCCTCCCCAAACTGACCGACCAAGACTTAGAGGCCCTCGAGGGGGAAATCCTAGAGGAGGAGGTGGAGGGAGCCATTAAGAGACTGAAGGCCGGAAAGGCTCCAGGCCTTGACGGCTACACAGCGGATTTTTATAAACAGACCCAATCCACCCTAGTGAAGCCCCTGACTAAATTGTTTAATCAAATTAGGGGCAACGACACAATCCCACCGACTTTCTTACAGGCCCTCATCACTGTCATACCCAAACCTGGTAAGGACCGGGCGGTCTGTGGGTCCTACAGACCCATCTCACTTCTCAACGTAGACGCCAAGATTTTTGCTAGGATCCTGGCCTCCAGACTGGAAAATTCCCTCCCACGCCTGATACATCCAGACCAGGCGGGATTCGTCCTTAATAGACAGGGTTCCGATAATCTAAGGAAAACACTTCATATACTAGCCACAACTGAGGCCAGAAACGAAGGCACACTCCTACTGGCTCTCGACGCGGAGAAGGCCTTTGACAGGGTCAGTTGGGCTTTCATGAGGGAGGTTCTCATGTCGGTGGGGATGGGGCCAAGGTGGTTGGGATGGATATCCGCGCTCTACTCCTCCCCTTCGGCCAGAGTAGTGGCAAATGGGATTGAATCTAGAGAATTCCCCCTTGAACGTGGTACGAGGCAGGGATGCCCCCTGTCCCCGTTAATCTACGCATTGGTGATGGAACCGTGGGCAATCTCGATCCGCAATGACATGGCCATCAGTGGTGTGCAGATGGGGGATATGCACTGCAAAATCTGCCTCTTTGCGGACGACGCCCTGCTCTACGTTACCAGACTGTCCCATACAATCCCTCGGCTACTGCAGGGCCTCACAAGGTATGGAGAACTATCGGGGTACAAAGTCAACCTGGACAAATCGGTGGCATTTATGGGAGGGAACCTGCCGGACACAGAGGTGGCCTTTGTGGAGGGCCTCCCCTTCAAGCGGAACGATGAGGGGTTCCGTTACTTGGGAGTCCAAATCACACGTAACCTTGAAGACCTGTATGGGGTCAACTTCCCCCCCCTCTGGTCAGCAATCAGGAGAGACATAGAAAGGTGGGCGGGAACGGGTCTCTCATGAATGGCACGCCTTAATCTCATAAAAATGGTGATTCTCCCAAAATTCCTGTTTCTCTTCCAAATGCTCCCGGTGCAGGTCCCTAAGGCCTTTTTTGATGAAACAAAACGAATCCTCCTTAGATTCCTCTGGCAGGGCAAAAAACACAGGATTTCGTATGAGGTATTGACTAGGACCAAGGAGGATGGGGGGGTGGGCTACCCCGACCTCGAGACGTACTATAGGGCATCCCAGTTGAGGATCCTGGTTGATCACTTCACACCGGGAACGAAAAAACAGTGGGTAGCCATGGATAATAGGCCCCTGGCGCCCGTCACACTAGAGGAATGGCTCTGGGTCCCAAGGAGTACGATCCCTAGAACCGTCTTGAACCACCCGATCCTGAAAGTATTGTGGTCTCTATGGAGAGAGGGAGGTTACTACAGATGGCTCACGACATGGCCCTCCCCCTTGAGCTGTATATGGGCCCCCCCTTTCCTGGCCAAAATAGCGGAACCAGCAGCTTACCAGACGTGGTTCGAGGCGGGCCTTAGTAGGACCGGCCAATTGTGGGTGGGGGGCTCCTTCCTCCCCCTGAAGGACCTCGAGGAAGCCCTGGGAATAGGTACGCTTTCCCCGTTTCGTTATCTTCAGCTCAAGGGTGTCACCGAGCCATCTTGGGGCGATACCCTCAGGAGGGAACTCACAGACTTTGAAAAGCTCCTTTTGACCGCAAAGGGTTCCAAGGGGATAATCTCTCGCCTATACAAGCTCTTTCAATTCTCTATCCCCCGAGACCCACCACCGGCACGCACGCAATGGGGTAGGGCCCTAGGCGAGGAAATCGATGGGAGATGGACAGAGATGTGTAGACGGGCTAATCGGTCCACATCCTCCCTCCAATATCGCCATCAGGCCCTCAAGATACTACACAGATGGCACTACCCCCCGCAAAGGATAGCTAGAATGCGGCCAGGATATGACCCACACTGTTGGAAATGCAAGACAGAAAGAGGTGACTATATCCACATGTGGTGGGGATGCCCAGTGGTTCAGAAATACTGGGACAAGGTGCGGGCCTGGATTAAAGGGGTGGATGGGATCGAACGGGCTTCCTGTCCTTGGCTCCTCCTTTTCGGGATTAGCAACGGGGAGGACCGGGATAGCACTCAAGACCACATGCTCCAGGTGATGCTGGTAGCAGCTAGATGCTGCCTGGCACAGAAATGGAAACACCCGAAAATGCCAGGGGAAAAAACCTGGGTGACCAAAGTAAGAGCCATCTACGACATGGAGTTCCTCACACACCTGCTTGATGAGTCCAAGTCCAACATCGAGGAAATCTGGCTCCCCTTTTTTGACTAATACGGCCGAGTGGTCTAGGACCTGGTGGTTGAGCTGAGGGATCCCCCTCCTCCCCAAGGACACGGGACCATGGCCCAAGGACCCGGTTGTGAACCGAACCCGTTTGATCAGCATGACTTTGACGTGCCACACGCACAATGCACTGACGCCTCTATCACTAAGAGAGCGCGTTGCGCAAGTAACTACCTATGCTATGAACGCTCGAACTGAAAGGGGGTGGGGGGAGGGAAAAGGAGGGAGGGGTAAGGGGTGTGTTGCGTTTGTTTTTTTCTATATGTTAACTTACATTAATAAATGCAATGTAATAATGTAATCACGTAATGCACAAAGGAAACCTAATAAAATCGATTTTCAAAAATAATAAACTCAGAGCGGGTTTTCCGGAAAAGATCAATAGAATATTAGTCCCGTTTAGACACACCGGGACATCAGAGCCCAGTAAACTGGTTACTTTCAGGTTAAATTCACTCTCATTTGGTCGCAATTCTTTCCTACTTCCCAACTGGATTCTGCCATTCGGGCCCCTGAGATCATCAGACTCCCTGGTCTGTCAGAGTATACAAAACCGTTTGGGTTTAACCTTTTCCAAGCCGTCCATACCCACACTTGGTCCAGGTTGTACCTTTGACATATGTAACCTCCCCAACATTTGCACCACTCCTGTGTTGGCAATCGTCGGATACGGATTTGAACGCAATTGCCCCCTACAAACTGTCCCCTGAATCAGTAGATTGATTAGAGTTTACAGTTCCTCCAGCACCAATACTCGATGGCTGCTGGAAAACAGAGGACTCTAGGCAATCGAGTTTGTTCAACAAAGTCTCCTGATCTTTTGAAAGAGATGGTGGTCAGGAATAAGTATCCAACCGAACAGGATGACAGGCATCTCCCGCAGTGGCATATTTGGCACTATATGGTAGGTGATTCAGCTGCTCAGGATTATTCGCAATCCTTCACAATGTGATGTCTTGATTCAGTTCATTTAATGTTGAAACCAGCTCTGGCTGTATTTATGAGGTCTCAGCTCCAATGGTAGAGGGAGAGTCAGAATGAACAGCCTAAGCAGGGAGAATCTTCACTGGTAGATCGCACATAAGTCCAATGCTTGATCTTAGAGGCGATGTAGCCAATGATGACAAAAGGAAGCTAGGATCGCTTGGCTGGGGATTAGAGACCGTCCTAGTAGAAAAATCCATTGTGGGTAGCTTGGGAGTAGTTGTTGCATGCGTGGTAATTTCTTCGAGTAATGGAGACACGACAGAAGGTTGGGACATTTTATAAGCTACTCCATTGGAGTAGAGTCTCAGCGTACTTGGAGTCTTTTTCTGGGTGTTCAGAGGTCTTTTCTTCACAATTTAAGCCGTTTTTACTTTGGTCGAATTATTTATATTACCATTGGCACTTAGCGAGTTTCGTACCTCAGCAACCTCACTGTGATTGCATGGTTTCGAGGGAGGAGGCGATTCTTTAGTCAAATCAATGACTGATCCATCCCTATTCATGGTGTGCAGTGTCAGTGGAACTTCCTCTGGATAAGAAGACTTACATGCATTGACTGCCGGAATATAGACCGAAACCATTTCCACAGAGTGATCATCCCTCTCTGCGGGATCTGAGGAGACAGGACCAGTTTTGTGGGTAGGTAGACAATCCCCCCTGTTATTGGTCAAGTGATCCACAAGTGGTTGAAGCTGGCCAAAAAATCCTAAGGTGTCAATTTTAACATTTACCTCCGATAGTATTAGAGTTTTAGCTTTCCACTTACTCCATATATTGTCATATAGGGCCACAAAGGAACTTACCACCATGTTGAGTGCCGAGACAGTCTGGTGGGTTAGTCGAATTCGCTCATCAACCTCACAGAGAGTATGGTGCATGGCTGCATCCCCGGAATAATCTGCTGCCGCAATTGAGGAGTCCAACCTCAATGGCCATCAGGTTCATTTGTAATAGAATAGTTGTCAATGGTGTTTGTTAATTCAGTTGGAGATCCTGGGTGGGAGGCATCGCAGGTTTATTGAGCTACGCTGCCCACCCTGCATTCCGGGGCAGAGCCAGAGTTCAAGTTGTTCTTCAGGGTTAGATCAGCAAATTCCATTATACTGAGATGCGTAAGGTCTTCTATCCCTGCCGTGGCACCTTGGTCCCTCATAAGAGAATGATCCAACATGGCAATTCCTTTAACTGGAGCTACAGATTTAATTTCGGTGCTGGTGCCTATGGATCTTGAAAAATAATGGTCAATAACTCTCTGGCTAGCAATAGGTGAAAAGGTAGTATTTTGGCTTGGTGTTTTGAGAGCCAAGCAGGATTTCTTCAAAGTGAGTGGTATCCCAGAGCATTTAATGGTCGGAGTAGATACTTCTTTTCCAACAGATTTTGCCCGAGCCGTAGTCGCCCCTGGAGAAGAGGATTTTCTGCTTAAGCTGTGAATTAAAGCGGCCACCAACAACTCGTCTTGAGGGTTTGGTACGAGTACACGAGTGAACTTTGCCCGGCAAAGTGGTCTCCAAAAGCGCATGGGCATTTTTGCCTCCATTATATTGGGGGACTGTTAGTTCCAGGTTGTCAGCCTGGGATACTTGATTTCTGAGACCTGGTCTCATGTTGCCAAAGTGTGCCTAGATCAAAGAGAAATTCTCCCCGCAGCCTCTAGGTCCATAAGGGATAAAATAGAACATAAAATATAAAACCCAGCAACTGGACCAGAACAATAGGCGTATATTACTTAGAGTACTGTTAGTTTCGCCTCCCAAAAGTTCAAACACATATGGCAAACATATTTTCAAGAACCACCAACCCCCTTGGCGCCTTGGCCTGCAGACTGCCACTTATGACCCATTTTGCGGCCCGCTTTGCGGAAGAGCCTGGGTATGAAACAGCGGCGGGAGGCAGGGCTCAATAGGCAGCAATGGTAAAGAGACCACGGCAACAGGACCAGCAAGCTTGTGATATTTAAAGCCCTATCGCTAGGCCGTGGAAGGTTGGATGAGGAAAGTATATTGCGCTGTTGGGCTGCAGGGCTTCCTGGTAACCCATCAGAGAAAGCGCATTGTTCTTTCTGCCCCTAGATTGTCATATGAAGTTGTTACATACATGTTCTTTGATACTCCTATTCGGATCCTGCCTTCAGTTTCTTAGTAAAAGTTTTTTTTTTGTTTGATGTGGGGGGTGTACCCTACTGGATCAAGGGGGGCAGGGGCACTCGCATTTCATTAACTTAACCTGGAGGGGCGCAAGTTGCCCACTGGGACCTATGTAAGCAATCGCTGCAGTGACTGCCCACAATTATAGCCAGAGCCAACAGGATATGGCCGTCTCTCGTCCTGCACAATTCATAGGTCTTGCAGATGACGTGGATGCCCACACCGTCTTCAGTTAAACGACTAGGCAAGGAGCAGGTTAGTCCGCCCTTGTTCCCGTCCCTGGTAAGTACTTCCAAGTTCAAAGGTGGTTGGGATTCGAGAGACCGCCAACAGAAGGACCACATAAGCTTTTTCTTGGAACCAGTGAAGCCAGAATGTGTGTTCTCGGCTTGCCTCTCAGGTGAGATCCCTCATTACGGGGCACCACGAGACATTCTGATGACTGTAGGGAATGCTTCTTTACTCCAGATCATGGCGGGAGATGTTTTCTCCATTGTGTTCAAATATGTCACATCATTTAGATTGCTGTGTGCCTTAATAAGCAAGATAACTCTTCAGAACACTCAACATGCTCTGCCAGAAGAGGTCAATGTTCGAATAATGGGGACACGTTCCACAAATGATTTTAGAAAAAACATACCATTGGCTCTCCAATGCCAGTTGTCGAACCTTCAAAGTCTGCTGTGCTGGGCACAAAAGGTGCGAGTTTACCTGTTGACGCTGGGGAAAAGTTGCCCCCTGTGTGAAAGTGCGGCTGCCAGAAGCAGCACTCTTGGCATCCCTCAAACTGAGGGCATTCCGCCAGGATGCCGGGCGGGTGGGCGAGGTTTTCCGGCCTTGACAGCATTATGCCTCAAAGATAAACGTGTCCCTTTCAGAAAAGCACTTCTTTTCCTTAGTAAACATCCTGGTGCATCCCAGAAGCCGCCATTTATAGAAGCAGAGCCGATAAAACGGGCGCACCCCAAGATAAATCCAGCATGATCCCTGGCCCTGCACTGCAACACAGGCCGCTGGAATGCTTTCTCTGGTCGCCTTTCAGAGCTACTTAATGCACATGTAAGCAACGGGGCGACGCAGCAAAACAACACGTTCCCACAAACCAGGCAGACTATTTTTATGTAGAGGAGAAGAGTTTTGCTAAAAATAGGGACTGCTGCGTTTCCGGGTCATCTTCTTGGCTTCTGCAGTTACACCGTCTTGGTTCCCTTCCCCCTTCATCCTCCCGCTTAAGGAAGAACCTGAAGACCAGTCTCTTCAAAAGAACTTCTCACCAATCGCTCCTCTTAAATAATTCTTCCCCAGAGCTCCTCCTCCACCCCCCCCCCTCCCATATACAGCTCCCCCTCTCTTCCTGGCTAGATGTGCACCTTTCTAGATCCCACGCACACACTGCTGGTGGGAAGCTCCCTCACCTCCTCAACCTGACCAACGCCACTGACCCAGGCCCCAGGTCGCATGAAATGCGCGACGATAGAGGGTCTGGGAGTTTAGGCGCGGGGTGGGGGAAAACGGCGCAAAAGCGTAGGGAGGGGCGTCCGAACGGCGCCAAAAGAAACAAAAGCCCAGGAAGGGCAGGAAACAGCACATGGGAAGGTGCGAAATGTAACAGCAAGGGGTCAGGGGGTAACCCGGCCGCCCCCAGGAAGGAACAAAAGGCCGGGGCTATAAGTAAGCCTGGAAAAGGAGAGGCGGCACAAACCAGGTAAGAGCTCACCTCTCTCGGGTAGGCTCTTAGTGCCTGGAGAAGGGGGAGGAAAATGTTTGCTCTTGCGGGCTCACGCATTTTCTCACCTCTCGGAATTCGTCCTAAACACAGTGACTACGAGTCGCCCAACGGTGCCGGAGCAGGAGCGACCCAGAAGTACCAGCTGCGAACGAACAAAGGACTTTCGCCGTGGTCAACGGGAAGCGTGGCTGACAGAATTCAGACGAGAAGGATGGCGGAAGGAAGAGCAAAAAGGGCCCAAGAATTCTCAGAATGGGCGAGAAAGGCAGAGAAGGAATATGGGGCACAATGGGTGCTGGAGATAATGCAGAAAGAAGAAAGGGCGAAGACAACGTCACCTCTGCTGTTCATAGAGCCCAGCAGCAGCGAAGGAGAAGACGAGGTACTGCAAGGACAGAAGAGTGGAAGAGCGGAGTCGAAGAGAGCAGAGGAACAGACAGAGGCACCGACCAAGAAAAAGAAAAAAGATACTGTGAATAATAATGTGGGGAATAAAATTGTAAAAATGTTAAAAAATTGCGTCAAGGTTTCGGTTAAGTCGCCCAGAACCAATGACAAGAAGAGCAGACAGGGGAAGGGATCCAGGGAGGAGCAGCAGGGGAGTTCCTCAACTGAAGCAAGCAGTGATGACGAAGAAAGGGATCATCTAAGGGCTTGGGTAAAATGCAGGGGAGTGGTGAGCAAGGAAAAACAGAGAGGGGCAGGGGCAGAACCCAGGGAAACCCCGGTCCCAGCACTACAAGGGGCACCAGTAGAACCCAGGGAAACCCCCGTCCCGGCACCACAAGGGGCACCAGTAGTCCCGGTGCCGCAAGGGGCACCAATAATCCCAGCACCACAAGGTGCACCGGGAGGGCCAAACGTAGTGGCAGGGGACACACCACCGGGGGCAGCACCGACGGCGGTAGCGGCAGAAAATGGGGGGCCACTCATGACGAAATATGGCAGGCCGACCATGGGTAAAGATGCACAGGGCAGGTATCAACAGAGGGTGCTGAAGGTGCACGCAGCGTTTGGAGGTGACGCATGGCTGGAGTACGATCACGAGTTCAGAAAGGAGATGGACTGCTTTCCGGATATGGGTTGGGATGAAGAAAACTTTAATCTCTACATATTTAATGTGCTAAAGGAGAAATGGGATTCCAAGGAGCGGAGCACAGGGGGGCAGCAGGGAAGGCAGTATTGGCAGAAGGATTACAAAGCGGATTATAGATACAATAGCAGTAAGTACGAATCCAGCTATGACAGAAATAGAGACCAGAGTTTGCGGAGCAGAAATTATGGGTCACAAAGAGGGTGGCAGAGCAGCCTGCCCCCGACAACACATGGGGGGGGGGGGGGCAGTGGGAGCACGGGGACAACGCGAGCAGAACCAGGACAATGTAGGAGTTTTGAAAAGGGGGTACCATGTAGCTGGGGATGGAAGTGCAAGTTCAGCCACAAGTGCGAGAGATGTAAGGGTGACCACAGCAGCTCCGAATGCACAAGGGCCGCAGCTCCAAGCGGCAGAAATGCGGAAATAAGAACTGGGGCAGGAAGGGGGCCACACCGGGGAAAAAAAAAAAATATCAAAAAAATAAATAAATAATCGAGAGATGGAAAGGTGGCTCCAGAAATACACAGATCAAGAAACGGCCCAAGCGAGTCGGGTTTTCCTCTGGCGGAGGAGACAACGGTGGGCCCAACGCAGATTATCCAATCCCTAGGAAGAGAAATTGACTCAAACAAAGGAAGGTTCGGATCCCGGTGACAAGATGGCAGAGCTGCTAGCGACAATGAGAGGATTGCAAGCGCTGGCAGGGAAACGGAACGTCACAGGGGAGGGTGTTTCAGAGAAGTATTGAGCTGAAAACGAGAGGTGCTACAAAGGGAGCACCACAGAGTCAGGTTAGGGGGAGGAATCAAGAAAGATCCGGAAGTGTGGGCAGAACTTCTGAAATACTTCAATGGGTCGGTGATATGGCGATAATCGGTGAACGAGGAAGTTAAAAGGGTATTGTTCACCTATGCAGCAGGTGGCCTTGGGTTTGTGGGGAAACAATGGTGTGCAGGCGAGTGGCCACAAAACATGGCAGGTGGCGGAATGGGTAAAAAACATAACGCTGCTAGAGCCTCTCCCGATATGGGTCGCGTTATGCGCATGGGGGGGGGAGAGCTAGGGAACAGGGAGTTAGCAGTATGATCAGATAACATGGCGGTGGTGCACGTGTTAAATAAAGGAAGTGCGTCATGCACAATAGTGTTGGAATTTAGGAGGGCAATCACGCTGGAAAGCATAAGAATGAATAGATTGCATATCTATATAGATATAGAGGCATATCGATATAGAGGCATATCGCTGGGGAAGCAAATGTGGCGGCTGATGCAATCTCACGCTTGCAGTGGGAAAAATTCAGGGAGCTAAGACCGGACGCCGGCAAGGAAAGACCGCCCACGCCGCGGAAGGCATGGGTAACGTTGGAGGCACTAGAAAGGAAAGCACGGTTGGCCACAAGGTCGACTCAAAAGAAGTGGGAGAAAAAACGGAGAAAAGAAAGGGTCATCGACAAGCTGACCAGGAACGCCCTAACGTACAAAACGGGTAAGCAGTACGAAGAGCATGTAAAAAATGGGTCGGTGGAAACAGTTGGAAAAGAGGTGGAAAAAAACTTCAATTGGAAAAAAAGGTGTGGATTTCTCAAAGGGGCATTTGCCAAAAGGAAAAAAGAAAAGTGGTAAAAAGATGTGTTGTAAAAGAGGTGGAAACATTTTTATGGATAAAGGTGTGAATGTCTCGAATGGGCATTTTCCAAAGGAGAAAAGGAAAAGCTGGTTGGTGGAAGCAGGGTAAAAGAGGTAAAATTGCAATTGAAGAAATGTGTGAAATTCTTAAAGAGGTATTTGCCAAGGGGAAAAAGATGGGCGGCGGCGCACCACAAAAGGGTCGGGCATACGGAACCCAACCGACAGTGCTAGAATAAAATATGCTATGAGAGGATGGGCTAAATTAGAGGGGGAGAAACCAGGTAACAGAAGGCGGGTGAGCTTTGGGAAGTTGATAATTCGGTTAAAAGTATTACGAGGCACGTAGCAGCACGGGTAAAGCCACGCGGTTCAGGGCAGCACCTTGCGCTGGCATATTACGGGGCTTTCAGGGTAGGGGAGTCGTGGGCCAGCAATACAGTGGCAAGAGACGGCCTGGCAAGGAGGGATGTTAGTATGGGAGACAAGGGGATGTCTATAATGCTAGAGAAAGATAAAACAGACCTAACGGGGGAGAGCAGCAGACCAAAATGGCAGGAGAGA
This sequence comes from Ambystoma mexicanum, assembly GCF_040938575.1. Classification (NCBI taxonomy): domain Eukaryota; kingdom Metazoa; phylum Chordata; class Amphibia; order Caudata; family Ambystomatidae; genus Ambystoma; species Ambystoma mexicanum. Next base: position 1,055,504,893 of record NC_090921.1, on the reverse strand, counting down.
GAAGGACCACTGTCCCAGATGCATCACACAAGAATTGCTAGACCCCCGAGAAGAGGTCGACGGGCAGCTATTAATGCATAGGGACGGCAGCGATTACATCTTGGTGAGGCCTCCCGGGGATGCACTGGGAAGACATTCACGACTGGCTGTCGGACCGGATAGTTTTCAGGGACCCCCCCCCACCCCCGAGTACCTGATTATACACCTCGGAGGGAACGAACTGGCGAACACAAATAGGGGTAAATTACAGAGGAACATTTGCGAGCCGCTGCATAGCATAGCCCGCAGCTGGCGTAAAACCGAGATCTTTTATGTCAGAAATAATACCAAGAAGGGTCTGGTATGGGGCACAGAAGAGGCACGCAATTTAAATAGCCAGAAAGAAACTAAATAAATCAGTAGAAAAGTACTGCAGGAACACAGGTCTGCACTTCATAAGACATGGCTACACCGGAGCAACCCGGACATGTTTCACCAGGACGGGGTACACATATCAAGGAAAGGGATGGGGTTTTTTTCCCCGACAACATTTTTAGGGCACTCCAAGAACGAGGTTGTAGGTAGGGTGCTTTTGGGGGGGACCTGAGCGGGCGTAAAGAACACCCGCTCAGGTGTGGCGGCATGTGCCCAGGAACGAAGGCCCAGGGATAACAAGGACTCAGGAGGAGCCTTGGGCAACTTCGGGACTGGACACAATGTGCCCAAAAGCATATGGCTGTGTAATTATTTTGTTGTGTTGTATTTTCTGTAAGAAAATAAAATGCCTACGGCCTAAAACTTTTCCATACACATAAGTGGTCTGTAATTTATTACTTAGGTAGGGATCTGGTAAGAGAAGCAAAGTGAACCCACACTACTCAGCCTATGACCCAGGCCCCGGGCCGCATGAAATGCGCGACGATAGAGGGTCTGGGAGTTTAGGCGCGGGGTGGGGGAAAACGGCGCGAAAGCGTAGGGAGGGGCATCCGATCGGCGCCACAAGAAGCAAAAGCCCAGGAAGGGCAGGAAACAGCACCTGGGAAGGTGCGAAATGTGACAGCAAGGGGTCAGGGGGGTAACCCGGCTGCCCCAGGAAGGAATAAAAGGCCGGGGGGGTATAAGTAAGCCTGGAAAAGGAGAGGCGGCACAAATCAGGTAAGAGCTCACCTCTCTCGGGTAGGCCCTTAGTGCCTGGAGAAGGGGAAGGAAAAACGTTTGCCACCCAACCCACCCTATAATAATAACGGAAGAAGAGGGGTGCAGGCAGGAGCCGGTACGCCGAGTACTCTCTCGGTACACGGTCCAAAAAAGAAGGAGCGGGCAGAAGTAAGAACGCTGAGTACTCTTTCGGTACATGGTCCAAGAAAAGAAGGAGCAAGCAGAAGAAGGAACGCCGAGTACTCTTTCGGTTCACGGTCCAAGACACGTCTTAGGCGGCATGTGCCCAGGAACGATGGCCCAGGGATAACAAGGACTCAGGAGGAGCTTTGGGCAACTTCGGGACTGGACACAATGTGCCCAAAAGCATATGGCAGTGTAATTATTTTGTTGTGTTGTATTTTCTGTAAGAAAATAAAATGCCTACGGCCTACAACTTTTTCATACACATAAGTTGTCTGTGATTTATTACTTAGGTAGGGATCTGGTAAGAGAAGCAAAGTGAACCCACGCTACTCAGCCTATTTCCAACGGCTCTTGCGACACGCGCCGCAGCCCTCTTCCCGCTGCCCGCACGAGCAGTGCTCGTTCTGCCATCAGACTGCCCTCAACACCCTCCTCCCAGTGCCCCCCCAATAGCTTTAACGAACATGGTGGAGACCCCTGCAGTCCCTCCACTTCTCCCCGTTATTAATACCCCAAATAAACCCCCCCCCCCTCATCTATGTATGCAATGAAATGCATAACTACCAGGCTGGCTGATCTGCGAATTGAATGCAAGCTAAAAACTGCATCGTCAGGACTTGCTTATTTGCAACCATGTAATTACTGTGCGAATAACTTGCACTGTGCATATATATAAGCTAACAACCTGTACCATGTTTATATGCATCCAAGAAATCACTAATCGATACACTAATAGCATATATATATATATATATATATATATATATATATATATATATATATATATATATATATAACAACCCTTGTACTATGTACATATGTAACCAAGTAAGGATCATAATCTTGAAAGATAAGCGCCCAGATGCCTACAGGTTAGGCGCGCTATACAAATGGCTAAATAAATAAATACGTGTGCAAAGATTTGATCCAAAGCATGAGCGGTTTTCTGATTCGCAGTCATGGTCTAGGATGTTAAGTAGCGATACCTTTACTGCAACCGGTCAAGATGCACTCTTGATCTATGGTACCTCTTGCAACTATGCCTGTGTTGGCAGTCCTCGCCAGCATCATTCCATGCGTTCCCGTTACCTGTGCAATAGTGCTTTCCCCTCGCCATTGGCAAGTGATTCTGTCTTCCAGGTACAGAACTGCGTGCATGTGGGGTGCTAGCAACCAGTATGTGTGCTCGGCTTCCACGTGCACAGTCTTTGCACGGGCGCCTCTTATAACCCGATGCAGAGTGGAATCGGGACAGCTGCCTGTCCTGGAGACGCTCCCGCCCGCCCCTGCTCTTGCAGCACCTCGACGTGCGGGGCGGGGTCCCTGGAGGGGGACCGATGAGCATGGCTAGGGCGCAAGAGCCACACAGGCCTGCTGTCCTGTGCACAGAAGCGAAGCTCTTCACGAAAGAGCCGCCAGTCTAGGAATGGAAGTGCATGCCCCGTCACTGTCGGGGACTTGAGAATGCCATTTCTACTTGTTTAAGTGATGTTTGGTGGTGGCCCTCCAGATTCTCGAAGCACAGTGTTCCCGGGCCCTCAATAGTAAGGCAGGACAGGACAGTCCGTGTCTTATTTGGGGTGCAGTGGTGGGAGGGTCTCGGGTTAATGTATGCCTGGTTACAACTATTCCAGGAAAGGAGTTCGGGGAGCATGGAGAACAGTAGCCCCCAACTCTACCGAACTGCAAATTAGGCTGTGGAAACTCACCACAATCTACACTCTACCTGAGGTTTTTCAGTCTGTTTTCTATGTTTGTCTTCTGATGATCCAACGGGGATTCCTTGAAGAGTGCACATGCGAACAAATGCAACGGTCCCTGCATTTTTTCATTTGCTTCTTTTGTTTAGCGCAGGGTTATCAGCGGAATGCTGATATATGTGCCTGAGCAATGCTTCCAGTGGGATGAAAAAGAGGTGTGGTGTCCATAAGCATACTCTACAAAGTAGAGGGAAGATATCCCAATTGTAACCAGTCTGTATTGTGTAATGCGTCATATCTCCAGAAGTGCCAAACCTTGCAGCCTGCTGTCTGCTCAGAACCATTCCCTCGGAGTGAGGAGGCTTCGGCATAGCTCAAGACTGCATGCAATCAGCGGGTCCCAATTTTAGCAGCAGTGGCAATTGGCCCAGGATCACATAGTTTGGAGAAGCGCGACAGCTGGAATTTACAGCGCTGCAAAGTTCTACTGGTGGCAGTCGGCCGCTATACAGAACGCCTTTGGCGTTGGCTTACTTTTTTTTTTATTTTTGTCACTGTTTCATGCACACCAATATTGCCACAAAGGTGGACTGAAGTAGAAAGAGACGAGGCGATTTGCCCAGGATAGTACGGCTCTCATCATGGCAGGAAGCCGAGATTGGGACCAATTGTTGACTGGTCCAAAAATGTACATCTCATACATCCAGTTCATACAAAAACAGATTGCTGAAGCAAGATTGGAACAGCAGCCTACCAAGCCAAAGAGATTCATTGTGCATTGGGCCATGGTTAGCGCCAACGCTCTGCCGGTACATTATTGTGGAAGTTTGGCGGGCATGCACTCGCTTCACGCACAGACCTTGGCAAATGAAGGAGAGCGACTTTGCTCTGTGCTCCCAATGTTCCATTTGTCTGAAGATCAAATGTAGAATGTCTCTTCTTCTTGGGTTCGGTTAAAATATTAATAAAAACATAGCTCTTCATGCCAGACTCCTCCATCTTCTAAGCGCTATAAAAAAACGAGCTGCTACCACCCTATTTTGAATGGTACATAATTTATCGACTTCAAACTGGTAAAGCGCTAAGTGGGCCCTGCCTCGGGATTTGAACTTGCCAAGTTCAGGGATCAATGCTCGTAGGTATCCAACCCCATTACCCATGCAAAGAGTGAGGCCTGGTCAGAGGTCCTAGCTTCTATTTATGAGGAATTAAAGGCTCAATGAAGACTGACTGAACGCACATTATGCATGAGAGCAACAGAATAAACAACAAATAAAAAAATAAATAGAAGTGGCGATTGCTTCCCGACTGGTATTGTTGCAATATACCTTTGAGATGTTCGCACAGAAGAAATTAATTCCCTCCCTCCATCCCCCCCTGCCTCAATCGGAGATGAGGTAATTACAGCGCACGAGCTCGAGGCGCGTTTTCATTATTCTTTATGCGCAGCGGCTGACTTTTATCCAACAGTCCTTTATCTACCGGAAACCCGAGTCAATTCGACAGGGCAGATGATGTCGCCACACTCCTCGTTCCCACTTCCCCTCCCGCTATTTCATGCTTGCGCTATCAAGACACCCGCGCTTTAGATCAACTGCTATCAGCTTTACAAAGCCACGATGGCCAGTCACGAGGAGCGCCAACACCGTGCCGAGGAACTCCACAGAAATAAATCAAGCACAATACAGGCTACCCCCGGGTACACACACATACGTTGCTAGTATAGACCCTTCGACAGCGATCACGCCACAGGGCTCTGACAAGATAGCTGTGAACGTACCTAGGACCCTGAATCCTCCGGTTCTATGTCATTTCATTGCAGGATGAAACAACGATGAGTTTTTCTCTGTTGATATTTCAACGCGAAAAAATCATCGTTTTTTATTTATTGTTTATTTTTGGGGGTTTCCCCCCCAATTTCCATCCCCTTTAATTATTTAACTATCCCCGAACACCTACACCCCCATCTATATATTTTTTTTGACCCCCCTACAAAATTCGATGAGTTTTCACGTTAAAATGACAACAGTGGAAAAACCCAGCGTCCTTTCATCCCACGATGAAAGGACGGTGTACCAACCACTCAGGAAAAAGGATCTCATTAACTAAGCCAACCCAAAACCACAGAAAGCAGAGCTGTGGTCATCACAAGCTTCCTTTTCCAACAAAACCCTGGCACTCACCCAAGGAAAAGAGAGTACACAAGTACAGAGGGAAATGGGAGTCTAGTGCCCCAGACGTCAATAACCCTAGCCATCAGAATAACTCCTCACGAGTCCCTGCCATAAACTCAAGAAGCCCAGAAAGGGGAAGGCAGCCGCCAAGAGTGCCGTTCCTATCATACAAAAAGCCACCTAACCCTCCGGAGAAGACTCCCACCAACCTCTGCCGCCTCGATCTCATACGGCAGGTTCCCGACGTTTTCATAGGTGGACACATCGTTGATAACAAGATTCGAGAAATCATCGGGAGAAAAATTGCCAACCGCGTCCCCACAGTTCGATGTGTTCCAGTCAATGAGTAACGATCCCCTCTGAAACTGTTACTCATACATAAGACCGGCTGTAAACGGGGCGGGAGGGTTCAGTTAAAGCCCTACCAGAAAAAGTAGAAATATATCCTGGAGCGACTGGGCTATGAGGCGAGACACCTCCTTTGAATGCTTTTTGGTCCATTGATACAAGAATCATGGGTACACACCTCATGTCTAGATTTGCATGCGCGGCACCAATCACCTTTGCCCCAGGCCTGCAACCCTTATGAAACTACTCAAAAACTGCCGTAGAAAGCAAGTCATGTGGGCGGAGGTCCATGAATCGCCTCTCCAGGATCCAAAGGGCCTCCGTGTCCTGATGCGACTTGAGTCCACAGATACTTCCCAAAAGCTGCTCATTCTGCAAGACTGAAACCCAGGAAAAGGGCCAGGGTTATCCCAACAACACCTCAGAACAGAAACATCTTGGCTGCTTCCTAGCCGATGCCAAAATGAAGGTTTAGCCGTTAAATGGGCGGTTGACTCGCAAGTGGGGGTGTGGGTCATATCACCCTTGCCTCGAGTCATACCCAGTTGGTGCAGGCCATTCTTCATCAAGATGAGCACCAGAGAGTGTAGAGCGGGCCACATCTCTGCATCCCGACTGCTTTTTGGTAGAACACTAGATGCAACGTTTGCAGGTACAGCTCCAGATACGATTTCTGACTTTTTTGATGCTGGGAGTAAAAAAGTAGTTCTCACCGTCGACTGGGGTACTTTTTGGAACTTATTGGCAGGCAAAAATACACTAGAACGGTACCCAGTCAATTCATCTAAAACATTACAGAGTGGCACATTTCACCGCAGACAATGACACCGAAAAACACAGCATACATTAAATGGATATGATACGATGTGGCATTTATAACGCGCTTGTACACAAGTGTTTCTAGGCGCGACAGGACAAGGAGGGGGAAACAAAGGGAGGACAAAACAACGATCTTAGTAGGCCTTGTGTCATTCAGATCGAGCAAAAAGGGGAGGGGAGAGGTGAAAATATGGGGATGGGAGTGGAGAAGTGCAGGTAAAAGAATGCAACCAGTAGATGGCTAAATCCCAGTAATCTGAGGGTGCAGCCAGCGGTTGGCTCATAAGTGCAGATAGAGGGGACGGTAGGGTTACAGATACAGACCACAAGTGCTGTGGGGGCCAAGAGGCAGTGTGAGGTGCATCTGGACAGGCAGGGACCTGGGCCCACTTTCAGAGGGTGACCAGGTGACCAAAGCGTGGAACAGACGAGTCATCAGCAGGATAATGCTGGAAGAGAAAAAAGGCAAGTGAAGAGGAAGGTCTTGATTTGCTTCCGGAACCAGAGGTGGTTCTGCTCAAGTTTGAGAGGCAGGGAGGCTGTTCCAATGGGAGGCCCCAGCCGAAGAAAGAGATCTACCTCCAACTCTTTGCTTGGAAAAGCGGCTAACCCTCAGAGAGTTTGAGGTGGATGAGCGGAGAGTTCGAGAAGGGAGATACTAAGGAAGAAAGAGTTGGAGGTAGTGCGGTTCAAGGCCCCAGAACGGCTTGTGGACAATGCACAGGGTCTGGAACTTCATCCTTGCCACCACTGGAAGCCAATGAAGATATTTCACAGCTGGGGAGATACGATCCATCATCTTGAGGCCAAGGACAAGCCTTGCAGTCCTGTTCTGGATAGAGGACAGAGCAGGGACGCAGGAAGATTTAGAAAGAGGCTGTTGCAGTAGTCTAGCCTTGAGAGGACCAGAGCTCTGGAGACAGTGAGCCTCTGGGGGAAAGTGAGGAAGGGAAGAGTACGTCTGAGGAGGTGCAGCTTTTAGGTTGACTTCTTAGAGACGTCGGAAATGTGAGGAGAGAAGGAGAGGGTGGAGTCGAGATGACCCCAAGGTTCTTAGCCTCACAGGTAGGAGCAGGAAGAGGACCCGGAGGGGGCGGGCAGAGAGAGATGAAAGGAGGGAGCTGGTGTTCCGATGAGGAGGATCTCTGACTTACTTAAGGCAGAGATCATTAGCGGCACACTACTCCTGAATTGGAGACAGTCATGAATGAGAGAAGCAGTAGAGGTGGCCGAGGGGAGTCTGAAAGAGAGCTGGGTGTCATCCGCATAACACTGAAAGTTGGAGCAGAGCAGCGATGCAGTGGGCGAGAGGAGCCAGGTATTGGTTGAACAGCCAGGGAGAGAGGGTTAGACCCATGGGGCACACCACAGGTAGAAAGAAAGATAGACGAGAGGAAGGAGCCTAGTTGGACATGAGAGGGTCAGTCAATGAGAAAAGAGGTCAGCCGGGCCAGGGCCTGATCAGTTATTCCCAGGTCATCACAGAGGGGCTTGAGCAGGGTGGCATGGTTGACCATGTCAAAAGTAGAAGAAAGATCAAGGATAATGAGGACAGATGGAAGGTTAGAGTCAAGGTTGGAGAGCAGGTCTTCACGGATGTTCAGGAGAGTAGTTTGCATGCTTCTATAAAAAGGGCAGTGGGGTTAAAATGGGTTGGGATGGGGTGGCGTTAGAAGGGTGGGAAATCGGGGTGCTTGGGGTGGGGGCGGTCGGTAAAAATCACATATAACCATTACACCATAGGTATATTGCCAGCAATAAAACCCTAAAGTCGTAGGCGCTCTAATATTACTACGATGGCGATTTGGCACGGCAAAAAAGCCTTATAACAATATCTTATAGTCCTTCTTCAGCTCGTTGGTGTAACATCTGCTGCGGACGCCTCTGGACTGAGTGCAGATAGCGTGGAGGGCAGACACTACGCCTCTTATCGCTGCTCCACTCCCAGCCCCGAGCCCACCCTCCGGACTGACTCAGAAGAACCTCCATCTGTGCCAACGCGCAGGGATGCACCACCACCACACCCAGCAGTCTACAGAGGGGATCCGAGGCCGGACTTGGTGAACCTCTGGAAAAACAGGCATTGACTAAGGCTATCCTTAGAGATTTTCCAATAAGGAAGCTATCTTGACAGGCATCAAGTAAGTGGAGGTGAAGTCAGGCCCCTTGATTGGCTACTAGGTTCCTGCTACATCACTGCACGTAGACTGCCACACTCCTTCCATTTTCCAGTCTTTACAGTTGATCGGAGCTGAAGACCCTGGGGTCAGAGGCAAGCAATGACTCACTAGACTTTGCTGTGCCACCTTAGGAGATGCACTGAAAGCCAAGCAGGCTGTGATCTCCGGACAGACAGCTCGGAGAAGCGACAGCTTCCCCCTGTGCTCCACTCCTTTCCATTCCCTTCCCGACAGCCCCCTCAGTGGGGTCAAGGGTGCACAGAGTCCAGCTGGGGCTGCGTAGACACTGCACATTAATGGGGGGCAGCATAGGCAGCTCAGGGCCTGGCTAACTAAGTGCACAATGTAGCAAGGTGGGGGTTAACATGACTTGGGGTCTACGGGGGGGACTGGAGATGGGTTGTAGGGGTGTACATATTGTGCCCGAGTCTATGCACTGCGTCCCTGAGTGTGGTGCGACATAACTAAGTCTGGCCAACGACATGCTCTACCTGAGTGTGTGGCGTGTGGCATTGTTCTGAGGGTGCATAGTGTCTAAAAGTGTACAGTGAGCAGAGGATGAGAGCGAAGAGGGACTTGGGCTATTCTTTGCTCTGTGTTCAGGCCCTTTGCCACCCAAATAACCAATATACTTGCTTATGTGGCATTAATGCATTACCAATGATGCCAGACAACAACGCGTTCACCAGCTAAAGATCTTAATTTCCAATACTGCCCCGAGTGGACATCTTTTATTCAATTATTCCTGAATTGTTAACAAGATCCTGCTCTGTATGACCTATGTTGTACTTACCTTTTCAGAGCTTGTGAACAAAATAAAGTTCAATGCATAAAGGCAGTCCGATGTCAGAAAATCATTGTAGCCATTTTGTGTCCCAATATTTTGTTTGGGGGAGGGATTTCTAGCCCCAGTTCATAGCCTAGAACGCACGGGGCTACATCATCCCATTGTTATTCTACCCAGCCTGCAACCTCTTTCATGAACTATTAACTTCAAACCAAGAACCGTTCAGAATTCAAGCCTTCAACTATACCCACAGGACGTGGAACAGCACCCTATGCCACATCAAGCTAGCCCCTTATACCCTCATCATTCTGCATAGTCCGAAAGACTCATCACTTTAAAAAAAACTCCACCACAGGCCACTTCCACTCTCCTAGGCACCCACATACCCCATGTGGCGGCCAAACTCCTACTTGCAATACTCACAATCCAGAAGCATTCCCTGGAGGCCCCCCCCCCCAACCCCCACAGCCGCGCAGGACACACTTTCCCCTCCTGCCCTGTACCCATGCCCTACTATTCCCTACAATTGCTCCCTGTAGAGCGATCCATTTTCCCAGGTCAGGTCTGCATTCAAAAACATTAAAAAAAAACAATGTTGATAGGGATATCAGCTTTTCTTGTACTGTCCGCATTTATCTCCAGTTAAAATCTTTTTCTTTCAATGCAAAGTATTTTTTGACCTTCCGAATGCCCCTAGGGTGCATTTTCATGCCCTACAAAGTGGCCATTGTCCCACAAATCGCCTACATATTTTTTAATTTTGGCTATTCGGTGGTGCTTCAGCTCCACCTTTAGACGCAAAACTTTCGCACTGGAGTACAGATAGGAGGGACAAAAAATGCGAGGAGAAGGGACACAAGTTTGAGGGTGGCGTTTGGCTACTTACCCACCAATTGACCTCCCATGGCCATGCTAATGTCTATGGCCATTCCCTCCCACTATATGCCAAACATCCCCAAACGCCGAGATGGGTTTAAGGTAGCTCGATTGCGCAGTAAAATCAAACTTTGTGCTGTATAGGGCTTGACAGTGTTACTTCTAAGCAGTCTTCTGAAAATGAATGGCTAAACTGCAGCTGTAAATGAGCTCCAGGTGTAATAAAAAGGTCTAAACAAAAGGTGCATTCAGCCACTTGATGTATAAGACCTTCCATCTGTTCCATGCACTGAAGTCCTGTTAAAAAAAAGCATTGACAAAACCAACCCCTTTAGCTAATGTATACATATTAGAAACTGACATATGCCCAGGTACTTGTGCACCATTTTTCAGCTGTTACCATTTTATGGGCAGGCAGTACCTATTATGGCATTCCTGGCAAAGGCCCATTCCGTTCGTACATGTCCAAACTGTTGGATTTGCCAATACTCGCTATATACAGCCATGGCAACTTGGAGCAGATTCCCTGAGGATGCTGTTCCTTGGGGGCCGATGCCACCACATCCACTTAATGCTGGGGGTCTCTCTGTGACCCATTAGGCAGTTCCCGTGAGCCCCCAACCCCAGACTCAGGCACACACGTCTGTTCAGCTCGGGCTCCCCAGTCGCACTATCGCGGCCGGGAACACCCCCTTTATTTATAATGCATGCAGCGGCGTGCAACGTCACGCCGCCGCGTGCGCGTCCCTTAAGGGGGCAGCACCACACTCCTCCTTTTCCATGAGGACAAACAACAGTGTATTAACAGTCTCAAACAACAACAACAACAAACAGTGCAATCGCAAAAACTCCCCCAACACCCCTTTATTCACAACCACCCTGGATCCCCATAACTATCACAAGGGGCCCACGGGCCAATTACGGAACATGTCCCAGCACGTAATAGTTGAGGTAAGCGGGTCTCCCTCGCCCAGCCCTCTGGGGGTACCTCCCGCTTACATCCGGCAGCACTCCCCAGGCTGGGGATGCAGGCATGGGGAGATGGCCTCCGCCCTCGTCCGGTACTTCCATCCTGTCAGGTTCGAGGGGAGGCTCAGTTCTGGGGTCACCTACCTTCTTAAAGAAACTCGCGTTCCGGGTGACGGCCGACCTCCCGTCCGAGGCAGTCACCATGGACCCATTGACGGCCACTACATCAAGTGGTTCAGGTTCATATGGGATAGAGAGCTTTCCATGGGGGTGTCTGTTCCTTATGAGCACCTCATCTCCCGGTTCCAGTCAGTGTGGGCGGAGTCCTCTCCTCGCATTCTCTTGTTCCGTCCGCAGCCGGTGATCCAACTCCACCTGCTGATCATCGATCACTCTGAGCTCTTTATCCCCCACCTCGGGCAGTAGTCCTCTGGGGCACCGTTTGAACAGGGCCTCGGTTGGGGCGACTCCCGTGGAAGCGTGGGGGGAGGGGGTAGTGCGATAGACTCGTAGGAACTGGTAGAGAGCTCTCTGCAGGCACTGCCCCTGGCCTTGCGCTATCCGGAAATTCCTATTAAGAGTTCTCATCAGCCTCTCAGCCTAACCGTGGCCCACGGCCAGAGCGGGGTGATCTTCCGATGTTGGACCCCATACCCCCCCATTAGTTCTGAAAAGCGTTCGCTCTGGAACGGCACCCTCCGATGTTTCAGGGCTATGGGCTGCACAGACTCGTCAATGTGCAGCCTCACCGGGTCACCGGCCATTTGGCCAATTCCTTGGAACAAAGCGGAGTATTTATCCAGCAGGTCATGTATGTCCTCAAGATATACAGAGTAGGCAAAGCGCCGTCCAGGGGAATTGGTTCCAACCCACCGAAAGCAAAGATGCGGGCCTTCGGACTGACCAGTTTGGATGGTGTGTCCATTGCATTGTAGTGTCCACGGGCCATCACGTTGACCGATGCCCCCGTGTCCACGAGCACCAGGACGGGCGACTTGTTCACTTCTACCACACACCTTGGTTGATGCCTGTTCTTTGACTGGATAGCCCCCACACTGTACACGAAGAAGATGTTCTCCTCCTCTTCCTCCTCCTCCTCTTCCGCGGGGGCACCCTCTTCGCCCTGGTCGACCTGGGCCACGTTCGGGGGGGCGATTTTGACGGAGGAACCCCGAACAAACTGGGCCTCTGGGCACCATCACTGGCAAGGCCGCCTTACACACGCGGGAATAGTGATCCGCCAGACCACACCTCCCGCAAGTTCTCCCCGCCACTGGGAACTCAGCAGGGTGTGGCAAGTCATATCCACACTTCTGGCACAACTCGCCAGCTCTCCCGCCCGTCATGGAGACTGGTACCTTGTCTTCTGACACCTCTGCCACCCCACTCTGAAGTAATACACCTCCATATTGAATAATATCAAGTTAGGTGGAACTCATATAATCAACAAAGTTGTTTGTATATTTTCTACAGACTCAATTACCAACCACTATATGAACCAGAAGGAAGGTGATGAAAGAAGGGAAGCTTTGGAATTATAAGCCTTCCTTACACACATTTCGTCTACCGAACAATATGTCTTCCACGAACCCACATTGGAACCTGTGGCTCTTGCTACCTTGAGTAAGTGATTTAGCCCTTTTTAACCCGGGTCCCATCTACCGATGGGTACCCATCATGATCTGTAAAGTTACAAAAATAATGTTGGCTTTTGCGATCTAGCGAAATGGGGACAATATAAGGTAATGGATACAATTTTTAACCCCTTAGATCAGAGGACAATTATCCTCCAGATTCCAACTGCCCCTCCTGACTCCCCAGGATAGGAGGCGAGTTGGTTGTTCTATAAATTATAGAGCATATCATATCAATATGCAATTAAATAACTTGAAAAGGAGTGACCGGGATACACAATACTCATGCAGTGTTTTATGTCTTTTTATAGATGGTGTGGCCCATGTCAATATATGTGCCTGAAAAATGGGTTGTTTTGTCCTGAAGAAGGTTGCCGTACAGAGAGAGTATTAATGGTGATGCTCGCAGAGAGCAACTGAAACACGTGTCGACGTGAGAGCTGTGGGAATAACAGAACACAGACTTTTGTGATACCCCAAATTGGTGGGGATGTTTTACAATGAATTGTAATCACATCGAGAGATAACAGATGTTTAACTGTTTTTTATATACAGACCAGTTTTTCAAAGAATGAAGTGTGAAATGAGAGACTGATGAGTAAAGTATGAATGTGAACGAATGAAAAAGAGTATGGGCCATAGAGTTATAAGAACTGTTTAATTTGTTTTTAGATAGAGCATATTTGCTTGAATAAAATAAAACAAGCTTGGGAATTGTAAACCAAGCTCAAACTACCTGTGTACTCCGTCATCCTTGTATTGGTCTACTAGTTCAAACCCTTCGGTATTACCTCTGCCACCCCGCCACATGGCACATACCTCTTCCGTCTTCACCGGGCGTGACCCAGCTTCCATCCTGGACGCCCAGGCCTCCAACACCACATGGCAACGCCCCAGTTCAAGGATGCGGGCAAGTGTAGTGCCTAGTTCTTTCAGCACCTGCCATCTCAGTTTTCCTGACGAACAGGCCTGAATCAGCATAGTCCTAATCATGTCCTCCGCATCATCCCAGGCACATGCCAAGGACAGGCGCCTGAGACGGCCATAGAAGGTGTCCAGCGTCTCGTCCTCCTTCTGCCGTGCTGACAGCATTACGAACCTTTCATAATCAGCATTGGCGAGAGGCAGGAAGTGATCTTGAAGAGCAGTCTTTGCCGCCGCATAGGAGGCGTTAGCTGGCTGGAGGGACTCAAAGATTTCTTGCACTGCAGGTCCAGTCACATACAGCAGGGTCACCAGTTTGCTGTCGTCATATGTCTCCATGGTGGCCCTGAAGTACATGTCCAAACGGTCTACCCACTGCTCCCACCTGGGCCCCAGACTGGATGGGGAGCCCGAGACATCGAACTCCGGAACAGGCTGTAGCGCTGCAGGGGCCCGCATCTGTGCCATGACTGGAGGGGCCTGCTGCACAACAGGCTGTCCCACAGGTTGGGGCTGGGCTTGAGGCTGGGCTTGAGGCTGCTGTAGGTCCGCGTGCTGCCCACCGTCCTGGTCGCCAGGCGCACTCATGGGCTAGAGCGCACAGGCACCCCCAGCGTGAACTGGGAGCCGCAACTCACCCCACCAACACAGTCCCCACCAGGGGCCTTGGAGTGCACCCGTCCGGACACACACAGGAATCACAAGTTCAGACCTGATGATGATGATGATGATGATGGGTAGCAGAAGATCTCCAGACCAACAGTGTGCCTCATACACAGCAGCTGGGCATGATGATGAAGGTGACAATGAAGATGGAAGTCCTCAGCTGCACGATGCTGTGATCCAGCATGGAAGTCCCAAAAATTGAGCCAGGGAGGTGTAAGCGTTAAGCAGGCCTTGGCATCTTTCCCCCCTTTCCTCGCCTTCACTCGACGTAACTCGGCCAAAATTCTAAATCTGGGCATGTGTGGGCAGGTACAGCTGTCCGCTATCAATTGTTCAAAAAATTAGGCATGGGTGCCCTGCACGGGCCTTACGGGGGCCCCGTGAGTATCCCCTGCCTGGGATTCAAAATGGCCACTCGCTGCGTAGCGTCTGCTCGGCCTACAGCGTGGAACGAATTTCATGCAGTAATCCGATCCGGATAAAAAATTGAAATTAAAATCACCGCCGGGCCCGGGCAACGCACGACCTCGTCGCCACTGTTGGGGGTCTCTCCGTGACCCATTAGGCAGTTCCCGTGAGCCCCCAACCCCACAGACTCGGGAACACACGTCGGTTCAGCTCGGGCTCCCCGGTCGCACTATCGCGGCCGTGAACGCCCCCTTTATTTAAAATGCACGCGGCGGTGGGCAACGTCACGCCGCCACGTGCGCGTCCCTTAAGGGGGAAGCACCACATTTAAGATGCCAGTACTCGCTTTCTCATTTCTCCCTTCACTATATTTTTTTGTTTTCCCCCATTTACGCCACCAAAAACCTAACGTAGAAAATTGCATGGAAATATGTTTTGAAAAATTTCTGAAAACCCTTTGTTATGTGAAAACTACATTTTAACAAATGGCAATAGGCCGCAGGAGACATGGAGGAGTGTTATACTTTGTTGAACCTACTGTTTGGATGTGTGTTTTGTTTTATGTTCATGCTTTCAATCAACACTTTTTTTAGTGTACTTTTTTTGTGAACTCAATGGCTTTGTAGGTGTTTTATTGGAACCTGTATGCTGAATTACCGAGTCTGGCCTGGAGGTTTCTCCAAACCAGCCTCCAGAGGAGTGGGGGTTTAAGGCAGGGTGTTCAGTGTTTGGCGCTGCAGGCACCAAAAACAACGGGAGGCAACCCGCTAAAATTAAAGAAAGCCTATAAGTGGGATCAAACACACACTGCCAAGTGCAAGACGCTCTTGGATACCGACTTTCCCAAAAAATTGAAATGCCAATTCGAGTTTCGACTGTGAAACGGCCATTAATTCAAAACAAGTGGCCGAGTTTTGGTTTCGGATTGCGAAGGCATGCATCCTTTCTAACCTGCTCGCGCCACTAGCTCCTTGCCGTTTGTGGTTTGCCGTATCCGGGTCTCTCTAAATCACGCGCGCAAGTAGATGGATTGTTGCTTGGGTTTGAGAAGGACTACGCCTCCTTTCTCACCTTTCGTGCAAATGTGCACTTGACCATCTGCGGCAAGCCCCATTAAGTTTCCTCATTTCAACTGCATTACTGGCAGTAACCACTACATGTACAAATGAGTTTATAAAGCCGAGGGTCTCTTGTAATTGTTGTTTACACCCCGAAGAAGACTGGCCCACGTGTTTTGAATTAAAGGACATTTAACAGTCGAAACTCTAGTTGACGTTTCTTTTCATATATCATTAGAACGCAATAGCTTTTTACAAAACAAATGTCTTTCAAAGAGTTCGACCATTACATGATTACCTCCATATTTTGACTGACTGGAGCGGTCGGTGGAGACGAGCAGGATCCCTGCATGCCGTTGCAGGAGCGATCCCTGCATGCCGTTGGCAGTGCCTTAAGTGGCACTACAAATCGAGCCGGGGCCCATCGAGGATGCGTGGCCTAACAACGGGGTCTTGATGGGCCGTTAGGCTACGCCCCCTTGACGAGCCCCGGCTCAATGGGCTACTGGCACCCCTGCCAGGCAGCCTTTTGTAGAGATTAGCACCCTCTCCCCTATGCGGGAGAGGGTGCTGATCTGCATTTATTTTGCATAGGCTTGCCTGGCAGGGGACACGCCTAGCCTCAAATGAAATTTCGGAGCCTGCCGGGGCCCAGCCCCGGCAGGCTCCGGCCCACTTAAAGCCCTGGCCGTTGGAGAATTGGTTCCTGCATTGGTGTATTTTCTTACTGGTACTGGTTGAATACTCTCTTGTCCT
Source organism: Ambystoma mexicanum (assembly GCF_040938575.1). Lineage (NCBI taxonomy): Eukaryota > Metazoa > Chordata > Amphibia > Caudata > Ambystomatidae > Ambystoma > Ambystoma mexicanum. Next base: position 1,055,488,271 of record NC_090921.1, on the reverse strand, counting down.
TTACTTTATTACATTTGTGTAGCGCTGCCACTGACACAGAGGCTTAAGGGTGCTGAAGCCCTACCCATTCCTGCAGAATGGGTAGGTGGTGAGGGGCAGCCTTTGCAGTAGCATGCTTCGGGGGGTGGGGGTCCCACAGGTTCTGCAAGAAGACAGAAGGAGCCCCTTTCTTCCCACGAGCTATGGCATTGCGCCCCCATGTGCCGGCATGGATCCCCGACTTCAAATCATGACATGGGCAGAAGGGGCTGTGATCACAGTGCTCCCTCTACAGTGGTTCCCTTGCATGGTCTGGCTTATGCCTTGGATTTAACCAATTTCTCTTCTAACTTTTTTCCTTTTCTCTTTAGGCCAAAGATCAAAGCCATGCCAACAACCATTAGCAGAAACCCCACCCCAGGCTACACCCTCATACTTTCATGGCACGTTAGAGCTTTCACCTTTCTACTGCTCCATCGCCCCCGCCATCAGACACAGCCAGGCCAGTCCCTGGCCATACTAGAGGTTCTCTCCTGCACAACTACACATCTAAGGATTTGAATTTACCTTTTATCCACGACATACCTTGGGTTTACACTTTCAACGCAGAGAAACGCATGTTGAGTTCACATAGAAGAAAGACTTCAAATAATTTTGACACCAATTAGAGAAGAAGAATACTTGGCGACCAGTGAATGTTGTCTTACTTTGTGCATTAGTGGCAGAGGCTAGTTGCCTGCCACCTCATCACTAGTGGACAACCTCTGGCTCCCCTCACACCTACGGCAGGGCGGGTTTGAACTATGGGAGGGGCCATCAGATGACGACGCACTTGTACTTGGGTAGTATTTTCTTTTTCCTGCACTTTATCTGAAGAAGCCAGTTAGGGTGGATTGCATTATCTGGGACTCAGAAGCTCCTGAGCACCGGAATCACGGCAATGAAGATAACCCACAGCTAATTTAGTCTCCAGTATCTGCTTGGGGTGACTGGCCTCTCCTGCTTGCAGGCCTGGAGACCATCCACATGGCAGCGGTGCGCGATAGACGCGCCAGTAACGTATAACAGGCCTCAAAGCGCGCCCTCACTACTAGCCACTGGCAAGTGATAATGGACTCTTGAGAACTTAGAAATGATAGCTGGTCAGATAGCACAGTGAGTAGAGCGCTCGCTTTGACACCCGTGCAGTGCCTGCTGTTGCAGGTTCGAATCCCGGTAGGGCCAAAGTCAGCCTTTCATCCTTCCGAGGTCGATAAATATGAGCATCACACACCGTGGGTAATATTAAGCAGTGCTCGAGGGTTTGTAGCTATATAAATGCTAATTAGAATTATTATGCAGAGAACAGAGGGCGAGTGGCTCTTCTTGCCTGGCTAGCAGCTTGCATATCGAAATTGTAACCTTCTATATATCGGGTTCAAAATCACACACACACACACACATCCCGCTCTCCCCAATTTGGATGGAGTTACAGTTTGGGTGGAAAGTAAGCTCTGTGCCAGCCTTCCACACCAAGTGCCAGGGACCCTGGGGCAAAACTCTTCTAGGACCAACACCCTGTAAAAGGGGGCACTGGGGAACTGAAAATATAAGGCGGCCTGTTGTACAGCTGTGGAATTCCGTTTTTTTTTAAAGATGGGCTAAGGCCATTATCTTGCGTCTGCAGTTTGCATCATGTGCTTTCTAGATGTTTACTTTTGAAGTAAACATCTAAACATGGAGGGTCGGTGGTCTTGCTGCGTTTCCAACAAAATGTCTTTCTGAAGAAAGAGCGTTTTGTTGTCTAAACAGTTTTCGCAGGGAACTCGTCCTCGCCAGATAGGATCAATAAATGGGGAATGCAGAGTTCTCCACTCACGTGACATGATTTACATTTGCAGTACTATGCACACGAATGCTAAGCGGCCCACAGGTGGACAGGAGGAAGGTGGCAACCCTCAGGCACAGGAGGTGCCCATCACAGATAGCATGCACGGGAAGAACACTGCCATCGATGGGCAGGTATGGTGGTGCCCTCACCTTCCCACAGGCTTTCCAATCAAGAGCTTAGCCTCACTGAAAGCCATGGTCCCAAAAAAAGTGCCTGGCTGAATGGGGTGCTCCAACCTAGAGAAGTGGAGCCCGACTGCTTTTATGAAGTGCGACACGGAAGATTTGGAGGTGTAGCAGCAAGCCACCCTCCATCCGAGAAGCCGCTCACTGTGAAACAGGAGGTCAGCACCCACTCAAATGCTTCCGGGATCAACAGGAAGCACGGCGCAGCAGAAGCAACACGCAAGAGGGCACGATCATTTCGGGGATCGTTTGTATGGCGCGGCCTCGGGATATGCCTCGCAACGTGGAATCCCACTACAGCAGAGTCCAGGCCCAAGTTTGTTCGAGGGTGTGCCTCGCGGACGCTGCAGCGCAATCCTTATGAATGGTCGGTTAATGGAAGAACACTTGCTTCCTTGGAATACTTAAAAAGGTCATCAATAGCTCCCGGCCAACCAGATCGGACTTCCATAAATACAGCAAGGTTGAGGACTCCTCTGGCAACACTTCAGGTATTCTCTTGAGCCAGTGTTGAATGTGTGATTAAGCTAGCACCTACATGCTTTCATCTAGCGGGAGCCATAGGAAGGATTGGGGCCCCCAACACGGTTGGCCTTTGCCCTCCCAGGCTATACATACTACCTGTGGAAGGCTTGGGTCGGTGGTAGCATTAGTGAGACACACCAGTTGCTGTGCGTCCAAACCTTTAGGTTCCATTTAAAAGGGGCAGTACCTGTGAGTAATTTAGACGATCAGAGTCCGAGTGTGGAGCACGCGCAGTACCCTCTCCTTGGTGCCGAGCATGCTCCGATCTGGGTATGCTCAGTAAACAGGGAGGCAGACATCGGTCCTCCTAGTCATTGCCCTGAAACCAGCATAGATAATACTGAATTATACCCCATCCTTGCGGGCAGCCCACCCATTTCACAAGGCTGCAACTGCTCTTGAACAAACCAACGCCTTCCTAATGCATCCCCCAAGATATGGAGCAGTGTCTGGCGGCCGCACTAGCTCTGCCACATAGAGAAATGATCTGGAGTGCCACACATCCTTCCAGCAGTCTACACTCCAAGAATCCTCGCCCTCAGAATGGATCACCTTCACTAGCCTTGGACCTTTCACAAGAACCAAAACTCTATTGCACGTCGATGCACAATTGCAATAACTTCCACATTAAGTCTTTTGTGTGCCTATTTTGCGCTAGAATGTTATTTCATCTGAAGCTTGCTTCATCTGCTAGTTCGAAGTGCCTTCTAAAACGTGGCAGAAGAACCAGGAGATCTTGCAAACAATCACTTAATTTCTCCGTTTGGGGCATTTCCCAATGCTAGGCACAAAACAAGGGGTCGATTTTATCCATTTCAGAGCTCATTTTATTGAGGTATCCTTCAGACGTCTAGGAACTGGGTGGGCTAGAGGCAGGGCGTGTCCAAAACACCCAGGTGGTAGTAACATTCCAGATTCTCCCTCACGCCGCAGAGCTTCCTCAGTAGCCAAGGTTACGCACAGCTCCTATACAGTGTGGAAACTGGATCACTGAGTGAGCAAAATCCCTAAAGGACCAGAGTTTGCTCCTTTTTCGCTATAATCAGCCAAACAACACGCAATTGGTAGTCCATGAATCCCAAGATTAGAAAAACAGAAAAATCCAAAATAGAAGCAAAAACAGATTGTAAAGCACAAGGCACGTGTGAAAATCAGGCCATAGAGGACTCTTTCGCTCAAGAAACATTTTAAGAAGCCATTGTCAAATCAAGCATTCTACCAAAACGTTCAACTGACTATGTTGGTCAACAAAAGCCAGGTTCGAGTGGGTTAATAGATAGAGGTCATTTACTTCTTGAAACGTTTCATACACCGACTAGTAGATGTGTACTACTGGTTTCCCCTTGGACATATATTGCCAGTTTCCACATGGACAGTGACGGAGATAAACAGCTGTCACATGCTAAGAGAAAGTTCTCCCCAGCTCACACAAAAACATGTTCCTTGCTTCAACATGCTCAGTGATATGTTATTAGCTTGCCCAAGCATGGCGCAATATTGCTGGCTTTCCCCAAGCCCAGTAGCAATAATGAACAAATCCAGTTGGTGATATTGACAGCGACCAAACGCACAGTAATTAATATTACCAGCCTCCCCATGCCAGAGGCAAACATCCCCCACATCTACACTCCCACCGACTGATGCCCCCTCTCCCACCCAGTAACATATTGCCATAGTTCACATTTCCAGTGCCAGCATCCACATATCCAACAATAGATATTGCCCAGCGGCAGATCCTGCTAGCTTCAACTTAACTATACCTCATCCGGGCCAGATCCAGAGAAAGGAGGGCCAGTGAACATGCAGTGTTAGACATCGCTCTGAGCAAAATATTGAGAAGATCTCCCCGTGCAGGTGGGGAAGCCGGCGAATGGTACATTTGGTGATTAATTGGTTAATCTTAAGGGAGAAGCCAGAGTATCCCATTTATGGACCAGACTCAATTCAGATTGGGACCATGAACCAAACCCACACGGCTAGACTAAAGTGATAACCTATTCATGTCAATCCAACCCTGAAAGGTGATATTACAATTAAGGAGGGAGTGGAAAATCCAGAGTATAAGATGAAGCTCATTACGCTCTGCCTCGAGGCAGATACTTGCTGGGCAGATATTACGCTCTGCCTCGAGGCAGATACTTGCTGGGCAGATATTACGCTCTACCTCGAGGCAGATACTTGCTGGGCAGATATACTAGGAGCACTGGTGAACCGGGCCGGGCTAAGGATGCAAAGGGGTTGCACAGGGCCGTTGAGTGGCACTTGAATGTAAATGGTTTGTCAGGTTGGTATGGCACCGGTTCATTACACGATTGGCATCGGTGACAATCATTAAGGTTAAAAGAACTTTTTCTTCCTGAACCTCGGGAACCAATAAGATCCCTTCTCTGGGATCAGTCGATCATAAATGGTCATGGCCCTAGGACAAAAGAAGCCCCAAAACACAAGAGCCACAAAGTGTATTGGCAATTTAACAAAACGTGAAAAGGCAAGCCCCACACGTTCCCTTTCACACATTGTACATTAGCCCAGCCCAACGGCACTCTGGATGTATAGAAAAATGGAACAAGTTCACAGGCCTCAGCAGTAAACACCTGCAAGTCACACAAGTAACATGAAACAGTCGCGCCTAGAAACACTTGTGTACAGGCGCTTTATAAATGGCTTATCATATCATTTGTTTTTGAAGCAATGCAGTGCCTAAAGTCAAAAGATCTCCCATAATTATTGACGCCACCAGGCCAAAATAAAAAGTGCAGCAGGCATCTACTATCTATGAACTACTATTGCAGCATAGCTGAAGGAGAAGGGGCTTCAGAATATGAAGCAATGGCAGTACACACGCACTCTACTCTACCAATGCAACAGACCCCGAGGGACATGCCAGAAAGGGAGAGATCTTGAGCAGCAATGCATTTCTCAAAAATGGCCGACAACCAGACCTGACCTACAGAGGATCAACTTGCCAGCTGGTTATGGAGGACTCGCTTTCTAATCCCCCGAAACCGTCCCCAGAATACTTCACTGGCCAAAAGGTCCTAGCCGGGGCTACTTGTCCTGGGCAAGCAGACATCTGCCCAGGTCTACTAGAAAACAATATGGTGCATGCCAGGGGCCCCCGCACGTGCCTATCCCATATGTATGAGTTGGGTGATAAAGAAAATGTGGGATTGGGGCAGGAGGATGGTGAGGCGGCCCCTACAGTGAAAGAAGTGAGGGATTGCAAGCCCTCCAGGTGCAGGGCAGGATGGGCCGTGTTACCCGCTAAAATGAGGCAAACACTCCCTCCAAATAAAAACGGGGAGCGCCAGCTCTGCAGGTGCCTGGCACTTGGTTCCTCCTTGCACTGTAATGTTCAGACCAGGGACATGAGCAGCGCCGACAGCACAGGGGCGCTCTACTATTGCGTCATCTGATCTGAAAAGCAGGTTTTCATGCTTGATAATTATGGACACAAAGAAAGCACGTTACAGCAAATGTTCCCATGTTTTGACAGTGAAAATGCATTTGAACTTGTGTTCAAATTCCATAGTAAGGATTATTGTGTACCACTGAAAAATCCTTCTTTACTCCCAACTTCCAATAGTCGGGAATAAAATGCTTTCACCTCAAAATAGTATCCCCCTGCCACTCCCCGGGGATTAGTACTCTAGAAAGACACAGGATGCCAGGATAGCTGTAGATTAAAGCTGGCCCACAAACCTACCCTCTGCCACCTACAATATCTGGACCAAGAGCAGGGATACAATTCTCCACGTCGCACTCCACTTTAAAAGAGTCGACCATCCCAAGAGGATTTGATTCGAAAGCCTGAGCACAGACTGGTTTCCACCCCTTAGACCTGGGGTACACATGTCAAGCTATGAGCTGATAGCCAGGCATTAAAAGTCCCTTGCCCCCCCGACTTCTGCACATGTGCACAGCGCACCATTCCTTATACTCCTTCATCAAAGGGTTGTGCACATTTCGGGGCCCTCTTTAGATAACAGAAGTGAACAACTGTTGAGCAGTGTGACATGGTCTCTAGGGACTTCTGTCCATGCAATGACACCACATGGAAGCACAGAGCTATAGGGCGGGGGAAGAAGGGAACGCCGCGCCAATATTTCTTCTTCCACTAGTCACAGGTGACATCTCTTGAAGAATCTGTGGGACCCCCTTTCAATATTAGGGAATCATGCTCCAGCCAAGGCTGTCCCGGCGCCACCCATCTATTCTCGGGTGCAAGAGTACCCAACCGGCACCAGTCAGAAAATCCACCAGTTCAGGAACCACTCCTGCTGTGGCGTGCAGCGAGCGGCCCTGCACATCCCTTCCGATGGCTCCGGCAAGTCAAATGATTGAGCCAGCTTCCCAAAAACTCGGAAAAGCGCAGTTTCTCTTTTTCCAGGTCATGACAGGTAAATAACCGACTTTTGGAATTATCGAAGGGCAAAAACGAGAATGGTCTTTACTCAATTCGGACACTTACTGGCAAAGCCTGCGTCGCACATTAAAATAAAATGGTGGACCCAATCAATATGGTCCCCTAATGCGACGGTCACCGCGACAACCTATGACTGTTTACCATCCCACATCATCAGAAAAATGACCACCGCAAATGAGCTACTCACCTCAAACATTAAATCAACCAACAACCTCAAATCTGTGAATGATCGCAGTGAAAATGACTTGCACCACTCCCCAGATAGGCGTTCATTTGTTCAATCACTTTCATGACCAATTAATGTCCTAAATGGGATGGAAACCCCAAACAGGCCTACAGTCACGGACCTTCTGAAGAGCACCCTCCGTGCCTTACACCACCCCCCACCCCACTTCCGTGCATTCTCCCAGAACCCTCCAGGATTGGTAATTCAGCATACAGGTCTCAACAAAAATGGAGTTCACAAAAAAAGTACAACAACAAAAAAGTGTCAATTGAAAGTACAAACATAAAACAAAAAACACACTCAAACACTATGTTTAACAAATCACAACATGCCTCCACATTTCCCGCAGCCTATTGCCATTTGTTAACATTGCGTTTTGACATAACAAAGGTGTAACAAATGTTTTTTAAACATGTTTCCATGCAATATCCCATCTCTTTTTATACAACTCTTCAAAATATTTTTTGGGAACTTCTCCAGTCCACAAAAGTGTTATACTATGTTGGCTTTTTTCTTAGTATCACAGGAGATCTTAGAATCAGCCTTGACAGGAGATCCAACCCATCGTGGCTTTGAACCATGCCCTAGTCTCTATAACCGTTTTCAGAGCCAAGATTTCGGATGGAACTTAAATAATGCTCTGCCTAAAAACCCAGTTCTACAGGAGATCATGTTTGGGGTGATCGAGAGATATTCTCCAACAAATGACAGAGGCAGAAGGCCAGGTTTGGGGTGCACGTAAAGCGCATATCAGAGCTTAAGTTGGGTGCTTGGTGGCATCCGTAAAAATACTCACCAACCCATCAAAAACCTGGAAGAGGGACCAACAGGCGCTCCCAAAGTGTTGCACCAATTAAATGATGCTAGAAGCCAGCTGGGGCTCCATCTGGTGGATCAAGCAGAGAAAAGTCATTGCACCTCACCACTGCTAGGGCGATAATTGTGTCAAGGCGGGATTACTGCAATGTCCTTTTTGTTGCACCTCCCAAAAAAATCTGGCCGAACTTCAACCGTCCCAAAATAATGCTCGGACGGCTGCAACTGGCATCTCAAGAGGGGACCACATCTCTGAGGTCAGGGGATAGGTCCACTGGCTCCCCGTCAAGGAAAGAATTACCTTCAAGACACTAGCCTTGACGCACAAATGTCTTCACGGTCTTGCTCGTCCCTACCTAGCTCAAAGAATTGCCCTCCACACCCCATCCAGACCCTCAAGAGCCGCCTATACTAACAGAATCACTGTACCCCTTACCCGCAGAGTGCATGCGGGTGGTACCAGCTTCCCAAACATGGCTGCCAGTTAGTGGAACTCCCCTCCCCATCACATAAGGATGATTGACTCCCATGCAACCTTCAGGAAAACCATCAAAACTAGGCTCTTTGTGTGACAATGCACTTGTTCCATATGTAGTTTTATTTTTGCCTGAAACTGTCCTCAATAACTGTAACCAAGCACTCTGTACTAAGTATTTCTGTGTTGGGCCGCATTATTGTAACCCTGAATCAAGCATGCTTACGTATCCTCATAGCTCCTCGATGCCCGTGGGCTGTAGTGCGCTCTGAAATAAAATAAAAATAAAAAATACATACAATGCTGCAGCCCCATTCTGGTGAAGGAAACCAAGCTGATGGATCGTTAGCCTATAAATGAACAACATTATACATAGGTAGGTCTGTGTGCATTTCCTGTGTCGCCTTCAAAAGAGGCCGCATAGGAAATGCTGCCCACAGAAGACAGCGCACAGTACACAGCTCGGGCGGGGGAGGGCGAGGAGCAGGGGACAAAAAGAAGGGCTCAGGCAGCCAGAGCACCGGGTGGCTTGTAGCAAGTTGGATCCCAAACGAGTACATCATTATAGCGGTTAGGCCAAAGGCTCTTGAAGAGCACCTTTGACTCCCCGATTACTCAAGAAACGGCAAGGCCGCTATATGCGTCTTTCCTAACAAGAACACCACTGCACCCAGGCTCGGACTGGCATATAGGGCAATGCCCAAACCAAAAACGCAAAATGCTAGTGTGGGCCAGTTTTCTGGGTACAAGTGGGCCCCTTTTGTGGTCCATGTGGGCCACTTTGATAAGTTACTTTAGCATGCGGCTAGTAGTTTTGACCCGTGCTACTGAATAAATATTCTTTAAAATACACAATTTGCATCACACTTTATCAAAAGCCTCCCCCTTGGGTACTACTCAAACGGTCTGTCACAAAAGGAATGAATTGCCGGTTCCCTATGATCATAACAAATCAAATAATAACAAAAACCTTTTGAACAAATTATAATTAACGAAAAAATATAGATTGTTGTTTTTAAATTTGTTTGGGTTCCCCATACCCCCGTTTTCCCTAGCTTTACTACCCCACCCCAACCTCCTTCCCACCAGTTTCATTCCCTTAGCCCATCCCCCCAAATATACAGAAAATGCGGTGGTTTTCTTTATTTCGGGTTCATTATAAAAGACATTGGTTATTGCTGAATCGTTAACATCACTGTATACCAAATTTGCCATTTGCAACTCTGGGACACTTTTTCATTGGTGCCCGGGACAGTTTTAGGCCCCAGCCCGTCCCTGCCGGGACCAGATGGCATCATGGCTATGTTCTAGAAAACATTCAAAGAACGCCCCAGCTAAACACCTCACTGACTTATTTGAGGATTCTGTGAACACTGGCACCATTGTGCAATGCATGGCTGAAGATCCAACAGAGAGCACTTCCTATCACCCTAATGACTCCGAATGTACGTATTTTCTACACATGTTGGCTTTGTCTCTCAACCATATAATGCTCCTGTGATCTAGCCAGATCACTGGAACCATTCATAACATGGCAGAATTTCGATCAGATGAGGAAAGTGACAAACATGGTAGAATTGGCTCATAGAAATACCAACCCTTTCGCAACATCCCCACTTGCACTTGATGCCAAGCAGGCATTCAACCGCCTCAATTGGCATTACCTGGGCAAAGCCCCGTCTAAATATGGGTTTGAGCCCGTTATATCAAAATGTTTAATGGATGATTTTCAACACTCCACGATGGCAATTCGTGTCAATTGTGGCTTCCAGGCATGCAGCCCTCTACAAAGAGGCGCACTTCAGAGTTGGTGCCCCTTGTCGCCCTCAATCTTTGTGCTGGTTATTGAGACAACCTCCCGAGTCGCGAGGCAGAATGGGAATTTTGTAGGCTTCTTGTTCCTGTCATGTCCCTATAAATTGGGCTAGAAAGAGCCCATTGCTTTCGTGGTCAGAGACTCTGGTAGTCAATGCCACACACTTCACGAGAGCTGAATACCTTTCAGGAGGGGTCAAGCTATAAAATCAAATCGGACTGAAATCGCAGTCACGCGAGGCGGTGGGCTTTGTGCAATGGTCATGCTCGATCATCTGGGCGGCAGATATACACTACTTTGGAGCAAACACTGCCCCGAAGATTTATTCAGATTACGATCCCTCGAACGGGCATATCCACTAGCAAATAATGGGTCTCACATTCTCTAGGTGCTTCAAACCCCCGTCCAAATGAACTGCCAAGCACGCTGCTCGAGCCAATCCAAGGCAGGAATATCTGAACGGGAAAGCCACCATGCACCTCCATCCAAATTATTTATCCCTCAGCCCCGGGCCCCAATGACTGGGGTGGCCTTTCAGGCCATGACCTCGGGGACAACTGAAGGCAGTCCTCGCGAAGCCAGCAGCGCACATTGATAAACTTTGGCTGGCTCTTAATCCGCTTCCTAACCTACTTTGGGCGCGCGATGCCCCAGCGATCCCTTCTTCCTCTGCGCCGGGGGCAGTCTCTCTTAATATAAGTCCTACTACATTATTGTGCAGAAAGATTTCTCATTCTGGATCACAGAAGCTGTTCTGTGGCCGCTCTTTTCCATTATTATTTGAGATTAGTTAAAATGATTAACCATTCTTCAGAAAGTTAAGATTATGATCCCCGCCCCATTTACCCAGGACTTGATTTTTTCTTTTTTTTCCCCTTCCTCTAAAACAGGTTTTTAACATGGTTTTATGGTTCGAAAATCACAAAACGGTGTGAAATAGTGATTTGGCTTAACAAGCAATGTTTACCTCTCATCACGCAGGTTTTTTCGTTCCGGAATTGCTCATCTAAGCAATGGTTTTTCCCGATTTTGTGTTGAATTTGCTTCTACCAATGGACAGCCCCAGAGTTCCCTCACAGGCCTCTGAATGCAAATACCAGATCATAGACAGCGACTTCCACTAGCAAAACAGCAAAGAAGCTCACGAGGCACAAGGGATTATGAAGTTATGAAGGACCATGAACATGACCACCCACCCTCCCCCAGCCCCCTCTGCGGCCAACCAATTACCCGGTCAGCCCCCTCTGGCCTCCTGGAGTCTGAGAAGGAAAATACACCCTCGAGCAGTGTGGGGCAGCGGTTTATATTTTTATAGACAGTTAATCCACATTTGTATTAACATTGACCCAGGAGTAAGAAAAACGAACAAAAAACAAAACAATTTAAAAAAAATGTAATTTACATTTTACCAAATTCACCTACATAATAAGGGCTAAAAAACAACATGCAGAAATACTTACAATAGCTAGATAAATATGGATTTATTTTCGGTGCGTTCCCCGTAGACTGACCCTGTCCACTGATAAATGTACAATATCCCAGGTAAATACTGAAAGTTCAACTATAAAAACGTAAAGCAAACAACATCTTATAGAACATGCCTACACGTACGCCTCGTGATCCGATGCAAACAAAGCTGCGTTTCCACTTTCCACAAAACATGTTCACACTTGAGTCACCATTCAAAGCGTAGACTAAAAAAAGATTTGTCAGTGCTATGAAAATATCTTATGTAACAGAGCGCCCCAGCCACGCACACTCCCGTCCTTAGGACACTCCTCCCAATAACAAGCAGATGACGCCGCCTGGCCGGCCGGCCTGCCTGGACACCAGGGATCGGGAACGGCTGGGTACGGGACTGGCCACACCGACCTAGAGGTAACGCTCCATAGGACGCAACCGTGGACAAACTGCGCGTGGACCAATCCAATCGAATGGAGGGGAGGCCTACAGGCGTGTTCCAAGCGTGCCGATGATGGTACTCCGAGACCGCTCCCATGCTTCCATGGAGGAGGCCATCAAGGGTCCTTCAAACCCACCTCTCCAGACCCCCCCCCCACGTGTGTGACCACCTACAAACATCCAACCCTCCCTCTTAGGGGAAAGCAAAGACTCCCTAACATCCAAATGAAAGGGGCGCAACACTGGCGCAGAATCCTCTGAATGAGGGGACCCCGACACGGGCCCTCAAATCTTCAAAAAATATAGCCTGTATGGGCCAGTGATCCTTACAATGAAAGAAAACATTAGCGCCAAACCTACCCAATGAGAGGAGACCCAATGGCCCACGAATTCACCAAATGAACACTCTTAATGGTTTTCACATCCCCCGCCAATACACCATCAGGTCATTTAATGAGTTGATAACTGTCAGGCCACCCAGAGAAAGTCTCTTAGGGGCCCCAACCATTCCAATGCGAGGGCTCTTCAGCTGGAAGCAGTACTGTCCAGTTAGGAGATCCTGACAAAACCTAACATTGCTATTTATGAGGGTAAGAGACTCCACGCCACCCCGATAGATCGTTGTACATTCCTAATGAGGAAACAGCACCCTCCATCCCACCCCCCCCCCCACCAAATCCATCAAAGAGAACTGGCAACAGAGCAAAACTATACTACGGATTTCATTGCCTGGGTCATTTTGCCACATTTTTCACAACATTTGAGAGGGCATGATAGAGGTGGGGGCCAGAGGAGTAAGGAACCTTGTATGCCAGACGGACCCAGATCAGGACAGAGGCACATCAGGGGAGACTACGCAAGCCGAGCGCCTCAATTCAGGACAGAGATGCAAACTAACCAACCCCACTAACAATTTCCCTTTCTGCATACACCTCTCAAACTCCAAACCAAACACAACCAAAACCTACAGCACAACAAACCGCACAAACTTCACTACATTGCAACAACAAAACAAACACACAGACTCGCACAACAGTACACGATGACTACCGGCCGCAAACACCCCAGGCCCAGCCAACTGACCCATCGGGCTGAGGCCACCAACAGCACATCACTGCTCTCTTGCACTTTTCCAGCTTCCTCCCACTAACTCAACCTCCCCTCCTCTTTCAGAGCCGCCAGAGCACCAGGGGACCACTCCGGTGGTGATAATATTAAAGGACATGTGTACCGTGCACTATCATTGTGTTTATGTTGCAATGACCCCCAATTTCGCCTCCCACGTCCTCTACCCCTTCTCCAGCACCCCCACCAGCCTAGAAATCTGTTAAAAGTACCCCAACAAGACCTCCCCTAAAAAAACACGGTGAAAAATGTGGTAAAATTGTTGTTTTACCAAAGGCGTTGAAACGGCTACGACCAAGTGGGCAGTTCCGAGTGGACAGCCATGTCACACGGGGCACCATACATGCCTGGGATCTCAGACAACCATTCAGAACCCAGACTAGACCAGATCCTCTGGTCTTTCCTCACACGCACGGTGCACCTATCTATGCCTTTACCCACAATGCCTCACACACTCCCCTGTAGCTTACCGCCCTCTCCACCACACACCCTCCCTATAGGAACCCTATAGGAACGTGGATCCACTTACTCACAATTCTATACAACCACTATAGGACCCCCCAGCAGTGCTCGGATACCGGCAACACCACGAGACTAACCCCTGACCTAACTCCTGCTGGAAGAATACAAATGAGTAAGACAGGCTCAATCCAACCCAACGGAACATACGGTGGAGGTTACTGTGCATCTTGTAGAAACACCGCATAGCCAAGTGAAATAATGTGCAAAATGTGCACCCTCATCTAGGGATGCTGCAAACCCCCATGGAACACTGCACACCCCAGTACGGCATGGAAAACTAGTCCGATGTCTTTCAGAGCCCTTTAACAAGTCTTACTTGTGTAGCCGGCATCACTTTGTACACTGGGACTTGTAGTTTCGCTTCACCTCCCAATTAAAAATACAAGCTACAATTTCTAGGCTGCTAAATGCTGCGCACTAAAGGGCCAGCACTGGTCAAAGGGGCGTGGAAGTTCATGTGGCCAGTTGCCAGCTCGGCACGTGGAGCACCACACACATCTCTACAACACTGCACCATCTTTTGGTAGTGGAGGCATCGCTTTATAAATGGCCAAGAAAGTAAATGTCATTAGACATCAAACTAACAGCTCAATCGCGTTGAACGGGGTCTTCATTTTGAAGAAATCTGTCTTTGCGTTTTCGACTCTGGCTTCTGTTTCTTTTTCTTCTGCGCCCGGATGCCTGTGGGCTCCAGTGCGATACACACATATAAATAAAAAAATAAACTGGCCGTAAGACAGACTATTGGTGCACGCCCTATAATTACAATAGACGGGGTGATTGAAGTGAGGGAAGGGGAAAAGAAAGGAAAGGGCGCTCACGCGCGCACTGTGTCTTAATTGTGGCATGTGTAGGTGTGGCAAAGTGCTTCCTTAGCCTCGCGCAATAAACACACATAACTTATTCATTCACAAAGAGCGATTCCACACGTAAACTAATTACTGCAGTCAGTGATGAGTAAAGAAACCACAACATCAAGACAGAGGCGGCATTTTAGAGGGAATGCCAGCGCAGACTTCCTCCTCCTCTTAAATCTTGCACCCCATCATCCTGCTGAAATCCCACGTCTCTACACAACCAACCCCTGACCCTGCACCCCTACCACAACCCTGAGGCCCAGGGCTGGACTGGTCTATAGGGAAGTCTGGAGATTTCCCGGTAGGCCTCTGCACCCTGGGCCTCTGTTGTCTGGTAACCTATTTTATTTCAACATTTATTTAGGAAAAGGGTTGGGCTTGCTGATATGGGGACACTTTAAAAATAATTTCCAGGGCCTCTTTTGGTTCCCAGTCCATCCTTGCTGAGGCCACGCCCCCCCTCTACCACAACAAATCAGCCACCTTCCCGCCACCCGCTTCCCATCAGACCGAGCAACCACCATCAAGGCGGCACCAGCACCCCATCTCCAGCTGCCAACTGAGAAGCGTCTAGGCCGCCACCAGGAATACAGATGCTACCTAGTTACCAATCACAGAGCCACTGAACCCCAACAGCTCACACAGGCACTGCTCCCCATTAGCAGCAGTCCACGACCCGGCTCCCATATCACGAAAATGGGGTGCGGCTCCCCCTCCACGTCACACATCTTGCGATTCTACTCTCAAACCTCTGCCCCCGCCCACCAATGATGAAAGAGTGCGCACTTAAGAGGCGAAACGGGGGGGGGGGGGGGGCTGCCTGGGCTGCTTCCCTGTCGAGACTGAACACGGGCACGGCAGACTATGCCAAGTGCGCAGCGTCACTCCCAGAGCGGAATCCACATTCTAACTGCGCCTCACCCACCCATTTCTTGGCACTTGCTTCTCGCCCCAAAAGGTGCAGGGGGGGGGGGGGGGCAGGCAAGGCTGACACCAAGAGGGAAGTGAACGGCTGCGTTGAGTGCTCAAGAAGTCTCGGAGATGCCCGCCTCAAACAAAGTGCAGTTTATATTAACCAATCAATACGGTTCCCGCCAAACCAGTAGTGCTGCCTGCGCCAATGCAAGGAGCCTGCCTACTTCCGATTCAAAGCCAGACGCATTACAAGTTAATCAAGTAAAACAATAAAATTTAAAAAAAATCTGCTCAGAAAGAACTATGTACTAAGAAAAAAAAATCCAAGAATACAATCAATATGAACCAAGAGGCAGAGGAAAGGCTGCACTGCACCCAGGGGAGCACCACAAATAGCCCCCAGCTTGGTAAGAGGTGGTCTTAACCAGCTCACTTCAGCGACAGTGAACATGCTCTTTGCAAACGGGGCACTCTCCCCACACGCGCCTTTGATGTGCAGCCAACTCACGCATTTCACTGTTTTTTTTTGTTTAACTACTTCCCTTGCATGTCCTGTTACCGCTTACATTTACCGTCATGGTATCATGAAACAATTCCATATGTAACCTCTGGCCGAGTGGGGCCCGCTGCATGCAAGGGAGGCTAAATATATTAATAACACCTGCATAGGAAAATAAAAGGCACGCACTTGGTCATCATGTTCTCAATATAGTTATTTAACTGTGCAAAGGGTTATACTGTTAATAACAGCTGCAGGACCTACCATTTCTGCACAATGAAATGGTGAAGGTTATGGACAATGGACTGGCCACCCTTGCCCTGGGATGGTGGACTGGCCTTGCTGGACTGAAGGGCAGCAGGAGAATATAAGAAAGTTAGGGAGGAGCAAGAAAAGAGCAGCCATCAAGGATGTAGTCGTCTCGGGGGGTGGATGGGATGGTAAGATGGGAACCACGCGTGCCACCGGCACCAGCGAAGGGCCCTGTCCCCAAAGTGCCGTGGACTTCGGGAGTAGGTGAAGAGTGCTGGGGAATCAGACCCGAAACCTGCGTTCCCCTCGTGTGTTGACAAGACCCAGGCTATAAAACAGCCAGGTGAATGCCTGGCGCAAATAACCAGCCCAGGCCGCATGAGCGGTGCGGGTGAAGGTGGTGCGCCAGGCCGTATGAGCATGGAGACCTGAATGTGGAGATGGCCTGTGGGGATTACCAGCCCACCGGGGGTCGGGGTGGGCGGAGCTGAGGCACTCCTATGGGGAGTACCGCCCACCCTAAGGCCAGACGAGGAACTGGAGGCAGGGCTGTCACAAGGTGGGGTAAGGCTCGGGGCAATAAGTTTGCAGAGGCCCCCTTATGACTTTTTGCATTGGGCCAGCGGCGGCACCACCACAAACAGGAGGCGAGCAAAGTTATGTTTCTGTACCGATGACAAGTTCATTCCAGACTAACTTTTTTGTCATATGCATAAATATATTTTCAAGGATGTTCACGTGCCTCGGCTAAAGAGATCTGCAGTGTTGCTCATTTTGCATTTGATTGTTCCTATAAAGTCCATTACATCCAGGGACATAGTGTTAGTTGACCGAGAGGAAATCACGGGCACCTACACATCTAACATAGGTTTCAAAACCGAACCGACTATAACATTTGTTATGATGTTTGAAGAAGATCTCCTACGTCTGGGTTATTCATGTAAGCCAACACAAATTCCACTGATCAAAGTACGTCCTGAGCCATTAGCCAGAGAAATGTGCCCGTCTACAACAGCACATGTAACTAGAAAGCAACCTCTAAAATGCACGAATATGTGTGCCCGACTGAGCGAAGACATGAAATCCCTCACACCAACTCACTGAGAGATGCAGTCCCAACTAATCCATCAGTCCTAAGGTCCACACAAGCGAACTCTCAGGCTATACTAGGTATGCCTGCCTGGTGTAACACAATGCCATGAAGGCCCAGCGAAAGCAATATCTGGACGAGGGCATTGGCAATGGTGACCAGTGGCCTTCAAGTAGCATTTTGCTGAAGGCCAGTGCTGAGATAACTTAATGTCATCCGGGAATACACGAGGACACAATCATGTATTTGCAGAGGAGGGACCAGTATCAGAACTAGACCACTTTCTGAATGTAGCCTCGCAGGACACCTGGCTATCTAGTCAGGTCCTATTTGATGGTCACACAACTGTTCAGCAATTGGCTTCGCAAGGACCTAGCGGCAGACCAAAAGGGGGGGCGTTATTCATTACGGTTAAATCACCATGGCAAATCTCAATGTTGAAAGAGTCCACACCTCATATATTAGTAGCAAAGATGTCACAACTACAAATCACAATAATAATTGTTAATATATATGTCCCACCAAGCCTGGTAAATACCAAAAATAACACCAAGGTGGGTGATAAGATTTTGACACAGTACAACCACAAATATCCGGTGTGGATAAGCGGTGACTTTAATGCCAAGATTAGTTCAATACCAATTTATGACCCTAATAGGGTGGAGGGTGCATCCTCACCTAGTAGGAGCCTTGATAATAATAAACATGGGGAACATTGGTATACTACGCTGTTAGCACACATATTAGTAAAGTTAAATGGGAGTACAACTAGAGACTCTAACATAGCTGCAACTAGAGTAGCAGGGCGCTCAGCCGCTACCCTAGACTACATATTTGTACATTCCAAAAGGTAAAGAATACATCTATGCCATGGGCATCTCCATTAGCGAGGAGAGTGATCATCTACTTATGTGTACACTATTATTGCTCCCCAATACTGATAGACCTGAGCAAGATTGGGATAGAAATGGTCAGATTTATGTGAACAATGGCAAAAACCGTATACAGTGGCATGCACAGAACTTAGACCTAGCGAATAGGTGCGCAAACTTGTCACTCTTGAAATGTATTGAAGTTTGCCCCTCCGAAAAAGTTGACACGAGCAGGATCGTGGATTAAATCTTCCCCGAGATGATGGAGCAGATTAAAAACCATGTAGTGTCCAGTCGGATGCTATAAACCAACTTTAGAAAGGTATAACAAAAATTTACCTAATAAAAGGCATATTGATAAAGCCATTAGTGCCGCAAAAAAAAAAAATCCATGCACAGAGCCATTTCTGATGTAATATATGGCTCGGTGTTAAAGCACGACGATGCACAAATAACCATTGAGGTTAAATCGATAAAACAGTTTCGCCGGTTGGTCACACTGCATCAAAAAGGGGCGAGAAATTGAGCGATGGCAACGCATCGCCTCCAGGGCCAAGTCTAATGATAATTCCAGGATCTGGGAGGTGATGCGTAGTGCCAAACCAGGATATACAACGATAAATTGTATATCTGAGGAAGTGTGATGTGATCACATTCACGCAACTCTGGGTCAATTGGAATGTAACACCAATTCCATCCAGCTACCCGAGGAGGTATGGGAATGTAACGTGTCTGTCCGGGACATTACTACTATAATTGAACAACTTAACAGTTCTAGAACAGCGGGCCCAGATGGGGCTTGTAACAAACTATTGCAAAGGGATCCTGATCTTTGGGCAGCTGCCTTGCATGTATTGTTTGGCCAAATGGGCTTGCATGGTAAAATTCCACAATCTTAAGTCATATCCTAGGATTATACAAAAAAAGGTCCATGGAACGATCCCAAAAACTACAGAATGTTAGCAATGCTCGACATTCCGTCCAAAACTTTTGTTTGAGTTCTGCTGATTGAATTAAATGAGTGAATTACCATCAATAATATCTTACCTTCAAACCAGATTGGTTTTAGGAAGCATTCAAGTACCACACATAATTTAATAGCACTGACCTCTGCAATTGAATATGCGCGGCAAAGAAGGAAGCTGAACGTTGATTGCGCGCTAATTGATTTCTCAGCCGCATTTGATTCAGTTCTAAGAAAGAGGTTGTGGCAGAAACTGAGTGCCTGGCACATACCAAAAGCACTTCTTAAAATGCTGACGCTGCTTTAGACCAACACTTCAGTAAGGATCCGTTTGGATGCAGCGGGGAAGTTGTCTGCCAGCATACCTGCTAGTTGTGGAGTTAAACAGGGATGCATAGTGGCAGCAACCCTGTTTAACCTACACTTGGCAGGCATAGTCCAAGCGTTTATGAATCTTGGCACCTACGCAGTCAAATTAAGTTCATCCTCAGTAGGATGGTTAGCCTATGCCGCTCGAGTACACTCCAGCTGACCTTCAGAATATGTTCGATGCCTTGGTGCCCCCTACTCTAATGATAACGGCCTTAAAATAAATGTTGATAAAAGCAAAATAATGGCGTTCCCGGCAAAAGTAAATCCGAAAACACATGTGTGGACCATGAATGATACTCCTTTAGAACAGGGCTATAATTACAAGTATCTGGGAATAGTACTTGGCAATAAGTTAACTTGGGATAAACACTGGGTGGCCATAAAAACCAAGTGCCTGATATCAGCTAACACGATCAGTGCATTCATAGGGAGGAATGTTGGCTATTCAGCCCATGCCATACTACTAATGTACACAGCAAAAATACGATCCATTGAGATGTGGGGGTCACCAATACATCTCCCAGCTAGTACAATTCGAAGCAGTGTTACTTCGGAAGCTTATGTGGCTCCCAGCTACTAGATCGGCGGAATATTTGTATCCGGAATTTGATATTAAGTGTATACAGGCCGAATACACAAGTAGATCGGTTATGAGCTATGAGAATTTAATTGAACTAAGGAATGATACTATTGTTGTATGGCATATGCGTGCCTTTGAGACCATAGACAACAACTCTGATATGGGGACACTTGGCATGTTAAAACGTATGCATAATAAATGGTTACACAATGAGAAACAAGCCAATAGAACATTCTCACACACTCTCTTAAAACATTGGCTTAAAATGAAATTGGCAATGTATCACAGAGAATGCCATATTGTTAAGGTAGCCCCACTTGCACACAGCGCCCATTACTGTCTATATTACTTGAGCCGCACACCTGTGCACAAATACATTAAGGCATATCCAAGCTCAACAACTTTTCGTCATTTTTTATTAATTAAGTTCAACAAAACAGAGCTTCTTGAGAAGGGAGGAGCTCGTTTGGGTTTAAGTCACAATGACAGGAATTGTCGTTTGTGTGGTTGCGATGTCAGTGAGTCACTCTACCACATAGTGCTGGTTTGTGAAAGCCTGCAAGAGCTACGGACAACATTTTTAAAATCATATAATAATCAAATTGATATTGGTAATAGCACAATCCTATGGAAAATGCCCATGGATGGAAACGATTGTAACCCGATTTATTTTATGGTTTCTTATTACCTGCGTGTAGTTGACATTTTTAACATTTTGAATTTAGGATTTTAATAGCTTATTGTATATTAACTGTAGATTTATGTGTAATGAATTGATGACGATGATATCTTTGTAAAGGGTGGTTTTAGCATTTTGACAACTGTATTGTATATCATCTGTAGAATTATGTGCAACGATTGATGATCAGGTGATGGTTATGGCAAGATTGTATGTGGAAGAAGGTGTATTTATAATGTTTGTGTTATTGTTGTATATACAAAGCCGAAAGGCTATTTGGTATAATATATGTATATAAAAAATGGCATGTGGTGCGTGATGCCAGCATTAGGTAGCGCCCTCTCCTTGTGTGTGCATTAAAACACACATCATGCACAGTGACAGGTAGTTGATGTTCAGCAGCGGCTGATGAACTTTTGAACTGGAGAGGCTTAAATGTTTGTGCCAATTACGTGGGATTGACAGAGCACAGTGAGGGAGCCCAAGCCAAACAATGGCTGCTTGAGAGGGTTTCTTGCCCTTAAATTGTTTTGGAATAAATTAAAATTTAGCATTTGACAGCACTTTCTTGAAAAATTGGGTTAAAAAGCCATAGAGTTTGTAATTGGTTTTGTAGGGTAGTACATGGAAATACCCATCAGATGCAAGTCATGAAATAGGGAACAGGAGTATTTCCCATTGCATTTCATGCTGCCTTTGCCCACAACAAATTCGAATATAAACACATTTATTATGCTGGCTGTTCCCATACATGTCCATGCATGCTGCACCAATATATGCCAGTATTACCATACAAGGACTCACAGCCAGCAAAAAATACAATGCCACAGAAAGTATATCCAGACTGGCTGTACACCAGATATGTGCTATTACTGGCAAGACTGGTCAACATTCAATGTAGGCCAGTCGAGCCACCTGATAATACTTATGTTTCTTTACCTAGGCCTGGCTGAAGATGAGTGCGGACCCATTTCAACATGACGGTTGGTGGCCCCCATTGCTTAGAGCGGAAAAACGTCTGAGCCACCCGTTGGGTGCATACATTATATTGGAGACAAAGAAATACAGCCAGGAGTGCCAGCAGTGAGCTGAAACTCCAAATGCCCACTGAAAATCTTTAAATCCTCCTTTGTCAGAAAGTGGCTGATGTGGAGGAACCAGTGTCGGCAACGAGGGATAACCCTTATGCATACCCCAGGGAAGTGACACCCAGAAGGGCTCTATCAATCGCAGCTTGTAAGGGCACTATCAGGCTTTCAGCCGTTCAAAACGCGACCAAGCCAGTGGCCTGTGCCATCGATCTCTCCCCTTCCGCCTCCCACCCTCAACGTCTCTGTAGCTGGAAAAATATATACTTCTAATAACTACTTTCTATTACCGCGGTTATATTGTAATGAACTACAGATACCCTTGGTTACTTGTAGTCATTATACCCACAGTTATGAGGGGAAAACAGCAAGAAAATAAATGCTTTTTGGCCCTCACAGGCACTCACCAGGTGTCCCCCTCACCTGTGCCTGCTCCCCCATACTCCTCACCTCCCCTGCCTTCTCCCATTCCCCCTCCCCAACACTCGTAGTTTCATCTGTGAAGTCGGATAGCCGCAGTTATTCCTTCAATACTGGAGTGTATAGTTAAGATTTGAGCTGCAAACTCTGTCCCTAGCTCACCTCGCGTCCTCTTGCCTTCCCCCACCTCTTGCCTAGTGGCATTTGATTGTTTTATGCTCTGCAAATGGTATTGTTCTGTGTTTCTTTTTCCGATAACCGAGAGTATACCATCAGTAATCGCTCACATCGAGAAAAAAAAAAACGAAAAAAAAAACAGATGGGGGCTTTTCCATTTCTGAAAACCTCATGCAGCAATGCATCACAGGGATATAGCTATAATTATGGGAGAAGGAGGTACCCCCTTCTCCGTCAAACATTTTAAAAACGACAGGACAGAATAACCCGAACCCACAAAAAGATCGAGAGTCAACGCTTCATGCCCAAGTTGTCTTTCGGACCTGGTCCATATCGGTCCAATGGTTTGAAGTGTGCGTTGCAACAAAAATTGACTATTGTCTATGGAAAAATGAATTGGGAGTAGGCCGAACATGCTTTTTTTGTTTGTTTATAAATCACTTTTTAACATTTTAATCAATCTTTTCCAAACTTTCCAGTCTGGGGGCGAGGGGTGTACACAATTGTCTGCAAAACTTCAGCCAAATTCTTTGCACGAGTCAAAAAGTTATTAGCAATTAATGATTTCAATTTCTTTTGGAACTCACTACACACCTTAACTAGAAGGCGGCAACCGCCGCCCTATAATATATATGTTCCATATCATATATGAGGACAAGGTCATGTACATTGTGGAGTGTCATGAAAAGAGTAGCTTTCAGATAATCATAGCAGAGGTGTGTCCGAGATGGCCTACCATAGGCCCCACAAATACTTGAGGTCCCTCCTCAGAGCTACCCGTTTGTTCGGAAGCAAGGGTTGACCACACCATGATGTATTTTGGAAAGGGGTTCTGCTATGAATGCCTGCCACTGGAGGTCCCCCTTGTAACTTTCCTGAGGGTGAGAAGGGAGCCTGGGTAAGTCCTCAGATGTGGGATTGTGTAGAGCCGATACAAGTAAGAGCATATGAAGGGTGACCAAGGCCTGCTTAGTGTTGCAAATAACAAGAATTCACCTGTTGGGGTTAAATGATATCCAGTTATGTGTTCATTATAGCGCTAGGTGGTAGCCCACCTCCCATTAGATCATTTCTTTCAGGTTGTGCCTAACTCGCGTCTTCTATCCACGGGGGATCTGGGGAGGGTGCTGGTGGTAGAAGTGGTCCCTCTTATCAGCTCCTGGTTATAGCCGTGGAGAGCCTGGTCGGCGTCTCACCAACAGCTAGCAGGAGCTACATTTGGCCCCACAGGCCAAGTGGTGCCATGCATGGTATTAACTCTTGTGCATTTATGAATGTACATGAACATTAGGACATACCCAGAAGACATTTAAACCATAATGGGTCATATATAATTGACAATTATAGTTAGCTTCTCACATTGGAGTTAAATTTGCAGCACACTGTATAATAACTCCTGGCTCCCAGAGGTAGCTCCTGCTTACTGTATGATGCCGGATACGGAGAAGCTGCTTTGAGCTCCTGCTAATCAGATCTTATTTCGATCCCTGCAATGGCCAGTCCGGAGACCCAGGAACATTTCAATGTAGGTATTTGTGGAGCACAACCTAAGAAAAGCAGAAGAATGTGGTACATAGATGGGAGGGGCACATGGTGTATGTGGTTAACTTGCATGGGGTAGCAGTAGACTACACAGGAAATAGCTCCATTAAGCAAAGGAGATGGATTTCAGGGGTTTCTTGATAATAAAGGGAACAAAAGGGCTTGGTCACAGGAGCAAGGGCCTGAAAGACCTAGTACATACCCAGAAGTTTAAGACCTTATTCCATGGTGCTATAGAGAGGGTTCATAAGGACCTTATGTACTACCCAGTCCTATACTAAGAAGATTCCAATATAGCCTGCCTAGGCCCTGCCGAACATACCGCTGCCAGAGGATTATATGAATTCCCAAAATGTGTGAAAGAGAGACTGTGCAGCACTGTCTCCAAAGAGCGGGCAGCAGTAGACAGTTGGGGAGCACCCTGGTCACAAAGATATCATGCACCTAAACACTCAGGCACATTCTTAATGCCATCATCCATTCCCATCCTCACCCTTCACTCCCAGGCTCAACATTTTTCCTAGTAATTCCCAGAGCTTCCCTTCCTACTGGTCTGTGCACACTTGGGAAGATGCCCTTTTAGAACAGGACAGTTCTGTCGAATCTCCCAGTAGGCCATGGATGGCACCATATTCTCCCTTATGCTCTCTTCGATACTACCAAAGCATATCAAGACATAAAATAAGCAGTGTTGCATAGCAATTTGCTATGCAATTCTGTTGGTTTGCTAATTAAATTGACACTCGTGTAGCAAAGTTAGCTATTTAAGTTACCCTGTTCAATGAAAGCACTGCTCGCCCTGAATTCCTCTCTGGTTCTCGCCACCCGCTTTTCTGTTCACTAAGTTCAAAAGGGGCTAATGAAGAGAGAGTGCAATGGTAATGATCACATTCACTCATAAGTGCCAAAGGGATGTGTGGGAGTGCTAGGCAAGATTGTCGTTTTCTTTTCAAATGATTGAAAACCAGAAGTAATCTTATTGATACTTTTATTACGCTAAGTATATCCTCTTTGGCAAAGACCAGTATATGTAACTTTATTAAAAACAATCATGCAATTCCATTCCTAATAAAAGTTGATGCATAACTTCAGTATTGCTTATGTAAAACACTGCTTTGTCTCCATGGTTTAAAGTAAAGTTTCGGTTAGTGTGTCTAAATCTCATGTCAACTAGATTTTTTTAGCTGCGGAAGATGCATGGCATTGAGTAAACACTTTTGAAAATGCACATGATTACACAGCCAACTGCTTTTAATGGCAAATCTAGTTCTGTGACCTGCTGGTGGCATTTATCTGGCCAACAGGTGCTCAGCGCATGAGCGGTTTTATACCAGTTACCCTGAAAGCGAGATGGCAGCCAACTACAATATTCTACCTAGTTTGACCAGTTCTCTGCATGCTATGCCATCTACTCTTCCTTGTCTCTTACTTTCTTTCCTCTTACATAATGAATACTCAAGGCTAACTAGATGTTTACACAATAGAATGATCAGAATTCTATCCAGACTGTACATCGACACATATACTGCAGTACCACACAGTGTGGTTAGCCTCCAGAGCTCACTTTGCTCTATGATTGATTGCATTATATATTAGCACCTGCAGGAGAGAGCTGGCCAAACTGTTTTCAGAGCCTTTTATTTGTGTCCATTGATGCAGCTAACCTTTTACATTTTACAGACACTCAGCCAGAGCTTGCAAAGTCCTGTCGCCCACTCGCATAGTCAAGTAGATTTTATGAAGGAGAGTACCATTTGCAGGGGAGGTTTGAAACGTTAATGTAACATTTACTTTTTGCAGTAAATGTCAAATGGGTTTCACTGAGCATAGCTGGCAGTATTGTGCCAAACATAAAGTGGGTTTGTGGTGACATGCACCATTTTACAGAATGCATATTTACATTTTTTGTCACCCGTTGATTAGGGTTGAGTGCATTTCTTTTAGGTCGAGTAGGTGAACTAAATCATTCAACCTGCAGGTCTAGTGGAATTTTAAAGAAATTGCATGGCCCTGAATCGTCTCACTAATATCTTAATTCAGCGGTACACAAAATGCTGTATTGATGCTCGTTTTATGTTTTGGATGCAAATAACTTCTAGTGACATTAAAAATATTAAAACATCATTGTTAATCAAATGGGTGCGTTTGCTAATCAACAACATTTTTAGCAAACTCTGCTAATCAATTTTTGAAAACTAATGTATGCCTTGCTGTATGCCCAATAGTATTGATTTGTATAATATATGGGTACTTGGCAATTTTTTGTTCTCGGGTGAACCGTTTCAAGAAAGGAAGATATAAGGAATGCAATATATCGAAGTAAACAGGTTACCCCTCCCTTTCGGACTGACACAGTTCAGAATAGCACATAGTACCGGCCGCTAGATGATTCACAAGTCACCAGCATTGACAGAGCGTTTTTTATTATCAAAATATATATTTATTCATTGCTTTTCATAAAAAAAAGTTTTCTAAAAAATTAACATACACTGTTCCTAAATAAATACAGATAACATCTTTAGACATCAATTTAACAAACAGACAACACAATTTTTGCCCAAGGGTTAGTACGGTGTGATGTGTTTTTATATTGGTAAAACAAATATTGAAAGACAATTTAACACATTTTATATAATCAGATCCACACGTAGCACACCCAGTACATAAAACAGAGGATGTTAAAAAGATCTTGCAACCTACACTAGCCTTTCTCATGGGATTCCAATTATTCTATAATGTACAGGTGTGGAAAGGACATTTATTGGGGAGGGCTAACCCGTTTCCTCCTATATATTGCAATAGGATTGAGTGCCACTGGGACAACAGTATGCTGTATGAGTGTCAAAGAAGAATAGAGTGTGGGATGAGTCGCCAAGATAAAAAAAGCTCTAAATAAAAATTATACATCATACCCGAGCAATAAGGCACCTACGCCATCAAGCATGTAGCGGGCCCTACTCAGCACCAGAGTGTCGCCATCTCACTACACACCGGTAGAAAGCTCGACTGGCGTTTCTGCCACATGCCCGTTTAGCCGAGCCCCTTACCCGATCGCCAAACCCTAGATTTTTAGCCGAGCCCCTTACCCGATCGCCAAACCCTAGATTTCTCCACCTAACTACACTCAAAAATCGCCACCCGCACATGGCTCTTAGAAGAACCTCTCGCCAGACTCCTAACTGTACACCTCTAGAACCAATTGACACACCTAGCCCACGGCCAACACACAACCACACTTCAAGCACCAGGCTTCCCCTCTAGACACAAAGCCCTCGATTCTCCCAATACATCACCCCTAGAAAGCTGTCACACGCGCAGAGTTCAGGGCACTTAGGATCTGCACCACCAACACAAAAAACACTGCAATCTCACTTTCTCCACTGTTCTCCCAACTAGACACACCCACCCACAGTCTTCAAGTGCCACCGGGGGGGCATTCACATGCCCGCGGTGTGCGGTACAAATCCCAACATGACTTACACCTTAGCCTATGGCTGTACCTAAACATAGAAGGAATGTGGATGTGGCAGGGAGGAAATTGCTCAGCATTTACGCATCCAGGTGGTTAGCTTTTTTTTTTTTTTTAATAATGATGTAACCTGTGCCATCTTCAGTATGTTGGAACCACCTCGTGACTAAGAGAGGTACTGGTAGTTATTTATGAGGCTGTCATTAGGAGATGTTCACCCTTCGCAACCTTTGCCAAAGAGTGTGGCTTTAACTTTGGTTTCGAAGCTCAGAAAAGAACCCAGAGTAACGACTCAAAATATAAAATGCTCAAATAGTAGAACACAAATCTAGATAAACAGCATCCAGAAGCGCTCTGACTGTGGGGTGGGGGGCATGGGTGGACTGGCCCATAG
This sequence comes from Ambystoma mexicanum, assembly GCF_040938575.1. Taxonomy (NCBI): domain Eukaryota; kingdom Metazoa; phylum Chordata; class Amphibia; order Caudata; family Ambystomatidae; genus Ambystoma; species Ambystoma mexicanum. Next base: position 1,055,460,234 of record NC_090921.1, on the reverse strand, counting down.
GGAACTCTGGACATTTCCTGGTAGGCCTCTGCACCGTGGGACCCTTTTCTGTGGTAACCTATTTTATTGCCAAATTTTCTCGTAGGAAAAGGGTTTTGGGCTTGCTGAAAACGTGTAATATGGGGCCACTTTGAAAATGATGTCCAGGGCCTCTTTTAGTTCCCAGTCCACCCCTTGTTGCCGAATAGGCGCAAGGCACGGGTAGGAGGGTACTTGGAGTTAAAGCTTTTAAAATAAACGGAAGAGGTTAGGTTAAGCAGGTGAAATTCTACCGTTTCAGTTTAATTTTACTTATAAAGAAAATGACAGCAATTAGATAGTTTGCGATTAGATTCATTTTTTAGATTTTTATTTTTATTTTATTCAAGGATGTGCGCATTCTAGATTTGCACTTCCAAAAAGGTGTTAAAACGGAATCTAATTCCTCTCGTTCGGCCATCTGGAACTCCGGCCGGGTTTAGTGTGTCTTGGCTACTAGGCGTCCTGCGGGTCTCGAGGATATTCGTTTTGTAGTTTAAGAAATGTGAGCGGATTACAACGGAATATGTTTACATTGCTCTTCCGTAGCGCGTTGACTTGAACTTTTTTTAAACAGAGCAGTCAAAATGACAAAAGAATATGTTTGCCTGTTTATGCCCTCGCCAATTTGCCCGACCTTTCATCAGAGCAGGGTTCACATTCTGTCTGCCACCCACACCGCTATGATGTAGCCAGGCCGCCCCTGGTGACAGCTCAGGACAGCCTACCCAGTCCTCGGGTCCCAAAAGCAACCCTTCCCCGAAGCCCATCCTTCACGGGGGCTCGGCACTGCTCCGGAGAGCCCCCCTGATCCCCCCTCTGCTTTTAATAAATGGAAGGGAGTCACGAGCGGCGTCAGGCCACACCGGAAAGCGATGGGCTGAGACAAAGAAGGAAAAAAAAACAGAAAATGGCCAGTCCTGGGTCTCAAGAGAGCTGCTGCTGCGACTCAAGGACCGCCTCTCCGAGCACCGCTGCTGCTGGGGGTGCCCAGGGCCAACCACACGGACTCCTAGCGGAGCATCAATGTGGTTGCATAGCACCCCTGCACAGGGCACAGCATCGAGAAACAGCACAGCAATACTCCTGAACAACACCCAGGCAATCATGCATCGCAGCATAGGGCATGCAGAGAAAACAAACCAGCACAGTACTATCTGCGCCCCTTGCACAGTGGCAAATCAGAAGGGTTAGCACGGGAAGGAGCCGTACTGCCCCCTACCGATACACATGTACTGCAGATCTGGGGGCCCATCTGCCCCCTCAAATCCTGCACCGCCCCTCAACCCAGGGGACCCCGCCCCCTCTCAAACCCGTGCCCACACGATAGCCCAAGACAAAAATGCGTGGTGTAAGAAAAGGACTTACATGGTGGGCGCCCAAGCCTCTCGTGCCGTTTTGGGGACCATCCGGGGCCGGTGTGCCTCTGGAGACCCTTCCTGCTGCTCCTCTCCTCAAAGCTGGTGCGCTGTCCCGGCTCCCCTCTGGTAGGAATTGGTGTGTTCTTGCTGTTCCTCCCCCACCACAATCCCGCGCCCTCCTTCAGAGCTGTGGACCGACCATCCAGGGCACGCGTGTGCTTCTGCTCTCTGCAGCGGAACTCGGGTACCCTCTTTCCTACTCCTCTTTCTGTCTGCTGCGTGTGCTGCCCCTAGGGGATCCCTGGGGCGTCCTCTGTGGCACCTAGCGTTGTTCGCTCGTCCAGCACAGCCTGGCTTGCTCTCCTCCGCACAGACCCCGCAGAGGGGAGGCCGTGCGGGGGATGGGAGCGCTGGCCTCTCGGGCGCCGCCCTCCCCAGCGCAACCCGCCTCCTGCTCTCAATCTCAACGCTCGTTCAGGCCTGTGGCTGCCTGCAAGAAAGTCACCGAGGCACGCGCGCTCGCAGTGTGCAAGGCTGCACGGCATGGATTGTATTTCTTGTTATTTTTGCATAGGTAAATAATAACAATACCACGATTTTGTATAGTAAAACTGTCCATGACGGATTTCACTCGCCTCAAAGCGCTGCGATTATGGGTTGTATTTCCCTCTGGAAATTTGAGTAGCTGAGTGAGTCGGGCCCATTGGGGTTTGAAACTTTGACTTCGGGTTGCGACAGATCTCTGCCGAGATCAAGGGTAGGTTGGGGAGAAAAAGTTTCCCCAGAAATAATTCTTAAGAGGTTGTATGTGGTGGCCCAATGGACACAGGACACCATGATGGAGGCAAGGTGGTTTATTGAGCACCTTGAATAATACAGAGTATAGCCAGGGGTCAAGTCCTAAAAACTAAAGTGGTGGGACTCCTCAGCAAACGCAATTCTATGGCACGACAAGGAGGCTCATATTATGCCAACAATCTTTACTACTGACATAAATAGCAGCAAGAAAACATTTTTTTGTTTAACATTAACTTTTTTCATTTATAACGAGAAAAAAACACAAAGTTGAAAGAACACATTGGAAAAAAGATGGGGCTAGCCCATAGTCCAACATCCAATCAGGATGAACCCACACCCATAAATGTCCTTTCCTCTAACGGCAACTCCTCTTTCTTTGCTGCTGACGCAACAAGATAAGTCCTTGATACGCTCTCCCCTTTCTTTAATGTGGAGGAGTTTAGTGTTACAGTGTTACTTGTTTCCTATTGTTAAGTGCTTTGTACTTTTAACGTTAGCTCGTTCGAACGTTCTTTGTTGTGTTTGGGAGGCGCTCGGCGTGAGGCTCTCGTTCGCCTCTGTCACGCCTTGAGTCGGCCCCCTTTATACGGCCTGCCCGCCTCCCGCCCCTCCTTCCCCTGACATTAATTTCCAGCCTCGCCTGCTCGGCGAGGGGTGTGCCGCCAAGCGCTGCTCGCGCCTCCTTCCAGCAGGGCATTGTTCGCGCCTGCTCGGCGCGCGTGCATTTATTTATGTGCTTCCCCTCCGCTCGCTTCCAAGCGTTCTGAAACAAAGTGGCATGGTCCCGCTTCTGGTGACAGAAGCTCTTGTTGAAGCGTTCGCCTGCTCGGCGTTGCTTGACGTCGTTTTCTCTCACTTTGTACCGTGTGGCACACGCGCGTTTGTGAGGGCTTGGCCTTCATTTTTTGAATTGTGCCTGTTTACACAGGTTGTTCCAGTACCAGTTGGTAGTTGGCATATGTGTTTACAAATTATAGCGTTCCACACAATTTAAGTGGAGGTTTGTCAGACCTGCTAGGTCCTTCCTTTTAGTCACAGTGCAGTTCGGGGTGTGGCTGGGTGTTTTTTCATATATTTTTTTTCTTACATATTTCCCTTTTCATAATGCAGTCTACAAAGGGATCTGATGGAGTTCCTTATGTGGATGCGTGTACCCAGGTCAGGGTTGCTTCGAAGAAAACAGACAAGCCCAGTGAAGGAGGGTTATGAGGGGGTTTGGGGACCTTTCAGTAGCTCCTCCTCCTTCACTCTGTAGACCGATAAGAGATTCTATGGATTTGGCTCTGGGGAATTTAAATTCTACCCTTGCCTCAGCCTTTGACAGGCTAATAAATAAAATTTCTGATTTCCATCCGGGCCCTGTGCAGGGACCCTCGATAGCCCCCAGGAAGTGCACTTAAAAAACCAAGCATTTGCAAGGGCAATCCAGTCCGGTTTTAAGTTCTTTTTCTCCGGGTTCCCCGGTTAGGACCCTCAAACGTACATTTGGTGAGGGGGTGTCCCAGACTTCTGCCCCTATTGTAGTGGTTTCTTCCCCGTTGTGATCCCCTGAGTCCTCGGAGGATTCTGATTCCCCTCCTAAGAGGAGGAAAAGAAAAGTAGCCGCGCCAGATATGTCACAACCTGTTGGGGAACAGTTGTTAGATGGCAGTGGTGTTCCGTTCTTTGACCCCTCCCTAATACAACATCCACGCTCAGCGGAGTGGCGCCCATCAGAGGCAGTATCCTCTTTCCTTCATCTTTGGGTTAGGAGGGCTCTCCCCAATGAGGATAGGAGTAAGTTGCGCTCAGAATGCCCCCGTCCCGTCATCCCGGATAAGGTGGCGATAACCCCCAGTATTGATCAGTCCATGGTGATCTTTCTGTCCCAAAGGGGTAAGGATCCTAAAAAGGGGGTGGATGGGGCTCTTAAGACTGTCAGGATAAACTTCTGGATGCATTGGGGCCCTTGACCCAAATTTTCGAACTGGCAGAAGAAGCGGCTGTTCATGAGTCACAAATTGATATTGAAGCACTCAGAGGCTGGGTTCAGCGTTCAATTTGCCTGCTCGGCAATGCTAACTCATGTATTTCTACGGAGAGGCGCAAGGCACTATTAAGGTGCATTGATCCCAAACTTCAGGATATGGCGGAGGGGGAGGCTGGTCCCAAAGCCCAAGGGGACCTCTTTGGAGACAAGTTTATAAAGGACCTGTCAGTTTACGTCCATACTTTCACAGCCTTGGACAAGGCCCAGACGAATATTAGAAAGGTTTTTGTACCCCGAATTTTTGACAGGGCCAGAAGAGGAAGAGCCCGCTCCTCTGGCCGTTCCTCCTTCAGGGGCTCTGACAGACCTCAGCAATACGCCTCTCGGGGGGCCCATCATTCCTCCTCTGCTAGAGGTGCGCAGACCTATCCCCAAAGAGGAAACCATTGGAGAGGTCGGAATGGCAGAGGTTCCGGTAGAGCGAGATCCGCTCCAGGTATTGAATCGTCTCGTAAGGGTTTCTTCCCACATAGGTTTGGGGGGCAGATTGGTGCGATTTATTTCGGCATTGGAAAAATCTTACAGCAGATCCTTGGGTTTTACAGACAGTGCGGGGGTTTCAGATAGAGTTCTACTCCCCTCCTTGTCAGCTCTTTCCCCCTCCACCTCTGGTGTTCAATCAAGAAAAGCAAAAACTGGTGGATGCGGAGATTCAGGATCTGATTTTCAAGGGTGCGGTGGTCCCGGCCACATTCAGAGCTTCCCAGTTCCTCAGTACGATTTTTCTGGTCCCAAAGCCCGAGGAGGGTTTCCGTCCAGTGATAAACCTCAAGGCTCTCAACGCCTTTGTGGTTTACCATCACTTCAAAATGGAGGGTATTCATCTTCTGACAGATACTCTACTTCCTGGGGATTGGATGGTAAAGTTGGATCTCAAGGATGCGTATCTGGTAGTCCCTGTGTTTCCCCCTCATCAGGAGTTCCTTCAGTTTCACTGGGGGGGTCGCCTTTGGCAATTCGCCGCTCTCCCGTTCGGCCTATCATCAGCCCCGTGGTGTTTCACCAAACTAATAAAACCGGTGATGCCTTTTCTCAGGTTGAAGGGGGCCAGGAGCATAATTTATCTGGACGATATTCTCCTCTTAGCTCAGGATCTCCAAGTCCTTCAGGACCAGTTGGATCTCACAATCTCCCTGTTACAAGATCTAGGGTTTGTTCTAAATGCAAGGAAGTCCGTTGTTTGTCCTACTCAATGCATCCAATTTCTGGGCTTCGATATCGATTCCAAAGAGTGCATCCTTCTTCTCCCGGACTCCAGACTTTTGAAGATTCGGAAAGAAATTCACCTCATTCTCAGGCTGTGGGTGGTTTCCCTTCATCAGTTAGCAAGGGCAGTAGGGATGTTATCAGTATCTATTCAGGTGATTTTCCCAGCCCCTCTGCATTACAGGGCGCTTCAGCGTCTCAAGGGAAGACACCTGCGGAGGAGCCTGTCTTATGCTCAGAGGGTAAAACTGGATCCGGAAGCCAGATTGGAACTAATGTGGTGGCTCAATCATATGAACGCCTGGAATGGCAGGGCGATCTTTGGGCCTTCTCCGGATGTGGTTCTCGAGTCAGACGCCAGCAGATCCGGCTGGGGGGCCAGAGTAGGTCACATTTCCACGGGGGGGAAATGGTCCAAACAGGAGTCTCTACTTCATATAAATTGCCTAGAATTACTGGCGGGTTCCTTTGCTGTCAAGAGCCTGCTAAAGGATCAGGGGAATTGCTGTGTCCTCCTTCGGATGGACAATGTGTCAGCGGTTCGATATATCAACCACATGAGGGGGACCCGCTCGAAGGCTCTAGCGGATCTAGCAAGGGAGTTCTGGCACTATTGCCTAGACAGAAACATTCTGCTTCAGGCAGAGTACCTTCCGGGGTCGAACAGTGCTGTAGCAGATTGGAATTCCCGTTACCTTCTGGACAGCAGCGACTGGTTGCTGGACAGGAAGGTGTTTGCATTGATTCAATCTCTTTGGGGTCCCATTCACATGGACCTCTTTGCCTCCCGTCTCAACTGTCAGGTTCCCAGTTTTTACAGTTGAAGACCAGACACTCGGGCCCTGGCCACCGATGCGTTTCTTCAAGATTGGTCGGTCCATCTTCCCTATGCCTTCCCTCCTTTCGCCATGATAGCCAGGGCTCTCGTGCAAATACGCAGACAGCGAGCTTCCTTGGTAATGGTGACCCCGTTCTGGCCTTCTCCGGTTTGGTTTCACGCTCTCCTAGAACTGGCAGTGGACTTCCCTCGCCTCTTGACATCTCATCCCCTCCTCCTGACGGACCCGGCGGGTCTCCTTCACAACCTGGTCCTGCAGGGACATCTTTCCCTTATGGTTTGGAAGATTTCAGCACGTCCTGGTCCTTCAGAGGTCTTTCGCAGGACTCTATTGGGGTCATCAGGGATTCCTGGGCAGCCTCCACCAAGGCAGGCTATTCATCAGCATGGGGCCGCTGGGCTAGCTGGTGTTTGGTTAGACACCTCAATCCCGTTTTTGCTCCTCCAGTAGACGTAGTAAACTTTCTGGTAGAATTATTTAAGGAGGGTAAGGTTAATGGGTTTAGGTCAGCGATTTCCGCTGGCCATGTTCTTGTTAAGGGAGAAGCAGTGGGTAAACATTTCTTGGTCAGGAAGGCTCTTAAGTCCATTAGGGTTAAGGTTCCCCCTAAACCTAGGTATTCAGTTTTGTGGGATGTTACTAAGGTTCAGGATTTGTTTATATCATGGCCTCATAATCAAGATTTATCCCTACAACAGCTTTTTTCAAAGTTAACAATGCTCTTGTGCCTGGTCTCTATTAAGAGGGTGTCGGATATTAGAGCACTGGATGTGGACAATAAGATTTTCTCGCCACAGGGAGTAACCTTTTTTATTACTAGGAGAACTAAAAATATGATTTCTTCTGTTTCATATCCAGCATTTCCTGAAAATGTTAAATTATGTGCAGTTCATTGGTTGAAATGTTTTGAAGATAGAACTGTGGATTTGCGTTTCCTTGGTACCTCTCAGCTGCTTATTTCATATCGTAGGCCTTACAAGGCAGTGTCCTCTGCTTCCCTAGCTAGGTGGGTTAGGTGGATAATGCAGGAATCTGGTATTGACATTTCCTTTTTCGGGGCTCATTCAGTTAGAGGCGCCATGGCCTCTAAGACCGCTCTCCTTGGGGCAGGGTTGGAGCACATTCTCAAAGCGGCTGACTGGTCCAGGGAATCTACTTTTATAACTTTTTATCATAAACGGATTGATCATGTGGTTTTTAATGTGATGCAAGGGCTTTAAACTTGCATAATATGAGCCACCTTGTCCTGCCATAGAATACCTAATCCCCTGCACTATCGTGAGTGGGGGTTTAGATTCTATTAAAGACAAGGAGGCGAGTATTATCACACCCACCCACCCAGGTTGTTTTTAACATCTATCTCCTTTTTTCAGCTTCGGGTTGATTACCTTGGGTGCCTTCTTCGACTGAGGTTCTTTGGAGACCTCGCCTGGATGTTAGCTGGACTGTTTCTTTGGTTCCTGGTGGTGTTATTTTTGCTGTTCAAGCGTCATTGCAGCTTCAGAAGAGGAGTTGCCGTTAGAGGAAAGGACATTTATGGTTGTGGGTTCATCCAGATTGGATGTTGGACTATGGGCTAGCCCCATCTTGGATTGGGAGTTTTCCAATGTGTTCTTTCAACTTTGTGTTTTTTTTCTCGTTATAAATGAAAAAAGTTAATGTTAAACAAATGTTTTTTTTCTTGCTGCTATTTATGTCAGTAGTAAAGATTGTTGGCATAATACTCGCCTCCTTGTCTTTAATAGAATCTAAACCCCCACTCACGATAGTGCGGGGGATTAGGTATTGTATGCAATGTCGCCAGAAATTTGCATATCAAGGTGAAATATACACATTTCATTAAATTGGCTTTGTATAACCACCAAATTGCACAGGACGAATGGAATTTGCCTTTCATAAAATCAACATACACACACAACCGAGAGAGGATATTTTCCTCTAATAGTGTTTTTGAAAATATTAAAAGTTGTGCATGTTTTAAAACTCCAAGAACCAATTCAAATATTTTCCTTGGGACTTGCAGTACTGGAATGCGACATTTCACCTTTAGTTGGTTGTTCTTTTTCATCAGGTTATATAGTGCAGTGGTGAAGTGTCCGGCCTGCAAACCTGGCGACTGCGGTTTGATCCCCGAGGTCATCTTTAATTCATAAATTCAAAGAGGTCATCAATGTTTCCCATTTTAGGTGGGGGGGCTGAATCCACCCCCTGAATAAAGTGGGTGGACTGCGTCCCCCGCGTGTACCCTCGACTTGAGCCCTGAGTATAGCTGTACTCACAGTTTAGTCCTTATAAGTTCAGTGCAGTTGGCGTCACTGCACTGAAGTCTCTGTCTCAATGTCTCAACTATGTACAAGAGCTCCCACGAGGCTTCATCTATTAGCCATGGAATTACGCTCTGTATGGTAAAGGAGCAGCGCCAGGCTGTCTGGCTGCTTAATGGAGGCTTCAGGCCTCACCTCAGGAGGAGAACTGGGCACGACTGTTTGCCTCCCTGCCTGCTCTGTATCTCCTGCTTTTCTGTCCCTCCTTCGCGCTTCTCGCGAGATCTCAAAGGCCTGAGATCTCGCGGGATGCATCCTCACATACCTCCTTTCGTTAGAACAAGTTTGCTCACTGCATTACAAAGTCTCTCAAATTGGTTGGTCTTCTCTATTCTCATCGGGGATGATTCTGGCTGATCGCTGGTTTTGGGGTTGGCGTGTTCATGCCTGATGTCTCACCTGAGCCTTGGGCAGCTGGAGTTACTTCTTGGTGTTCTCTTGCTGAAGGCAGGGGGCTCATCATGCTACTTTCATCTTGGTTCTCTTCTTCCCTATCTTCCGTCCTCCTTTGCAGCTCCAGACCGTCGCTACATTCCCCCGTTTAATTGGTGTCTCCTATTCCTGTAGAAGTGCGGCTTGATGGCATTTTCTTCTTGATTATGGCCGCTCTAGACTCCACCTTTTTCCGTAGCGGGTATAGACGTGATTGGTGTCTTTTCGGGTGACTTCAATGGCCTGGTTATACTTGGATCCAGTTGTGGTATCCTTGTGGGGTAGTCATATTTCTACTAGATCCCCTTCATTGACTTCAGTACAATGTATGGCTCTCCATGCGTCACTATCTGCTTTCATGACATCTTTGCTCTTCTGTATTCTCCACACTACTTCACTCATGTCATTGTCATCGTCCTGCCTAACTTTGTGTAGCAACGGGGGTACTAATGTAGATGCAGCCCTTCTTAGTCTTAACATTTGTAACGTTGAGACTCCTGTAATGGCTTTGGAGATTAGCCGGTGTGCGCTGCCACCGCCTCTTTGACAGTTTTATAGGGGTTCGTCCCTACTGCATTCGTTAGGTGTATTGCTCCTTTGATGAACCGTTTGCTTTTTCCACCAAATTGTTTGCTTGTGGGTGGTAGAACTCGCTCTCAATTGCTGAATTTTGTGCTTCTTGAGAAACCTTTCCATGTCTCTCGAGACCAACTGAACTCTGTTGTCTGTCACAATTTCTTTGGGAAAACCCTCTCTTTGAAAGCCTCCATTGAGGACGTCGATGGCTTTGGTGATGTCTGGTACAAACTCTACCTCCAACCATTTGGACAGATAGTCCACCATGACCACTCCATACTTGTAGTCGATCGACATGCCATTCAATGGGCCTATGAAGTCCAACCCTAATTTGTGCCACACTCCTGAGGGAATTTCTGTGGGAATCATGGGTGCTTGCCTCACTTTCAATCTTTTGTCACTGTTGACACATTTGTGGCACCTCTCAATCATTGTCCTTACTTTTTGGTCCATGCCCAGCCACCAGTAGGAATCCCATATTCTGCGTCGTGTCATGTTGCTGCTCAGATGACCTGCATGGGCTCTGCATAGTCTGACTTTCCTCAGACCTCTTTGTGGAATTACCTGATCCCCTCTCATCACCAGACCGTCCATCTCTGAGACTTCTTCATTGACCTTTCAGAATGGGCGTAGGCACTTTCGGGCCCGCCCTCTCACTTGGCCACCCATTTCAAGCCCATTCCGCTACTCTGCTCAGGGAATTTTCTTGCCTCATTTCATCCTTCCAATGGGACTCGCTCATTTCCATGAATTCCCTATTCCTTAGGTCCCCAAAGGATGCTACAATGCACTCATCCTCAAGGAACGTGGTGCCTGGGATTTTGTGATCAAGTAATCTGGACACACAGTCTGCCTTGGCGTTCTTCTAGCCGGTCGTTGCGTTGCAGTTTTTGTCCCTCCGGGACTGAACATGTGCACCAAGGGCTTGTGGTCAGTGACCAGGCAAAACTTGCTGCCCCATACATATGACCTGGAGTACTCCACGGCCCATGCACACGCAAGCATCTCTTTCTCGACCATGGAGCAATTATTTTTGGACTCGCATAGCATGTTGGATGCAAAGGCGACTATGTGTGGCACCCAGCCCGTAGGCGCTGGCATCGGTTGTCACATATGTTTCCCATTCAGGGTTGAAAGGTTTCAAACATGGGACGTGCAGGGTCCTCTTTTTGACTTCATTAAATGCAGCCACTTGCTGTGAGTCCCATGTGTACTCCGCTCCCTTCCTTAGCAGCTCCCTCAATGGAGAAGTCGTGTCCGAATATCTGGCCACAAATTTAGCATAATACTCTGCGAGTCCCAAAAATGACCGAAGCTCATCCTTCAAGGTCGGGGCTGGAGCGTCAACAATGGCTTGTAGCAGGTCTTTTTTTTGGCTCACCCCTTCATTCGAGATCCGGTAGCACAGCTACTCCACTTCCTGCACCACAAATATATATTTTTCATAGCGCAGGCGGAGTCCTGCATCTTGGAGGTTGTTGAAAACTTGTCTTAGCACCCCATCATGGGTCCTCTTGTCCTTGGCATACACCAGGATATCGTCCTGGAAATAAGATACATTGTCAATGCCATGGAGCAGAGAGTTAATCATTCTCTGGAATGCCGATGCTGCTGAGGACAAACCAAAAGTCATGCGGGTATACTGGTATGTTGCGAGCGGTGTGATGAAAACTGTCCGGGACCACATCTAAATTGAGGATTTGCAGGTCAATGCACATTCTTAAGTCATTTGATGAACTCTTTGTTGATGAGGACAACGGGAATTAGCCATTCTGAGGATTCAGCAGTCTCAATCGTGCCCTATTTAACCATCTTGCGGAGTTGAGAATCCAACGCCGACCTCGCCGTCGCTGGGACAGGTCTGACTATGTGCTTCACTGGCCCGCTATGCGGCTTCAGCCGGATCTTGTGGACATAGTTCTTTACCTTCCCAGGCACATCAGAGAACAACTCGGGAAAATCGTTACGTAAGTTCAACGCTCCTCCTGAGCAGAACAAAAACACTTGGTCGGCAGTGCTGGGGTACAACCAAATACTCAATTTATGCTGATCATCCTATCCCAGCACTGCAGGGCCTTCAGTCAAAAAAAAACTTTCATCGTGGTGTGAGTGTCCTTGAATTCAAGTTTCGCCTTGATGTATCCCAAGAGGTCACCTTGGCCCCTCTGAAGACTCTGGGCATGTGCTTGGTGCTTCTGATCTCTGCCAAGTTACGACCCACCATATTTTTGTAGGTCTGTATGGCGAGGGTAGTCAGATCTGACCCCGAGTCAACCATTACACAGGTTTCATTCCCGTCTACTTTCACAATGCAATGGGGTTTCTTCCTCCTGGCACGAGTCGAGTTTGCCATGATCACTGTGGATCTGTCTTCTGCTTCCTCCTCATCACCTGTACCTCTGTCACCTTCGATGTATGAAACTTTCTTTTCTCTCTAGGTGCAGGCAACGTGACCAAACCTCCTACACTTGGAGCACTCTTTGTTCCTGGCAGGGCAGTCCTTATCATTGGCCAAGTGCCTGGTGCTGGCCCACCTATAGCATTTCTGGGGCTCTCTCCACTTGGGTCCTCTCTCTTTGGTGGAGTCTCGAGAATGTTTGTCTTTGTATACTTTACACTGGACTTGCGCCATTTTGGGAGCTGGGGTAGTCCCGCCCATTTCCTTGCATCTGCTTGACTTTTCCTCCTCGGCTCTTGCTATCTGAGTTGCCTCTTCCAGGCCCAGCTCCTTCTCCTGGATGAATTTGTCCTGAACTTTGCGGGAATTTGTGTGTACAACTAACATGTCACAAATTACCTGCTCCACATTTTCCCCAAATCCGCACAGGGCCGCCAGCTCTCTCATGTGGGTGATATAGTAGTCAACCGGTTCACTCCTTTCTTGCTTCCTTGTATAGAATTTGAACCTGTGTAGGACCACGTTTTATTTGTTGGAGAAACGCTTTATGATGTGACAAAGTGCCTCTTTGTACACGTTGTCCGCATCACCTACAGCCAGCTCAGTCTTTAAGCGCGCGAAAATGCATTGCTCTTCTACACCCAGGGCATTTAGTAGCATGTTTTTTTGTCCTGGCTGCTGAATAGCCGGTACTTCCCAAAGCCTCAAAGTAAGTAGAAAATAATAGCTCCCACTGTTGCCAGGGAATGGCAGGCCTGCCTGGGGACTAGAGGAAGGCACGAGGAGGCATGGAGCCTTGCATGATTGCTGCGTGGGTTGGTCACTGGTCATTGTTGCCAATTATGTGGTGGCCCAGTGAACACAGGACACCAGGATGGTGGTAAGGCGGTTTATTGAGCACCTTAAATAATACAGAGTACAGCTGTACTCACAATTTAGTCCTTATGAGGTCAGTGCAGTTGGCTTCACAGCACTGAAGTCTCGGTCTCTGTCTCAATGTCTGAACTATGTACAAGAGCTCCCACAAGGCTTCATCTATTAGCCATGGAATTACGCTCTGTATGGTAAAGGAGCAGCACCAGGGTGTCTGGCTGCTTAATGGAGGCTTCAGGCCTCACCTCAGGAGGAGCGCTGGGGCACGACTGTCTGCCTCTCTGCCCGCTCAGCGTCTCACGCTTTTCTGTCCCTCGTTCACACTTCTCGCAAGATCTCAGAGCCCAGAGATCTCGCGGGATGCATCCTCACATTGTATCTTGGACTTTGTCAGGACTAGAGGATTCGGGGGTGGATCAACTGGGCCCACATGGTAACATGGGAAGCTTTTTAAAATTAAAACACTAACATCTATTTCTTGAGAGTGAGGAAAAAGATACCGGAAGCTTTATGTTTTGTTACTACCATCCTTTACTTGTGATGGGGAGAGAGAGGCGCAGAAAAGCAGGCAACCTCAATCTTAGTTTTCTGATGTAGCCCTTAGCGCGCAGCGAGGCTAACATTATTGGCGGATGGCCACTGTATAAGCTCACATTGCATTACATTGCTTAACACTAAACTGAGGCTGCTTCAAAGTTGTCAAGGGGTAGTGGGAGCATAGGGGAATTACAGTGGGTGCATAAGCGCATTTACTTGGTTATGGAGAATGAGCTGTCATAAGCGCTGCTTGTTATTGGGAGTGAAGGGCAGATTCTAAGTCACTACAAATCTCCTAGTCCTGACCTACAAAGTCACCACATCTGCAGTAAACGCTGCCAAAAGTGGCAATAGGTGACAACAGAAGATGGTGTTAAGATGGTTTTCAGAGCCACTTCTGGTAAATGGTTACATGAACCCAATTTTAGCGGGTCTGCAAAGGTTTAAAACAATCATGAAATGAGGGCTCTAGGACTAAACGTCGCTATTATGAAAGAAAAATTGCACAAGGCAGCCTCCTCAAGTTGTTTTCTTTCATCCTATCTCCCCCTGCTCATTTTTTGGAGTGGGTGCCCCACAGACGCCATCTCTCTGCGCTGTCCCACCACCCCTCTTCCGTGCCCCTCTCACCGCATCTTTCCATGGTACCCTCCCTATGTGACGGCCCCACCTCCATTGCCGATTGTCATCCCTGATCTGCTGGGCCGAAGCAGGATACTCTTTTGTATGTCACACTTCATTCCAGCAGTATGGAGACCCAGGGGCGGAGCCAGCCTCGACATTTTGGGGGGGCTGGATGGCAGTTTTGAAAACTGTTAGTGAGAGGGGCCATTAAACCTATTGCGCTATTGATGCATCCCCCACCCCCTATCCTACCTCCCCCTCCACAAACCCAGGAGGCTGAGTAGATGTTACGCCTGCCTTTGGCCCATTAGATGCATCCTTCACCCCAACTCACCAGAGGCGCAGCCAGGATTGTGTCACAAGTGGGGCCTGGTCCTAATGAAGTAGGGCCCACATTAAGAAGAGCCCACAGAAGGAAGGGTGCTTGTTCTGCCCCCGGCCAAATGCCCAGGAGTGACAGAGCCTTGTGAGGGAGGGCGAACCAATCAAGGGGGGTTGTCCCCTTGAGAAAAGATTTTAAATAATGTGTCAAAATAGTGCATTTTACAGTACATTTTCTGTGATAAATTAGGTAAAAAGCCACACAGTGTATAATCAGTTTTGTAGTGTCAGACATAAAAAGTCCATTAGATGCCAAGTCATCCACAACGCACAGAAGCAATTTCAAGCGCATGTTCATAATGCCTTTGCCCACTCTGTGCCAGTACTCTGCAAGTGTAAAAAGCATTTTCATATTGATTGTGCCCACACATATCCATTCTGGTCCATCTATATATGCCTCTATTTCCACACTCATGTTTGCTTTGTTCATAATGCCAGTACCAATACTAGAACAAAACATGCTTATGCTGGTTCTGTCAATGCATGCCAGTATTCCCATGTCAGAACGTATTCCTGTTGCCTTGGCCTTAATGTCAGTAGAAAAAAGCCATGCCACAGTAAGAAAACATATCCTTGCTGGCTACACAAATCCCCCACTCCGCATATAAGAACTCTCACCATGTTGTATTAGCTCCCTAACGGCAGTAAAAAATGTCATGCCACAGTGAAAAAACATCGCTTTGATGGCTGCACAAATTCCCCTGCCCCAATGAACAAACACTTATGTTGCCTTTGCCCATAACACCAGTAATACATTGCAATGCCACAATAAGAAAATATGCTCTTGCTGGTTAGACAGTAAGATAGCTGAGCGGGCTGAGCGCTCATTGGTGCGATCTGAGTGTGATTCGCAGGTTCAAATCCTGGCAGGGCCAACTCAGCCTTTCATGCTTCAAAGCTAGCTAAATGAGTGTAAACTTCGGTTGGGTGATACATTTTATGTAAATATGTTCTCAGTACAGTGCATTGGCGAAAGCGCTATATAAATAGCATATTATCGTTACACAAATCCCCCCATATAAAAACACTTATGTTGCACTCATCATTTTATATCTCCCCTTGTAAGAATATTTATGTTGCCTTTGGACTTAACACCAGTAAAAAAAAGAAGACAAGTCAAAATAAAGAAACATGCCCTCCCCTATTTGCGCACTCATCATGTTGGCTTTGCCTTTTAATGCAAGTGAAACATTCCAAGGCACAGTAAGTCCCAGCCAGGCCAGCCCTACTGTAGTACCGCCCCTTCTGCCCCACCCAATCCAATCCCACCATCACATAATAGCACTCAAGTTGGCTTTCCTTTGCCCAGAAATGGGCAGTAAAACATGCCATGCTCTTGTCAAAAAATGTTCATGCTTATATATATATATATATATATATATATATATATATATATATATACACACACACACACACACACACCACCCCCCCCCCCATCTGTCATTCACATGAGCACTCAGAACATTTACACTGCTCTCGTATTAACACGCACAGTCACACCCATGTACACCATTCACGCTGCATTCATTCATGAGTGCACTTGCAGACCCCTCCTAGCATATATACACCCATGTACACACTCCCTCGCATGGATGCACGCATATCTTCACACATACAATCCCCACATGCACACAAGTACACCTTTTTTTTAGTTAATGCTAATTATTGAAAGCATGAGCCAGTAAAAGTTGAGCCAGCAGTTAAGCTGCTAGCTACAACATAGGGCCGTGAGGTGGGGGTCTACTAATATCCCCAGGGCTGGCTTTTGTCCTCTGCCTCTAAATTCACTTCAATTACTGTTTTCCCACCTTGGAGAGCGAGCGGTGTGTTTGCGTAAGTAAATACGCTGCTCTCCGAGGTGATACAAGTCACAGGTCTTGCCGTCTGAGCCCGGACTGGGCATCATAGCAGAGTGATGCCTGCTGCATCAAAGTGGAGGGGCCTTAGCCCTCCCAAGCCCATGCATGGTGGAGCCCGCTAACGGAAATGAGCAGATGAAGTGACACAGTAAAGGGACTGCAGGAGTGAAGAAAAAGGATGGCATGACTGAGACCCCAGCATGTCATCTCTTCTTGGCAGAGAGCAGCAGCAGCAGAGATCCTATGACCAGGTCCACCAATGAGGGCGCACTGCAAGGTTCACAGCACCAGCCTACGTGAAGGCTACGCAACAGGAGGAGACCCTACTCTGGATGTTGGGTGAATGTGATGGAATGTCATTTGAGAAGGTGGAATAGCTTGAGAATTCTTTTAAAATTAATATCCTGATTAATTACCTGATTACTAATGCCTGTTGATGTGTCCCTTAAAATGAGGTCTGCTTAGGACCCACCTCTCATAATGCTCCATTCTGAAAAGCATAGTGCAAGTATGACGGACTGCCATTTGCGAGTGTGTACAAACCCTAGCTTTTTATTTGTATTAATTGAAATGATGAAGATAATTTTGTTTCTGAAAGGTAGGTCTACTAAACAGACGCCCTTTCATAAATGCTCCATGCCAAAGGTATAGTGCCAACATAAACATTTCCAGAGATACACCCTCAGCACCGGCCCTACAGTGGCACAGGGCAAGTTTAAAGGTCAGGTGTGCATTTCTGACAGCTGCTGGTGCACAAAGTGAAAGCCGGCAGAGGTGGCTTTTGAACTGTCTGCACCTCTGACCCAAAGTATAATAATTGTGTAACCTACTCACCCTGGTAGCACGTTAACATTTAAATATAAGCCATGACTCGTTGTGGCCTGTGGCTGCTAGTCACAAATAGACAGCCACAGATATTTGATTTCATACTAGTGTCAGCTCTGTCAGCAGGGCCCATGTATGGCAGGGCACTGTGTATTAGCTGTCTGGTCTGGATGTCTCCACAGCTGCCACGTGGGACAATGGACAGGAAGCTGCCTCTTTCGTCCTCTTGCAGAAAGGGCAACTCCTTTCTCAGGGCCCAGGAACCCTCACCAGAAGATCTCCTGGGAGTCAGCGCTTCAAAGGTAATACTGACATAACAAAGCCAAACTCAAACCAGAGTGCTAAACAATGGATTCCCTTTGAAGTCAGCAGACATGGGAAAGGGCAGAATTAGAGTAGCTGGAGGAAAGAGAAAGGCTGAGAGAGGGGTTCCACCAGCTTGGTTTTTGCTAGGGCTCCCTAGAAAGTCCTTGTGAGGAATTCGAGCATCCTCATGGGGGGTGTGCCCTCGCCTGGACTTTTTTGATGTTTTGTAATTAAAATGAATGATGGGAGATCAACATCAGAAAATGTGTGCGGCTAATCCACACACATTTTCCTATGCTCGCCGCACAACAAACACAAAGAAAGAATACTCTGCGGGGACACAGCCTACAGGTACAGTCCTCCCTGTCACATTTAGCTGGAATGTGTCAGCCACGGGTACATCAAAGCATTTCTGAAAGGGGAAGGAAACACCTTTCTGGGCCATGGCCAGCCTAATTGAAATATGAAAAGCTCCATGGATATGCCCTGTTCTATTGCCAAAGTTCTGTGTGGTGGCAGCGCATACTGCTGAGAGTTAAATGAAAACAGGCCTTGCAAAGAGGCCTGCTCACAGAACTAACACAAGTGACAGGAAACACCAACGCCTCTTTGATATGCAATGTGTCAGCTTGAAGCTAGCTCTCACCCCTCTGTATGAAGGGCAGTGAATGTCATGTCTGGGACAACTGTTTACAGTTGGCAACCCCTGCAGGGAACCCGCTTTCAGATGGAGGAAGTATGTGATTTGATGGAGACAAAGTCTGTTCTCGCCACAAGCTTGAAGGGAGACCTGTGTTTTGATCAGGAGTCACCGATAGCTCAATTAACCAGAGAAACACTTTATCCACAACAGACAGGAAGATGAGTAGTACATGTTGCCACCCCTTACCTTTCCTGTTGCAAAGCACTCTGGTTATGACTTCACGCATAACAGAAGATTGTTGGTGGGGACCCATGATTGGTTCATTACTTTAGACTTAGCCTACACCAATCACTGGAGCCCATTTGGCTTTAAAGAGGGCGGAGCCCCACACTTAGCAGATCATCGGACGACTTTGAAAGGAGTAAGAAGAAGGACTCATTTGGACCCTGGCTGAAGGTACAGTCTGCCTAACAGCTCCGCCAGTGAAGGAAGGCCAGGAATTCCAAGAGGGAAGCAAGAGCCCGCCTCTAAATATCTCCCAGGGAACAGAGGGAGATACCGGGACTCAGAGGACCCATCCAGCAGCCCCAGAACCGATACCCAGCCAGCACAGAGCATGCCCTGCTAGGTTCTGTCAGCAGGCTTCCTAGGTGGGAAGGGCCAGAGAGCCTCTGAACAAAGGACAAGGCCGTTGTCTGCAAACACTCTCCTCAGCTTTGGGCCGTCTGCCTTAAAGGATGATACACGCCCTGCGAAAAAGCTTGGAGGAGTGCCAAAACAAGCATCAACCGGCGTCCATCTTTTAAGAACATTTTTGAAACAGTCGAGCCCTCGAACATCGACTGCCTGCACCACTGACTGTTGTCAGGCTGCAGTCACTAAACCCATCCACGGACCCTCAACCAGCATTCCAGATCCACCAACCTGCACAGAGACAGCGATTCTTGATCTTGAGGCGCCGTGTAGGCCAGCCTGCAGCCGTCCGTCGAGACTCACTTGCCGAACTGCCTGCCTCCTGATACCCACAGCTGTCTCCTGCCTTGAACTCTGTCGCAGGAGCTGCAAAGCACCCTGGAACTGACTTGATGCTGTCGAGCATCAAGATCATCTCAAGCACCAGGTGCATTGTGGTTCTGTCCCCCTAGTGACATCTATGACACCTTGCTCCCTTGGTGCTAAAACCAAATAACCTTGAACAGTCAAGACTGATTGATTTACCGACTACCCTCCTGTCAGTATCCAGAGTTCATCCCTTTCCTTCGTGAAACTGCCTGTCCTCTGTTCCTTTACAGGGTGGGTTGTATTTTGTAGTGTGCTAGAACTGTCTGTTGTAATAATAAAGTAGATGTTTTTATACAACCTTGAGTGGACTGTCCCTTTTATCATTGCGTAAGAATTGTATTTTCGCTGTGTTGCAACTAACCAACGATCCACGACCTTACAGAGATAAGCCTGCCGTTCTGTCCATGTTACCAAAATTGGATAAGGAGGTTTGTAATTTACTTGTGTTTCCAATCTGTTTGGATACCTTCCGGTGTACTAGCGGTGTGGGGCTGATTGATGTTTTAGAAACCAATATTCATCCCTGGACCACTGGTGCCCCGAAAGTTGATTCGCCATAGTCCTGTCCCCCAGATTTTCTACAGGATGAGGCTCTAGGGGTATGATTTCTGAAGGCAACAAGCACTTGTAAAAAACTGCCCGGACTGGACCTCTATTACAGCAGGCTTGCTTTGGATCAATCTCCTGTGATATTTTGCCTTTGTAAGGTGGGGCACCCCTCCATCTTTGATTTATGTTTGGGCTCTCAAGACAAGAAAAAGGTTTCAATGGATATCTGTTGGGGGAACATTCTACCCCAAAGGTGAAGACAGAAGGCATGAAAGGAAGAGTAGAGCTCTGCCACCTAGCTATCCCCAGGAAACAGTGGGGGCGAACCGTTGTAGACGAAGGCCTCTCTGCTGACTTCACTCGAATCAGGATCCTGTCCGCCAAAGGTGAAAGACCACCCATAGGTGTGAGTCAATTTCCTGGAGTGGAGTGCAGAACTGAAGGACTCACCTTGTCCTGGAGACCCTGTTTTGGGTCTCCCGATAACCCAGAAGTCAAAATGCAGCTTGGACCCTTTTTTATCACCTCAAGACATCTGCAAGCCAGCTCAACCTTGCTCGACGCACTTCAAGCTCCCACAGGAACTTGGTGCTCTTTTTGCCACTCTACTCACTTTGAACCTCTTGCTGCACTTCATCCCATCCAGGCACTGATGTAACTCCTTGTCGCAGACCACATCAATCAACCCGATCATTGGCTAGACCTCGTGGGGGCAACTGACTTGAGTGATGACCAGATCTGCTGGAAGCCATTGATTGGCCATCTTGAACGCACACTCAATCCAGCAGAGCCATTGTCTCACTGTTGACTCTTCTGCCACCCCAAATCACTGGAAGCCATCGTTTTGACTGTCTCAAATGTTGACTCAACCCAACATGAGCCTGCACCTTCGAACCAACTCAACACCAACCTGCCAGTGTGACAACATACAACTCGAACATCTTGACATCGGGTCGACGACAGTGAAAGTGCCTAGAAGCCTGGCCCAATGCTGTAAAGCACCCAAAACAAATAATTAAGGTATTTGAAGAGGGCCTGTCCCCTTGGTCCACTTTGAAGGACCCCAGAGACCTTTGAGCCCATTTTCTGTCCCCACCAAAGGCATATCTTTGAACAATTGACATTGCTGCTAAGTCTCTTGTCTGCACATTAATACTTATCAATCCAGAGTGGCCTTTCTCATTAAAGTCTGCATTGTTTGGGTTTCTTTTACAGGGGTTGGTTTTTAGTAAGTTTGATTGCATCCCTTGTTTTATTAAAGCCCCTATTTGTATAGAATCCTGATTGGACATTCTTTTATTTTGGAACCATTGTGCTAACACTTTTTGGGTTGCTACTGTTATCAGCTCACTTGCTTCCTGAAGATATAGCCTGCCCTCGGCCCGCATTACCAAGAGAGCCATAGATGGTATACCTTTCGGGCTGTGCCTGTTCCACATTTATGAATGGGATTACTGCTGGTTTTAGTAGCAGTGTGCGGCTGAGTTGGCAGTTTTGCCGCTACTCATCCCTCTACTCTTGCAGAGCAGTAGGGATTTGACAACATGGGAATACAAAATGACACGTACATTCTTGCCGGCAACTTGCTGGAATCCAAGTTAACACAGCCAGAATCTGCCTTTAACAATGGACAGGCCAGATCCTAAATAATTGTGTGCTCCCAGAACCTGCAGCAGGTCACTATATGACATGGTGGTCTCTGGGAATCCACAATTATACTGGCCAAAATCATTTGGAGTCATTTTATTCCCAAACCGACCATTGGGGCTCTGCCCCAATAAACGGGGTTGTCTTCTGGGGGAAAGGGTTGTCACCTTTCAGGAAGACAAAACTGCCCTAAGGGGCAGGGAGAGGTCCAGTTCTTCAAATGGCAGACTCTCCAAGGCCAGAGAACTCCTTTACCAGGGTTGAAATTAGCAAAGACATTTTGATTTAGGCAGCTAGGAGAAGAAGATGGAGTTAGAATAGCCAGGAAAGAAACCTCGTCAATATAAGGTTTCCACCAGCTTAGATTCTCTTAGCGCTTCCAAACGTCCTGTACCCTCTCTCCACTTCCTGCAGACAAAGCACTCTGGGTATAATATCCATTGGAAAGAAGATTCTGATCAGCATCCAGGGTGCAATAAAGGTGAAGACTGAGACCTCCAAGAAAAGGGAAAAACTTTTCACCCAACCATCCCTGATGAAGATTTGGTGTGACCTGCTGGGTGGACAAGGCTGACAGCAGCTGAGACCACTGGTACCCAGGAACCTGCCCACCTGAGTCCACAGAACCCTGCAAGTGCTCTATAAAAACCTTCCTGGCTGGTAAGCTGTGGCGTAAACAGGGTAGGGCCTGAGCGGGCAGGTCCCACCCAAAATCTGTAAATACCAGTTTGGGCACCTTGAATGCCATGGAATCTGCTGCAAGAAAACCACCAGAGTCATTTTTGACCTTGATGCTCGACCTCCTCATGCACCTGAGTTTTGCTCGACACAGAAATCCCAATCCCTCTGCATCTGAGACCCACAGAGTCTTATAGTCCCCAACTCGACACTGCCAAATGTTTACTAGTTTATTTAGGCCTGAGCTGTTGCCTCTGCAGTATGACGATATGTTGAGCTAATTGAGCCCACTTGCCACCAAAGGCAAGTCTTTGCCTCACAGATTCAGAGGCTGCCGAGTCTCACTGCACCGCCGACTTAACACCACCTGCCATTTCCCAGTGTCTTCGAACCTCAAGATGTCACCTCTTTCGAACAACATCATTGAATCCTGTCAATGTCGCTGCCCGACTGAACCCCAGCTTGGTAATAAAAGTGCCAGGACTGCAGGTTAATGCCGAAAAGCATGCAGTGCAAGATTAAAGGTGCTGATAGTGGTTCTGTCGCCATGCTTGCTTTAAATGACCCTACTTACATTTAAGACCTGTTAAGGATTTCAATCAGGCGACACACACCTTGGTCTCAGCCTAGGATGTAGCGCACAACTGAGATACCTTTCTCTTTATTTTATGCAAATTCAATTTGAGATGGTACACAACTCGTATCACACACCCTTTTTCAAATACCCTGGGTCGCAATGGACCATGAACCAGGCCGGTTGGTGAAAATACAAAATTTATTTATTTTTAAAATTCAAAGGAAATCATACCATTTTTAGTATGGGGCAGCAATCACCAATGGGGTGATAATTACAATAGAAATGTAAGCAATGCAC
This sequence comes from Ambystoma mexicanum, assembly GCF_040938575.1. Lineage (NCBI taxonomy): Eukaryota > Metazoa > Chordata > Amphibia > Caudata > Ambystomatidae > Ambystoma > Ambystoma mexicanum. The sequence continues at coordinate 1,055,437,395 of NC_090921.1, read as the reverse complement.
TTAATTAACCTTCTCCCAGAACATATACACTGCACAATTGAATAGGAGCACTTTTTGATTTTATGAACGATAGCACCCAAGTTAAGGTTTCCCCCTGCAATGTTTCCTCAAACCACAAATAATCAGAATCTGAGTGGATAGAAAGAAGCAGCAGGTAGTCATGAATGAGAGGGAGAAAACAGAATCACAATCCGACCTCACAGAATAAGAGGCAAAAGCTGAATTTAAACCCTTACCAAAGGCATAAACTAACACTCAAAATTTACAAATAATTAATTAATGTGTGGTTAAATTACAATACACATATGTTTTATCACAATAGCAGGTATGTTATACCACTGGCAATCACAAGGCAATGGATCAGCAAAAGGCATACAATTCGAGTGGAAAGTTTAGAGCATGCTGCAGCCGAATGACATGTTGGAAAACATGCAATTTTCTCAAGTCCCGCTTTAAATTACCCACACGTTTTTTAGTGCGGTTTTGGGATGGGGATAGAGGTATATCACAGGGACACTATAGAGTTGAAAGTAGGTCTCTAGCTAGTGAATTGATAGAGATTTGGAAGGTAGAGTGAGGTTCGTTTTTAGGAAAAATGGAGCGGTTAAAAGTGAGAAAATCGGTTTTGAAAGAAAGGAAAATGTTACTTACACTAAATGATCTAGGCTATATTATTAAGGAGGAACACAGTAAGCTCCAAGGTTGATTCGGGAGGTCAACCTTGTCACCCCAGTGCTCAACCTCAACAATAAAATATATGGGAATTAGTTTGATTACTCCAAATATAACTAAGGACTTATAATTTACACCAGACAAAATTGAAAAGAGATGGAGCTAGCACTTAAACATTAAGGACAGGATACAAGTGTAATTCTAATAAGTTACCATGGTATAAATAGGCTACTTAGCGAGGGGGAAAAAGGACAAAGGCAAGACAAGATAGGCTATGTGTTTCTATGGGGTGGGGATTATACCCACAGTCCACTTTTTGGTTTTGGGATTTTTGGACAGTCAACAGGGTATGGTCACCACACGGCGGCATGCCTGGCAACAGTCCGCTGGGCAAGGTCTGGTCACCGGGTAGCAAACAGTTGGGCAATTCGGGTCACTGGATGGCACAGGTACCGCTGGATGCAGTCAGTGGACAAGCAGTTAGTGGCAGCAAGCCGGTCTGATTTCAGGATGCAAAAGGTACCACAGCTTTCCCCTTTTTAATGGGAAATTTGATTCTGGATTGCTGGCCTTGCTAGATTGGAAATCAGCTATGCTTGGGTTTTGCAGTGGGTTCTGGAGTAGGGTCAGCAATGCTTTGGCCTTGTAGTTGGGATCAGCAAGAAGAACGGAGCAGATCAGGAACGCAGCGCAGGAACTTCAGGAAGAGTGTGTCTAGAGTCCTGTCATGGACTCTTATTTATATTGCATAGGGACATCATAGAAGTGTATGGCTGGGCAGGCTTAGCTAAACACACCTCTAACCCACTGGATTGGTCAGGGGTGCTATTCCCTGCCTCACTCACAGCTGGTTGAATTTCAAGGGCAGGGTGTCAGATTTATGATGTGAGTTTTACAATGTTCAAAAACCTCCCACAGTTACTTTGGCTAAAATAGGTTTTGCCACAAATAGTACATTTATACAGTTGAAGTCTCTTAGCAAATTACATAAACAGGTTACATATTTTATGCAGACCATTGCAGTCCAACTCTGCAATCTGTTAGACATTGTTTTGTACATTTAATAGTCTTTGGTCATTTTCAGTGTGAAATGTTCGGCCTAAAATTCTGTGACTTTGCACGTGTGTACATACTATCATGGGGCCTATTTCTGTTAATGTTTAACATTCCATCATGTGTCCTTGCCCCATGATTCACATTCTTCTGCGTTTGTGTCCCATACATGCTATTGACAGCCAAGACCTCTTATTTGAAAGCCACAAAAATCACCTTTAAATTACAAAAATTGTATATTTTTGCCAAGTCCTGTTGCAAAGATAACCATCTTCAAAGTTTCTTAATAAAATAGTCTTTTGAAACAAATGGTCATCCTTTGTCCTACACTGGCCCATTATGTTTCCTTTTCAGCTACCACCAACTGTCACTTCCCCCAGAGGGAGGATGCGTTTTCCCAGCTTGATTGCCCCTTATCCACTTCGCACATCCGTTTCCTGGAAGTTCCATTGTCAGAGGGTTCAGCCCAGACCAGATTCTATCCAACCTAGTAATTATCACTGGGGTGTTATTATCTACTGAGAGGGCCCCTTTTGTTTCTGTCATCCTCTCAGTAGAAACCTGTCTTTGGCTGATACCTCCCCCCATGTAGCCATTGAAGTTTGATTTAATTCCATTTATCTTTGCTCGGAATTGGAAGGAAAATCTGCTGAACAGAACAATTTCATACATTGTATTTTCACAGTACAATCCCCTTTCATATTGCTAGGCAGGAAGAAGTTTGTGTTCAACCTAGTACTCTCAAACAAGCATTTTTCTCCTTTAGTTTGCAAAGCCCATTTTTACACATCTGGTGCAAGCTGCTAGCACTTTGCTTTCAAAATCGTTTTTTGACTTTCCATCTGGATTCCCACACTGTTTTGCAGCTATGGTTATTTTCTTTTAGGCAGTAGTTTATTTGAACCACCTATGCAGTGGAATTGACATCCCCCAGAGATGGAGTGTCTTTGAATTAATGATCCTTGATACTTTGTAACTTAAAAGTGAAGCTTTTTCCTGTGCGGCAGAAAATTGAGTTTCTTTGTTGATTTTTCTCAGATTTGGTTTGACAGAGCCTGTCATTCAGGGGTCATGCTTGGTTTTGCTGAAGCACAATGGGGATATGAATGGGCATGGCAGGGCCTTATTACTAACAGTAGTTTGAGGAAGAACAGATAAAAATATTGTCAGAGCAGCATCATTTTAAGGTAAAATACCCCCTTTTCAATGGGGACTTTGGGGTGGCAGCAAGGCAGCGCTGCATTTTCACTCTATTTCTTTTGTATATGTAAGAACACACTGGCAAGCTCCCTCAGTGTCAAAGAACAGAACTGTGTATTGCTACCCAGTAGGCCCAAATGCACTCCTAATGGGACCAGACGTCCCAACATAAACTTATTAATACTCGGAAGAACATTAGCCTCCAAGGGCTTATACTTTGTGCATAAACCTTCATCGGGCCTTTAAATCAAGTAAAATATGAATGTTATTTTGTGTGCTTTTTCACGAGTCATCGGATAAATCATTAATGTATCGTAGCAAATAGATCCAGTCCCCAAACACAATAGTTAGAGGATCAATTCCTTTTTAATTCTCTAGTCTTGAAAATATTGAAAATATCGAGATACAAATTCAAACAGAGTTGTCTTCTATGACAATGTATCTAAGCATCTATACATCAAACAAAAAATAGATGTGATAATATAAACATAATTCTTTCTAGTGCATAGCCTCTTATAGGCAATTGTCTTTTGGAGCGGTTAACTCCCTCCAGGGAAACCCTTTAGGTATTGAACAAGTAACCAACGCGTTTCGGATCAAGGATCCATCTTCAGGGTAGGGGCTTCTCTGTTTCTATACATAGTAGAATACATGAAGTTGTAAATTCCTTAGTTCTGAATCTGTGGGGAATTTGAAAGGACAATCATTTCAATAATATTTTCGAATTGAGTAAGGCTAAATGTGAGATAAGGAAAGGCCAATGTTACTAACCTATCCCAGAGGGCTGAAAAAAGTCCAGAATTTGACCTATCATGGATAAAAGAGAGAAAGAGTAACCAGGGTAAGTATGTTGGAGTGTAAAGAATACTGCTCGTATGGAAATAACGTAATGTAATCATCAGTAGCACCAAATACGTCTCTGAACTCACCCAGTCTTCAGATGTCATTCATAAGAGACCGGGGGCGGCCACGTACAGTGCAGCAGAACTCCTGAAATGGATTAGTAGTTTTTAGGTCTCAAAGCACCCTCGTGGGGATCAAGTTAGTTTCAATTTGAACTTTTATAATTTTATGTATATATATAATCTCGATCTGGCAGCGGACAGTAGTCTAAGCAGCGCCTGATCGCCAATGGGTAGTTGAGAGGGTAATGTCTCTACCAAAACGAGCTCACAGAGCGACTCGCATACACTTTACAATTTGGCCAAGAAATAACAGGTTATACTCGGAAAACCGGTCGTAATCTCCACTCACCAGGAAGTCGAGTTTCTCTCTCTGTGCCGACTGCTATACTGCGAGCAGCGCGGCCACGGATAGCTTTTGACATTGTCACGGCAACCCCGCGCATGCGTGCCTGGTTCCCGGTCGTAGGCCATCTTGGTGGGGGCATTTTTCCGAAGCATCAGTTGTCCAATATTCGCACCAGAAATCAAAAATCACCAGTATCAGCCCATTTTTTAGAAGCACGTCACACTGTGGCACAGCTAAAATGTGTCATCTTAGAGCAATTAACAGCAGGACGCAGAGGGGGAGATATACAGCGTAAACTATCACAGCAAGAGATCCTATGGATCGACCTTTTGGACTCATTAAGCCCTCGAGGCATGAACATTGAATTCGACCTAATGTGTTTCTTGTGAATCTGGAATGTATATCATACATGATATAAATGTTGTTCATGCTGATGACTGCACAGATTTGTAACCATATCCTCTTGAATCATTGTGTTTCTGATTTGATTATGATTGATGCCTGCACTTGGGTACACTGTCTGGATGATATTACATTCTTATGCCTTAATGTGAATATTGCCGTAAAACGGTGATCAAAGACTGTAACACACATGTGGTTAGTCAGTGGCGCCATTATAATGGCTCCCCAGTAGTGCATTTGATGTAAAACATGATGTTGTTTAACAGCAATTATTATTGCTGTCTTTTAATTTTTACAAAAGTACCATCTGTTGCGTTAATTTTTACAAAAGTACCATCTGTATAGCTATATAGAGTGAGGAAGTAACACAACATAGAGGTAGAGTCTATACTGCTGACTAAATTCAATAAACATGCGCTATGATGTAGCTTACACATCAGTATACCCGACACCTCTGACTTATGGTCCGCATCCGACCCTCTAGAAATACTGTCCAGTTAAAGCTACATGAATGATGCGACGTGGGGGCACCCCGCGGATTCTTACAGACCGCGGTTGCGCCCCCACGCGCATCAAGCTCTCACTCACTCCTTTTTTATCATTTTCCCTTTCACTACTAATATAAATTTGGGGATCTCGGCTCACCACAAGGATCGTGTAGCTTAGAGTTCGGCCGTATGACAGCATTGTACTATTACACGTTGATACAATCCCCATGACAACCGATGCTTCGGAAAAATGCCCACACCAAGATGGCCTAGGACCGGGAACTAGGCACGCATGCGCGGGGTTGCCGTGACAATGTCAAAAGCTATCCTTGGCCACGCTGCTCGCAGTCTAGCAGTCGGCACAGAGAGAGAAGCTCGACTTCCTGGTGAGTGGAGATTACGACCCGTTTTCCGAGTATGACCTGTTATTTCTTGGCCAAATTGTAAAGTGTATGCGAGTCGCTCTGTGAGTTCGTTTTGGTAGAGACATTACCCTCTCAACTACCCATTGACGATCAGGCGCTGCTTGGACTACTGTCCGCTGCCAGATCGAGATTATATATATACATAAAATTATAAAATTTTAAATTGAAACTAACTTGATCCCCACGAGGGTGCTTTGAGATCCAAAAACTACTAATCCATTTCAGGAGTTCTGCCGCACTGTATGTGGCCGCCCCCGGTCTCTTATGAATGACATCTGAAGGCTGGGTAAGTTCAGAGAAGTATTTGGTGCTACTGATGATTACATTACGTTATTTCCATACGAGCAGTATTCTTTACATCCCAACATACTTACCCTGGTTACTCTTTCTCTCTTTTATCCATGATAGGTCAAGTTCTGGACTTTTTTCAGCCCTCTGGGATAGGTTAGTAACATTGGCCTTTCCTTATCTCACATTTAGCCTTACTCAATTCGAAAATATTATTGAAATGATTGTCCTTTCAAATTCCCCACAGATTCAGAACTAAGGAATTTACAACTTCATGTATTCTACTATGTATAGAAACAGAGAAGCCCCTACCCTGAAGATGGATCCTTGATCCGAAACGCGTTGGTTACTTGTTCAATACCTAAAGGGTTTCCCTGGAGGGAGTTAACCGCTCCGAAAGACAATTGCCTATAAGAGGCTATGCACTAGAAATAATTATGTTTATATTATCACATCTATTTTTTGTTTGATGTATAGATGCTTAGATACATTGTCATAGAAGACAACTCTGTTTGAATTTGTATCTCGATATTTTCAATATTTTCAATATTTTCAAGACTAGAGAATTAAAAAGGAATTGATTCTCTAACTATTGTGTTTGGGGACTGGATCTATTTGCTACGATACATTAATGATTTATCCGATGACTCGTGAAAAAGCACACAAAATAACATTTGTATTTTACTTGATTTAAAGGCTTGATGAATGTTTATGCACAAAGTATAAGCCCTTAGAGGCTAATGTTCTTCCGAGTATTAATAAGTTTATGTTGGGACGTCTGGTCCCATTAGGAGTGCATTTGGGCCTACTGGGTAGCAATACACAGTTCTGTTCTTTGACAATTTCCATGTCCCAAGTGGCCTTGTGACGCTAGCCCGTCTGCACCTGAAATAATAACTAGAGACAGAGAAAGTCGGTTGACTGATATCTGGAAGTTGGACATACATTACTTAAAAAACTAACAATTAGAAATAGCTGTGCACCCTTGCACTTCAAATTCGGTTTAAGCTCCCTCAGTGTGCCCCCTTGTTCCATCCTGCCGAATATGTGCTTGGCAAGAAGATGCAGCTATCTTTTTGTTGCTGCAAAATGCAGTTTTGGTGCCATGGTGCGCACAGGAGCCAGCACAGCCATTTTGCTGGTGACTGTAGATGTGCAGCTTGGTGATGTGGGGAAGTACTGCTGAGTTAGGTCAATATATCCAACAGACCCCACTCCCTACCTTTTTAAGACAATGGCCCTCATTACGACCCTGGCGGAAATCGCGGTGCTAAATGCACCGCGGAGCACGGCGGAAAGCTGCCGATAGCGCCATGGAGGTTGGCGGATTTTCCGCCCCATGCCGACCTTGGCGGGGCGGTAAATCCCCATTCCCCATTTTACCCTTCCCCATTCCCATTTTTGCCCCATAGGGTATAATGGGAGTGGGGAAGGCGTTAATTGCGCCACCGCAAAATACGGTGACGTAATTAACATCAAGGTCCCGTAGCGCCATGGATTTCTCCGCCCGGAAAAACCAGGCGGAAAACGTTCCATGGCGCTACGGGAACTCGTAGTAGGGCGGACGGGTCCGCCGCGAATAACGCTGGCGTAAACCCACTCCGCCAGGGTCGTAATGAGGGCCAATACCTTTAACTGAATTATTTGCTGCAGACATTGTTTGCCTGGCTATCCAAACCCAGAGTGCCCTTTTATTCAAAAGTCCGCCTTCGCTGTGTATTATCTTATAGGGATGGATCATTAGTGTTTTTAGTAGTTGTATGTATTCCTAGTTTAACTAAAGTATCCTATTTTTATAGAACCTTGGTTGTATTCCTTTATGTTGTGTGAGCGGTCAGATTTGAGAGGCGGACACAAAGTTGTAATGTTCTCAATGTCAGACATTTTATTAAACAGAAATGGGTTGGAAAAACACCTCTCGCCCTATCCGAAAGAAGAGTTTCCCTACCTAGGAAACTAAACCTACCTAGGAAACTAAAACTAAAGATCAGTCTGTGTCAAGTAGTTAATAACTTAGACATCATCCTTATGTCTAAAACACTCCAATATGACCCTCACACTAGATACAAACAACTACGGGCGCAAGGACTTTTCTTTGACTTGATGTTTAGTAAACAAATTTCATGAAAATAAAAAAATATAAATCCAACAAAAGTGTTTTCCAAAGGAAAATTCTTGTATCCAGAGGGTGGTTCCCTTCCCCTGGATTATTAGGTAGGATGGCAAAAGTGGTTCTTTTGAACAACAGTTTCTTTGTAGCACACACATGCATCTTCATCCAACAGTTTCTTTGGGTCTGTATACTGGATTCAGAACGTTCTTGTTCAAATAATACATTCCATAATAATCTTTCTTTAGCTGTTCTTGTAACCTTGAAGGAGTGTCTGGTGTACTTCTCTACCAGAAATTCTATCATGGGCTTCTTAGATCTCCAGTTATACTCCCCTGCCAGGTATATTCCCAAAATGTAAGCATATTTATACAACTTCAAGTGCCTGGTGTACCTGCCTACAAGGACTTCTTTCATGTGCTTCTCAGATCCCCGGTATACTTCCCTGCCAGGTATCTTGCAACAATGTTAGATTTCCTTTACAACTTTGATGGATTGCCTGGTATACTCCTCTGTCAGGAATCCTCTTATGGGCTCTTCAGATCCCCTGGTATACCTCGCTGCCAGGTATCCCCCAAAAACATTAAGAGTTCTTATACAGTTTCAAATGCCTGGTATATCTGGCGGCCAGGGCTTCTTTCATGGACTTCTTTTATGGACCTTTTAAATCCCCTGGTATACTCCCCTGCCAGGTATCACCCACAATTTTAGAATCATTATACAACTTTGATGGACTGCCAGGCATACTCCTCTGCTAGGAATCCTTCTATGGGGTTTTGTAGATTACCTGGTATACTAACCTGCCAGGTATCATTCCCCAAATGTCAGCTGCCTGGTCTATTCCTTTTTGCCAGGACTTCTTATTGGTTGTGAAGAGGGAGATACCCATCCCACTCTCAGCCCAGTGACAAAGAAACGAGAGATGTGCATCCCTTCTAGGCCCCCCCCCACCATCGTTGATGTATCGGAGGTGTTCAAAGCGCTATTCACTCAGACAACCATTTGGACCATACCCGGATGACAGTACTGAAGAGATACAGCTGACTGCCATCTCGAAGAAAGCCACTGATGTCATGGCTGACATCATGACATAGATACATTAGATATGAAGCACATAGGCATCCCTGCATGAAGCTACACAAATACTTTAGTTTTATTGTTGATAGACAAAAAGCAAATGCTTATGACTCACATTGTTAGAGGACTGACACATGTATACATTTCGGTACGCAGAAATTGCAATAAAAGTATTCCTGTTTTTAGGCAGTCAGCTTAGCTTACAGTTGAAAAAGACAAAATATGATAAAAATGATACCTGTTATCCAGGCGCTAGCTTAGTTTGTGGATGAGAAATAAGAAAAACACAATAAAAAGGATACCTGTTTTCTAGGCAATTGAGCTTGGTTTACAGATGACTTATGTATGAATCCATGTCTAGGCACTTGCTTAGGTCGCGGAAGGTGGTTTCTTAGTTTATCTCATTGAGATATATTCCTATATGTGGCAATATAGAAGAAGGACCACATGATTTTAGTATTCCCTGTGATTATCAAAGAGTGTTATACCATTTGGGTTGGACTTGAGGAGCACAGGAAGAATTGTGGTTTGGCCTTAAGGGCGGAGAGCACAGTGTGGGCAGTGCGTGGTGCACGCTCTTGCTGATGGTGGTGAGCCTGAGAGGCTGGTGGAATGGTTTGAGAATTGTCTTGGTTTTTGAGAATGTAACTGAAAATTGATGGTAATTGTGACATTTACAAATTGACAAGGTATTCAATCGTGTCAAAATCCCAATTTGAGGTCAAGTAAGTATCGGCAGTCAGAAGGTAATGTGCCACCATGGGGGACACACCCCTTCAACATTTGTGCAAGTCCCTTCCATGATATCAAGACAAAATACGCAAGTGTAACACGGAATTGACTTGCGATACAGAGGTCAAAATGGCAAAGCCATAGCCCCCGGAGAGCAGTCTTTCCAAATATGTGCTGCAACACGTGACCATGTATCTACATGCTACCTATAAAGGGAACACACTGAGTAACAGATTAGCTATATTGGAGTGTTGGAAAATGTTTTAGGATGGCAAAGAGGACCCACCCAAGAGAGAGTAGATGCTGAGCCAACGCAATGTGGGGGCCAAGCACCCATGACTCCTCCTTCTCCTTCTCAAATCACAGGCACAGACCCCACAACAGAAAGCCATGGATTTTCCCACTTGAAAGAATTAAAAGCAGAAGCAGGATATATCAACCGCATCTATGCACCACCCGCGTATAGCAGTGAGGACAAGCTTAGCGGTGCGAAGCAGGCAAATAAGAGAATAGAGGCTATAAATGACAAACGCAAAGAGAGCAGCAACCTGCAAGCGAAACTGAGGGGAGATGACAAAGGGATATCAGGATGTAGTGAGGATAACGAAGTGACAGTTCTGACAAACACGTGGGTGGGGGACAGATATTATGATATGATATATTTTATTTGTTGTGTGCCTATACACAAGTTCTTCAAGGCGCGACAAGGCAAGGGAGGGGATCAAGGGGGGACAAGACAACGATCTTACTAGGCCCAGTGACTTTGAGATCGCGCAAGTGCAGGGGAGAGGAAAGGGGAGAAGGGCCAGTGGAAGGGGACGAGGGGCAAGTGGAGGACGTAGGATTGAGATATCGAAAAACAAATGCTGCTCAAATTGGACACTAGGGCAACAGACAAGCATAGAAGTACAGAATAGGAAGCTCAGAAAGGTAAGGAGATGGAGGAAGAGGACAGAGAATGGGCAGAGATAATGGAGGAAGTGAAGAGAAGAGAGAGGGAAGAGAAAGAGGAGCAAGAGCGGCTGAAAAGGGAAAAATAAAAGGTGGAAGAAAAGGAAAGGGAGGAAAGAGAGAAAAAGGCAGAAGGTGGAAAAAGCGATAAGTAAAGTGGAGGAAGAAAAAGAGGAGCAATTGCAAGTGAAGAGAGAGAAGAGAAATTTGTAAATTGAAAGACTTGTTAAAGAGCACCGGCACGGAGAGGAAGAAGAGAGGAATAGCTGACAGGAACGGAAAGAGAGGGAAGCAAAGAGTGACACCTCAAGGAGGTAGCAGACAGTATGACGGGACCAACACTCTAAATGCCAAGGAGGAAGAGGGAATACAAAGAAGAATAGGGGACTTTATAGGAGCAGGAGTGATATTGTATCTGCCCAGAAGACAAGCATGAGTATAGGGGGGTTTCTATTGAGGGGGGAATGTAATTCATGGGACAAGGTGATGGGGAAACAACAGGGGAAATGCATGTTAAGGAGACTTCGTTTTGAGTCAGAGTGAGAAGAGGACAGCAAGGACAGTATCGGGACCATGGGGACAGCCGACGACCTTGGGGCAAGTTACGATGACAAAGGAAGGATGCCTTGCCACCCTTAAGGCAAATAAGCCCCAAAAGAGAGACAGTTTGGGGAGGACATGAAGACACGTAGAAAAATAAGGGAGAACCCAAAGGACACCCTGAGGGTCCCAGCCCAGGGATAGCTCACATATTTACTCCATCTGCACAGAGGCTCAGAGCCTCATTGGGACAGAAAAGAGTGGGTATGATCAGAGCGCTCACAACTACCAAAGACGTAGGGATACATGACAGGGGAGTACAATTGACACAGTGGCCCTCATTACGAGTTCGGCCGGTAGCCATGCCGCTATTGGCGGCATGGCTGCCGCCGAAATCGCATCCGTGTCCGGGTTCTTGGAATGTGGACTTACCGGGCCATTCTGAGTTCGGATGGCCCGGTAATTCCTCCCTCAAGGACCTGGACACGGTCCTTCCCCATTCCCATTCAGCCCCCACAGGGCTGAATGGGAATGGGAGAGGGAGCAAACAACGGGCCATAACGAGATGGGCCGTTGTTTGCTCCCTCTTCCCCTCGCAGGACCCGGTAAGCATGCCTGGTTTTCCCAGGTGTGCTTAACGTGTCCCGCGAGAGGAGCTCGTAATGTGGCGGAACGGGTTGAACGGCACCGTCACCTTATACGGCGCCGTTTAACCCGTTCCGCCAGGGTCATAATGAGGCCCAGTATCTGTTGCTAGAAAAGGGTGGCGGACGTCCACAATATATACCAAGGCAACAGATGGACAAGGATAATTTGAGGTGTAAGTTACCCTTGTTGACTGCAGGAGCGGGGAAATTGATTTATGAGTTAGATAGATTGACCACACTGGCAGGGTGACATGAAGAGCTTGCTCTCAGCCATTCTTGGGGAGGTAACAAACAATGTCTGAAAATGGGCAGGGTATCCCGGAGTGGCAGGACAGAACACGGCACATGATTGTACGCCGTTCAATAACTGCAGAGCATCAGTATGGCAGGTTCTAAGGTGCCCAGGCACATCTGACATAAGTATGATTATTGCACGCAAAATGCATGAGGACGAAGACCCACTTCAATATATTCAAGCGATACAAGAACGCTGGCATCTCGAGACAAGAGAGATGTGGGATAAAACAGTGGTGATCTTTTATCACATGTTAATCCAAGTGTTACCAAAGCAGGTACAGAATCAACTGAAGAAATTGGTGGCGATGGAAGCGAAGCCAGGGTCAGAAATTCAGCTGATTTTAGTACATTATTGCTGATTGATGCAGGAGACCGCGAGAAAGAAGCACAAGGAGAGGAAGCAGGAAGGGGCGAAGTTAGTGCAGAAGAAGCTATAGAAGTATACAATGGAAGGGGTAATGTTGTTGAGTGGAGAGGGAGTAGTGACTCAGAATGCACAAAACCATCCACAGGTAGCGGGGGAAGCTTTGCAGGAAGAGGTGACGCCAATTATTGCCCATGAGGATGGGGAGGAGTGCCCCGGGGAAGAGGATTCGGACACCCAATGCAGCAGGGTGGAGACGGGTTTAACGGAGGACAGCCGAGACCGATGGGGGTCCACCACAATGCTGGACGTGCAGTAGAATGGGTCACATATCATGACTGTGCAGAAGCAGGGGTGGAATGCAGCAGAATGGGGGGATGACATACCAGCCAAATTATCCGACAGAACAACCAGACTATTATGACCAAGATCACACTGAGACGCAGACATAAGCACTGCAATCGGCACCAACACAAGGTACACCAGTACAGTCACACCAATCCATGGTATGCACACCGCAGACACAGGAGTGTGTACAAAATACAAACACATGATAATCACGGCCAAAAAGAATTTCTATAATGAACAGATCTCTACAGCAGCCAACTCCACCAGCAAATTGTTTAAAATTCTCAAATCTATAGAAAAACCAAAAGCTATTACCCCTCCTTTTCTACCATCCCAAGAAGAATGCGACTCTACTCAGACCGCCTTCTTCAATAAAATCGCTAAAGCCAGGGATTCAATCATTAACTCACTATCCAACAAACAAATGACAGAGACTCTGCCAGTCGAGATGTCAACACCAGGTACTGAAACCTTTAAATTCACAGAGATCAACAGTAGCGACATGATCAAGGTACTGACAACAATGAAACCTACGACTTGTGCAGAGAACATCATCCCACCCAAAATAATACTGGATAACATTGACATATTCGCCCCCACCTTGACAAAAATCATAAATGCCTCTTTTAGAGACCAGAAAGTGCCCGATGTCATCAAAAAGGTGAGAGTAACCCCCCTGGTAAAAAAACCCAACCTGGACCAAAGAGACCCAAACAACCTTAGACCCATAACGAATTGCAATTTCATTCTCAAAATCATGGACAAAATTGCCACCATGCAACTCCAGACATACGTTGAGGAGTCAAACGCCCTTCACCCACAACAATCTGGTTTTCGACCCGCCCACAGCACCGAAACTGCCATGCTAGATCTCCAGACCAAAATGCTCGGCATTATAGACAAGGGTAAGACAGGCCTTCTTATTCTACTCGACCTCAGTGCCGCTTTTGACCTTCTGGACCACAACCTACTCCAGGTTGCTCTGAAAAAGTCTACCAATTGTTCTGATGAAGCCATAAGCTGGATAATGTCATTCTTAAAAAATAGAATATCCAGGGTGCACTGGGGAGACAAGTTCTCATTGGAAAAAGAAATCCTATGTGGAGTCCCCCAAGGGGCTAGCATGTCACCACTGCTGTTTAACATCTACCTGAGGTACCTATGCCTAGTTCTTGACCATATCAACACCTATTTCACCAACTACGCTGATGATACGCAGCTGGTATTTGAGCTAAGTGGCGATTATCAAAAGGACAGTGAGCATCTCAACATGATCTATAGCTACGTAGAGCAATGGATGGACTCCAATTGGATGTGCCTCAATGGGAAAAAAACGGAGCTCATGATCTTTGGCTCATCATACGCCCGAGCTAAGCTACCCATATCCTACGCATCCTTTCAGATCAAAGACACACCCATTCCAGTATTAGGCAAAGTCAAAACTCTCGGTATGCAGCTTGAAGCATCTCTAGGGGCAGAGACCCAAGCACAATACGTTAAGAAAAACTGTGCCTACCACCTCCGCTTAATAAAAGCTATCAGACCCTTCATATCAGAAGACAATTGCGCGACCATAGCTAGAGCTACCATTCTATCACGACTCGATTATGGCAATGCCCTACTCCTGGGTGCCTCTAAACGGTGCATACAAAGCTACCAGGTTGTACAGAACAACGCAGTAAGAACCGTCAAACTTAAATCTAGGACAGAGCATATCAGCGACTCCAGAAGGGAGCTACACTGGCTCAAAATCGAAGATAGGGTGCACTTTAAGACCCTAACCATTGTTCATAAGTGCATTCACGGAAAGGCACCAACATACCTAAAAACGAAGATCAGGTCATACGTCCCAAACAGAACATTGAGATCATCTCTACTCGGCAAAATTGCTATAGCCCCACATAAACTTAAAAGCGGCCTAGGCAGAGCCTTTCCGACTCTTGCAGCCAACCTGTGGAACAACCTCCCGGACCACCTAAGAATAGAGCCTAACTACACCCGTTTCCGCAAATCTCTAAAAACCCACATCTTCAAATAAACTCTACATGTTCAAACCCCAGCCGGAATAATCTCTGTAGTTCCCTCCCGTCTCAGATGTACGTCATTACTGTTTGTCTGTCTATCGTGTTCCTATCTCTGCGCCCCGAGGCTCGCGAGCTACCGGCGCACTACAAATATTAAATAAAATAAAAATAAAATAAATAAAAGGAGTACACTCAGTCACCACAACCAGCACAGCAAGCACAAGCGCAGCAGAATATGGTGGCCACAAGACACACAAACTCTACGATGCAGACCCCTGTATGAAAACTAGGGGGAGCGACTGTGGTGGGAGACAACCCCTTCAAAGGGGAGAGGGATGACTCTGTACCCACAATGGGACAGCCCACGGACAGACCTGATGTATTCAATCCTATCCATTACACCTGACCCGAACGAGGAACCATGGTAGGTGTGACCATAGGTGACAACACATTGTTTTTTCTCGTAGATACGGGGGCGACCTGATCCTGTATTAGGGAAGGGAGATACCCGATGTTAGGCATTGACATGAATTCTCAGGGATTCTCTGGGGCTACAGACGTGGTTCCTTTCACTGGCAAGCTTCAGATTTTCATAGGGCAACATGATTGTATATCGTTGTCATATTCTCGACAGACACCAGTCAACATAATGGGTAGGGATATGATGAGCCGAATTAACATGACCATCTCATTCACTGATCAGGGGATAGAATGCTCGACCCCAGGAATTCACTACGTGAATGTGCAAGCACTCATTCAGGTATATAGCGGGCAGATTGTACAGATAGTGTGCCAGTGAACCACGAGTTGTTCCAATTTGGAGTGGAAGTACTATTAGCATGGCTTCCAGCGATACAGGACACACTTCTTTGTATACCCAATTAATTTTCGTTCAGACCAAAGGCTGTTTTGGATGAGAAGAAAGGGCAGGTGTTCCCACTAGAATTGGAGACTGCTATAGTGAGGGACAAGAGAGTAGTACTGCATGGGACTGATGACACAGGATGGGCATGGAGAACAGTAGTTGCAGTAGGAGAACGGCACAGACTGATTGACTTCACATATGAAGAACTATTCTGAGACGACCGGGTCAGACCTCGAGACAGTGTTCTTTATAAGCATTACCTATTGGGTGAGAATCCATTATAGGGAAGTGCCACAGAGAATGGCCTTACTGAAAAAGGCACCATTGCCATTTCTTGAGTAAGACCTGGTGTGAGTACTGAGTGTCTTATGGACCAACAGCCCATATGAAGCTGGTCTGCTAAAGGGGGTAGGAGCTGTCAAGATAAAACTCAAGCCAGGGGCTATTTTACCAATGGCAAAACAATGCCCTTTGTCCAGGGAGGCAGACAAAGGCATTTATGTGACAATTTCCATGTTAGTACAGCAAGAGATTCTTGCAAGAATTCCCTTCAGTTCCCAATCCAGCAACAATACTATGTAGAATTCTGCCGGAAGCTAGCCATTTCATTGTCATAGATTTGAAGAACGCGTTCTTGTCTATACCACTTCACAAAGAATTACAGGATGTGACACTTTCTGTATAAAAATAAAAAGTGGAAACACACAAGATTACCTCATAGGTACTGTTAATCACCCTTTATATTCAATAGGGTCCTCCAGATGGACCTAGGGAACATATTTTTGGACAGCACAGTTATTTAGTATGTAGACGATATCTTGGTTTGCAGCAAATCAGAAGAACAATGTTGAAAAGACTCAGTGCAGTTATTGACAGTCTTATCGAAAAAGGTTACAAGGTGGACAATGCAAAATTGCAGTATTGCCAAGATGAGACTGTGTACATTGGACAGTTAATATCACGGGAGGGTAGGAAGGTGACCCCAGAAAGTGTGGATGCAATCTTTGGTACGCCACAAAAAGAATGGTAAGGGAGATGCAGCAATTCTTAGGTCTCTGTCATTATTGCAGGGCCTGGGTGTTCGACTATAGCACATAAACGAGACTCCTTTTAAGCAGGCTCTTGGAAGCCCAAAGGGGGAACAGTAACCTGACATGGACACAGGAGATATCTGAAGCATTTGGGGAATTGAAGGGGGCAATATGCATGGTCCCAGTGTTAGCCATTCTCAATTAGAATTAAGAATTCTATTTGTTCTCGCACTCCAAGAGCGTGGTGATGACAGCAGTGCTCACACAGAAGATGACTTCAGGGCACAAACCAATGGCACATTACAGTGGACATTTGGATGCAGTTATGAAAGGAAAACTTTGCAAACAAGGATTGGCTGCTGCTGCATTTGCAGTAGAGAAATCCGTGAATATCACAATGGGGTGTAGTACTGCACTTTACGTGGCGCGTGCCCTTTTCGCTATCCTTGAAAAACCCAAGAGCACATTGACCATGCAGAGAGAATCCGTATACGAGGTGGTGATCTTGAATCCAGCAATAACAATAGTTAGGTGCTAGTGACATTCATAGCTGAACCAGTAGAGGAGGGAGACCATGTACACGACTGTAGGAGAAAATGCTGTTGAGGGAAGAGAAGTACTCTTTATTGACGGGTCATCAACTTTAGACCAGGTGACAGGAGAAACACATACTGGGACGGCAGTATTAAAATTAAAGCCGAGCGTGGGACAGTTGAAGTAGTAGCAAGCATGAGATTCGCTTCACATTTTTCAGCGCAAGCGGCAGATTTAGTGGCTCTTATAATGGCATTAGAAGCGCATGAGAATGAGGGAATTACTATGTATTCTGATTCCGCCTACGTGATGCCACAGTACATGCCGGACTGTCACTGTGGAAGAGATTCGTCTGACTTGCTGACGGCACACCAGTGCAACACGCGGACCTATTGGCTAGACTTTTTGACGCACACCAGCTCGCATCAGCTATAGCGGTCGTGAAGTGCAAGGCACACAAAAGGGGGCGGACTTAATCTCCCGCAATAACTAAGCCACTGACACAGAAGCTAAGCAAGCAGCATATTTCACAGAAATAAATGAGTTTGATTCCCCATCTAACACACGCATACGAGTACGTAATATGTTACTGAGAGAAGGGTATAGTTCATTGCCCGTTACCCAAATAGTAGAGTTTTAGGGGAGAACACCACTAGAAGAGAAGGAGTTATGGGTGAGGAGACGAGGTTCAATATTCCCTACGGATGCATTATGGTGACAGGAGAGCACAGGAAAGCCAGTAATTCCGACGATATTGTTGCAGATTGCACTCCCGAAGCTGCATTACCCCACTCACCTAAGTAAGAATGTTCTTGCTTGCACATTATGGGGAAGTTTGGTTCTGTCCCAATCTGGCAGAGTATATCGCCGCATTTATGGATAATTGTATAGTATGCAAAAAATACAATGCAGGTCACATGTTGCGCATTGTGTGAGGAGCAATACCGCATCCTATTGGGCCTTTCCAACATCTCCATGTAGACTATATAGCCATGATCCAAGTCTGACAAGGGTACCGCTATATGATCATGGTTGTATGCCCTTTTTCTCGTTGATCGAAGCTGGTTCATGCTCACACCCTGATGCCCCCAGTGAAGCGAAATTCTTCATCAGAGAGGTGCTTGCACGATGGGGGTTGTGCGAGATCCTGTGTTCTGACAATGGGCCTCATTTTGTAAATGAAACATTGAGCACATCACAGCCCTGCTGGCTATTAAGCATACGTTTTCCTGTGCTTTTCACCCACAAGCGAATGGGATTTGTGAACGCCTCAATGGCTTGCTGAAGGAATAAATAGCAAAAAATAAAAGCAACATTCAAAAAGGGATGGTTACATTGCCTACCCCTGGCCTTGTTCACATTGCGCAATCAACCTGGTCCAACCACCATTTAACCTGAGGTGGTGAAAGGACGACGCATGCCACTCCCACTTGCCCCTCCCACTAGAGCGTTGACAGATGCCCAAAGTACAGCCACTGTCTTAGGTGATGAAATGCGCAAGTATCTCATTTCAATGCTAGCTAGTGCTTCTTTTATCTCTCGACAGCTTCAATCCCGGTGGGGGAGGTTGAAGAAGGATGAGGAAGATAATGCACCAGTAACAGACTCTGAACTGCTCAAGAAACCACCTCTTTATCCAGGAGATCAAGTTTATCTATGTAACTTCATCCGGTGCTGGTACAAGCCCAGGTTTGAGGGCCCCTTTTCCGCAGAACAAGCCACAAATAGGGCAGTCAAACTCATGGGGAAAAAGGGCTGGAATTACCTTGGAGACATCAAGCCCTGCAGAGGTGGGACCTCCTCGGCCCAACACGCAGACGATTTGATGCAAGAACAAGAAAGAGAAGAAACACCTCAGCGAATCCAGATGCGATCGGCGACTAAAGCTAAACAAGAAGAAAATGAAAATCTAGATTAGGCACACCAGTGCTCCAGATAAGAATTTGAAGTGGGAGCATTTTACTCCCTATTTTTGAAAGTTGAGAGTAAAATGATTTTTTAGGGAATAAAAAAGTAAGTCCCTTTCCCAATAGGAGTATTTTATAAGTGAGTAAAAAAATATATTTTTATTGTAAAACAAAATGTTTTGTAGTATTTCTTTGTAGCTAGTTACTCTATACAGATTGAAAGATCAATTATTACGTCTTTGGCTCAGATAGCAATAATAATAGTTTCTTCCTATGGTACGGCATGCACTACTGGTCCAAACATATCCATGGAACTGTGTGGGGGAACAGGGACAAAAGCTCTGATGTTGGATCCACATTTCTTGGGGCGTATTTTTCCTTCCTATTTAAATTTTGGGAGTATTTGCCTATTTTCAGTGAGTAGTGGCTGATACACCCCATGTTTGTAGAGCTGAGGCACACTATCTTTTCCTCACACTAGGTAATCATTGTGAACATTTGGACTGATTCTGGCTAATGATTCTTAACATGCACAAACGTTGAGAATCACTTTTTCCAAACTTACAGCCACATCTGGATAAATGATACCTACTAAGTTATTCTTTTATCCTCTTCTTCTTTATGTGGCGCACACTTGTCCCATATTGATTTGAGGCGACTCGCCTATCATCAATCTGCTCAATAGTGCCAAGGTTAGACTTGTCTGGGAGCGATTGTTTTTTGCTGCACTTGCTTAATATTACTGTAGAAGAGCTTGACCAACACACTAAAACAGTAATGACTTTTTCAAATAGTCTCATGGGCTTTATGGACAATATAAAAATCATCCAGCATTACAGAAAATGGAGGCTGTGACAAGGTCTATTGTGTTGATATCTTTTGTCTTCTGTTGTCTCTAATTCTTTGCCCTCTTTGCACTACAACAGGTTGTATTGTCACATGCACATGCTTTGGTCCCTTGTGGAAATGGCAGTTTCTGTGTCCCTCTGTATTTGCAATGCAGTACATGACTTTTAATGTCCCATTTGTATTTAATGTATCGCACAACTTCATTTTCCAAAGTATTGGGTGACTTTTATTTTTCCCAAATGTATTTTCCTCTGTGTTCCTTGCACTGTGTTTGGGGGCTGTGGACCCAAGACATAATCCCTCCAAGAACCAGTTCTACCTGTTGCCGCCTTGAACCCCTTTTAACCTTTCCTCCCACTCTCCCCACCCTATATTTTCTATCCCCCCTTTGTCTTGGCATGAAGCCTCTCTGAACACTGCAAAACGAGTTCTACTTGTTGTGTCCATCATGGGTGGGGGGCTGTGGAAGGCCACTTCTCCCATGTCCTGTAATTATCCTGCCCTCTGCCAAGTCACCAAGCTAGCCCCTGACCTCATGTACCCTTTCTGGGAACCACCTCCATTCCCCTGTCCAACAAGTAACCTCCCCTTTTGGGCCCAACAGCCCTGCACTCTATAATTTCATCTCCCCTGACCCTACAATTAACCTCCCCTCAGGGCTCAACTCCCCTGACCTGGGAATCACACAGAATCCTGGTAACAACCAAACAAACACTTACCTGGGTGAGGGAGACTGGAGTGACAAAATGTGCCCTGGCAACAACCAAACAAACCCTTGCCTGGGTGGAGGGCTGACCCTGGAGTGGGCGGAAGCAACAGCCTTATATAAACCTGTGGAGAGAGGACTGGGGCTCTCTTCTCTCTTTGGTAGCTGGCAGTGTTGTGCTGACGGGGGGCAGCAGAACTCAGGAGGCACATTCCACAGGTACCCTTGTATTCCCTCTCCATCCTTCCCCTCCTTTCCTCAACCAGTTCTATTTTTCCACCAGTAGGGCTCCTGGGAATGTTGGAATGGAAATGAGTCTATCCCTCCCCCTAGGCGCTTTAGAGTGAAGTGAATACCATAAGTAGCAGTGTAATGTGCGATGGGGGAAGGAACCGGGCTAAGAAACTCAGCACGGATATAATGTAAGCAAGAATAATAGATGCATAGATTCGATGCACACATGGAAAGAAACACCATCTTGTAGTCATGGTAGATGCTTAGCCCTGCATGGCCGCACAGTACAACTGTAGCTCAATGGAAGAATCTGAATAGGCCCCGAGATACTAAGAAGGGATGAGTCTGCACGGCCAGTTCTCACGGAAGCTTCCCCTTGTCCCTTCACTGTTGCAATTACTTAGGATCACTGAGAGGAATGTGCCCTGCAAGGCCATGAGACAACACCAGGCTCCTCCCAGCGCCCATTCATCACAGCCAAACTATCAGCAGACCTCTAACCCCCACCAAGCCTACCCAGAGCAATGGCCCCCACCAATGACCTGGTCCAAAAAACCTGCATTCCACGATAGTGAGTGACCCCAGCCCCAGACATAAAACCAATGGCCATAAAAGATCTGAGCATGTATGGCCGATTTACCTCTTCGCATAAATACATCCTTTGTAACACGAGGTACTGGGAAGGATAAATTAGAGATAAAAATGAGAGTGAAAGCCTTGGGTGCGAGGGGTGCGATATCAACAAAGCACAGTATGTGTGGGTTAGCGTGACTGTGTTTCTTCCTTCCTCCCTTCCCACTGGCATCAGCCCGGAGCATCCCAGGTGCATGCCACAATGATGTAGTAGCAGTCCTAGTGTATTATAGCAGTCTAGAAACTGTAATTTACGAGGATCCTGGCCTTCACTTCTTGGAGAGATGAGCCCGGCTGGCCCACGTGGGAACAGACAGATGGCAGAAAAGAGAACCAATCATAGCCTGGCATTTTCTGTGGAGCAGACCCATGTAGACGGTCTCACCAGCCAGTGATGCTAGTTTTTACTTTATAGTGATGACGATGTACTGCCTTTTAAGCTTCTGATTGTACTAACATTCGCCAGAACGTTCGCGAGCAGCAGAATTCTTTGCTGATACCTTTTATATTTTGTACAAATAAACTGTGTTATCCTTGCAAGCAATCTCTTGGCCTTTTTGCCTAGAGGGTTGCATTCTTTCTGGCGTGAGCATAAACAGGGACTTGCCTTCACCTGTCTGCCTTACCCCAACTGTGTGGTGTCTGTCTGTCTCTCTCTCTGTCTCTGTGTGGGTGCTCCTCTCCCTGCGTGTCTGTGTCTCTCTCCCTCTCCCTGTGTTTCTGTGTGTCTCTCCCTAACCCTGTGTTTCTGTCCCTCTCCTCTCCCTGTGTCTCTGTCCCCCTCTCCCTGTGTCTCTGTCCCTGTCTCCCTCTCCCTCCTCATGCATGTCTCTCTCCCTGTGTCTATGTGTCTGCGTCCCTGTGTGTCTTTCTCCCTGAGTGTATCTCTGTGCTTGCCTCTCTCTCCCCCCACCATCTCTACTTCCCTTTCTCCCTTGTGGTCCAGTCTCCCCCCCCCTTGCATTCAAGGGTACTCCCCGGCCCCCTGGGTTCTATGCCAGTGGGTTTGCCTAGCTAGTATGCCTGCCATCAATGCCCTGTCTTGTGCCGGCAGACCAGTGCAGACAATCACCTGTGTCCAGTGTGTCTAATGTATCCTGCTGGCAATGAGTTTACTCCTCTTCCTGTAATAAATATGTACCTTGTTTCTACAAAGACTTTGGTGCCTTCATTGCGTTCCCACTTTTCAGTGTAGCCTGCCTGTTATTGACAGAGGGGGGACCCAGTCCATCTGCGTACACACAGCACCCCTACTGGGCTGGTTGACTCCTTGGCCCAAAACCGTGGCCCAGACTGGGATCTCCCACACGGCCCCCTCCATTTTTCCCACTTCCACACACTGTTAACACAACCCTGATTCCTGCCCTTACTGAAGCCATATCTGGGTGGATGACTAATGCTGCCAAAGAAGTGAAAAGAGTCAGGGGCAGCGCAGATATAGATTTTGAGCATGTGAATTCATACCTAGCTTATTCGGCCCACGTGGCCAACAACATGTGGTACAAGCACATGAACAAGGTGGGGAAAGAGACAGTGAAGGAGAGCTGCTATGCGTGCTCTCTCATCCCCTATGCCATGAGTACTTCAGGAACGTTGATTGCAACATAAATCCAAACAGCCAGAGCACAATGCCTTATGCACCTATCGCTCTGCATGACAAGAGGTTGGTTCCAAGGCAGATGGGCTACACTAAAATGGATGTCGCAGAAGATGTTCCCGCATGAACACAGCTACATCAAGACTCAAGAAATGATAGGTGACTATTGGAGCTCTGACAAGACAATGAAGAACGTTCCTGATGGCCCAAACAAAGGCAAAGCCAGATTAGTGAAACAAAAGGAGCCCACAGCTACTAGTATACGGACAGATATTCACAGGAGAAGGATGGAAGGAAGGAATGGTAGGAAGCAAAGCACATGCACTCGCAACAGTTCCAGTAGAAGTGCTGTAGAAGGAAAATGATGATTGCCTCAAGGAGTGGGCAGCAAGGGCAAAACTGCTCACCTGGGTGGAAAACAAAGCAGGTCCTATGCCAATCATACCACTCGAAAATGCTTCCTTGTGTTTCCAGAATGATGGTCCAGTAAAGGTTGGAGAGAATAAAGGGTGCAAAAGAATATCGAACATACCAGGCATGAGGGTCAGTACCACAGTTCTAATGGATCACTACTGGGCCTGCGGATCCAAGGCATACATGCAACTACCGCCAAACTGGGGAGGGACATGATCTTTAGTACAGCTGAACACACCCACATTAGTAGTGCCTCAAAAAGACATACAAGTAGATGGATTCCCCAAAATGGATACACTCCAGAGGAAGAAGAGATCTGTAGAGCTGACAAGATTAAAGGGAGGAAACTATGTGTCATCAAAGATGGAAGATGCACTAGACACAATACCACTAGAACACAGATTATCCAGTAGGACAGAGATGTTCTTTCCAGCAATCCAGACCAATGTGTATGCCAAGTGGCTCCAGATCACCAGATGGGAACTGTTGATGATAAACTCGACCGTCAAGGGGGTTAACGCCATCAAAAAAGAGTTGAGAGCTGTCTGTTTGCTGACCTTACAGAAGAGATACATCTTGGACCTTCTCACAGCTATGGAAGGAGGCATTTGCACCAAGATCAGGGTTTGTTGCTGTATGCATGTGCCTTCCCACGATGAAGAGAATGGAACAGTAACAGAGGCAATCATGCCATTTTCAGACCTTCAAACCCAATAGGATATGACAATGATTGGCTAACATACATCTTTTCCTGGATACCATCATGGATGGCTAATGAACTGAAGGTGCTGCCTTAGTACTAGTATTATTTGCCTTCTGTGTTATCAGAGTAGCTATAGCATAGTGCAAGAAGACTACTGAAAAGATGATAGGGAGGAACATATGTTGTACGTAGAGATGGAGAGACACAGACTCTTGACTTGTTGAAATCATACTTGATGCAGTGCCCTCTATTCCCGCCAGATACAGCATTCTCTTTTCTCCCAGATCCACGCAACTATTGGGAAAATGGGTATGGTGCAAACCCTGATGGAGATTGCAGCTATGTGACCTGGAGTTTAGATGAGCAGGTGCAGTATCATGGACATCTGGGAGGATGGACAAAGGTCTAGGTCCCAAGACTACACGTAAATAGAGAGCGTCATCTGGGGAGTGTGGTC
Source organism: Ambystoma mexicanum (assembly GCF_040938575.1). Taxonomy (NCBI): domain Eukaryota; kingdom Metazoa; phylum Chordata; class Amphibia; order Caudata; family Ambystomatidae; genus Ambystoma; species Ambystoma mexicanum. The sequence continues at coordinate 1,055,412,596 of NC_090921.1, read as the reverse complement.
CACTTGTTGACCAGAGGGGGGGGAATGAAGAGGGAGACCCAAACATGGCCCTCCTGACTCCATTCCCATTCTCAGCCTCAGCGACAAAAAAACAAGAGATGTATGTCGCTTCTAGGCCCTTCCTCTTCATTGTTGATGTATCACAGGTGTGAGAAGTGCTACTCGCTCAGACAACCATTTAGGCCATACCTCGGTGACAGTATTAAAGAGATACAGCTGTCATCGATTGAACAAGTCGACTTACTGCCACCTCAAAGAAAGCCGATGACATCATGACTGACATTGTTTCATAGATACGTTAGATATAAAGCACATAGGCATCCCTGCACAAAGCTACACAAACACTTTAGTTGTATTGCTGATAGACACGAAGTGAATGCTTATGACTCACATAGAGGACTGACAGATGTACACATTTCGCTATGCGGAAACTGCAAGATGCCTAAGAATTCATATGAACAACTTGGCTAAGCTTAATCGCAACGAACATGGACAGCCATGCGAATAAAGATGGAAGCCATAGATACATTGGGGTGAATGGGAAAAGCAAGACGAATTTCAGAATACAGGGAAAGGCTGACAGACTGATTCTGCTGAAGCATGCAGCCAAGACTTCCAGCGCAGACATCATGCACAGCGTCGCCAAGGACAAATAGGGAAGGATAGTTTCCAGTTAACACAAGAGCTAGGGCACCTGCGAGGGACACAGTCAAAACTCCTCTTAATTGTAAGCAGGAGAGCTCCATTTTGTGGTCCCTACACACGTGACCTGAATCTATGAGACAGAGCCTATTTATTTGAGGCAGACATAGATAGATGTTCTCATTGAACCAAAGACAGAAGGATATAATAGTTATACAGGTTCAAAGCCGAATGTTCTGTCTCAGGGCCTAGGAGATCGACATGGTAACTCTCCAAAGCACCAAGGCTGAGAAGACCCTTTCTGTCCAATCGCTAACTGACTTCCACGCTAAGCGCACACTGGGCCTCATTACAAGGTTGGCGGTAACCCACCAGTACAACCGGCCGGTTTCCGCCAGTCCTGCAACACCTTTTCTGGCACCTGACTTCCTGGTGCTACTGGGACATTACAAGTCCTGGTGGATCGGGAAGTGAGGCGCCGGAAAATGTTAGGCCCCATTCCTGTGGGAATGAAGAATCGGAAGCACTGGCACTGTTGCTAACAGTGCCAGTGCTTCCATGACAACTCTGCTTTCCGGGCAGGTTGCGCCTGGCAGGTTAGACCTGCCGGGCGCAGAGGCCTCGGAAAGCAGAGTTGTAGTCTGCTGGTCCAGAAAGTGTGCTGGTACGTTGCTACCGGCACCCTTATTTCCAGACCGGCAGTCTTGTAATGTGGCCCACTATGTTTCACCAGCCAATCCTCTTTATACTAACCAGTAACTTTGTATTTGTGACACATAGAGGTGGTCCCAGGAGGAGCCACCAGATACTGCTTACCCAGTGATCATACTAATCCCTTATAGATCATATATGTAGTTCGCCTCACTAACCAATCCTCTCCCATGTTAGGTTTTTGAGATGTAACTTTGTTTTTGTGACGTCACTAGTCAACAAAATGGAATGGCAGGAGCCTGGAGAGAGAGAGCACTTGGAGAATGTTGCATTGTTCATGTTGCGATCCCTGTCATTTTAATTTCTAATAAAGACAGTGAACCTTGCCCTATGACTGGGTCTTCCATTCTTGGGGCAGTGGATTTCTAGGGCCCAGTTCCTCTTGCTTGTAACCGAGGTGACTGCTAATTGTTCCCCTGCCACACCATTACAGTTTCACTGTCCTTTTCAATATTCTACAGCAGCATATACTTTGTTCTGCTCCATATATTTACTTAGGGTAACACTTGCTACAGCTTTCCCCCACATTGACATCTCATGCGGGGGACATCAATCCAACATGCACTCTCTCACTCATCAATACAACCATCAAACTCTCACCTCTGGCACACTTTCTCAGCAATTGATTGATCCGTTGATTCATCCATTGATCCATTTATACATCTATGAATCACATCCATCCCACAGCCTCACACTCCATCACTCTATCTCTCACTCACTCATCCATCCATACTTCTCTCATCCACCCTCATACTCTCTCTCATCAAACCATGCATCTATCCAACAAACACACTCTGTCACCAATCCATCTAGCTAGCAGACATCCTCTAACTTTCAAATTAATCAATGAATCCATCCATTCTTTCACCAATGCATCCAACCAACAATGAATCTCTTACTAATTTGTCTCGGGAGGATAGTTTAGGGGTAATGTGCTCTCCTTAGAAGCAAGACGACATGAAACAACACAGGTTCGATTCCCGGTCCACGCTTAGAAACCTCTGGGTATTAAGCACGTTATAAATAACCCATCATATTCATCCATCACTCACTCACTCACTCACTAACGACACGATCCATTCAGCACTCACCAATCCATCCATAAATGCCTCAACCTTTCACTCATCAGTCCATGTACTCATTCCAAACATTCACCCTCTCACTCACAATTCATCCATATAGTTGGTATTTATCCCTCAAACCCTTACTCAACAATACACCCATACAACGTATATCCACTCACTCACAAATCCTTCCATCAATCTATTCATCCACGTAACATTCACCCTCTCCTTACACCACTAGCAGCAGTTCTGGAGAATTCATGTTCAGCATCAGAGATTTCTCTTTACCATATCGTCTCCCCCTAAAATGCAATGGCAGCAGGGATTTTAATAGTAATTCCAAATACAGGCAACGTTTCCACATCCGCTGAAAGAAAAAAAGTGCACACCATAAGACAAAGCTACAAAGAGAAAAAGTCAGCTTTTGTACATACTTTCAGATAGCACACAATAAATAAAGAGGAATCAGTGCACACTTTAGGAATTAAGGGTCTCAGAGTATGTTTTGGACAACAGAATGCACTCTGCATGTTTTGCGGAGCTTGATGTAGACATCAAAACAACTCAGACTTGCTCTTCAATGGTGTGTGCCAGTTACTGCCAATAACATATTTGCAAACCAAATGGGTATTTGCAAATAAATCAGACGGACAACTGACAATATGAAAAATATATAAATTCTGAAAATATTTGGCACCTTATAGTGGCATTGATGCCTTGATTTTTCTTTGGTCTGTGTCTGTCAGCAACGGCTGGGGTGGTTCTAGCAAACACGCCCCTGATTATCTAACTACAAGACAGAGAAATAGGGCCTCATTACGAGTGTGCCGGTCCGGTAAAAATGGGGAAACAAATGGTGGTAATAACGGATCCAGCATTTTTACCAGACTGGCACACTCCGAGTTTGGCGATAGGGACAGTGACCTACCGGCAGGCCTCACCTGCCAGGAGTTCAGGCGCCTACCCGCAAAGAATTGCCCCAATCACTGGCACCGGTAGTACTGGTGCCAGTGATTGGGGCTAACCCATTCCATGGAGTTCTGTCGGACTACATGGAATGGGAACGTACCACCGTTGCCGGCACCCGTAACATCCCGATACCAGCAGGAAATCAGGGGCCAGTAACGGTAAGGCGAGTTTGCAGATAACCCGCCGGTACTGACAAACTCGTTATGAGGCCTATAGAGTAAGACAGAGAGAGAGAGTGAAAAACAGAGCGAGAGAGATGGGGAGAGAGAGGAGATATTTATAGAGAGAAAGACAGACCTAGATCAGTGCTTGATATGCTGGGTACAGCTAGTCTGATTCTTTGTTGTTTTCTTTTTTTTAAGGGCCATAGTTGCAGGTGTTATGGTGAGGAACCACAGCAGGCGGTGGGTTACAGCTTAAGTTATGATTTCCCACATGTGCCTTTAACAGTGACCAGCATGACATTCTAGTATCCCCGGCTTAGTCATAAGCAATAGAAGGACTGAGTCACTTCTCTTTCTTAAACGAAAAGTGAGTCAACTTGTGAATTTGGATCTACTGTTCAAACCACACAGTTCCTATTAGATTAAAGACACAGAAGAAATGCTTTCAGTTGAAAGCTCCAGTTTTGTGGTAAAACGTACAAAAATAATCCTATGTTTATCATTCTCAATAATTGATAATCACCCAATATTTCAGCAATTTCACTTCATAACGCCACTGTATAATGCTTTAATTAAACAAGGTATTTTGATTCCATATAGTATTTTTAAACCATGAAATCAGAGCAAAATGCCACTGTTATTAAGCTGCACTCCAATATTTTGCAGGAAAATAGACAAAATGCAGATATTCATTTACAATACAAAATATATATATTACAGGGCCTGCAGTAGCACCCCTGCAGTTATGGTTAAGTTGCTCAACCCATAGGAAGATCACCTTTTGGGTGGCTTATAACTTCGCCCTCTCTGGACGGGTCCACACCACACTTTGTAAAAAAAAGTATATGGCCCCCTCTGATTGATTCTGTGAAGTTTGGTGATTGATTCTGTGAAGTTTGATGAGGTTTCATACAGGGTGGCAAAGTTATAGGGGGGTCCCAAAATGTGTGGATTTCCCCATAGTTGCAATGGAAAAAGAAATGTGCTCATGCCTACAGTCCAAACCTCTGGATGAATTTTCACCAGATTTGCTGCAGATTGGTGCTGAAAGCATGCTTTTGTAAATTTGGTGTACATGCTGACCAGTAGTTTCTTATAGAACGACCAAAAAGTTAACAAAAATTAGTGATATCTGGGTTTGGTCTGTGGACTCACTTCCCTGTTTAGACCGGGGACAGGCCTACGCAGACATCGCACGCAGCCACTGGTTGGATGGTGAACAACGCGAGGTGCGTCAGAATTTCGGAAGCCCCTGCCATGTTGCATCCACGGACAGCCACCGGTGTCCGCAGACAGTGCGGTGGGGGTAGCGCCTGGAAAACACATTTTGGGTTATTTGATGGCCGAAAGAGTGGCTGGGAAGGGTGGGGGAGTGGAAAAAAGATGATATGGGGCTATTTTTGTAGGTGGAAAAAGGTCGGGCAGTTGTCGTAGTGATCTGCGGACCCCACGGTAGTCCACAGACAGCGCTGTGAACAGACAGCTTGGAAAAGACATTTGGGGTTATTTGATGGCTGAAAGGGGGTATAGAAATGGTAATCAATACGGACTACTTCAGATCTGACACAACACAGGGGACTCCCCTTGGTGGGTGCCCTTTTCCATCTTGAACACATTCTAGTCTGCGAGGTTGGCATTTTCAGCCAATCTAACTCTCCAGATTGTGATCTCCCTACAGGTACATCATAACAGGTAGCATACTGACCTTGCCATAGTTTAGTTTCTTTGAATGAAATCACAGGTTTCACTTTTAGTTCTTATTTTTGGAGTCGCACCATATGGAAGTCTGGCTGCACTATGCATGAATATAGGGTGCACTATAACATCATTTATACACTTGTAAAAATTCTGGTATCTTGGGCATGTTGGTCTAATAATAATTCTGATATTGAACTGTTTAGGTACATCCAAAAACTGTTGGAAAATAGGCTGATGGATATCTCTGCATATATATATGTGATTACAGATCATTTTGCTCCTGAGGAAGGGGTGGACCCCCGAAACTTGTAGAGCTGGAATCTTCATCTCATCACAAGAACATTGTAAAAATTATTTTTTCATGCTGGCCGTTGCTTTCTTTCTATTACATTTTTATATTTATATTTTAACCAGAAGTTACTGGAAGTAATTATTTGTGTTGTTCATCTAAAAATTTGATTACAGTGTTGTAAAAACTCAAAGAGTGTTTTGACTGGTTTTGTATCAGCTTTAATGGTGTGCAGGGGACAGGAGTGTCTTTAGAAATAGACACTTTTTTCTTGTTTATGTTTGGCACGAGCTCCGTGTCAGGGCTTGTACCTCCCCAGCACCCGGAATATATTTAAGGTTGTTTTAAGAATTTAACAGAGTATCATTACATTGGTGTGCTCCTATTGAACATTGGCTTGCTTCAGAGGTGGAGTAACAGGAACAGAGCCGAGGAACAGCGGGAAGCGTCACGCTGCAAAGCAGAATAATGCAAAGCCGGGGCATGTGGTTGGGCTGGCCTTAAATAGGCTGGCTCTGGACCCTCCCTTTGGCCCCGCCTTGTGGCTCCACCTTGCCCCTCCCAGGGATTCTTGGACGTGCCTCCCAATGATGTTCTATGGCCACGCACGTGCCCTGATGCACGTGCCTTAGGCACAGAGTGTGCAAAGCACACTTTTCTATGAGCCTGGTGCCAGAGGCACCAGGACTGCGTCCATTTGGACCCTGAGGGTGATGAAGGCCTGGGCCCTTGCCCAATGGCCATGACAAATTCTGATGAGGTCATGTAAAGTCTCCCGGGATGGTGTCTTCCATAGAGATGGGAAGGGGGAGGCCAAGTGACCATCAGTCACCTTCCAGAGTTAAAAAATATCCAAAACCATGTTCCAACTGAGGTTTTAACTGAACTAACCAACAAAAAAACAAAACCACGAAAAAGAACTCAAACGTGCATGGTAAATCGCCCCCAACAATCCTCAGGTGACATCTTACTTGAGGCCAGGCATGAACTGCAAGAAGCCCACCATTGATTTAACGTTGCTCGGCGTCTCCTTGCAATTCGTTGCTAATTTACAAATGCTGAGAGGTTCCTGATGGAGCGTTACTCATGGTTCAGGAGTGTGGTGGGGGTTTCCCTGGATTGCAGCCTTTGTGGGCTCTCAACCAGGCGGTTAGCTGCATTTTTGGTTTATCACCTTCTCCTCCTGCCAGAGAGCCAGGTAAGGCTCAGAATCCCTTCTGCATCCTCCAAGCTAGCAATGATATGAATGTCCCTTTGAATGTCAACTGAAGGGAGGTAGGAAATAGCCTGCGATATTTGATGTTTTGATCCCACAGAAATAAGGTCAGTGGCCGGAGAGCTCTACGTTTTTGAATTGTGACAGCCGCTACATCTTGGTAAATCTGAAGAGCAGAACCTTGAAACGTCAATTCATCCTGGGTACGGCCCATTGCTAAAATGTTGTGCTTAGTTGTGAAAAAGTGGATCCGATTAATAACATTGGGATAAGAATCAGGCACTGAACCTCTGCGAGTGCGCAATCTATGAGTGTGATCCAATAGGAATATTGACTTGTCAAGACGTGGCAAGAGCGTATGAAAAAATCCCCCATATATTCACCCAGGGCTTGGTCCGAGACCGAAAAGGACTCTTCTCTAATGTGCAAGTTGTTCCTTTGAGCCCTGTTTTCTATGTCCTTCTGCTTATAGTCCTTTTTTTAAAAAAATGTTTAAAACTTTTATTTATTGGCAAAGGTCTACAGCATACATGATTGGATTACATTTACAGTGCATACAGACAGACACGTTTTACATGACCATTTGGGTGATACAGGAAGTACATTATGTCATAGAGTGTCACTGTTCGTTTATATACTTAGAGTTAGACAGTGGTAACTTGCAGTGTTATTCAGGTGGTCGAGGATGGTTGTCAGAGTGGTTGGACAGGTAGGTGTGGAATTCAGACCATATATTTTTTGGGCAAGAGCACAGGGGCAGCAAGGTCAGGTATTCCTCCTCGCATGTTTGAGTACAGGCTAGTGCTGTTAGCCACATTGCGGATGTTGTCGGGCAGGACCGTTTCCAGTGTTGGAGGACACATTGCTTGGCAGCCATACAACTCACGTTCACAAAAGCCAGCATTTTCTTATTTCTGACAATGACCCACAGCCCAAAGAGGATACCCACAGGGTTCGGATCTATCTCTGCTCCCACAATCTCGGAGAGTGCTTCCAGAATCCTACTCCTGAAACCTGGAGTTTCGTACAGGTTAAAAACAAATGTGTGTGATTAGCCTCCACATCGTTGCACCGTGGGCAGCTATGAGTCGGGTGGTGGGAGAAACCATTGGGTCTGTGAGGTGTGTAGTACAACCTATTCAAGAGTTTGTATTGCATGCAACGGAACTGAAAGCTGATGGAGACCTTATGTGTATGGGAGCACATACTTTTCCATATGGGGTCTGAGATCACGAGGTCCAGCTCCCTCACCCAGGTTTTGCACGCTTTAGCAGGTTGGTCCGGGGGTTTCTTTAATAGTATCTTGTATAAGGAGGAGACTATCCCACGAGATCGACTGGAGTTGGCAATATAGTGTACCTCTGGTGTGTCAGGGGGTTCGTCTGTGCAGCAGGGCCACATAGCGCGGAAGGATGCGCAGAGTCTATAGTATTGCAGGAGTTCTAACGCTGAACCCGTGTGCCCAGCCCTCCATGTGTAAGTCGTAATGAATTTCCCCTTGGGGAACATATCAGTGAGCAACTCATATCCCAGCCCCTGCCAATGTTGTATCAGTGCTACATTATGTGTTGGTTCAAGGCCAGAAAATCATGAGCTACTTATAGTAAGGGCATGCTTCCGTCCGCGGGTGTAGGATTTGGTTCTGCGCTAAAAGTGTAGCAGCTGTGGGGTCCAGTGGGGAGTCGTCTCTGTAGCTGTGGTGAAAGATCAGCGTTCTGAGGTTAGTGTCGCATGCAGATAATTGTTCCAGTTTGACGTGAGGGGGGTTCCAAGAGTCAGCATACCAGTACGAGGCATATTGAGCTTGCGCCGCTATCCAATATAAGTGGAGTTTGGGAGCAGTGAAGCCATCTCTCTCATAGGGCAAAGTCATATGCGTCCACTTTTTGCATACTGCCCCAGCATTTCAAACAAGGTAGCAGGCGGTCCTCTCCAGAAAGAACATGGCATGATAACCTGTTCTGAGATGAGATTTTGCAGCACACGCTTTTTGCTCACTGTACCTTTCACAGTTGGGAAATATCCATTTGCATATCAGTCTTTGTCCCACCCACATGGGCAGTCCAGCACCAAAATGCTATGGCAATTCCTCTCTGAACAAGAGTGCCAACAGCAACCTCATACACGTGTTTCAGCCTTGTTGGGCCTCATCAGTGAGGTGAAGCTGTGCCTCTCTGAGCACAGTGAGCAGGGAGTCCACGTCTGGTTGCCCCCAGGTAACTCAGGGTGACCAACCCCAAGTTCCTTGCAAATATTTCAAACAAGGTAGCAGGCACTCCTCTCCAGAAAGAACATGGGATGATAACCTGTTCTGAGATGAGAGTTTGCAGCACACGCTTTTTGCTCACTGTATCTTTCACAGATGGGAAATATCCAGTTGCATATCAGTCTTTGTCTCACCCACATGGGCAGTCCAGCACCGAAATGCTATGGCAATTGCTCTCTGAACAAGAGTACCAACAGCAACCCCATACACGTGTTTCAGCCCTGTTGGGCCTCATCAGTGAGACGAAGCTGTGCCTCTCTGAGCACAGTGAGCAGGGAGTCCACGTCTGGTTGCCCCCAGGTAACTCAGGGTGACCAACCCCAAGTTCCTTGCAAATATTTCAAACAAGGTAGCAGGCACTCCTCTCCAGAAAGAACATGGGATGATAACCTGTTCTGAGATGAGAGTTTGCAGCACACGCTTTTTGCTCACTGTATCTTTCACAGATGGGAAATATCCAGTTGCATATCAGTCTTTGTCTCGCCCACATGGGCAGTCCAGCACCGAAATGCTATGGCAATTGCTCTCTGAACAAGAGTACCAACAGCAACCCCATACACGTGTTTCAGCCCTGTTGGGCCTCATCAGTGAGACGAAGCTGTGCCTCTCTGAGCACAGTGAGCAGGGAGTCCACGTCTGGTTGCCCCCAGGTAACTCAGGGTGACCAAGCCCAAGTTCCTTGCAAATATTTCAAACAAGGTAGCAGGCGCTCCTCTCCAGAAAGAACATGGCATGATAACCTGTTCTGAGATGAGATTTTGCAGCACACGCTTTTTGCTCACTGTACCTTTCACAGATGGGAAGTATCCATTTGCATATCAGTCTTTGTCCCTCCCACATGGGCAGTCCAGCACCGAAATGCTATGGCAATTCCTCTCTGAACAAGAGTACCAACAGCAACCCCATACACGTGTTTCAGCCTTGTTGGGCCTCATCAGTGAGGTGAAGCTGTGCCTCTCTGAGCACAGTGAGCACGGAGTCCACATGTGGTTGCCCCCAGGTAACTCAGGGTGACCAACCCCAAGTTCCTTGCAAATATTTCAAACAAGGTAGCAGGCGCTCCTCTCCAGAAAGAACATGGCATGATAACCTGTTCTGAGATGAGAGTTTGCAGCACACGCTTTTTGCTCACTGTACCTTTCACAGATGGGAAATATCCAGTTGCATATCAGTCTTTGTATCGCCCACATGGGCAGTCCAGCACCGAAATGCTATGGCAATTGCTCTCTGAACAAGAGTACCAACAGCAACCCCATACACGTGTTTCAGCCCTGTTGGGCCTCATCAGTGAGACGAAGCTGTGCCTCTCTGAGCACAGTGAGCAGGGAGTCCACGTCTGGTTGCCCCCAGGTAACTCAGGGTGACCAACCACAAGTTCCTTGCAAATATTTCAAACAAGGTAGCAGGCGCTCCTCTCCAGAAAGAACATGGCATGATAACCTGTTCTGAGATGAGATTTTGCAGCACACGCTTTTTGCTCACTGTACCTTTCACAGATGGGAAATATCCAGTTGCATATCAGTCTTTGTCTCGCCCACTTGGGCAGACCAGCACCGAAATGCTATGGCAATTCCTCTCTGAACACGAGTATCAACAGCAACCCCATACACGTGTTTCAGCCTTGTTGGGCCTCATCAGTGAGGTGAAGCTGTGCCTCTCTGAGCACAGTGAGCAGGGAGTCCACGTCTGGTTGCCTTGAGGTAACTCAGGGTGACCAACACTAAATTCCTTGCAAATATTTCAAACAAGGTAGCAGGCGCTCCTCTCCAGAAAGAACATGGCATGATAACCTGTTCTGAGATGAGATTTTGCAGCACACGCTTTTTGCTCACTGTACCTTTCACAGATGGGAAATATCCATTTGCATATCAGTCTTTGTCCCTCCCACATGGGCAGTCCAGCACCGAAATGCTATGGCAATTCCTCTCTGAACAAGAGTACCAACAGCAACCCCATACACGTGTTTCAGCCTTGTTGGGCCTCATCAGTGAGGTGAAGCTGTGCCTCTCTGAGCACAGTGAGCATGGAGTCCACATCTGGTTGCCCCCAGGTAACTCAGGGTGACCAACCCCAAGTTCCTTGCAAATATGTCAAACAAGGTAGCAGGCGCTCCTCTCCAGAAAGAACATGGCATGATAACCTGTTCTGAGATGAGAGTTTGCAGCACACGCTTTTTGCTCACTGTACCTTTCACAGATGGGAAATATCCAGTTGCATATCAGTCTTTGTCTCGCCCACATGGGCAGTCCAGCACCGAAATGCTATGGCAATTGCTCTCTGAACAAGAGTACCAACAGCAACCCCATACACGTGTTTCAGCCCTGTTGGGCCTCATCAGTGAGACGAAGCTGTGCCTCTCTGAGCACAGTGAGCAGGGAGTCCACATCTGGTTGCCCCCAGGTAACTCAGGGTGACCAACCACAAGTTCCTTGCAAATATTTCAAACAAGGTAGCAGGCGCTCCTCTCCAGAAAGAACATGGCATGATAACCTGTTCTGAGATGAGATTTTGCAGCACACGCTTTTTGCTCACTGTACCTTTCACAGATGGGAAATATCCAGTTGCATATCAGTCTTTGTCTCGCCCACTTGGGCAGTCCAGCACCGAAATGCTATGGCAATTCCTCTCTGAACAAGAGTACCAACAGCAACCCCATACACGTGTTTCAGCCTTGTTGGGCCTCATCAGTGAGGTGAAGCTGTGCCTCTCTGAGCACAGTGAGCAGGGAGTCCACGTCTGGTTGCCCCGAGGTAACTCAGGGTGACCAACACTAAATTCCTTGCAAATATTTCAAACAAGGTAGCAGGCGCTCCTCTCCAGAAAGAACATGGCATGATAACCTGTTCTGAGATGAGTGTTTGCAGCACATGCTTTTTGCTCACTGTGCCTTTCACAGATGGGAAATATCCATTTGCATATCAGTCTTTGTCCCGCCCACATGGGCAGTCCAGCACCGAAATGCTATGGCTATTCCTCTCTGAACAAGAGTACCAACAGCAACCCCTACACGTGTTTCAGCCCTGTTGGGCCTCATCAGTGAGACGAAGCTGTGCCTCTCTGAGCACAGTGAGCAGGGAGTCCACGTCTGGTTGCATCCAGGTAACTCAGGGTGGCCAACCCCAAGTTCCTTGCAAATATTTCAAACAAGATAGCAGGCACTCCTCTCCAGAAAGAACATGGCATGATAACCTGTTCTGAGATGAGAGTTTGCAGCACACGCTTTTTGCTCACTGTACCTTTCACAGATGGGAAATATCCATTTGCATATCAGTCTTTGTCTCGCCCACATGGGCAGTCCAGCACCGAAATGCTATGGCAATTGCTCTCTGAACAAGAGTACCAACAGCAACCCCATACACGTGTTTCAGCCCTGTTGGGCCTCATCAGTGAGACGAAGCTGTGCCTCTCTGAGCACAGTGAGCAGGGAGTCCACGTCTGGTTGCCCCCAGGTAACTCAGGGTGACCAACCCCAAGTTCCTTGCAAATATTTCAAACAAGGTAGCAGGCGCTCCTCTCCAGAAAGAACATGGCATGATAACTTGTTCTGAGATGAGATTTTGCAGCACACGCTTTTTGCTCACTGTACCTTTCACAGATGGGAAATATCCATTTGCATATCAGTCTTTGTCCCGCCCACATGGGCAGTCCAGCACCGAAATGCTATGGCAATTCCTCTCTGAACAAGAGTACCAACAGCAACCCCATACACGTGTTTCAGCCTTGTTGGGCCTCATCAGTGAGGTGAAGCTGTGCCTCTCTGAGCACAGTGAGCAGGGAGTCCACGTCTGGTTGCCCCCAGGTAACTCAGGGTGACCAACCCCAAGTTCCTTGCAAATATTTCAAACAAGGTAGTAGGCGCTCCTCTCCAGAAAGAACATGCCATGATAACCTGTTCTGAGATGAGAATTTGCAGCACACGCTTTTTGCTCACTGTACCTTTCACAGATGGGAAATATCCAGTTGCATATCAGTCTTTCTCTCGCCCACATGGGCAGTCCAGCACCAAAATGCTATGGCAATTGCTCTCTGATCAAGAGTACCAACAGCAACCCCATATGCGTGTTTCAGCCTTGTTGGGCCTCATCGGTGAGACAAAGCTGTGCCTCTCTGAGCACAGTGAGCAGAGAGTCCACGTCTGGTTGCCCCCAGGTAACTCAGGGTGACCAAACCCAGGTTCCTTGCAAATATTTCAAACAAGGTAGCAGGCGCTCCTCTCCAGAAAGAACATGGCATGATAACCTGTTCTGAGATGAGAGTTTGCAGCAAACGCTTTTTGCTCACTGTACCTTTCACAGATGGGAAATATCCATTTGCATATCAGTCTTTGTCCCTCCCACATGGGCAGTCCAGCACCGAAATGCTATGGCAATTCCTCTCTGAACAAGAGTACCAACAGCAACCCCATACACGTGTTTCAGCCTTGTTGGGCCTCATCAGTGAGGTGAAGCTGTGCCTCTCTGAGCACAGTGAGCATGGAGTCCACATCTGGTTGCCCCCAGGTAACTCAGGGTGACCAACCCCAAGTTCCTTGCAAATATTTCAAACAAGGTAGCAGGCGCTCCTCTCCAGAAAGAACATGGCATGATAACCTGTTCTGAGATGAGAGTTTGCAGCACACGCTTTTTGCTCACTGTACCTTTCACAGATGGGAAATATCCAGTTGCATATCAGTCTTTGTCTCGCCCACATGGGCAGTCCAGCACCGAAATGCTATGGCAATTGCTCTCTGAACAAGAGTACCAACAGCAACCCCATACACGTGTTTCAGCCCTGTTGGGCCTCATCAGTGAGACGAAGCTGTGCCTCTCTGAGCACAGTGAGCAGGGAGTCCACATCTGGTTGCCCCCAGGTAACTCAGGGTGACCAACCACAAGTTCCTTGCAAATATTTCAAACAAGGTAGCAGGCGCTCCTCTCCAGAAAGAACATGGCATGATAACCTGTTCTGAGATGAGATTTTGCAGCACACGCTTTTTGCTCACTGTACCTTTCACAGATGGGAAATATCCAGTTGCATATCAGTCTTTGTCTCGCCCACTTGGGCAGTCCAGCACCGAAATGCTATGGCAATTCCTCTCTGAACAAGAGTACCAACAGCAACCCCATACACGTGTTTCAGCCTTGTTGGGCCTCATCAGTGAGGTGAAGCTGTGCCTCTCGGAGCACAGTGAGCAGGGAGTCCACGTCTGGTTGCCCCGAGGTAACTCAGGGTGACCAACACTAAATTCCTTGCAAATATTTCAAACAAGGTAGCAGGCACTCCTCTCCAGAAAGAACATGGCATGATAACCTGTTCTGAGATGAGTGTTTGCAGCACATGCTTTTTGCTCACTGTACCTTTCACAGATGGGAAATATCCATTTGCATATCAGTCTTTGTCCCGCCCACATGGGCAGTCCAGCACCGAAATGCTATGGCTATTCCTCTCTGAACAAGAGTACCAACAGCAACCCCTACACGTGTTTCAGCCCTGTTGGGCCTCATCAGTGAGACAAAGCTGTGCCTCTCTGAGCACAGTGAGCAGGGAGTCCACGTCTGGTTGCATCCAGGTAACTCAGGGTGGCCAACCCCAAGTTCCTTGCAAATATTTCAAACAAGATAGCAGGCACTCCTCTCCAGAAAGAACATGGCATGATAACCTGTTCTGAGATGAGAGTTTGCAGCACACGCTTTTTGCTCACTGTACCTTTCACAGATGGGAAATATCCATTTGCATATCAGTCTTTGTCTCGCCCACATGGGCAGTCCAGCACCGAAATGCTATGGCAATTGCTCTCTGAACAAGAGTACCAACAGCAACCCCATACACGTGTTTCAGCCCTGTTGGGCCTCATCAGTGAGACGAAGCTGTGCCTCTCTGAGCACAGTGAGCAGGGAGTCCACGTGTGGTTGCCCCCAGGTAACTCAGGGTGACCAACCCCAAGTTCCTTGCAAATATTTCAAACAAGGTAGCAGGCGCTCCTCTCCAGAAAGAACATGGCATGATAACTTGTTCTGAGATGAGATTTTGCAGCACACGCTTTTTGCTCACTGTACCTTTCACAGATGGGAAATATCCATTTCCATATCAGTCTTTGTACCGCCCACATGGGCAGTCCAGCACCGAAATGCTATGGCAATTCCTCTCTGAACAAGAGTACCAACAGCAACCCCATACACGTGTTTCAGCCTTGTTGGGCCTCATCAGTGAGGTGAAGCTGTGCCTCTCTGAGCACAGTGAGCAGGGAGTCCACGTCTGGTTGCCCCCAGGTAACTCAGGGTGACCAACCCCAAGTTCCTTGCAAATATTTCAAACAAGGTAGTAGGCGCTCCTCTCCAGAAAGAACATGCCATGATAACCTGTTCTGAGATGAGAATTTGCAGCACACGCTTTTTGCTCACTGTACCTTTCACAGATGGGAAATATCCAGTTGCATATCAGTCTTTCTCTCGCCCACATGGGCAGTCCAGCACCAAAATGCTAAGGCAATTGCTCTCTGATCAAGAGTACCAACAGCAACCCCATATGCGTGTTTCAGCCTTGTTGGGCCTCATCGGTGAGACAAAGCTGTGCCTCTCTGAGCACAGTGAGCAGAGAGTCCACGTCTGGTTGCCCCCAGGTAACTCAGGGTGACCAAACCCAGGTTCCTTGCAAATATTTCAAACAAGGTAGCAGGCGCTCCTCTCCAGAAAGAACATGGCATGATAACCTGTTCTGAGATGAGAGTTTGCAGCAAACGCTTTTTGCTCACTGTACCTTTCACAGATGGGAAATATCCATTTGCATATCAGTCTTTGTCCCTCCCACATGGGCAGTCCAGCACCGAAATGCTATGGCAATTCCTCTCTGAACAAGAGTACCAACAGCAATCCCATACACGTGTTTCAGCCTTGTTGGGCCTCATCAGTGAGGTGAAGCTGTGCCTCTCTGAGCACAGTGAGCAGGGAGTCCACGTCTGGTTGTCCCCAGGTAACCCAGGGTGACCAACCCCAAGTTCCTTACAAATATTTCAAACAAGATAGCAGGCACTCCTCTCCAGAAAGAACATGGCATGATAACCTGTTCTGAGATGAGAGTTTGCAGCACACGCTTTTTGCTCACTGTACCTTTCACAGATGGGAAATACCCATTTGCATATCAGTCTTTGTCACGCCCACATGGGCAGTCCAGCACCGAAATGCTATGGCTATTCCTCTCTGAACAAGAGTACCAACAGCAACCCCATACACGTGTTTCAGCCTTGTTGGGCCTCATCAGTGAGGTGAAGCTGTGCCTCTCTGAGCACAGTGAGCAGGGAGTCCACGTCTGGTTGCCCCCAGGTAACTCAGGGTG
The DNA here is from genome assembly GCF_040938575.1 of Ambystoma mexicanum. NCBI lineage: Eukaryota > Metazoa > Chordata > Amphibia > Caudata > Ambystomatidae > Ambystoma > Ambystoma mexicanum. The sequence goes on along the minus strand of NC_090921.1, from coordinate 1,055,396,266 downwards.
ACCAACCCTAAGTTCCTTGCAAATATTTCAAACAAGGTAGCAGGCGCTCCTCTCCAGAAAGGACATGGCATGATAACCTGTTCTGAGATGAGAATTTGCAGCACACACTTTTTGCTCACTGTACCTTTCACAGATGGGAAATATCCAGTTGCATATCAGTCTTTGTCTCGCCCACATGGGCAGTCCAGCACCGAAATGCTATGGCAATTGCTCTCTGATCAAGAGTGCCAACAGCAACCCCATACACCTGTTTCAGCCTTGTTGGGCCTCATCGGTGAGACAACGCTGAGCCTCTCTGAGCACAGTGAGCAGGGAGTCCACGTCTGGTTGCCGCCAGGTACCTCAGGGTGACCAACCCCAAGTTCCTTGCAAATATTTCAAACAAGGTAGCAGGCGCTCCTCTCCAGAAAGAACATGGCATGATAACCTGTTCTGAGATGAGAGTTTGCAGCACACGCTTTTTGCTCACTCTACCTTTCACAGATGGGAAATATCCAGTTGCATATCAGTCTTTGTCTCGCCCACATGGGCAGTCCAGCACCGAAATGCTATGGCAATTGCTCTCTGAACAAGAGTACCAACAGCAACCCCATACACGTGTTTCAGCCCTGTTGGGCCTCATCAGTGAGACGAAGCTGTGCCTCTCTGAGCACAGTGAGCAGGGACTCCACGTCTGGTTGCCCCCAGGTAACTCAGGGTGACCAACCACAAGTTCCTTGCAAATATTTCAAACAAGGTAGCAGGCGCTCCTCTCCAGAAAGAACATGGCATGATAACCTGTTCTGAGATGAGATTTTGCAGCACACGCTTTTTGCTCACTGTACCTTTCACAGATGGGAAATATCCAGTTGCATATCAGTCTTTGTCTCGCCCACTTGGGCAGTCCAGCACCGAAATGCTATGGCAATTCCTCTCTGAACAAGAGTACCAACAGCAACCCCATACACGTGTTTCAGCCTTGTTGGGCCTCATCAGTGAGGTGAAGCTGTGCCTCTCTGAGCACAGTGAGCAGGGAGTCCACGACTGGTTGCCCCGAGGTAACTCAGGGTGACCAACACTAAATTCCTTGCAAATATTTCAAACAAGGTAGCAGGCGCTCCTCTCCAGAAAGAACATGGCATGATAACCTGTTCTGAGATGAGTGTTTGCAGCACATGCTTTTTGCTCACTGTACCTTTCACAGATGGGAAATATCCATTTGCATATCAGTCTTTGTCACGCCCACATGGGCAGTCCAGCACCGAAATGCTATGGCTATTCCTCTCTGAACAAGAGTACCAACAGCAACCCCATACACGTGTTTCAGCCCTGTTGGGCCTCATCAGTGAGACGAAGCTGTGCCTCTCTGAGCACAGTGAGCAGGGAGTCCACGTCTGGTTGCATCCAGGTAACTCAGGGTGGCCAACCCCAAGTTCCTTGCAAATATTTCAAACAAGATAGCAGGCACTCCTCTCCAGAAAGAGCATGGCATGATAACCTGTTCTGAGATGAGAGTTTGCAGCACACGCTTTTTGCTCACTGTACCTTTCACAGATGGGAAATATCCATTTGCATATCAGTCTTTGTCTCGCCCACATGGGCAGTCCAGCACCGAAATGCTATGGCAATTGCTCTCTGAACAAGAGTACCAACAGCAACCCCATACACGTGTTTCAGCCCTGTTGGGCCTCATCAGTGAGACAAAGCTGTGCCTCTCTGAGCACATTGAGCAGGGAGTCCACGTCTGGTTGTCCCCAGGTAACTCAGGGTGACCAACCCAAAGTTCCTTGCAAATATTTCAAACAAGGTAGCAGGCGCTCCTCTCCAGAAAGAACATGGCATGATAACTTGTTCTGAGATGAGATTTTGCAGCACACGCTTTTTGCTCACTGTACCTTTCACAGATGGGAAATATCCATTTTCATATCAGTCTTTGTCTCGCCCACATGGGCAGTCCAGCACCGAAATGCTATGACAATTGCTCTCTGAACAAGAGTACCAACAGCAACCCCATACACGTGTTTCAGCCCTGTTGGGCCTCATCGGTGAGACAAAGCTGTGCCTCTCTGAGCACAGTGAGCAGAGAGTCCACGTCTGGTTGCCCCCAGGTAACTCAGGGTGACCAAACCCAGGTTCCTTGCAAATATTTCAAACAAGGTAGCAGGCGCTCCTCTCCAGAAAGAACATGGCATGATAACCTGTTCTGAGATGAGAGTTTGCAGCAAACGCTTTTTGCTCACTGTACCTTTCACAGATGGGAAATATCCATTTGCATATCAGTCTTTGTCCCTCCCACATGGGCAGTCCAGCACCGAAATGCTATGGCAATTCCTCTCTGAACAAGAGTACCAACAGCAATCCCATACACGTGTTTCAGCCTTGTTGGGCCTCATCAGTGAGGTGAAGCTGTGCCTCTCTGAGCACAGTGAGCAGGGAGTCCACGTCTGGTTGTCCCCAGGTAACTCAGGGTGACCAACCCCAAGTTCCTTACAAATATTTCAAACAAGATAGCAGGCACTCCTCTCCAGAAAGAACATGGCATGATAACCTGTTCTGAGATGAGAGTTTGCAGCACACGCTTTTTGCTCACTGTACCTTTCACAGATGGGAAATACCCATTTGCATATCAGTCTTTGTCACGCCCACATGGGCAGTCCAGCACCGAAATGCTATGGCTATTCCTCTCTGAACAAGAGTACCAACAGCAACCCCATACACGTGTTTCAGCCTTGTTGGGCCTCATCAGTGAGGTGAAGCTGTGCCTCTCTGAGCACAGTGAGCAGGGAGTCCACGTCTGGTTGCCCCCAGGTAACTCAGGGTGACCAACCCCAAGTTCCTTGCAAATATTTCAAACAAGGTAGCAGGCGCTCCTCTCCAGAAAGGACATGGCATGATAACCTGTTCTGAGATGAGAATTTGCAGCACACGCTTTTTGCTCACAGTACCTTTCACAGATGGGAAATATCCAGTTGCATATCAGTCTTTGTCTCGCCCACATGGGCAGTCCAGCACCGAAATGCTATGGCAATTGCTCTCTGATCAAGAGTGCCAACAGCAACCCCATACACCTGTTTCAGCCTTGTTGGGCCTCATCGGTGAGACAACGCTGAGCCTCTCTGAGCACAGTGAGCAGGGAGTCCACGTCTGGTTGCCGCCAGGTACCTCAGGGTGACCAACCCCAAGTTCCTTGCAAATATTTCAAACAAGGTAGCAGGCGCTCCTCTCCAGAAAGAACATGGCATGATAACCTGTTCTGAGATGAGAGTTTGCAGCACACGCTTTTTGCTCACTGTACCTTTCACAGATGGGAAATATCCATTTGCATATCAGTCTTTGTCCCTCCCACATGGGCAGTCCAGCACCGAAATGCTATGGCAATTCCTCTCTGAACAAGAGTACCAACAGCAATCCCATACACGTGTTTCAGCCTTGTTGGGCCTCATCAGTGAGGTGAAGCTGTGCCTCTCTGAGCACAGTGAGCAGGGAGTCCACGTCTGGTTGTCCCCAGGTAACCCAGGGTGACCAACCCCAAGTTCCTTACAAATATTTCAAACAAGATAGCAGGCACTCCTCTCCAGAAAGAACATGGCATGATAACCTGTTCTGAGATGAGAGTTTGCAGCACACGCTTTTTGCTCACTGTACCTTTCACAGATGGGAAATACCCATTTGCATATCAGTCTTTGTCACGCCCACATGGGCAGTCCAGCACCGAAATGCTATGGCTATTCCTCTCTGAACAAGAGTACCAACAGCAACCCCATACACGTGTTTCAGCCTTGTTGGGCCTCATCAGTGAGGTGAAGCTGTGCCTCTCTGAGCACAGTGAGCAGGGAGTCCACGTCTGGTTGCCCCCAGGTAACTCAGGGTGACCAACCCTAAGTTCCTTGCAAATATTTCAAACAAGGTAGCAGGCGCTCCTCTCCAGAAAGGACATGGCATGATAACCTGTTCTGAGATGAGAATTTGCAGCACACACTTTTTGCTCACTGTACCTTTCACAGATGGGAAATATCCAGTTGCATATCAGTCTTTGTCTCGCCCACATGGGCAGTCCAGCACCGAAATGCTATGGCAATTGCTCTCTGATCAAGAGTGCCAACAGCAACCCCATACACCTGTTTCAGCCTTGTTGGGCCTCATCGGTGAGACAACGCTGAGCCTCTCTGAGCACAGTGAGCAGGGAGTCCACGTCTGGTTGCCGCCAGGTACCTCAGGGTGACCAACCCCAAGTTCCTTGCAAATATTTCAAACAAGGTAGCAGGCGCTCCTCTCCAGAAAGAACATGGCATGATAACCTGTTCTGAGATGAGAGTTTGCAGCACACGCTTTTTGCTCACTCTACCTTTCACAGATGGGAAATATCCAGTTGCATATCAGTCTTTGTCTCGCCCACATGGGCAGTCCAGCACCGAAATGCTATGGCAATTGCTCTCTGAACAAGAGTACCAACAGCAACCCCATACACGTGTTTCAGCCCTGTTGGGCCTCATCAGTGAGACGAAGCTGTGCCTCTCTGAGCACAGTGAGCAGGGACTCCACGTCTGGTTGCCCCCAGGTAACTCAGGGTGACCAACCACAAGTTCCTTGCAAATATTTCAAACAAGGTAGCAGGCGCTCCTCTCCAGAAAGAACATGGCATGATAACCTGTTCTGAGATGAGATTTTGCAGCACACGCTTTTTGCTCACTGTACCTTTCACAGATGGGAAATATCCAGTTGCATATCAGTCTTTGTCTCGCCCACTTGGGCAGTCCAGCACCGAAATGCTATGGCAATTCCTCTCTGAACAAGAGTACCAACAGCAACCCCATACACGTGTTTCAGCCTTGTTGGGCCTCATCAGTGAGGTGAAGCTGTGCCTCTCTGAGCACAGTGAGCAGGGAGTCCACGACTGGTTGCCCCGAGGTAACTCAGGGTGACCAACACTAAATTCCTTGCAAATATTTCAAACAAGGTAGCAGGCGCTCCTCTCCAGAAAGAACATGGCATGATAACCTGTTCTGAGATGAGTGTTTGCAGCACATGCTTTTTGCTCACTGTACCTTTCACAGATGGGAAATATCCATTTGCATATCAGTCTTTGTCACGCCCACATGGGCAGTCCAGCACCGAAATGCTATGGCTATTCCTCTCTGAACAAGAGTACCAACAGCAACCCCATACACGTGTTTCAGCCCTGTTGGGCCTCATCAGTGAGACGAAGCTGTGCCTCTCTGAGCACAGTGAGCAGGGAGTCCACGTCTGGTTGCATCCAGGTAACTCAGGGTGGCCAACCCCAAGTTCCTTGCAAATATTTCAAACAAGATAGCAGGCACTCCTCTCCAGAAAGAGCATGGCATGATAACCTGTTCTGAGATGAGAGTTTGCAGCACACGCTTTTTGCTCACTGTACCTTTCACAGATGGGAAATATCCATTTGCATATCAGTCTTTGTCTCGCCCACATGGGCAGTCCAGCACCGAAATGCTATGGCAATTGCTCTCTGAACAAGAGTACCAACAGCAACCCCATACACGTGTTTCAGCCCTGTTGGGCCTCATCAGTGAGACAAAGCTGTGCCTCTCTGAGCACATTGAGCAGGGAGTCCACGTCTGGTTGTCCCCAGGTAACTCAGGGTGACCAACCCAAAGTTCCTTGCAAATATTTCAAACAAGGTAGCAGGCGCTCCTCTCCAGAAAGAACATGGCATGATAACTTGTTCTGAGATGAGATTTTGCAGCACACGCTTTTTGCTCACTGTACCTTTCACAGATGGGAAATATCCATTTTCATATCAGTCTTTGTCTCGCCCACATGGGCAGTCCAGCACCGAAATGCTATGACAATTGCTCTCTGAACAAGAGTACCAACAGCAACCCCATACACGTGTTTCAGCCCTGTTGGGCCTCATCGGTGAGACAAAGCTGTGCCTCTCTGAGCACAGTGAGCAGAGAGTCCACGTCTGGTTGCCCCCAGGTAACTCAGGGTGACCAAACCCAGGTTCCTTGCAAATATTTCAAACAAGGTAGCAGGCGCTCCTCTCCAGAAAGAACATGGCATGATAACCTGTTCTGAGATGAGAGTTTGCAGCAAACGCTTTTTGCTCACTGTACCTTTCACAGATGGGAAATATCCATTTGCATATCAGTCTTTGTCCCTCCCACATGGGCAGTCCAGCACCGAAATGCTATGGCAATTCCTCTCTGAACAAGAGTACCAACAGCAATCCCATACACGTGTTTCAGCCTTGTTGGGCCTCATCAGTGAGGTGAAGCTGTGCCTCTCTGAGCACAGTGAGCAGGGAGTCCACGTCTGGTTGTCCCCAGGTAACTCAGGGTGACCAACCCCAAGTTCCTTACAAATATTTCAAACAAGATAGCAGGCACTCCTCTCCAGAAAGAACATGGCATGATAACCTGTTCTGAGATGAGAGTTTGCAGCACACGCTTTTTGCTCACTGTACCTTTCACAGATGGGAAATACCCATTTGCATATCAGTCTTTGTCACGCCCACATGGGCAGTCCAGCACCGAAATGCTATGGCTATTCCTCTCTGAACAAGAGTACCAACAGCAACCCCATACACGTGTTTCAGCCTTGTTGGGCCTCATCAGTGAGGTGAAGCTGTGCCTCTCTGAGCACAGTGAGCAGGGAGTCCACGTCTGGTTGCCCCCAGGTAACTCAGGGTGACCAACCCCAAGTTCCTTGCAAATATTTCAAACAAGGTAGCAGGCGCTCCTCTCCAGAAAGGACATGGCATGATAACCTGTTCTGAGATGAGAATTTGCAGCACACGCTTTTTGCTCACTGTACCTTTCACAGATGGGAAATATCCAGTTGCATATCAGTCTTTGTCTCGCCCACATGGGCAGTCCAGCACCGAAATGCTATGGCAATTGCTCTCTGATCAAGAGTGCCAACAGCAACCCCATACACCTGTTTCAGCCTTGTTGGGCCTCATCGGTGAGACAACGCTGAGCCTCTCTGAGCACAGTGAGCAGGGAGTCCACGTCTGGTTGCCGCCAGGTACCTCAGGGTGACCAACCCCAAGTTCCTTGCAAATATTTCAAACAAGGTAGCAGGCGCTCCTCTCCAGAAAGAACATGGCATGATAACCTGTTCTGAGATGAGAGTTTGCAGCACACGCTTTTTGCTCACTCTACCTTTCACAGATGGGAAATATCCAGTTGCATATCAGTCTTTGTCTCGCCCACATGGGCAGTCCAGCACCGAAATGCTATGGCAATTGCTCTCTGAACAAGAGTACCAACAGCAACCCCATACACGTGTTTCAGCCCTGTTGGGCCTCATCAGTGAGACGAAGCTGTGCCTCTCTGAGCACAGTGAGCAGGGAGTCCACGTCTGGTTGCCCCCAGGTAACTCAGGGTGACCAACCACAAGTTCCTTGCAAATATTTCAAACAAGGTAGCAGGCGCTCCTCTCCAGAAAGAACATGGCATGATAACCTGTTCTGAGATGAGATTTTGCAGCACACGCTTTTTGCTCACTGTACCTTTCACAGATGGGAAATATCCAGTTGCATATCAGTCTTTGTCTCGCCCACTTGGGCAGTCCAGCACCGAAATGCTATGGCAATTCCTCTCTGAACAAGAGTACCAACAGCAACCCCATACACGTGTTTCAGCCTTGTTGGGCCTCATCAGTGAGGTGAAGCTGTGCCTCTCTGAGCACAGTGAGCAGGGAGTCCACGACTGGTTGCCCCGAGGTAACTCAGGGTGACCAACACTAAATTCCTTGCAAATATTTCAAACAAGGTAGCAGGCGCTCCTCTCCAGAAAGAACATGGCATGATAACCTGTTCTGAGATGAGTGTTTGCAGCACATGCTTTTTGCTCACTGTACCTTTCACAGATGGGAAATATCCATTTGCATATCAGTCTTTGTCACGCCCACATGGGCAGTCCAGCACCGAAATGCTATGGCTATTCCTCTCTGAACAAGAGTACCAACAGCAACCCCATACACGTGTTTCAGCCCTGTTGGGCCTCATCAGTGAGACGAAGCTGTGCCTCTCTGAGCACAGTGAGCAGGGAGTCCACGTCTGGTTGCATCCAGGTAACTCAGGGTGGCCAACCCCAAGTTCCTTGCAAATATTTCAAACAAGATAGCAGGCACTCCTCTCCAGAAAGAGCATGGCATGATAACCTGTTCTGAGATGAGAGTTTGCAGCACACGCTTTTTGCTCACTGTACCTTTCACAGATGGGAAATATCCATTTGCATATCAGTCTTTGTCTCGCCCACATGGGCAGTCCAGCACCGAAATGCTATGGCAATTGCTCTCTGAACAAGAGTACCAACAGCAACCCCATACACGTGTTTCAGCCCTGTTGGGCCTCATCAGTGAGACAAAGCTGTGCCTCTCTGAGCACATTGAGCAGGGAGTCCACGTCTGGTTGCCCCCAGGTAACTCAGGGTGACCAACCCAAAGTTCCTTGCAAATATTTCAAACAAGGTAGCAGGCGCTCCTCTCCAGAAAGAACATGGCATGATAACTTGTTCTGAGATGAGATTTTGCAGCACACACTTTTTGCTCACTGTACCTTTCACAGATGGGAAATATCCATTTTCATATCAGTCTTTGTCCCGCCCACATGGGCAGTCCAGCACCGAAATGCTATGGCAATTCCTCTCTGAACAAGAGTACCAACAGCAACCCCATACACGTGTTTCAGCCTTGTTGGGCCTCATCAGTGAGGTGAAGCTGTGCCTCTCTGAGCACAGTGAGCAGGGAGTCCACGTCTGGTTGCCCCCAGGTAACTCAGGGTGACCAACCCCAAGTTCCTTACAAATATTTCAAACAAGATAGCAGGCACTCCTCTCCAGAAAGAACATGGCATGATAACCTGTTCTGGGATGAGAGTTTGCAGCACACGCTTTTTGCTCACTGTACCTTTCACAGATGGGAAATATCCAGTTGCATATCAGTCTTTGTCTCGCCCACATGGGCAGTCCAGCACCGAAATGCTATGGCAATTGCTCTCTGATCAAGAGTACCAACAGCAACCCCATACACCTGTTTCAGCCTTGTTGGGCCTCATCGGTGAGACAACGCTGTGCCTCTCTGAGCACAGTGAGCAGGGAGTCCACGTCTGGTTGTCCTCAGGTAACTCAGGGTGACCAACCCCAAGTTCCTTGCAAATATTTCAAACAAGGTAGCAGGCGCTCCGCTCCAGAAAGAACATGGCATGATAACCTGTTCTGAGATGAGAGTTTGCAGCACACGCTTTTTACTCACTGTACCTTTCACAGATGGGAAATATCCATTTGCATATCAGTCTTTGTCCCGCCCACATGGGCAGTCCAGCACCAAAATGCTATGGCAATTCCTCTCTGAACAAGAGTACCAACAGCAACCCCATACACGTGTTTCAGCCTTGTTGGGCCTCATCAGTGAGGTGAAGCTGTGCCTCTCTGAGCTTAGTGAGCAGGGAGTCCACGTCTGGTTGTCCCCAGGTACCTCAGGGTGACCAACCCCAAGTTCCTTGCAAATATTTCAAACAAGGTAGCAGGCGCTCCTCTCCAGAAAGAACATGGCATGATAACCTGTTCTGAGATGCGAGTTAGCAGCACACGCTTCTTGCTCACCGTACCTTTCACAGATGGGAAATACCCATTTGCATATCAGTCTTTGTCCCGCCCATATGGGCAGTCCAGCACCGAAATGCTATGGCTATTGCTCTCTGATCAAGAGGACCAACAGCAACCCCATACATGTGTTTCAGCCTTGTTGGGCCTCATCAGTGAGGTGAAGCTGTGCCTCTCTGAGCACAGTGAGCAGGGAATCCACGTCTGGCTGCCCCCAGATACCTCAGGGTGACCAACCCCAAGTTCCTTGCAAATATTTCAAACAAGGTAGCAGGTGCTCCTCTCTAGAAACAACATGGCATGATAACCTGTTCTGAGATGAGAGTTTGCAGCACACGCTTTTTGCTCACTGTACCTTTCACAGATGGGAAATATCAATTTGCATATCAGTCTTTGTCCCGCCCACATGGGCAGTCCAGCACCGAAATGCTATGGCAATTCCCCAGCATGCCAGGGGAATTGTGCGCAGGTGGTGTGTAGCCTTTCAAAGTATAGTTTTCCCGGCCAGCAGGGACATTCGCAAAGATATATTGGTGCTTTGGGACCAGGATAATTTTGACTAGCGACAATCTGCCTGCCTTAGCGATCAGGAGAGGGTGCCACCAAATGAGTTTGATCTCAACATATTTTTCTGTGGTAAGGTAGTCATCGGCCAGCAGGGTGGACCTTCTCCTGGATATTTTAACCCCTAGGTATCTAATCCCCTCTGGGAACCAGCACAAGGGGTATTCACATGTGGGGCATTGGGTTGATGCAGTGAGTGGGAATATTTCCGATTTACTGTAGTTAATGGTAAATCCCCAGAAGGTGCCCATGCAGATTATGTCTCTGAGTATTGGGTCTAGATTTTTGGACAGGTCTCTGATCTATAAAAGCACATCGTCTGCATGTAGCGATATTATCTCAGGCTGATCTTTTAGTCGTATTCCCCTTTGGGCGTGCCGGGCTCTAACATAGTCTGCCATGGGTTCTATGACTAGTGCGAAGAGAACTGGGGAGCACGGACAGCCCTGCCGGGTGCCCCTGCTCAATGTGAAGGGGTGGATCTCTGGGCATTGACTAGAACACTTGCTGTGGGGCCTGTGTATAATAATTTGATGTATCTAATTGTTGCTGCTCTGACACCTATTTTGTCCAAGACTTCCCACATGTACTGCCAGGAGACCATGTTGAAAGCTTTCTGAGCATCCAGGTGACCCCCACTGCATCTGCCTTTTGGTCAATTCTGGACATCACATTGAAAAGCCTTCTAATGTTTAGGGACGTTGATCGCCCAGGAACGAATCCTCCCTGGTCATCATCTATCAGGTGAGGCATGAGAGGTAAGAATCTATTTGCCAATGTCTTTGCAAAGATTTTAGTATCTATATTCATGAGTGACAAGGGTCTATATGATCCACACTCGGTGCCTGATTTACCAGGTTTCAGTAAAATTATAACGTGGGCCTCACGTAGGGAGGGGGGAGGGTTGAGTCACAAAGTGACTCATTCCAGACCTCTAGGAGTCGCGGGGCTAGGGGCGCTATATATGTTTTTGGTTAAATTCAGGCATGAGTCCATCTGGGTCGGGGGCCTTAACGTTTCGGGAGCCCGGCTATGGCTTCCACTAGTTCATCCAGGGTGATCGGTCTATCAAGGTCATTCCTGGTCTGAGGGCTAATGGAGGTCATGGGGATCTGATCAAGCAGGGCCTGGATGGTGTACATATCATGTGATTGGTTTGATATATACAGGGTGCTGTAAAATTTGGAAAATACCTCAAGAATCTGTCAACAATCCGTCCATTGTAGGGTGCCATGTTCATCGGCTATGCATTCCACTTGGGTTTGCCCTCCCTCCAAATTGGGCAATTTAGCTAGAGTTCTACCTGGTCTCTCCCCTTCACCGTATTTTCTCACTGCTTGGGGCCACAAGAAATAGCGGATTTCCCTTAGGGCGTGGGATTCAAATACCTCCAGTTCCGCCCGTATCTGTGCAAGCTTGTCAGGGCTCGATCCAGACGTGCATTCCATCTCCAGCTCCTTAAGTTTGATTTCCGACCGTCGCAGATCACTTCTGATCGCTTTGAGTATGCCTGCTTCTCTGTATATGGACATGCCCCGTATGTATACCTTAAAGGCCTCGCACCTGATTCCCATGGTCGTGTCCTGTGAGGTGTTGAGCTAAAAAAAAGTTTCAATATCGCACCGAATCTCTGCTTTGAACACTATATATCTAGTAGTGCTTCCGATTTGAAGCGCCAGATGGTGTGGGCGGGCGGTGTCGGTCCCAATACAATTGACAGTGTCACCGGGGAGTGATCTGATAGCGTGCAAGCCAGTATATCAGTATTCTCAATTCTAGCAATCAGGGTACCAGACAGCAGAAACATATCAATCCGTGATGAACTATTGTGTACCGATGAGTAGTGCCAACCCTGTCCTGTCTAGAGTGACAAGTATCAGGTTCATGTCCCTGCCGCAGATGATCTGAATTCCTATGTATCCCATTAGTATAGAGGCCACTTTGTCGAAGAACTCAGGGGTAGCGATATTATGGCAGTATGTGTTCACCAACAGGTATTCCTGGCCCGCAGTTATGCAATATAGGATTATATATCTGCCTTCAGGGTTTATGTAAGACTTTTTCAATGTGGATCTGATCAATTTGTGAATTAATGTCAGAACACCCCTTGCCTGAGTTGAGAAGGTACCAGTGAGGCCCCCAGAAAGGTGCAAAACCCGCTGCTATATGTTTCGTAGCATGCGTCTCCTGCAAGTGGAGTATTTTTACCCCATGTCATTGTGCATATGAAGTAATTCTGCATGCTTTGGTGAAGTTACTTACTCCCCTTGTATTCCATGACATTAGTTTGATCGTCATTCTGCTTTTTAAGGAACATCCCACCATTCTTGCGCTTGTACATTGGGTATTGCGTCTGTCACATTCATCTCTGCTTTACAAATCATGTGTATTGCAGTGTTGCCTCTGCTGTTTTCGTGTTTACTTTCCCCAACAAAGGGCTCCCCTTCCCTCAATGCCCTCCCCAACCAAGCAGTGTATACATCCCACCCCCCATACTACTATCGGTCAGCCTACCCCAATTTGGCTCACCAACTCGGTAGGTCCAACATCAACATAACGATTGCAGTTGCAAGGGGGGTACGTTGTTGCAGTGCAACCACCGTAACAGGATCCAAGGTGTTGCATCCATTACAACGGCATATGGGAGGCGGATACAACCTTCGTATGCCACTATGGGCTCATGCCAATAAAGAGAATAATAAACACTCATGTAGTGGTGTGAGTTAGGTATCCTTAATCCGCATACATGTCGTCCATCTGGTCTCCGGGAGGCTTGATAGGAGGTATTTGCACTTCAATGAATTTCACTGCTTCCTCCGGGACAGTGAAAATGTAAAGTTTCTCCTTAAAGGTAAGTTTCAGGCGTGCCGGCAACAGCATTGTGTATGGAATGTTTCTTTCCCTGAGCAGCTTCTTCAGTCCCAGAAACTGCAGTCGTTCCTGTTGTACTCCGGTTGAGAAGTCAGGGAAAATTCTGATGACCTGGGCGCCCAACCTAAGTTCTTTTTTTTCCCGGGCAAGTTGAAGAAGGTGGTCTCTATCCCGGTAACTCAGTATTTCTGCTATAATGGGCCTGGGAAAATCTCCAGGCTTGGGGTGTGTGGCTAGTGCCTGATGGGTGCGCTCGACCGCAAAGAAGAGGGAGAGGTCGGGATTACCCAGGAGATCTTTAAGCAGGGTTTCGGTGGCCCGCTCCATGCTCCCCTTAAGTGCGTCCTCAGGTACCCCGACTATATGTATATTGTTCCTTCGTGAGCGGGACTCAAGATCATTGCACTTGCCTTTAACTAACTTCATATATCGGGTGAGGACGTTTACCGTGTTTGTAAGTGTGCACAGACCGACTTTGGTGGCCCCGATTCGGGTTTCAGCTTCAGTGATTCTGGCACGTTCATGGGTCAGTCGGGACCGCATAGACACCACATTGGTGTTGGTATCATCTAATATTTCGTGAACGGCCGCAAAGTTCTTGGTCATTGCTTCCATCATGCTGGTGAGGTCCGGGGCGGACGCTGGGGCTTGTGTGGGCGCATTGCCATGGTCCAGCGCTGGTTGCCCCTGTTCAGGTCTGGGTGTTGACTTTGTAAACTTGTCCATGGGCCCGGTTTTCCTTCCCCCTGGGCAGCTTTGGTCATGATATGTGGATGGTGTTCTTTTGCAGGTCACAGCCCAGGGTCAGGCTTAGGTTCCCTTTCCTGAGATGGTGAGCTCTGATCAGCAGCGAGGTGAGTAGCTGCCCTTAGTTAAGCGTTCTATTTGCTGGTGAATTACGGCACAACCGGGAGCCCCATGGAGGCAGAGCACGTGATTCAGAGGGATTCAGAGATCACCAGGTGTAGTATGGGCAGAGCAGCAGTGGGGCTCTGTGGCAGTGGTGAGGCAGGGCCATGATGTGCACTCCCGATCAGATCCGGGCAGCAGTGAGTGCACGTGAGTGGCACCACCACACCAATGTTGCAGCAGATAGAAGGATGCCCCACCAGGGGCTATGGAGTTGCAGGGAGGTAATCAGTACGGCATCCCACCCAGTATGCGTGTCTCACGGGTGATTACAACGTCGGGTAGCAGTCCCCTCCCGGACAGGGGGGCTGGTTAGGCCAGTACAGCTGGTTGCTAAGAGGAGAGTGGAGGGCCACCAGGGCCAGCCATGGCTGTCACTTCCTGGCTTGTCACTGGGAGAAGTATCGGCCGGGGGCCTCCTTCATCTAGCACTTACTTGGTTAGTGACTGTAGAAGGCAGTCGCTGAGTCAGCGGTGAGGGCGCTGCATCAGGTGGTGTCATGTGGGGAGAGGCGCACCCCGGAAAAGAGGCCTAGTGTTGTTGCTGTTCCCCTTGTCTTCACAGGAACACATGGGTTATAATGTCAGCCCCCGGCAACTGAGATGTTCTGGCGTGTAGCTGGAGTAGGTGCACAGTTCTCCACCGGTCACAAGCACATGTGGTCTCTTAAGTGCGCTTCGTCGGTTAAATGCCAAATGCAGCACTCCCGCATAGAGCTCAGGTCACCCCACTCCCTGATCTGCCCGCAGTGCGGGTCTCACTGCTCCGCTCTGACGGACAGCGCAGATGGTTGCTGTTGGGCTGGTGGCTGGATCCAGGCGTTCACTGTGGGAGATGGCAGAGAGAGTTGGGGGTCAGCCAGCAACGCGGGCTGGTTCCTCACTGCGTCTCCTAGTTGGGGATAGGAACAAGGTATGGCGTCGGATGTCCGTGTGAAGCGGGACACAGGGTTGTCAGTGGAGCCGGTGGGGTGTAGCAGGGTTCCAGGGCTGGCAGCAGTTATGAGCGGTTTCGGTGGGGAGGAAATACAGTCCCCTCACAGCGGGGACCTCCTCGACAGACAACAAGGTTGGGCGGCCCCCAGGTTCCCCCAGCGCCTAAGGGGCAGACCCACACACTCCTACGCAGCCCGATCAGCCACCACTCCAAGTCTCCAGGAGCTAACCTCTCCACGGCGATTTGATGGTGGGGGGTTGGCTCGTGAGGGCTCCCGCCATGGGTCACTGTCCGGTCAGATCGCAGCTCAGGGACTGCCAATCTCGCCAGGACTTTATCCGATAATGCTCTGCACTGTCGGCAACCAGATTTGACATTTTCACGACCAGAGGGTCGGTAGAGCCGCTATAGGGTTATGTTTCTGTCCGGTGTCGCACGGAGCAAGGAAGCTAGGCAGCCATTTTTAAGGCTGCTCAACAGCGCCCCCTTCTGCTTATATTCCAACATCTCACTCCTTCTCTGCAGGGTTTGAAGCTTTTGTTGTATGATCATCAGTGTATTTGAGTGGTCCAGACCATGATCCTCTGTTTTCCCCATTCTATGTTACACTTCCACCACTTTCTAATCCAATCGCACTAATTTAGTGGTGATTTCAGACATGCAATTCCGAAACTCAGATTTAATGTCCAACATAAAGGATTGGATGTCCTCCTTGGTGGCCAACTGACCAGTAGAGCGATCCTGGGTCTGAGACGGGGACTTCGCCAGATCTGCGCTTTTCCCTTTGTCTGAAGGGGTGCCACTTCCACCCTGGGTTCCAGACAGCTAAAGTGAACAGAGGGCCCAGGAAGCAGGTGGGTGAGTGTATTTAAGCAGTTTCCGAGGGATCTGGTCGACGGAACCAAGCAAACATTTCCCCAAGAGGAGGTTACATGTTGCGTGCCCACTCCCCCACATAGCTTCCCATGCCTAGAGGAAATAGGCCAGTCTGTTGTTGATGGAGGGCGGGCAACTAATCCACTCACCTGATTGCTGTTATATTCTGCTGACTCCCAATCATCCAGGATTTAAAGCAGGGAGGCGTCACAGTCGCTCATCGCTCACAGCAGCAGTATCATGGTGTCCTGCTGAACTCCCTGCTAATCAAACTGGAGGAGGTATTCTGCTTGCAGACCTCTGGGCCTTGGTCCCATTGTTCGTGTCTCACAACAATGTGCTCCAGCGCTAACAGGGGGTGGAGGAGCACGAAGGGGAAAGAAAGAGGAACAGGCTCTGCTGTAGTTGAAGTGGTAGCACACTTCAAAGGCTCCGGGCCTTGGTCTCCTCGCTCGTCCCTCTGGTTGCTGAGCCCCGACGCTCACAAGGATGAGCGCAACAGGGGAGAGAGAGGAGTGAGCTCTTTACTCGCCTCTGATCGGACCATACCTCTGGCGAAGTTGTCTGCCTCCCGTCTGTAGATGATCGACAGGAGGCAGGGCAGTTAGATGATGAGAGTACGCCGTGGCAGCCCTGGCCCGCAGCAATCAGTGGACCACTCGGTCTCAGAGCAAAGTCCAGCCCTCCATGTCGCTCTGCCTGACCACGACAGCTTCCCTCACATTATCCCAGTCTTATGAGCCATCACAATCAGCACGAGACGCCGAAATCTGCTACAGTCCTAGGCTTCATGTGGAGGCCATTAGCAGAGCCTCCGCATCAACGGAGCGGCAAGCCACACCCCCGACGCATGTTTTGAGTTCCTTCTCTGTAGTGAAACTGTTGCCAGACATTTACATTTCCAATGCTGCTGAGAGTATTGCACCATTGTTTGTGTCCTAATGTTTTGAAAATAGGTTGACCTTTCACTGGTGTTAACTGTAGGAAGTCTCCGAAAACAATAACATGTTTTCCTCCAAACAGTTCTTCGTAGTTGGTTTTTAGGACTTGCATCCTGAGATGAATTAAAACCAACATGAGGTTGGAAACCATGGTTACTTAATCTATCAGGAGCAATTTCATTTCTTTAAGAATTCTGCGTACTTAAGTAGCAACTTCTGCAGATAATTTGAAGTATTCTAATTTGTTTTGGTGTTCTACAGGGTGGAGCAGTAGTCGGTGTAAAGATACACCTCCAATGTTGTAGGCAGCTAAACCTATGGGGGCCGTTACTACATTCGAAAGGCTGTTGTTTGTTACATGTTGTAGAAATGTGCTGATTATTTTCATTAAGAATGTTTGTGGGAGTGCTTAAGAGTGCTGTTCGTGCTGAGCTGCTTGGTTTTCTCTCACCATGCTCCTGCTTTGTATTGGATACTTTGTATCTCCTTGACGAGATTCGTAAAAATAATTTTACCCGTGACTTTAATCCATCGTTTCTGTGTGGCAAAGCAAGCTCTGCCCACTTCTTTCAGCAAGACTTTGTTGGAGTGCTCGAGAGTGCTCTTTGGCTGTTCAGCTGACCAGCCGACCCACTACTCAAGCACATTTCCTTACTCACTTTGCCCTTTTTTCTTGGTGCTTGCATGTTAATAAAGTTAATCTTGATCTGTCAAGAAAGCCACTCTCCTTACAAACATTAGCATGGCCGTCTATACTTCAATTCAAGCACTGCAAGTGACCTCCCGAAAAAAAGCCTAAAGCTGTTTCGGAAAAAAATTTAAGCGTTCAAAATCTTTGAACCTGTGAATTAGAAATTTCTGGCATCATAAAACTACAGAAGTAAATCAAGTTCTGACCCTGCAAGCCATAGCTGCAAACTCTCCTGTGCCTCCTATTACAGACCAATCAAAGACACAGGGATCTGCCTGCCTGCTAAATCACCTGCCTTTACATCATATTACCGATGCAGAACTTTTAGCTCAGTCAATGCAAGGAGACTCTGCGGTCTTGATTGAAACAGATCTTTAACTGAACACACCACAAACTCTAAAACAACCAGAAGATACAGCGACATGTCACACACAAATAAATGATTGTGTAAGCGCGAACTTTCCTACGCTATATTCTCGAGTTCTCCAAAACGGTGCCCAACTGAATCCTCCTGCACGAAAAATTGATAAACAAGGGCTCTCAAATGTCATGTTAGATACCTGTTTCGTGCAGCACAATCCTGTGAAAGATGATGTATCCCTGCAATATAACAAAGAGGACACAATACCCGAAACACAACAAGAACTATTATCAGGGCTGCAAATGACAAACGTATCCAATTTGCTGATACTAGACCTGGAATCACCAAATACTTCTACTACTTCCTCTGTTTCTTCAGTGATGTCTGTCGTGAAACCCACCCAGAGAACATCCTTTGGGTTAAAGCAACTACCGATTCCAATTCATGAGACCACTCTAACAGCCATGAATAATGGTCTCTATACTATGAACAAACATTTATGAATCTTTGGACAAAAAGATGTAAGCACATACTATACTGTTAAATTTATTGTCTGCCAAAATTGATTGTATAGCTGCTGAATTAACGCAGAAAAATGTAAGCTCTTCTAAAGATAAATTATTATCTCACCCTATATCCATATTTGATAACAGCCATTTGCAAAACTCGCATCCAAAGGAATAAATCGGGGTGAGTCCACTGTTAGAAGAAAAACCTGTATCAGAAATGATCAAGGATGATACTGTACAAACTGATTTAGCCCAACAGATGTATATAGTAGAAATACTCGACTCTCAGGAGCCAATATACAAAGTTTTCCAAATACCAAAATGGTAAAGAAAGAAATAAGAAATTGGTTACCCAAACTAAAAAGAAAAAATCCAAGAATCAATCAATAGTAAACAAAGCATCTAAGAGTAAATCGAAAAAAAATCATAGAGGCTCTAACAACTCTGCCAAGTCGAAGGGTAACGAATATGAGAACCACATTTAATTTAGGAGTCTCCAAGGTATTACCCAAATTGACCTTTTACAATTGACCTTTTGTCCTCATTGACCTAATTATAATGGTCCTAATTTACCTTCTGCACAATTGACCTTTATATTATTTTTGTTATTTTATATATGTATTGGGTTGGTTTTGGATTATAAATAATATAAGAGGATTGGGTGGGGGGCTGCAGGGGGTTTTGGACTGGGTGGAGGTTTGCAGGGGTTTCCCCCTGCATATATGTCCTAATTGACCTTCTAAATTAGGTCAATTCCCCCGAGGTCAATTCTCCCGAGGTCAATTGTGAAAAGGTCAATTAGTATACAACCGTCTCCAAAGAACAACTTGGAATCAACAATCCAAATCGCCCTGATACTATCCTAAACAAAGAGCCTGATACTGCGCTACTAGCGGGAGATGAAGAAATGACAGTAGAAAATTAAGATCTCATTAACTACCGAACTTATTCTATCACTTCCCTACCAAATATTGGGCATAAACAAGATCACTCAGACCTGCCATCTAGCACACCCAAATATTCTATTCATCTGGAAATGAGTTCTCCGGAAAACAGCGTTTTTTTGTTACTATGGAACAAAAAAAGGGCTCGAACTATCACTCCAAATAATAAGGAAATCGGACTTGACAAACAAAGAAAGGATAAAGTAACCTATGAGCCCATGAAGAAACCCATTACACAATTGAGAGACCATTCCCGGTCGCCAAAAGATAGATTACACCGAAGCCCGAACCTGAGAAGACGTCCATATACTGGAGAAAACGCCAAAAATATTGATCTTACCATCTCTCCTAAGGGAGATTCTAGTAGGGTGACTGAAATAACTTTACATTGTCACGATACCTTTTAAACATAATAATGAATGAAAGAGAAAGAGGGGACCCTTATCCAAATCGAGCAATTCTTCTAACCATTTTCAAGAAAATCCCAAATTTCAAATTAATTGAGTCACAAGACATCCAAAACAGTTTACCTTGATAGAACTCATAAAATGGACACAGGAAGATTAACCATTCCCTTACAAATTGTTAAAGAAGCAATCTGGGCAGAAAGAAATACCTTAGCAAAGCTAGGGTTCACACTATCAATTAACAAAAACTGGGATGTTACGAGAGAGACACAAACTCTCAGTGAAAAATACGAGAGTGAAAATACCTCCTTGAAATCTCACAGAGAAACACAACCCTCCTCAGAAAATCGTGAGCCTCTAATTATGGACTCTGAGGGCAGCAGAAGTAAACTAACATAAACAGTTTATTTTGATAAAGCAAACCATTCTGATCTGGAAACGACATGGACCTAGCTTAAGAAAGCTATAAAAGACACTAATCACAATTCAAGCCATTAATGCCAACTAAATCCCATTCGACTGAGTGTTAAGATGGCCGTATGGAACACCAGGGGGTTTAAACATCTTACGAATACTAGTAATAACCACCCATTGTCATCTTATGATATAATCATAATACAGGAGACCTGGATAACAATACAACCCATATGGCTGAACTATAACATCGTTTGGATCGCTGCCATCAAACAGTCAAAAGGCAGACCTATGGCTGGTCTGTTGATCAGCCTTAAATTAGACACAAATGGTAGCCTAACCCCATGGGATTCCCCTCATCCTTGCATTCAATTAGAAAAACTGATACTTCCAAATTCATTAGACCCCCAGGCTTCCCACATAGCCATTCTTAAACTGTACTGGAACCCTGCCTTGTTGAATGATGATGAATGTTTTGATTTCATAAACCAGATGTTAGTTCTAATTGCAAATGAAACCTACTCATACAAAACATTAATTGCAGGAGATCTGAACATATCATGTATTCCACAGAACGGCATCATGCTAAAAACGAAGGCAATGAGATGGTTACATTTAATGTGAGAAAGAGATTTTACCATCCTCAATGGGACAGTAGAAGGAGACTTTCCACCTCAACCAACATGGAAAAGAGAACAGTCAACTGCAATTTTAGATTATGTCTTTATATCATCTCAAGCTATAGTCATTGTTTACCATTTTACAATCGTGCCTATGACACACAGTGACCATAACATATTAGAATGCACATGGGCTCAAGTAGCTTCTCCTATCAGTCAATATTATACACCTGAATGTCAATTGACAGAAGGCCGAAATAGAATTAAATGGACTGCTCCAAAACTAAAAGATCTTCTAGCAAATTTACAAAAAGAAAAACATGCCGTAGCTTTATATCCTCAACAAGCCTATACACACGCTCTCTTGTTATTTGTTGAGACTCGTTACCCCTGATTTCCCCCTGCTTTTAGGCATAAATACCCAGTTGATCCTGTGATTAAGACCACCAGAGCGTAAATGAGAACCGAAATAAGACATAAAACCTGCCAATTTCAAGGAATATAAAGAAATAGCCTCGAAGATTCACACTAAGCAAACATATGGAAACTCCTCAATGAAGAAACTAATACTAGTAGGTGGTGGCTTCTTTTAAATACAATAGCAGAAGAGACATGGGCTACCCATTTTTTAAATCTATTTGCTGACCCTACGGTGAATCCCATTATGACAAACATACAAAAAAACAAGCTTAGCTAACTATAAATTGATCATACAGATATCCTGATCCAAATTAAAAAAACTGAGTGCATCACAAGCCCCGGGGCCAGATAGCCTATCAAATGCCGATCTAAAAGCGTATCCCCATGAATGAGCATCGATTCTCTATGTAATATTTCAAAGAGTGATAAGCACAGGATTTATCCAAGAAACATGGACATATTCGATATTGATTCCAATATTTAAGAAGGTAAATCAGAGCCTACAATCCAACTATTGCCCGATTACCCTATTAGACATCCCTGGGAAAATCTCTGCAAGACTGATACTGAAAGATCTAATAAAATGGCTCAAAGCAGCAAAAATGATACACCGTCATCAATCTGGATTTGTCGCTAGAGTAGGCACTGCGGTCAATTTACTAATCATAACAGCCTTGAAAAATCAAGTATGGATATCTAAAAAACCTATATACCTAGCGTGTATTGACTTCAAACAGGCTTTTGATTCAATATCTAGGAAAATCCTATGGTAAAAACTAATAGAAGCAAGATGCCCAAAGTACATCTTACATGTACTACAGCAACTGTATTCTAACACCTTTGTACAAGGTAAATTGAATCAAGAAGGCTTACTATCACAGCCCATTCCTACTTACCAGGGCCTGAAACAAGACTGTATATTGGCTGCAACTCTCTTAAACTTTTACATTAGAGACATGCATAAACACCTGCAAAACATGAGAGCCTTTCTGCCCAACCTCGATAGTTACCCAATCCACCATCTCTTCTATGCTGATGACTTATAGTTGACCAGACGCCGATGGGGCTACAGAGACAGCTGCGGGGGCTAATGAAATTTGCAGCAGAAAAGATGCTCACTATTAACATCGATAAATCAAATATCTTGAGATTGAAATCCAATAGTAGAACAAAAAACGTACCTTCCTTCAAATGAACAATAGGAGCACAGAAACTTGACATAATACATGAGTACAAATATTTAGGCATAAATACGAACGATAATAAAGTAGACTTGCCATACAAAAAGATCTAAAGTATAAAATGCAAGCAATGTGCTCGCAAGCAAAATTTGTCCATAAGGAGTATGTAAAATGTTCCTATTCGCCCATAATATAATTTTACAAAGAAAAGGTAATCCCTGCTGTAACCTATGGTACCCATACTAAGCTACCAGAAAACCACCCAGACTGCTATTTAGAGGGAGTCTTTTGGAAGAATATACTGCCAATACCTAAAAGCTTCCCTATCCAAATAGTCCGATATGAACTAGGACTAATATTGATGAAAGCAATCATATTTTGGTGCATGCCATAATGTTATATAACAAATGCATGAACAAAGACATGTTTTGCGATTCTCTCATACCAATATTAGGCACTCTTTTAGAAAACACCCCTCAGGTGTCCCGAGTGGACATTCATAGACTCTGATAGATAATATTCCACTGGACACTTTATTCTAAAAATACCAATTCAGATCCCAAGATACTTGGAGAAGTTCCATGATCAACTATACCGAACCCAACTAATGCAACTACCTTTCGATCTATGGCCTACAAATGCACCAGTTGCATTAAGATCCCGCAATAGATCGAAAGCCACCTGTCGATTTTGTAAATTCACGAGTCATCCTGAAACACTTGAACATCTCCTGGTCGAATGTGCTAAGTTAAGCACATTAAGTGGGAATCATTTTCATAAATTCCTTTCTGACTATCACCTATTGACATCCCACCAAATGTGGATAATGATTTTTAGTGCTAAACATATATCTCTAAATATAAGTACAATCAGGTTTTTAATGAAATTGGATATCAAGCATAATTGTGTGAAGAAATGCATTTTCCCTACGTGCCAAAGTGCTTACAGTTTGAGATGATCAGATAGAAGGAAAATGCACCTGAATGTACTTTCATGAATTTGCTGATATACTGTACTTAATTGTTTAATTCTTATATTCTACATGTTTAATGTCGTAATTGTACATATTTGAAAAGTTGCATGTTCAACTAAAGCAAATAATAAAAATAAAAACATTAAAAAAAGAATGCTTTACCTGAACCAACTTCATCACTTACATACAGGAGCAGAGGTTTATCATTTTTACTAATACAGGTTTCAATTTCATGTTTAAAACCATGTTCAATTTTTGAAGTGACTTCTAGATAAATGGTGAGTTGTTCATCATTTAGCTGTGATTCGAGCACTGACAAGTCTTCTTCAGATTGTTTATATTGATGCATGGTATTTTCTACCTCGGTCATGTCTATTACTGCTTCATTTAGAATGAGTGGTTCACCAAGTGGTTCTTGGCTTCCTCAGGAGTATCTTTGTCTAGTTGAGCTTCAATTTCTTCCTCTTGTTAGCGTTCATTGTCCAACATTTGTTTGTATTGTTTGAAATTGTCATTTGTTATACTGCTTTCATTTGCTTTGAATGCAGCTTCAAATGAGTCATAGACACCTAACAATTATTTTTCTTTTTCCCAAGGTTTAAAAGGTTGGAGTAGGGCCATGTAATACAGTTCTCTATGTTGTAGAGATTTAAATGATAACTTTATATGACTAATTCGACTTGGCTTGATGAGTTTCACTAGACTTCCTTCACAAGACGAGACTGAATATTTGCCAGTTGTCTCATTTGGTGTGACATTGTTTTTGTAGGTGTAGTTTTGGGCAATGTCATACAGATAATTAAATTGTTTTTTAAAAGGTCCTGGCTGTTGGGATTATTTGTGGCTATGTTTTGTATCTCTTGGTAGGATTTTAGTACTCTTTAGTACTCTTTCGGGATGAAGCTGGTCCAAGGTTCAGCCAGACAATGGGCCTCATTACAAGTGTGGCAGTCCGGAAACAAGGGTGCCGGTAAACTTACTGTTACCCTTGGTTCTGGACCACCACACTAAGAGACTGCCTGCCGGGACCGCTGAGCCTGACAGGTCTGACCTGCCGGGCACAGCAGCCCCGGTAGGCAGACTTGTCATGAAAGCACCAGCACCGTTAGGAACAGTGCCAGTGCTGCCGTCTCCCCACTCCCATAGTGTTCTATGGGATGCCATGGGAATGGGGAGTTAATGTCCTGGTAATGTCCTGGTTGCACCAGGAAGTCAGGTGCCAGATTCAGTGTTACGAGGGTGGCAGCAACCCGCCGGTCCCACCAGCAGGTTACCTCCACCTCATAATGAAGCCATTGTGTTCAGATTTGCCATATAAGGCTGTACCTGTTAAACGGTCTAAAGCTTTGTAGCACCCACATTATCTATGGAAGAGAATTTTTATACAGAAGCCGTACAATTTTTGTGATAGTGTTCTGTCAAATGATGTGTCATCCCAGATGTCTTTTAGCTCTGTTTTCTCAGCTTTGGTGAGATAGGTTGTGACATATCTTGCAACTGCAGTGGACTTGTCTGCAATGTATTGAATGTCTATGCTTGCATTCCACAAGAGGGCAATGATTGCATTGTAATCATTGATGTACTTGGATGCTTCATCCCTTTTAATATTGTATGTATTTTTAGGGGATTTGCCTTTTACGCTGTGCCTAACAGAAGACATCAAGTTATTTACTTGTCCTTTTTTGCAAACTGGTCTAGGGAAGCCAAACCGACATTTGGTATAGTATTTGCCTTTATTTTGATATCTACATCAGCAGTATTTGCCACACTTATGTTTTTGGAAGTGTACGATTTGTGTATGTAGGTCACTCACTGGGTTTCTGAAGGGATGTTGCTGGTTATGTATTTTTTTATAAATTGTAAAAGAGTGGCATAACTATCATGGCCAGATTTAGGAGCATCTTTTATCCACAAAAGCATGTCTATGTGTGGTGCTCCTGTGGATTGATTTTCTTTTCTCCAAAAGTGTTGCACTTCTCCGAGCAGAGGGGTAGTTTTAATTGCAGATAAAGTACAACATAACAATGAAGCGATGGTGAAAGTATCTTGATACATTGACAGGATCAAGAGAACAGAGTTCTCCTGATATTTTTATATCTATTTCGTCTTTATTTTGGTTTGCAAATGTGCTTCTACACATTTTCCCCATGTGCTCATTGGGGATCTTTGGCTTGATGCATTTGATATGTTTCTAATGCATCATCAATGGTGTCTTTGGAGTGTAGTGGGTGAATTGTATACTGGTCTAAAATGTTGGTTGCAGTATCAGGATCTACAGGATCTACACATCCAAATTGCCCAGTTGCTGGTGAGTCTTGAATTATTTGGGTGGTTTCTCTTAAGTTTTCCTCTATGTTTATATCTTTGTAGTATTCATTGTTTTCTTTGAGATATTATAGGGCTTGTCTAACTTTGTTTAAGTTGACTAGTTTTTGCCAAATGTTTTTGGGCCTCATTACGGCTTTGGCGGTAGCCAAAACCGGGTCCGGGTTCCCTGAATGGGGAATTACCGGGCCATTCCGAGTTAGGTGGGCCCGGTAATTCCTCCCTCAGGGAAAACGGGCCCAGACCTTCCCCATTACCATTCGAGCCCACATAGGGCTCAATGGGAATTGGTACAGGGAGCTAACAACTGGCCGATTATGACCGGTCCGTTGTTAGCTCCCTGGTCCCCTCGCGGGACCCGGTAAGGACGCCTGGTTTAACCAGGCATCCAGGCGTCCTTACCGGGTCCCGCGAGGAGACCTCGTAATCAGGCAGAATGGGAATAACGGGTCCGCATCCATTAGCGGACCCCGTTAACTCATTCCGCCTGACTTGTAATGAGGCCCTTTGTCTTTTGTTGGCACAACATTAACTAGTACAATCAAAGATTGATCTATTGGTCGTTGTAATCCTCGAGTTTGTATATTTTCTTTCAGATCTAATGGCAAATATACTACTTTGCCATGGGATACCCTTTGGTAACTCGGATGGAGGTAATTTGGCTGATTTCGGTTGAAGGTGTACCATAGCTGGAAATGAGGCACTGTTTGGATTGTAATGCTCTCATACAAGTTAAGTTGGTGGAGAGCTTTCGGAAGTGGGAATATTATTTAGTTATTAGTGATAGCACATGATGGCATTTGTTTATTGTCAAGCTTTGTGTTTTGTACATGCAAACTGTTGAGGGGTCAGTTATTATGTATGTTGTTTTTGCTGTTAGATATAAAGCTAATTGGAATCATTGGGATTCTTCATTGTCTTTTATTTTGTAGGCTATATCTACTATTTTTGTGCTCTTTTTATAAAACGTTCTGCGACAACAGACACATATTTGGTCTGGTATTTCAGCAGATGTGTTTTGAAACTTAGCTATTTCTTTTTTGTATGTCTTTATTAGGATGTTGTTGTTTATAAGGTTTTTGGTAATGCTTTCTGAAGGTACAGAATTTTATAAGTCAACTACAGTTCCAAAGTATTTACGTTGGATGTGTTCTATTTCTTGAAGCAGTTCTTGATTGTTCCATGTAGTAGAATGTTATTTCAATTTTGCAGTTCTAGAACAAGACCTTTTGCATAGTATAGTCGATGCACAAGATTCCGTATAGTAGAATGGTGTGTTGCTAACATTTTGAAGTGGTGGAAAGTGCTTTTGCAAGCATTTCCTAAAATGCAGGCTAATGAATTGTCATTCTACTTTTGTCTTTTAGTTTCACATAGTGATTGAGGAATTGTCATAAAGAATTGAAGGATTGTTGGAGTGCATTACACATTGAGCTGCATGTCCATTTGTGCACTGGACGGTTTGTTTGGGTGAAAGGAGCATTTGGTTCAAAGCTTGTTGGGGACTTTTTTCTATAAGGGTTTCTTTTGCCATAATGCTATCTTCCACCATTTCATACTCTTTACCATTATTGTCTATGGTAATTGATTTTTGTTGTTCTTGTTTATAAGCTTCTTCATTGACATATGGTTCTGCACTGCTTGTGTGAATCCATTCACCATCACAGAATTTTGAAACGGTCTGTATATTGACACTGCGCATGTTTAGAAGTACTTTTTGTAATGTATTGATTAATTTAGTTAGTGGTTTCATTCTGTTTAAAATCAATATAAACAATTTTCTCATTAGTAGAAAAGCGCTGTCAATTGGAGCTTGCAGGATTAGTCTCCTGCAGTTGTTTTTAAGGGTAAATCGTGACTTTTCAGCTGTTTTTATTAGATTGTGAAGAGCTCTACGGTGGAACATTTTCTGTAACATACATTTTTTGCATTGCTTTACCGTGACTACTGTAAGAAACTAGAAAGTGTCTCACCCACTAGTCCTCGGGGATCTGTCATCCAGGTAGGCAGGACACAGCCATCGCTTTTGGATCCAGTTCCTGGGGGTAGACCAGTGTGGGAGGATCACCTGGGTGAGGGGTCTTCGGGGAGTGGGAGTGGGACACCGGATGGGGAGACGCAGTATCCCCTTCCCTATAACACCTTTACCCCATGTTACCAAGTAGGATATTTAGGAACTCTACCCCCCCTTTTACAACATGAACACTGTCACACAGACAGCCCTCTATGAGAGAAAACAGACTAACACCCGAGCAGTATACCTGAAGTTTCCCAATACAATAGTCAAGCGAGGCCAGGCAATTACTGACCATCACACACACCTGACTTCCGTTAAGTTTCATAACATGGATAAAAGGCGGAGCACAAGAGCACACTGTGAGGAAGGCAAAGCACATGAGGAAACAGCAGTTTCAAGACAGCAGCTGACTGAGAGAAGAAAGACAGCAAAACAGAAGGGGATCGCAAGGAGGGAAGTTTCCGTGACCTTTTTGACAAGGAACCGTTACTTTCCAGAAACCTCAAGAATAGAAAGCATAAAACCTGGAAACCAGGCTGAAGAATCATGATTTGTGTGTCAGAGAACCCAGGGCCCTCCTGCGTCAATAATCAAGGTGGGGAGAAGCAGCAGCTGCTGTGGTACCGTCCTTGGCTACAGCGACAAAGCGGCGTCAGTGAAATCAACTCAGCCGATGAGTTAGAGAGACCGATACAAGACCGGTCGGTGTTGAAGCGAAGGATGCAAGCAGCAACATTGTGTGGCGAGCGCTGGGCCGAACGCTGAAACAAACATTGTTAAAATGCGTGTGATAAGAGACGCAAGTAAAGTACTGCTAATGAGTGATTGAACTTTAAAAGCAAGATACAATACCTTTGACAGAGTGCCACATGGGTGCTCAATCGAAGGTCTCTGTAAGGCATCCAACTGAGAAGTGACAAAAGTGAAAGTGAGAAAAAGGTTATATCAAGAAGAGAATTGAAGTGGTCCTGCGATGGGTAGAGCAAAATCCTACGCAGAGTCGAAAGTCTTCGATTATGGTGAAGTAAAGAATGTTTGGAAAAGTAGATAAATTTGGTCTGCGCCCGGCAGAGGGAGACCAATTGAAGGTTTTCTGTTAAAGTGGGTCCGACCCCGGTGGAGGGGAACCCGTTGTGAACAGAATATCACCTGAGAAGTTGTGTATGTGAAATCCTAAGAAGAAAGGAACTTTAATGTTTGTCGTGTTGAATCATGCCCTCTGAAGTAAGAGACTTTGAATGGCAAAGAGACTTTGGCACAGAAGGCCCTGATGTTGAGGCCTTTGAACTGCATCCTTGTACTAGAGAAGCCAGAGAGTGTGCTAAGCTCGAGTGTGCCACCTTGTCCAGTGCTGAAAACGTGGGGAAGGGAAGCCAATGGCTTGAATATCCTGACATGTCACACTTACCTGCTGCATAACATTGTTTGCCACACTATTTGTTTTTAGAAGTAAGGACTGGAAATAGGTTTATTATTATAGGCCCTTTTATTTGGCAGACTCGACTAGTACTCCGTTATTATTATTTGATGGTCGTAGATTGCTCCCATCTTTAGATTTAGGATAAGAAAGGCATTTTTCAAACCCAATTGAAGTTCAATAAACACCTTTGAACTGTGATCTTTTATGTCTGTCTTACTGTTTAATACCATTCCTTCCTTACACTACGTTTTTTTTTTTTAAAATATATTTTTATTTTATCTCAACAAAACAACATTACAATAAAACATAAATAAAACACTTCAAACAACAAAACCAAACGAACAAAAAGTAAGGCACTGCAATCCCCATCCCTCCCCCCTATGAGCCTGTAGAGTGTTCGCCATCAGTGTCCGTTCCGTGCAGTGGGGCCTCATCGCTCTCAAGTCCAGCCGAGGCCAATCCCGCACCAAACAGCTCATCTAACGACAACTTCCATGCCGTGAGAGAGCCTGCTCCTTCCCCATCCCCTGCCATACTGCCATCTTGCCACGCTGTCGTTTCGGCATCCGCCCATTTTTGGAGATCCCGCCACAAGACCTCCACTCGCGGCTTGTGACATTTCTTCCACTCCATGGCTATCCTACGTTTGGCAAGCACATAGGCCAGATCTTTAAGTTTATCAACATGTCGAAGCTTACGCGCCCTGGGATACCCTCCCAGCAGACAAGCCCAAGCCGAATCCACCTTAAGTGTGATACCCCTCCCTGCCAGCCTCCGCGCCACTTCACCCCAGTAAGTTGCAATCACTGGGCACGCCCAGAACATATGTATCATGTCCGCATTCTCTTCGTTACACTTGGGGCACGCCTGGCGCCCACTACCTGGGAATTTGGAAATTCTAAGGGGGGCCATATATGCCCTGTGCGTAATATAGAGCTGTATCTGCTTAAACCTGGCGTTCCTCGATACCTTTTTGTGGTACCCCAGGGCGCGCTCCCACATCCCATCCGACATCGGGGCCCCCATCTCCGCTTCCCACTCCAGTTTCAGGTGCCCTAAATCCTTCCCGACCTTTGTCATCAACATCTCATACAACCTAGAGACCTCGTGTCCGCCCTCTGATGCGTCATACATCGTCTCCAGCGTGGCATCCGGTTCATCGGCCAAAGTAGATTCGGGCCACGTGCTCCGGACCTCCCGGACCACCCTGTGATATGTTACATATTGACCCCTGTGTAGTCCCGACCCTGCCTCCAGTTCATCGAACTCCATCAGGGTCCCATCCTGCCAGATGTCGCCCATTGTAATCAATCCCACTGACTCCCAATACGTCCGGATAATAGTTCTCAGCTGCCCGTCCTCCTTTGCCAGGGCGATCAGAGGGAACTGCGGCATACACGGCGAGGGGTCACCCATCATCCGACAGGCACGCCGCCATATGTTCCTGCCAAGGGCCAGCATCTTAGGACGCTCTCTCATCCATGAGCCAGTCACCCAAATCACCTCCCGCAGATAGAAGAGGGAACAGTCTCTCCCTAGCAGCCTATGTTCGGGGGTCTCTTTATCTGAAAGCCACCTGGCCACATATTGCAGTTGCGCCGCGATATAATAGGCCTCAAAGTTCGGCAGCTTCACGCCACCTTTCTCGTAAGAGTTCTGCAATTTCCATAATGCGACCCTGTTGCGCGTGCCGTGCCACAGGAAATTCCTACACACGCTATGTAACCTAGCGAAAAACTTCCTAGGTATCATATACGGGATGTTATTAAAGTAATGCAGGAGCCTGGGCAGCACAACCATTTTAAGCATGGCTCCGCGACCCATCATTGCTAAAGGCAATCTTTCCCAGAACCTCATGCACCTCTCAATCTTTCCCACAGCTAGTTCAGTGTTATACTTATGTTCTTCCTCGGTCGTGTGATACACGTCAATACCCAAGTACCGGAAGGAGCTTGTCGCCCACGGAATCCGCAGCACCGGCAACCTCTCCGCCGGTATCCCCACATAACTGCCCAGCGGGAATAATACGGATTTCTGAGGGTTAACCGCTATGCCGGACAACCAGGCGTACCTCTCCAATACCTCCAAGATATACTGCAAATTCTCTTCCGGATATTTCAAGTATAACAGCATATCGTCTGCATACAGGGATATAAGATGGCACTCTCCTCCCACCTCTATGCCCACCAGATCATACTGCTGCCGGAGGTAAACTGCTAAGGGTTCGAGGGCCAGTATGTACAACATTGTGGACCAAGGACATCCCTGCCTGGTACCTCTGCCTAACTGCCATCTGTCTGACACTACTGCACCCGTACGGACCCTAGCCAGAGGCGCACTATATAATAGCTCGGCCCACCTCATGTAGCATGGTCCCAGTCCGAACTGCCCCATAGCCGCCAGCAGCCATGGCCATCGGACGGAGTCGAACGCTTTAACCGCGTCCAGCGCCACTATTGCCATTTCGCTGTCCTCACTGCCCCCCCATTCCACCACCCTGTGAAGGCGCCTGTGATTGTGAGTGATATTCCTGTTCGGGACATAGCCCGTCTGGTCAGGATGGATCAGCTTGCCTATTACCCTCCGCATTCTGGCCGCCAGGACCGCTGTCAGGATCTTGCTGTCCTGGTTCAGCATCGACAGGGGCCGGTAGGAGCCACAATCATGCCCCGGTTTATTGGGTTTGGGGAGCGGTACTATAATCGCCTCCCTGAGTGATTCCGGCAGCCGCCCCATCTCGAACGCTTCATTAAACATCTCCAGCATGGGCGGGAGCACCTCCTCCCCATACGCTTTATAAAATTCACTGGGGAACCCATCTGCGCCTGGGGCCTTACAAGTGGGCAGCTGCCGCACAATCTCCTGCAGCTCCTCCAGAGTGATCGGAGCATCCATCTCCTCTCGCTCTTCGTCACTTATCTTGGGCAGGCCTATATCTTCAAGTACTACCTCTATCTCCTCCCGGCTTCCCCACTCTCGGTCCTCATATAATGCTTGATAATATTCTGCGAATGCTACATTCACCCCTTCCTGGGTGTCCTGTTCCACTCCCTTTTCAGTGATAACTGATCGGATCGGGGATCTTGGGGTCTCGCTCTTATACAGCCAAGCAAGAAGCCTGCCCGTCTTGTCTCCCCCGGCATGCAACCTCTCAATGTACTTCCTGTAATTCAGATTACAAAGCCTGTCCCAATGTTCTGCGCACCTCTGTTGCAGATTAATGACCTCCTCCATGTCCGTCCCCCCCTCCCCCAGCTCTCTCTCCAACTCAATCTCGGCTCTACGCAGATCTGCCAGGACTCCTCCCATTAATCCTTTGGATTTAGCAATGGCAACCCCCCTCATTACAACCTTAAAGGCCTCCCACAAAGTACCAGCCGACTTGACGCTGCCTGTGTTCGCTTCAAAATAAGCAACAATCTCCTCCCTCACTTCCTCTCTGAAGACTGGATCCCTGAGCGCTTCCGCCCTAAGGCGCCATGTTGGAATACGCGCACGTGGGGGACAAAGCTGCCAACGCATGACCAGGGGCGAGTGGTCCGAAAGGACTGTCGCCCTGTAGTCTATCTGGTCACACTCCGCGACAACGTCCGGAGTGGCGAAAAAGTAATCCAGCCTTGTGTGTAACTGGTGCGGGGCCGAGTAATGTGAATATTGCCTCACGCCAGGGTGTCTCGTCCTCCACACGTCTGCCAGGCCAAGGTCTACCAACAGCGCCTGCAGTACCCTAGCCGCCGGGCTGGGCCTGTCCACCCTGTCATCTGACCTGTCCTCCTTGGGGTCTAGTACACAATTAAAATCCCCTCCCCAAATCACAGGACCCCCCATCCCCTCTCCCAGTCTAGTGGTCAGTGTCCTGAAGTATGTCGCCGTGTCACGGTTGGGGGCATAGGTATTTATAACGCACACTACTTTATTTTCCACAAGCCCCCTTACCATGACCAGCCTCCCATCAGACTCCACAACCTCCCCAAGTAGCTTAAACGGGACATGTGGTGCAACCCAAATCAGCACACCTCTAGCATAGGCAGAATATGTAGATCCAACTACAGTCCCTCTCCACTTTCTCCCCACCAGTTCCAGTTTATCCCGTGTCAGATGTGTCTCCTGTAACAAGGTGATATCTATCTTTTGTCTTTTTAAGTACAACATGACCTTATTACGCTTAAGGTAGCTGTTAAGCCCTCTAACGTTCCACGTTAGTATCCTAAGGTCCCCCATGATGCATCAGTAGCTCCCATCCCTCTCCCAGGTCCACTCGCCTCCCCCCTACCGCAAGGGCCCCCATCCCCAGTTTCTCTCCCAGGCTCATATAAAAACTGACCCACCCCACCCACCTACCCCAACCAACTGCCCAGCTCCATCCCTGGATCTCAGGCATCCCTGTGTTCGGTTCTCTCTGGAACCCAAGTAGAGAACCCGACAGGGTGTCACCCTACACACCGTGACTAACCTAAACTCAAACTGGGGTACAAAGAACAGTCCCCGGAGGCTCCCCTCCCACACTACCGTATCCGCACACATGGACCATGTTTCGAAGTCCTGACGCATACACTACCATAAACAGAGTCCCACCGACTATATTCCAGTCCCAATATTCCTCGCCCAACCGGGCCCGCAGCGTCACTTATCTCTTCCCGTTCCATCCGCCATCCGCTCATCTGGCTCTTGAGGACAATTTTGTGCATCGAGCCATTCCATGGCCTCCTCCGGAGTGTCAAAAAACAGTGTCTTAGTCTTAAAGAATATCTTCAATCTGGCCGGGTAAAGCAACATATACTTATACCCCGCTGCTCGCAATCGCCTCTTGACCGCTCCAAAGTTCATGCGACTGCGCTGCACTTGCAGGGTGTAGTCGGGGTAAGCAGTGATGGTCGCCTCTCCTCGCTGTATGGTACCCCCTTACGAAAGTGCTCAAGGATCCTTTCCCGGTCCCGATAGTTAAGGATCTTGGCGATCACAGGCCTAGGTGGGTTCCCCGGCGGTGGTCTTCTGTTCAAGGCCCTATGCGCCCTCTCCACCGCAAACCCCTGCGACAGGGCTCCCCCAGTGATCTCCTGCAGCAGCAAGTTCTCGACAAACTCCGTGGGGTTCTGGCCTTCAGCCCCCTCCGGCAGGCCCACGATGCGAACGTTATTTCTCCGAGCGCGTCCTTCCGCCTCTTCGGCCCTGCTTTCCAAGTTACCCACCCGCTGCACCAGGGCGTGGATATCGCTCTTACATGCAGTGCAGTCCGCCACGGTAGGGCCCATCTCCTTTTCCAGAGTGTCCGTGCGCTCAGCAAGGGCTCGTACATCCTGCCTCAGGAGGTTCACGTCCTCCTGCACCGCCCCAACCTGTAGTTCCAACGCAGTTTTCAATTCGACCACAGCAAGTTGGAGCTTGGTCTCCCACGTCGCCTTCAGGTCCGTGATCGCAGCGAGGACCTCTTGGTTCGCACCCCCGGCGGCCATCTCCTTGGTCTGAGCTTTATCCCTGCTCCTGGCACCTTCCAGGCCGGGCGACGTCTTGGCGTATTCGTCGAGCGTAGGCTGCTTATTCTTCGCCCTCAGAGGTTTGCTCGACATATCTCCAGTCAGGAGCGTCCTTCTGGCCGCGCTCCGGTCCAGGCCAGGGAGGCACCGTGCCCATACACCACGACTCAGTTGAGAGTCCCAGCTCGCCCCACAGCCTCAGGCACCGCTGCTGTACGGCGCACCCCCAGATGGACCAGGTCGCGCTGCCCCTTTCGTTCCGCTGTGAGGGCGCTCGTATGCTGTGGTCCCAATCCACCGCTCCTTTGTCCCCTCGTCAAGCGGCGGCCATTTTGTCGTCAATCGTGATCTCGCCACCAGTGCTTCATTCGGCTCTTAAGTACACGTGCGCACCACGAACCCGTGTAAAAATGTGTCCTCGCGTGCAGCCGGACTTCATGTTCACAGTCTTCCCACTTTCTGCCAAATCACAGTGGTCCTTGCGCGGTATCAGTCGGATTATGTACGGATCAGCGGGAGCTCCCGTACAGGCACGTCCTTTCACATGGCTTCCAAGCCACGCCCCCCCTTACACTACGTTAACACTGGTAGATACAGTGTTAGGTCTGTTAGTAGGTCTGCTTTTCTTTGCACATATTTTTCTACTTTTAGTTTTTGCAAGAGGGCCCTTACCTTTTTTAGTCGTGGCTGCTTTAGGTCTGTTGAGTGAGATAACTAGCTGCTTTGTTTTAATGTTTTCTATACATTGTTTTAGAGGGGGATGACTATAGGGTGTAGTTGTATTCTTATCTGCTCTAATTTTTCTTTCTTTTGTACAGAGCTGCTTTTTAGTAGACATGTGTTTTGTCTGTTGGGAAAGAGAACATTTTGCTTGGAAAGTTGTGCAATGTATATGCATGTGTGGTGCATGGGTTTGTGGGTGTGATTGTAGAGATGAATAGAGTGCTGTTTGATTGTCAGGTGGTATTTTAGGTGTGGTTGGGAAGGTTGTGAGGGTAAGAGTCTGCAGAGGTGTGATGGTGTTGGGTTAGTGATTAAGGGAATGGTGGTGTGATGGAATCTGTACGGACATTGTGCTGTTTTGAGGAACAGAGTGGGTGTTGCAATGGTGGTGTTTAGATGGGAATAAGAAGAGTGTGAATTGTGGAATATAATGGCTTAGAGTGAAGGCAATGTTGGTTTGAAAATGGTAGTATGGGGTAATATATAGTGGAACTGTGCTGCTGTAATTACATACATATACATGGTACGTAAATTTACTTTCTTTGTCGGATGTGGAGGGTATTTTTTTCAGTTCTTGTCTTCGATAATGTGCTTCTTTCCTGTATTTGTAAAAGGTTAGTGGGGATATGTGGTAATGGTGAAGTACTTTTAATTAGCAAGGTTGTTATTTATGAAGGAAGGAGGAGTGGTGAGGGAAAACAGTTAATAACATTGGTGGACAGTTAAAAAGGTTTGCTTTTAGGAGCATTTTCATGAAAGTTCAGAAATGCGTATGTGCATTTATAGAAGCTCTGTTTTGTAAAAGAGAAGACATGTTGATGGAAAAGATTTGTGGTGCACATTTAAATGGCAGTTGGTGTGTGGAAGTGTAATATGTTAGAAGTATATGCATACTTGCCAACATGATGCATTCTAATCTGTAGGTGTTTATATAGTCCTGTTTACGTTCTGGGATTTGTAGTTCCACGTTTCCCATTATAAAGGTTGGAGTACAAGTCCCAGATTGTAGAGAATAAATGTGGACTGCATAAGTAGCTGAAGATTGGAATGGGTTAGGTTATGAAGTATACCTGTACTGTCAATATATTAAACTGGCACACACTGAGTGCCAATAAAAATGGTGTGCACATCTATTTTATCTGCTTTTGTTTTCTTTTATAAAGAAAGTGACACAGTGCTTCTATGCATGCACATATGCATGGTTTAACTTTCATCACAATGATTGTAAATATAAACATGTTGAAGTGCAGAGCATTGTAATTGTTTGCTGCTTTGTGTGAGCAGGTGATGAATGCTGCAATGTATGGCATTTGCTAGAGTGGGTAAAAAAGAGACTATGCTTATTGAGAAGCTTATTACAGGGCAAGTAGCAAGAACCCTCTATATATATATATTCAGTGAAAAAACTTTGTTAAAAGGGACGTTATGGTTAAGTTGCGCTACTAAAAACCTATCAAATTCAGTAAAAAAACTTTGTTAAAGTGACGTTATGGTTCAAAGTAAAACCGAAAAACCCCTGAAATTCGGCAGGACATCAAAGATGACATCACAAATGTCATTGATGACATCACTGATGACATCACATGGCTCGCTCTCCCTTTTTTTCCTTTACTGACATATCTAAGCCACATAGTTTTCTTCAGTAACAGTCAGGAAGTAAAAATTGAAAAGGTACTATAATTGTAGATTTAGGGTCAAGTCATATCATATGAAACATATATATAGCGGAAGACATAGGCTTGAAAGAGAGCAATCCTTTCTGTGCATGAAGATAATCATTAGAGTTATCAGCACTTTCTCATAGTTTTATTTTTATTACTCTACCTTCCCTGTATATGCTCATATTTGTATACTTTGTACTCACACTCCTTTCCTTAGGGTTCACTGACATCATTTGATACACATACATACAGTAAGTAGCACCTTTGAAACAGAGCAATCATTTCTCTGCATAAAGATAATCAGTTAGGTTATGAACTCTTTCTGCTACTACTTCTGCTTTTTTGCTTACTTCTCTGTCCCTGTATATACTCATATTTGTATGTGTTGTTGTCTCTTTGTGTTTTGTCTGTATTAAGTGTAATTATGTATTAAGTGGGTTTTATTAGCTACTTATTACATGTTAGATTATGAATATTGCACCTTCATCATGTATACTGCACACACTGCCTAGGTTTCTGCATGAGTTGCTTAGTATACATAATAGAATGCTATTTATATCAATGCATTGCTTAATTCACTAATTAGCTCATGATATTTATTCAAATGATCCTTCACACTTTGTGGTCAACATTATAAGAATCCCTCCTACAGAGTTTTCATGAAAAGTAAATGCACATGTGATGTCATCAGTGATGACATTTGTGATGTCATCTTTGATGTCCTGGGTGTTAGTGTTAGCAGTGCACGGTGACGCGAGTTATGGTTGCTTATCTTACCATAACTGCCGAATTTCAGGGGTTTTTCGGTTTTACTTTGAACCATAACGTCCCTTTAACAAAGTTTTTTTACTGAATTTGATAGGTTTTTAGTAGCGCAACTTAACCATAACGTCCCTTTTAACAAAGTTTTTTCACTGAATTACATAGGTTTTTAGTAGCGCAACTTAACCATAACGTCCCTTTAACAACATTTTTTTACTGAATTTCATATGTTTTTAGTAGCACAACTTAACCATAATATCCCTGACTTTATATACATGTAACATAGAACATACTGAACCCCTAGCTAGTGATTTCGATGACCGCGGACTACCGCCATGTCCGCGGACATATCGAAAATCTGAGCGTGGTGAATGTAAATTTAAATAGTGTGCCCCATTTCCCCTTTGAGGTTGGCTCTGAAAAGAGCCGTTTTTTGGGGGTTTTTTTGCAGATGCTTGACAGACACCTGTTATTTTGTATTTTTATTTTTTTATTTTTCTTACTTTACTCCTAAAATCTTCACATAACCTTCTCCAAAGCAACCCTTACATTCCAAAATAGAATGGCATTTCCCATAAAAGATAAGGAAATGCCATCTTCTTTAAAATAAACAGCATTACTGGAATCAATATTCTCATTATTACAGAAGAACATACCAGCTCTAAGCATGAAGGCACACATGCCTCGGTTGATTACACACCTAGCATTGTTTTGCTGAGGACAAAAAACTGAACTATTGTGCCATATTGCCCTAGGTACTAATCCAGCAAAAATTACTTTGGCATTTGGAAGGATGTTCATCACTGCTTGAACCAAGTGTTCCAAATCTGCCAACAAAGTAGGGGCACTGACATAGCCCAAATGGAAAGCACCATAGTGCAAAACTACCACATGGGGACTGTTGATCCTGCCCATATCTTCACAAACTTATACAATTCCCTGTACATTGCAATCAGGCACAGTGCTCCACACCACATCCACTCCTTCAACATCAAAATTCTTTGCAACATGCCTGGATTGAGCATACTGTTGTAAACCATGCACAAACATATCTCCGAGCAACAACACCCTGACTTTCTCCACTTCTGCCATCTTCACTACACACAGTCTCTTTGAACACAAATCCACAACCTCAACATCTGATTGGCTGATCCCTACAGTCTTCTTTCCATGCTGGATTTGCTGGAAAAACCCGGATGTAGTACGCCCTGTCCGCAGACCGCATAACTCTTAGACAGCCCTTCTACCATTTCGACTTCATTCTCTGTGCCATTCCCTCATTGGATACAGCTAAGTAGGCACAAAATACGAAGAACGTCCTCAGAAGACCCCCATTTTGTTTATTTTCGAACATTTCAGGACACCGCGAGTGTTCTTAGAACACTTTCAGCTTCACAACGAACAATACAGACAACGTCTTCAGGACACCCCCGCGAACATTCCAGGACCCCACAAGTCTTCTTAGAACACTTTCAACTTGACACCGAATCCATTCTGTTTATTTACGAACATTTCAGAACAGCCGTGTTGTCCGCATAAAAATCGAACACAACAAAAGTGTCTGGCACATTAAAAAACAGAAGATTGAACCTATCTCATACTCCCCCACCCTCCCCAAACACTCTTACACACCAACACACTCCACTAAATACAATTTTTAATCCAAGTTTCACCGTGCTGTCCACGGTCGTCCGCGAATGCAAGATGGCGGGCGCCACAGAAAATCTGACGCGCTTCACGCACCACGCCGTCCAATCAGCGAACACGTCGCATGTCCGCGGACATCACGCAAGCCGCTCAGCCAATCAGGGCACTGTCCTTGGAGCGAACCAGGAAGTCCGTCCGCGGAGCGAACAGAGATATCACTAATTTTTTTGCCTTACATTTTGGTCATTTTAAAAAAAAACTACTGGACGGATTTACACCAAATTTGCAAAAGCTCGCTTTCGGGACCAAGCCCCCGCTCCTGCCGCAAATTTGGTATAAATCCGTCCAGCGGTTTGGGCTGTAGGCATGCGCAAGTTTTTTTCCCATTATCTCTATGGGAAAAAACAAAAGTTTTGGGACCCCCCCTATAACTTTGCCCCGCCTGGACCAAACCTCTCCAAACTTTGCAAAAACAATTCAGAGTGGGCCATATACTTTTTTTGCAAAGTTTGGTGAGGATTCGTCCAGAGGGAGCGAAGTTATAAGCCACCCAAAAAAATGCTCTTCCTATGGAAACACCAACTTAACCATAACTACATGGACGCTACCGCGTCCATGTAATATATATATATACATATTTTTAAATATAAGCATACCTGTACTCTGTATTGTTAGATGCAGATCTGGTTGAATCTGGAAATAGAAATCTTGGACATTTGCACAGTAGTTTTTGATGTAGATGCCTTTCATTAACAGGTGATGCGTACTCTGAGAGCTCAAGTGTACATCTGAAGCATTGAAGCGACATGACAGGGTTAGGTGCAGAGGTTTTGGATGTGATTGGTGGATGGATATGTGACTCTTTGAAAGCAGCCAATGAGGGAGTGTTGAGAACATGGAAGTGGAAAGGCTAGAAGGCCTGCCCCTGTGCTGTAGGGTACGCGAACACCGCGGTAGTCCTCGGACGGCACGTACCCCATTTGGGTCTTTTGTGGATGCCTGGCATAGAAAGAGGACTGTGGGGATTAGCCAATCAAGTTTGCTGGGTGTGGTGTACAGGAAGAGAGGGTAGTAGGAGTTTTGTTTGCAGGAGTTGTGAGAGCACTGAAAATGGCTATGGCTATGTGTTTGAGAAGGCAGACTGTGTTGATTTTGCAGTACTCTTCAATTCAGTCATTTAAGGTATATGCTGAAAATCATGGCATCTTTAGAAGTATTGCATTGGCAGAAGTGGACGTTTTGTGGCATGCAGTTTGTGGCTTAAACTGGGCTAGCTTGCTTTCATTCTGTGAGAGTATGGCTCCCTTTAAATGTCAAGACATTGTCATTGTGCATTGTGGAGGGGACAGTTTGGGGTTTGTGACTCCAGTGTATTTGAAGTTGCCCTGAAGGATTTCTTTAAAAGCCTAATTGAACTGTTTCCTGCTGCCAAGAGTATTTTTCTGAAATAAATCGGAGGCAGATATGGAGATGTGCAACAAACATTTTCAGTCCATACATGGAAGAATCAATGCAGCTTGTCAATAAAGCTGTATCTGCTTTTTTAAATGCTGCAGGAATGTCATCTTTTGAGAATGACAATATAAGTTCTGGTGGTGTGAATTTTTATTGTCAAGTTGCAGTTCATTTCACAGATGTCAGAAATGCAATTTTCCTTTACAATGTTAGGAATGCATTGAAAAAGTTCCTGTAAGAAAATTGTAAAGATTAAATAACTGAAATTGTGTTTAATTCCCCCTCTCACCACTTTGAGTGGCTGAGATGTTCACGGATGCAGCAATAGTCCGCGGACGGCACGTTGCCGCATCCAGGTCTTTTATGGTTGCCTGGCATGGAAAGGGGACTCCAGAGACTGTGGACAGTCGTGGGTATCCACAGACATCGGAGGATCAGCCAATCAGGCTTCCTGAGTGTGGTGTACAGGAAGAGAGGGTAGCAGGAGTTTTGTTAGTAGAGGTTGTGAGACGATTGAACATGGCCATTGCAATGTCTTTCAGCAGGCAGAGAGTTTGGATTTTGGGGGACCCCTGGGTTCATTGGTTGAAGGTGTATGCTGAGCATTGTGGAATACCGAAACATCCAAGATTGGATCAGTGAGAAGAGATGACACTCTTTAGTACATATTCACATTTTATTAGTCAAATTTAGCATATGAAAAAACCATTTTCCACAGTATAAACCTTTATTTGTGTTGTTTTTATTTTGTATTTTTGGGGGGGCAGGTAGGGGAGGGAAGGGGCACCAACCATAGGGACAAAGGGGCAGGAGGAGAGAGGAAGATTTTGG
The DNA here is from genome assembly GCF_040938575.1 of Ambystoma mexicanum. Lineage (NCBI taxonomy): Eukaryota > Metazoa > Chordata > Amphibia > Caudata > Ambystomatidae > Ambystoma > Ambystoma mexicanum. Next base: position 1,055,354,764 of record NC_090921.1, on the reverse strand, counting down.
GTGGGCTTTAATCAGGTAGGTGTCAGTGTTTCTCATGCATCTTGACTGCAGCCTTGAAAGCACTCTGAAACTGCTCCCCCTTAAAGATACAAACGTAGCACCATGACCCTTGAAAGGTAAGGGTCAACAGCATTCTGTATGGGATGTGAAGCCGCTGTTGGGATGCTCTACCCCAAAGGAGTATCCTTTGTGGTAACAGAAGCAGATGAAGATGATGGGGTGTAGGAAGGCAACCTACTCTTACCTGAGAAAGGTATCGTCTTTCTCAGAGCAGTCGGATGGGTCAATTTGATGTGGCGCCTCATGGAAGTTGACCCGTAGGAATACAAGCCAGGTTTCCGACGACTGAGTACAACTTTGTACTCAATGCATCAAACCTTGTTTGCGCAAGCCTTTGGGACATTTCCAATGTTCATGAAGAATTGCCACACCCAGGACTCACTCTGAGTACTGGTGAAAGGGACTTCCTCCACCTCATCCTCTTCTTCCTCTTGATCCTCATCTTCTGTATCAGCGTGCCTGTTCCCCTCTCCAGGTCCTCCAGATGATGATGGTGGTGGGGGTCGTTGGGAAGCAGAGATGGCCATTGTAGATGCCATTGCAGCAGGTTTTCAAAAATCTGTAGAGCAGGTTTTTTTCCAAATGCTCTCTCCTGGACATCCACATTAAGAATGAGGAAAATTAATGGGTTGGTCCCTCGAGAGGAACCGTCCGTGGGCAGTCGTACTGTCAGCAGACTACTGAGTTGGAAACAGGCCTTGAAAAGTTGTACAAAGTTGCCAGATCAACAAAGAATGGGTCTGGGAGCTGTGGAAGGGTAAGGTTTCTGCTTGAAACACACTAGATTGGCTGGAGAAGCAATTTTAAAATGTTCACAGTCACGGACACCGTTCGCAGACACACCGGTCATGCCGCATGGGTGTGGTCACATGATGATGTCTACAGCGGTCCGGAGCTCCGACAGCCATCCGTCGACACCCATCGGGCGGGAATCGCAGGGTGCATGCGCTAGGTGTCTGTAGAATAGGCATGGTGTCCGCGGACTAATTAAAAGTGCATCATCAGTTTGCCTGTCCGGGGGCACCTCCATTTTGAGTGCGCTCAGACAATCATAGTGTCTGCGGTCTCATAATGGGAGTTTAAAAATAAAATAAATACAAAATATTTCACACAACAGTATACAAAACATTTATAATATAAAAAATATATTTATTCAAGAAAGGGATGGGGTATAGTAATGGGAAACATAAATGTGAGAATTAGGAACTTTTGTACAATAATCATGAGGGGAGGAAGGGAGTGAGGTTTCATAAAAGTGTCTTTGATTGAAATGTTAAAAAAGTGATGATTGGGGATGATTGCTGTGGATAGGGGGGACAGGTGCAAGAAGGACAGTGATAGGGAACATTTTAATGACATACTGTAAAGGTTCCTTAAAATCATTACTTAGTTCATCCAATTTTTTAGACAAGGTCATGATATGCTTATGTACAGTTGTGGATAGGACTTCTCTTTGTGATGCTTGAGATTGTGTATAATTAAATTGTGGCGTGGTTTCTTTATGAAAACTATGTACTGTAAGAAAAACAGAAATTATTATTTTAGTAATGTGTGTACAAATTACATTATTTGTTTACATTAAAATATGTATTGTATACCGTAAGAGATGGTATCGTCACTCATTTCTTCTTTTGGGAAGTTCTCCTATAACCACTCAAGTGTGTTTGCCATTTCTGTGAGAAAAAAAGTGCTTCTGTCTTATAACACATATTTATATAATGAAAGCTAATAATAGAGAAATAAATACAATGAACTTACTATTTAGTGAGATTATTTTTTCCAATAAGTACCTGGTGTTTCCCAGTCTGTATGCAGAGTGTTAGTGAGGAGATTATATGTAGTGTACAGTTATGGTTTGTGATTGGGGCATTCCATTGTAATGTGTGATAAATAAAAAAAAGAATTTGTATTTTTTAAAGTAAGTGTTTGTACAAGGTATATTTGTGTGTTGTAAACATTATTTGTGATGATTTTATATACATCTGTTTGTTGCTTGATGGGTACATCTTTTTTGGGTCACCCCTATGATTCTGAGCCTTGAGAATGCTGTCCAATGTCTGCAGACTACCACACTGTTCATGGACTCCATAGCTGCCACATTGGGGGATTGGGGGAGGGAGTATATTATAAGTAACTTGTAGCAGATTAAAGGTGAACTAAAAAAGACCTATGAAATTCACTGAAATAACTTTGTTAAAGGGACATTATGGTTAGGTAGCACTGACAAAAACCCATGAAATTCACTCAAAAAACGTTGTTAAAGGGGCATTATAGTATGCTAAGCAACCATAACTGACGCCACCTCCGTGCAATGCTAAGACTAACACACAGGACATCAAAGATGAGCATGATGTTTCCAAATGATTGTAGGAATTTTAAAAGTGTTTGTCTTAGAATGGTAAACTTACATACTTTTAAAAAAAACTTTATTTAACTTGTACATAACAGTACATTGCAAACCATCCTTTCCATAGAATACATAGCGCATAGAATTGCTACAATAAAATTCCTGATGGCAGGATGAACTCGCATACCATTTTACAGTACACTTCTCCTCCATACTTTTATCCATCAGATATTGTTGAAAGCCGCCCCATATGTCTCTTGGGCGTCTTGCAAGGGGCATCAAGCTAGCATACAAATCTTCCTTATCATTTGCCCAAGTCATGTCTTCAGGCCAGTCACCAACTGTGGGGGCTAGTTTACTTTTCCACCTCATCAGTATCACCCTTTTAGCCAACACCAGACCCATATTTACCAATTTACGCTTCACTGGATTAATTTTACCCACATATCCTTATACACATGTCGTATGATCCCACGTCATGGGCTGGTCTACCATATCTTCCAACGCATGACATACCTTTTCCCAATATTGGGACAATGCCCCGCATGACCACAACATATGCAATATATCAGCTTCTCTCTTCATGAACCTGGGGCATCGCCCCTCTATATTGGATACATTTTCATTAAACGGGCTGAGGTAAGGTGTACTCTGTTCATGATCTTAAAATGTATCAGCCTATATCTGGAGTTGAACAATATTTGTTTTGTCAGCCAACACAGTTGTAACCAATGTGTTTCAGTGAGGGTGACACCCAGGTCTCTTTCCCAGTCGCCTTTGACGTCCGGTGTATGTACCGCCCTGGAAATAGATTTGAGCGAGTTTGTACAGTGCTGCAGCAGATTTCTTCACTACCCCTGTGGATAATATATAATCAAGACTCTGGGGGGAGATCGGCTCCTGTGGAAAAGCAGATCACATCGACACTACGGCTGTGCGGAGCAGACAATATTGAAGTTTCTGAAGTGGGGTGTCCCCTACATGCTCCTTTATCATGTCCCAAGTTACAAACACTCCTTCGTGGAACAGGTCACTCATGTTCAGTATGCCCGCCTTGTGCCAATGCGCCGCCAGCATAGCATATCTCTTGCCAGGCCCAGGAAGGGCGCGCCCCAAATGGGCATGCTCTCGGTGTATAGTACAGTATTCCTGGGTTGCTTAGTTAGTCTCGACCATGCTTCCTGCGTGACTTTGACAGAATCTAGCTGATTAACATTCCCACTTACACCTACTGCAGGTTTGTGCAGCAGAGCTGCCTTTGTCTTCCCCCGTTTTTCCAATTCTACATGTGACACTTGAGGAACCCCCTCCACCCAGTGTGCTGCATAGTATGCCTGAACAGCTAAATAGTACAGCTCGAAGTCAGAGGCTCCCAGTGCTCCTCGCTTGTATGGCAATGTAAGGCGTTTCCAGCTGACCCCTAACTGTCCCTTCCATATGAATGATGAACGTGCTCTGGTAATTTTAGTAAAGAAGGCTCTACCAGGCCACACCAGTGTGTTAATAAACAGATAAGAAGGTTTGTGCGAGATAATCATTTTTATTAGTGCCACCCGTCACATCAAAGAGATGGGGAATTGATTCCACCGCTCCAATTTGGCACACATTGCTTGAACCACCAGCTCATAATTGAGGGACTGAACAAGGCTTGCCGATTGCGCCATTATGATCCAAAGGTATTTTATATGATGAGGTGCCCATTTTAATCCAAACATATTTCTTGGTGCAGTTATGTTGTCCTTTAATGGAAAGACTTCTGACTTGGTATTATTCAAACATAGTCCTGAATATTCCCAAACTCATGAACTACAGCCAGTATCCATTGCAGATATTTCTCAGGATCTCTACATGCATCATGATGCCGTCTGCGTAGAGTGTTATGAGCTCTACCTGCCCAGCGATGCTTATGCCGGCATGGGAATGTCGAGATCTCATTAGATCTGCCAGGGTCTCTATCACCAACACAAACAATAAAGGGGATAGCGGACAACCCTGCCTTGTGCCACCTGCCAGTGCCAGTATCAGTGAGAAGACCCCATTCATGCACACTCTAGCTTATGGACATGTATATAAAATGTGCACCCATTTAACGAAATTTGGGCTGAACCCATAGTTGTGTTGAACCCTGAACATGAAGGGCCAATATACCTTGTCGAATGCTTTTTGCATGTCGAGAGATACATTAACTCCCTCGACATCGTCCGGGTTCTGCGACATTATATCATATTACTGGCGAATATTGGATGCTCTCGACCTCCCCTGCACAAACCCCGCCTGGTCCTCATGCAACATGTAGGCCATGAGCGTATTGAGTCTAGAAGCTAGTATTTTCACAAATACTTTTGCATCAGTGTTTATTAAGGACAATGGGCGATACAATCCAGAGTCTTCTGGGGGCTTCCCCGGCTTTAATAACAGAGTAATGACCACTTCATGCATTGAGTCCAGAGGAACCCCAGCTTCCAATGCCTCTGCCCACACCAATAACAACCGCGGAGTGAGAACATCTATACATTCTTTGTAAAATTCTGCACCAAGACCATCCGAACCAGGGGCTTTCCCACTTGGTAAACTGTAGAAACTGATAAAATGGATTTGTTATCATTAGAGAATCATTAGAGAATCAGTACTCTTTGTTACAGAACCATTACCCATGATTACCCATTGTTAGAGAACCATTATGTAGTATTATCCCTTTAGGAATTATTGCATCATGTTTAGTTATCCATTATTGCATCCTGTTTAGTAGTACATGAAGAAGTAGCATCATTATACTATCCACGTTATTAGACTGCCACTTTGTATGCATTAGCTATTTGCATTATGCATTTAAAGAGAGAAATAGGCCCTGTTATATGAAGGGTTTGCTTAGTAAAGTTATTGCCATATGATGATTGAAAGAGATGCTTTTAGAATGATATGTTTCCATTATAGCGCTTGCCATTAGGAGAGAAATGTGCTAGGCACTAGAGAGAGTGAATGAGGCCTTGAATGACACACTGTCATATTTGAAAATGTCACGTAGAGCCATTTAGAATGACACATTGTTATGTTTTGTAGTTACATGTACACATGTAGGCATGTTGAGTGTGCACTTAGAATTTGCATTATGCTTTGAGGATAGTGCTTGGTATTGTTTGAATGTGTTAGGCACTACATTTGAGAATAGAGAAAGCATTTAGCTGGCATATAAAGCCATTTCTGATGGAGACACAGAAGCGCCACTGGGCTCTGTGCGGAGATGTTATGGTACACTGAAAGAAGGAATTCGTAAACATTTGCTTGGCAGACAGATAGCACGAACCCTTGTCCGAGTGGAAGGCGAAGGGAGCCTTATCAGCTTGAGCTCTGTGCTTTGTGGAGACAGAAAGGTGGGAGGGAGTGCGACATGGGGAGATAGGAGAGAAGACTTTTCAGGCAAGGAGATGCTTTGAACACAGGCACGGAGAGAGGATTTTGTGATGCAGACAGAGCCAACAGTGGAGTGAATGGTGAAATGGAGGAATAGATGGTGTTTTGCACCGCAGACACAGAAGGCCAAGGCAGAGATATGATGTCCAATGTCACTTTGACACAGAACACGTAGTGACCAGAACATGAAACACGCATAACACAGACTGGCAGGCATTTGTTAAATTCTGACAGAGGAAGAGACATTCTTAGCTTAGAGAAAGTAAGTAACCATGGAGAGTGGGTGCGTCATTGGATTAGTATAAGCAGAGGTGAAGAGAGAGGAGAGCTGTAGTTGCCCCTAGTTCTTGCTAGTTGCTGGTAGTTGCTGTTGGAGAATGGGGTTAGATACAGATGGAGTTTGTTCGAGTTAGTTGCTGATGGAGTTTTGGATGGAGCTGCTTTCTGAGAATGAGGGAGAGATGTCTTGGTGCATCAGAATCCGAGAGCTTGGCAGAGCTTGGCAGACGCAGTTTGTGTGACCAGATCTTGAGGGGCCTGCCACTGCTGACTGACTGATTGCAGAGTAGCGGGAGAGGAGAGACTTGACAAAGACAGAGCTGGAGACAGAGAGAGGCACAAGCAAATGGGAAGTATGGTTTATGGCCTAGATAAACTGATTGATTACAACCAGTGGGGTAACTTTGCTGATGGGTTTGGGGAAGACATGACATCTGAAGAGGAGGTGCCCGAGCCAAATGGTTAGGGACAGAATGGTGTGCCATGTAGTTTGGGGGACAGGCACCCCTGTCCCCCCTAGAATTGCGCCCATGATTAGAACAGACACTCACACAAAAAGTTTAGTTTTGGGTTTGGGAGAAGGGGAAATCAGACAGGGATTCTCTTAAGAGAGTGAGTATGAAGTATGGTGTGTATTGGTGTGGATTGGAGAGGATTGATTCTGCATGAAGGAGAGGATTGCTGGATGTTTGACGCTTGTATTAGACTGCATTAGAATCACAGGCTTGCATTAGAAACCTGAAAGGCTTGTGGTTATTGCATGGTAGATTTGCACCAGAAGCATAAAAGGTGCAAATTCGATATTGGCTAGAGTTTTTAGCATTGTTTGCATCATGCTTTGCTGTGCATAAATAAATGTATTCTATTGTTATAAATGAATCGATTCATGTGTTTTCTTTGTGTCTTATGTTTTTGTGTCCATAGAAGTAAGATAGGTGTGTGTTATTAGGCGTAAGATGGGAGTAACACAGGGCACAAAGGCCCTAAGATAAGAGAGCAGTGGGGATATAGTGATCCACACCCCTCTAGGAGATTGTCTAAAATTGTCTAAGACCGGTGCATGGTTGCCCAGGGGGGGCAAGACGATGGTAGGTCTTTATTCCCAGACTAAAAAAACCTCTACTGGCCTCTTTTATCTCACTCAGTGTTATGGGTTCCTCGAGTTTAGCCCGAGCGTCTGCCGAAAGGAGCGTAGTGGGTATCTTGGCTAGATAGTCATCTATCCCGTTGTCTGTAGCCACAATTTGGGGTGAATATATGTTTCTGTAAAAATGATAAACACCTTGCTCACTTCTTCCGTTTTATTAACCATCCATTCTTATTATGCATGGACTATTGGTAGTGCCCCTTTCAAAATGAACTGTCTGTGCCAGTAGTCTCCTGGCTCTCTCCTGGTCCCCGTAACGGCAAGCTGCTGCTGGCCTGTTACAATAGTGCAGTTCATTGTCTGCTGCCTCTCGATATTTGTCAAGTTGTGTTTTAATATCTTTACTAGTGTGTGGTGAGGGGTTCTCAGCATACTCTGCCTGTAGCCTTGCCAGTTCACACTCCTGGCTTTTTAACTTCGTCCTGATATCCCGTAGTACTCCGAATTCGGTTGACATTGCCACCCCCCGCATGTATACTTTAAATGCCTGCCAAAGAATAACCTGTGTGCTTACTGATCCCTCATTGTTTTCAAAGTAACTATCTATATGTTGTGGCATGCTGGCCCGGAAGACTGGATCTGTCAGAGACATGGCCTTAAACCACCATTGCAGCCGTTGGGGCGCGCCCTCAGGAATGCTCAATGAGAGCAACAGTGGGGAGTGGTCAGACAGTGTCCTGGGCAGTATGCAACAAGCAGTTGCCCAGTTCACTAATCTCTGGGACGGCAGCCAGTAATCGATACGTTAGTGCATGTCATATACTGAAGAATAAAATTTAAAAGCACGTTGCATGGCATGGAGTGTCCACCAAATGTTTTTCAATCCCAAATCTTCTATATGTGTGTGTATGCTGCGTGCTGCATTTATTTTACTGCGGGGTGTGGTGCATGTGAGATCAAGGTGTTCATCCGATATTGTATTGAAATCACAGCCACAAATTACCAATGCAGTAGGATACCTGGTGCCCTTCTGGAATAAAGCCTCATAAAACTCTGGATCATCCACATTCGGGGCATATACATTCATCAAGAGTATTTTCCACACTGCCCAATCTCCCATGAACGATCACAAATTAAGTCATCACTTTCAGTTGCATAGTGCGTTAATGGCAAGGATTGATGCACCAATATAATAACCCCTCATGCTCTAGTAGAGTATGAAGTATAATAACGCTGATCGCTCCAGCCGGGGGCCACCTTAAGTGCCTGATGTTCCAGTAGGTGTGTTTCCTGCAGAAACAGAAGTTTGGCCTCCCGTCTATTTATGTATGCCATCACCTTGCGCATCTTCATGGGGACGCCCAAACCATGCACATTCCAGCTCAATAACGTAACATCAGTTGGGTTGTGGCCTGCCATCTCTTACCACTCTCATCCAGACCTCCCACACAACTCTGCACCATCCCTTGACCAAGGTATAATATGCCATGTTTATTCTGTGCCTTCTTTGAACTCTTTCACCCAAACTCCCCCAACCCGTCCTCCCCCTTCCTCATAGTACCCCAAACTTTGACTATGTTTTGCCCTGTACCCTCATCCACCCCCCCAATCCTGTTCAAAGGATACGTGTACTCGCATGGGAGGCGACTGCTTCCATAGTGAGCGAGATCCCTGTTTCAACATTGTCTCGTCTTGGATATAATGATTCAGCATACTTTACCATAAACACATCAAACTTAACATAGTTTGGGTGCGGAACACCTATGATGTCCAGAATCAGGTCTCCTCGGATGCCTGCCCATCCATCAAGGGTATGTTCGCCTCTACAAATGATGCTGCCTCTTCGGGAAACATTTTATTGTTGTGTTGTAGATGCAGTCTGGCAAGGTACAGCATAGTATAGGGGATTTAACTTTCCTTCAATAGCTTTTTGACCCCCACAAATGAACATCTCTCCTGCTGCACCACCAGTGTATAGTCTGGGAATATATGGATTACGCTGGAGCCCAGCCTCACCCCCTGCTTGTCTTGAGCAGCCCTCAGTGCTATATCCCTGTCTCAGTAGTTCATGGGGCGTGCAATAATTGGTCGGGGGAATCCACCTGTTTTGGTTTTGCAATCAGCGCCCTATGTGTACGCTCCACTACAAACATTGGAGACCAACCAGGATCCCCCAGCAGATTTTTCAGTAGTCCTTCCGTCGCCGTCTCCATAGGGCCTTTCAGGGCATCCTCCAGGACCCCTATATTTCAAACATTATTGCGCCTTGATCTCGCCTCCAAATCCTCACACTTCATCTTTACGCTGCCTAGATCTTTGGCCATTGCTGTCACGGTCCCCTGCAACATAACTATAGTGTCCTCAACTGTGCTGATCTGTGTCTCTGTTTCAGTTATACGGTGAGTTGCCGTCTCAAGCTGCGCCCAGATCGTAGTGACATTGATGGTAATGCCATCTAGCTTGGTATTAATGGAAGCAAATCCCTGCTGCATAATGGCCATGACTCCATGCAGATGAAGAGGCGCCACTGAATCCACGGCCTCCGTCTGTCCCACATTACTTGGCCCTTCCCACGCCACCTCTCCTTGCCTTGATGTGGGTCTGGTAAACTTGTCCATTGTGGCACTTTTCTTGGGGCCCATACCTTTAGGTATGGCACTGCACTGTCCAGACCGCCCCTTCAGCGCTCAGTTTGAGTAGCAAGTGTCTTTAGGATAAGCAAGTATTTAGTGCACTGGCCAATATGGCCACCGACTTTGTTCAAGCCCCTGTCTGAGGGCCCACCAACCTTCTACAACCGTGCACTAACCGCGACCGAGGGTCCTGCAGCAGGCCTCACTGGTCTCAGCTCTTTTCAATGTTCCCTGATGGACGTGCTTAAAACAAAGGCCGCCAGTACAATCCCCGATAGGTCTGCTCACCCCCTAGCCCCCATGAGTGCAGCAAGGATAATGAGTGGATGAAGGAAGCAGGTAAGTGGCAATCCACTAGCAAATATTTCTCACACCTATATCCTGCAGTCTTTCCAATGGCTATTCATCCCCCAATGGTGAGAGAGCACTGCCTGTGCCCGCAGCAGAGGTTTGTGTCTCAGGGGCGAGACAGTGGAGCAGCTAGCGCAGTAGCCGCTCCTGTGGTGCACTGTGTCCCTCCACTTGACTGTTTATATGCTGTTTGCTACGGTATCAAAGCGAGGGGGGACCACTGGGATGGGGAGAGGCCTCTTACAATTAGCTCATGGACGGGAGAGGGGGAGCAACAGCAGAGCCACCAATTCAATTACTTTAGTCCAACACAGCGCAGGCCAGCACCAACCTGCATGCTGGAGTCCTGGTCGCCTCAATGAGGAGAACATCTTGGTGCAGTCCAATTGCTGATGCAACATATGTCCTGGTCTACTCACGTCCCTTTGAACTGTTCCCCGTGAACAATTTCTGCAGCCCTCTATTGTGGACAGCAGCACTGTTCTAGTCTCCTCTGCACCTCGCAGTGTACGTTATCCGGATCAGGCCGTTCTGTGTGTGGCCTCGCCCCCACTTAGACCAAGGTACCTATAATATGGCGGGCATTGACTGGGCCTGCCGTTGTGTCCATGAGGCCACCTGCAACACAAAGGCCACCGTCACCCTCGGCCGCAGTTTAAGCGCAGCCTGAGGGGGGGATAGCGCCGCCGCCTTCCTTCACGTATCTTTAATGCGACAGGCTCCTCCTCAGCCCACTGCAACTTTACACGGCTATGAGGGATGCTGACAGCTTCCCGCTCGGTGAAGTGTTTATGCAGCTGCGGGTGCTGCCACAGCCCGCTACGGCATGTCCGCCTCTTTATTTGCAATCAGCTCCCCCACCTCCTCACTGTCCTCGACTGTCTGAGTGCTAGTGTCCACGGCTGCGGGGCTCCCTTCAAACCACAGTCTCTGCCTCCATGAGAAAGGCCGCCCAAAATTTGCCAGTGCGTCGCCACAGCCCGCTCCAATCAGGCCCCAGCAGTCTTCACTCTGGATCTCAGTGTTTCTAAGGGCAATCCGCTTGGCATCAGGGCTAGTGCTGCCCATGAGCCTCATAGCTATTTCATACATTTCCAGCTAATCACGCCTCAGTAACTGGTAGCTTCTTGCCAGGGATCCTGTTGCTCACACAGAACTCACACGGTTGCAGCCATCTTGCTGGCCGCGCAACAGCACCCCCCTCTAATCTTACATACTTGACAGCTCGACACAGAAAGAAATTGTGTTGGTTTCCCCACGATAAATAATGCTAATTTGTTCAAATATCTGCATGCAATTCGAAATCTCTGTCCCATGATGGATTTAATGTTATCATCATTAATATATTAGTGATCACGTCCTATATTGGATTAATTTGTAAGAACGAGATTGATTGAATCCCAGTAATTATCGGCCAATCAGGCTGTTAGATGCATGCATCAAGATATTTGACAGCCTCGTCCTCCATGAAATGGAGATATGGGCAAACATGAAGAAACAACATAGATTGGATATTGTGAAGGATCAGTAATGACAGGCGAACACCTGCTTGTAGTTTTCTCAGTAATTGACATTTTATTTTAAACAGAAAATGCAATGAAAACCTAACTACATAATGAAACACTTGTGTACGAGCACGATAGAAATAAAATATCAATAACTAAAACCTACTCTATCAGGGTATTCCTTACCTAGTCTAGAATCTAAGGGAAAAACCTAGCATACACAAAACTGGCCGTCACACTAAACAGCAAAACAGTCAAACCAAAACATCAACAACATAAAAAGATTACCAAACAACCAGTGACTTGAATGACTTCTAGTTGTCCTCAGTAGATCTCGTTCCCCAGGAATGTCCAAAGTCAATTTCTCCCAAAGAAAGTAACATTTTAAATCAGTTCTTGAAAAGTTCCAAAGAAACAAAAATTCACCTAAACAAAAATCCACTGGCAACAGTTTCTACTTTGTTGAAAAGTTCCCCTTCCAATCTTCACAAAGAAAACAGCACCAATGGTAACCCTGGATAACCTAATTCCAAGGTACAGTTGACAAAGTTTAAAAAATATTTACCATTTCTGTTTCAATAACTGTCCTTTTTTTGAAACCTCTGCAACGTCTTGGATATAACTTGTTAGGATGCTTCTTCTAAGGGGGCTGCTTTCTCCTTGACAACTCCCTTCTGAGAATGGTATTGTGAAAGAAGGCGCCTTTGCTTCTCAGTCTATTACTACTTCAACTAGTTTCCATATGCAGTATTCTGACAATTTTATAGAAAATCACAGTTTTGTTGTTTGTGCTGCAACTTGAATATTTGGGAATGTATCAGGCAGTTTAGACCAGACTCTTCAACCTCTACAGGTAGGCAAGGCACTCTTCTTTACTATGCCATCAGAAAGGGCAGCCTCTTTGCCTCTTCTGTCTGTTTTACAGATATCACTAGAATCTGTCTTGGCTTCTAGACTGTGTCTCTCTGTGGAAGTGGAAGGCAGGCCAAAATGGGGAAGGCTGTGTGGAGGAGACCCCAGGCAGAGCCACAGTTTTAGGTCAGGGAATTAACAGACCCCGGTGAGGTGTTCATTGTTTATGAGGTCTGGGTTCCCCCTCTTGCAATAACAGGCAGGCTCCCCAAGAAAGTGAGAACTAAAAGATGGCACCAAAAGTCTTTTTAGAAATCAGGAAACACATTTATTACAGACAGCGAAGTAGGCTCATTGCCAGCAAAGTAGGTTAGACACACTATTTTATTTCATTGTGCATTTGTAAGGCGCATATACATCAAGTAAATTGTGTTTCAAAGCGAGTCTGCTGACACAATGAGGGGCATTGATGAGAGGCATACAGCCTAGGCACACCCAGAAGGAGAAATGAGGGCGAGGGAGACCGTGAGAGAGTGGGGAGATTGAGGGTGAGGGAATCGAGAGAGAGAGAGAGAGAGAGAAAGAGAAAGAGAGAGAGAGAGAGGGGGGAGAGGCAGTGTGGTAGAGGCAGGGCAGGAAGGGGCACAAGGGGATGGAAAGGGAGTAAGCCAGATTGGGAGAAGTGTACCTGCTTGGGTCTCTGTAGCTCCCCTGCTGCCACACACGCGTCCAGCAGTGCAGCCCAGAAAGGGACCCCACCCTGGTTCTCTGTTCACTTATAAGGCTGTTGCTCCACTCCTGCAGAGCCCGCCCACAGGGTCCAAGGAGTAAGGGGGCGGGGATTATGACAGGGTGTAGGATGACACATGCAGGCACAGGTCCCCCTTCACAGCTATCACTTCCTCCCTCCACAGCAGAGGAGAAGAGTTTCTCAGGAGGTCAACATATTTCCCAGGGTCCAAGTGACAGGAAAAAGGGTAGAGATTAACAGGGGGTGGGCGTAAGGGTAGGCTGACACTTGCAGGCACAGCCCCCCTCCTCCACAGCTATCACAGGAAGGGAATGAAGGAAACAAGGGGGCAGGGGCATGACAGGTGGGCAAACATCGCAGGATGGACACAATGGTGGATGCACAGCCCCCTCCTCCACAGCTGTACAAGGAAGGGGAATGAAGGAACTAAGGAAGAAGGGGACAGGGACATGAAAGGTAGGTAAAAACCCAGGGACAACAGCAAAGGAAGGAGATGGAAGATCTCCCCTTATCCACCTCTGTGGTGATCACAGCTGTTACAGATACACATAGAAAAATGGGTTCAGGGGGCACTACTAACATTCAAATAAAATTAAGAAAGTGGACGTCTATGTAGAGTCAGTGTAAGAGTAGGTTTTTAATGTCGATCAAACGTATGGTTATTTCAGGTGCAAAGGGGTAGGGTGTCTCAAGGCCACCCGAGACTCAGTGAAAAAGGAACAAAAGTGTAACCTGCTGTGTGCCAGCAGGTAATCCCAATATGCACTCCCAAGGGAAAGAAACTCCCAAATTATTTGGAAACGTACAGATGAGGTGGAGTGGGTCCCTTCGGGCCGTTATCTAGTTTGCAGGGTTGGAGGTTATTCAGTATCAGGTCTAAGGCAAATGGCTGTTACAAATATACATTCATATTTCGCAGGGGACCTTCCACCAGTCCAAACAATTCAATACTACATTCATAAAGAACTTCAGATTCAATCATTCTTTTCAGAGTATAATTTCAATGAGACCAATATCATAAAGGAAAAAAGTGACTCTCCAGATCAGTGATAAGAACATCAACATATATACAGAAGATTGAGTTTGTACAATAATAGATTGTGGTATATGTGTCACACAACGATTTGTAACAGTATCAAACTTCAACAGTTTCTAATATCGATACAATCATTCATATCTTAATGGGCTCCACTCATGATGGCAGTAGTTGCCAATGCGTTTCAGATTCTTCCTAAATCCTTCTTCAGGGTCTGGGAGCCTATTATTCCTTGTTCATCTGATTAGACTTAACTACCTGGATGTGCACCTGAGAAGGTAACATATAGAGGCTAAATTCAGAGGGAGGATCAATAGATCATAATGAGTAATAAGCCATATGTACAAAGTGTCAAAGGTAACTAACCTTCACTCTTCCTTAAGTACACGCCTAGTGTCCATCAACTGTATTCCAATCTCATACAGTTTAGGTGCTTTGTGTTATCGTCTGTGATGTGTGCCTGGAAGGTAACACATAAAGGCCCAGTTCAGAGAAAGAGTCAATGGATCATAAAGAGTAATAACCAACGTGTACTCTGTATAAAGAGACGAAGGAAACTAACCTCCAGGTTTCCTCGTGTCAACATTTAGGGTGCATCCAGGGTATTGCAGTCCCATACAGTTTAGGTAATGGAAGTGGTTTCGCTATTGTGTGTTGAGCAGCTGCATTGCTGGAATGCAACTTCACAGATGACTCCCTGGGCGACACTCGACGGAAAAGGTAAAGGTCTTCTGGCGGTAAATTAAACCGGAAAAAGTGTCGTCCTCTGTAAATAGAAAGAAAGGCAGGTTGAGATGGTGGATTAGTGCTGATGTGCACCCGTCCCCCGAGTGCCCATGTCGAGCACATTGTGCAAAAAGGTGGTATTTGACATAATAACTGTGCTGTTGGAACATGCGTGATAATTTCATCTCAGAATTGTCCGTATCCAGCATGTCATATAAAATGGTGGTGTATTGCACAATAGTCATGCTGTACAATAGTGCGTAATCATTTCATCTCTTTCTGGTGGGCTTATACGAACTGGTGTTCTATAACTAAGCATATTAATATTTGCATGGAAGTCATGCGGTTAGGCTAGGCATAGTATAAGTTAATGAACATACCAGCGTCTGAATTGTTGACTCATGTGCCCAAACTGTGTTATGATAATCATAAGCACAAATATAGGTTCTCTTAGGTCCATGTGTAAGGCGTTTTCATGCTAGTAATGTAAGGTTGTCATCGCCGTCTATGGACTCACCTTCATGTTGCGGTGATGCAGCCGTGCCAGCCTTCTATAAGACGCGTCGCCGGTAGACAAAGAGTTTATGTGGTTGCTAGGGGAATGGATAGGCATGCACAGTCGGGCATTGCATGCCCATTTTGGTGTGGGGTAATATTTGTTGCCATAGGATACCGTTCGAATGCGCAGTGCGTTTGCACATGTCCCAGAGACGGGACAGAATACAGACTACAAAGGCGTATGAATTGATGTCAGTAAATCACTGTACTCTGCAATAGTTAAAAAAGATTGACAAGCTGGGAGCTTGCTGGAAATGGTTTGTGTGGACAGGAGGAGGGGCAACTTGCCGACATAGATCAGCTGAGTGCCCCATTCCTGTCAATTTATGAAAAATATAGGGCGTTATGGGTGCGTCTCTCCACCCCTGGGTAACGTGGCTAAATGCAGCATCTGGCCCCTCCCTGGCTCTCGCCATACCTAATGACTATGCTATAATTAGATGTGACAGAAACACTAAACAGGTGAAGGGAGGCGGCCTTGCCTTCATCTTCAAAAACTCTATTGACATCAGAGTCATTCAGGATTTACCAAATCTCCTCTGCTGAATCCCTGTCCATCAAACTTCCATTATCGCCCAACCATACAGCAACAGTGCACCTTATCTACCAACCGCCAGGACCTATATCCACATTCACTGAGGACATTGTGTCCCTTATATCCACCAATACCAAACTTAATTCACAAAGTATCCTACTTGGGGATTTCAACCTTGGATTTAATGACTCCTTGAATACTAATGCCATTTACCTAGGCAACACCCTATCAGACCTTGGTCACGCCCACATCATTCACAAGCCTACTCACATCAAAGGAAGAACATTGGACTGGCTTACTAACCTTAATTGCACGATCGATCTGCTATCTAACGAACCATGTATTTGGTCCGATCACCACAAAATAACTTTCTCCATCAAATCTACTACTCTTTGACCTGCACCAATCATTGTACCAGCCACTTACACTAGGAATAAGAAAGACATTACGCCCTATAAACTTCTTCCCTTAATACTCCCTCTTCTTAACAATACTTCTACGTCTGACCCCACAGTCCTTGTGGACACTTACAATCAAGTAATACTTAAAGTACTGAATTCCATCGCCCCTCTAAAATTGCGGAAACCTAAACCCCCACGTCATCTGAATTCATGGTTCACGCCGCACCTTAGGGAATTGCGCAAAATTAAAAGAACTGCAGAAGCACACTGGAAAAAGTGTCCTTCAGTAACTAAAAAGAATGAGCTGACCTTAGCTTCCTCTAACTACAAAAAGGCCATTATACTTGCTAAAAAAACACCTACAACATAAGGATCATGCAAGCGGAATCAAACACAAAAGAACTCTTTAAGATACTAAAAGAACTAGAATCTCCTATCGCCCCTATTGACAAATGTATCACTGATGCAGTATGGTGCACTAACATCCAGAAGGCTCTGCTGGATAAAATCGCCTTGCTACAATCTAAAATTAACGCAAAAAAATGCATGCTACTCTCTGACCCTAATTACAAGCAATTTCCTAGCAAGACCTCCACATGTGAGCCTACCTGCAAACCATTCAGCTTTTCACCTCTGTCAACTTGGGAAGTGGAAAATATTATTAGGAAACTCAAATCATCCAATTGCCAAGGTGACGTCTGCCCCGCCACTACCATCAAAGCAGCTGCACACGACCTTGCGCTATTTATTACCAACCTTATCAATGCTTCATTCAAAACTGGAATAGTGTCTAACAATTTAAAAGATGCCTGGGTCATTCCTCTTATCAAAAAAACCAACTCTTGACCCTGCCAACCCATCTAATTAAATGCCTATAACAACGGTAGCTTTTTTACTAAAAATACTGGATAGAGCAGCTTACCTGCAAATACAGATGTACTTAGAATCTAACAATCTATTGGGACTGAGGCAATCAGGTTTCCGATCTAGACACGGTACGGAAACTGCCCTGAAAGATCTCACCACACAAATTCAAGCAATAAAAGACAATGGTAAACTAGCACTCCTTTTAATGCTTGATCTGTCAGCAGCGTTTGATTTGGTCGATCACCAAACGCTGTCACCATTTGGAATCCGCTGTCCATTTCTCTGACTCAGCCACATTGTGGATCAGTTCCTTCCTGGCCAATAGAACTAGGAGGGTCTTCTCTTCTACTGACTCTGCTGAACCCTCCCCGGTACCTTGTGGGGTTCCACAAGGCTCTTGTGTGTCTCCTACGCTATACAATGTTTTTACTAAGCCCCTATTCGACATACTTGACCATCTGGGTGTTAGGTATACTAACTATGCGGACGACACCCAGATACTCATTCCCATCTCTGGAGCAACTGACAGCAAAACCCTCAACGAAATCTATTCAGTGATACAAGCATGGATGGCGCAACATGGTTTTTGTCTAAATGACGAAAAAATTGAGCTGCTAATCCTTGGTACACATGCCAAACTTAAGAAACTAAACACTGCCTTCAAATCATTTACTATATATGGCAACTCCATCACCGTCTCCAACAATTCCTAAACACTAGGCATTTACCTTGACGCTACCTTATCCTTCTCCAAACAAATCAATGCAGTTGCATCAGCTTCCACATATACATGCAAACTCATTACTGGTTGTAGACCGTTCATTACCACACCTAATTGCATCACACTTGCTAGAACGCTAGTTCTGTCCAAAATTAATTATTGTAACGCCCTCTACTTAGGTATGACCAATAAAACCATGAAAAAGTTACAAGTAATTCAGAATAACGCCATCATGGCTGCCCTTAACATCCCGAAGAAAGTACATATCTCGGAGACCAGACGCAACTTGCGCTGGCTCCCGGTTCAGCACAGAATATCACTTAAAACTCTTGCTCTAACACACAAAGATAGGGCCAACCTCGCTCTAGCCTACCTTACAAACCAACTCACCTCACACACGTCCTCAAGACCACTTAGAGTGGCCCAAATGAATACAATGTCCATACCGAGATTCAAACTCCATAATTCCGGAGGTACTAGTTTCCCCGTACTGGCATCTAAGCTATGGAACACACTCCCTGCGTCACTAAGATCTGAACCCTCTTTCCACTTATTCAAGCGTAATACTAAACGCTGGCTTCAGGACATGGACACAATGACAGTCTAACTTCTTTAGATTCCTGTTTTTAGTCTTCTTTACTGTACTCATACTTATTTATTTGCTTATCTTTACTGACTTGTCTGCTATTTCTATAACTCTGTGTAAATTGAGCCTGAGCCTCCTGCCTGGTCTCAACTTATTTTCCTTATCTACTGTATGTAACTGTAACATTCTGTAACCTATATGTAAGTTGATGCGCCCGGTTGCCCATGGGCCTGGTTGCGCTTTACAAATAAACAAATACAAATATAGAACGTTAACCTTTGCATCTTATCTCTAAACTACAGACAGTGGCTCACCCTCAATACAGCAGGGTACCACTTGGATTGTCATATATTGTGTTTATAATCACATATACTAGTGCTAACAGATTAAACAGTATCACATTGTGAATAACACAGCTTGTAACATTGCAATTACATTGTGCTCAAAGATCTGCCAGTTTCCAGTAGCTGTAGAACCCAATCACATTCTCATAAGAATTGTCAATAACCATGTGACTCCCAACCCAATCAGTTCTTGTTATTCAAACGAAACACACAAAACCTGATTCACAATTCATGCCCCTAGGGTAGATGGAGTCCAAAAGGTCAATCCACAGAACTTCTCTTTGCACTAGCCTCCTATGCAGGTCACCTGCTCTGCTCCCTAGTACTACTTTCTCCAGAATCACACATTTAAGTTGGGCCACTGTATGCCTTGCTTCCATAAAGTGCATTGATACAGGAGCTTTAGTGTTCTTGGTACGGATATTTGACTTATGTTCCATCCATCGGAGTTTGACCTTTCTTGTCGTTATGCCTACATGATAATAACAGCAGGGCCATTTAAGTGCCTAAACAACATTCTTCGAGTCACATGTGCATGAGTGTTTTAACCAAATGGCGTTGCTGGAGTGGGGATGTGCAATACTGTTCCGTGTTATGATGTTATTGCAGTGCTGGCAGTTGTGGCATGGCTGTGTCCCTTTGTGTTTCTTATTACTTGATTTGGTGGATGATTTATGATGATTTATGATCTATTGATCCTCCCTCCGAATTTAGCCTCTGTTTGTTACCTTTTCAGGGTCACATCCAGGCAGCTAAGTCTAATCACATGAGCAAGGAATAATAGGCTCCCTGGCCCTGAAGGAGGAATTAGGAAGAATCCGAAATGCGTTGGCAACTACTGCCATCATGAGTGGAGCCCATTAGGATATGAATGATTGTATCAATATTAAAAACTGTTGAAGTTTGATACTGTTACAAATTGTTTTGTGACACATATACCACAATCTATTATTGTACAAACTCAATCTTATGTATATATGTTGATGTTCTTATCACTGATCTGGAGAGTCACTTCTTTCCTTTATGATATTTGTCTCATTGAAATTATACTCTGAAAAGAATTATTGAATCTGAAGTTCTTTATGAATGTAGTATTGAATTGTTTTTCTGGTGGAAGGTCCCCTGCGAAATAGGAATGTATATTTGTAACAGCCATTTGCCTTAGACCTGATACTGAATAACCTCCAACCCTGCAAACTAGATAACGGCCCAAGGGGACCCACTCGTATAAGTCCACCTCATCTGTACGTTTCCAAATAATTTGGGAGTTTCTTTCCTTTGGGAGTGCATACAGCAGGTCACACTTTTGTTCCGTGATCACAGCTGTTCTCATGAGTCCAGGGAGGAGGGGGCATAGGCAGGCTCCCTTTGGGGGAGCAGGAAAGCCCAAGTGAGAAAAAGGGGAAGAGGAGGTCACAGGACGGGGACAGCTGGGTACACATGCAGGGACTGCGGAGGGAAAGAGATCCTCAGGAAGAGGTGATTCACTGGCAGTAAAACGGGCAGCTGTTACCGGTGCCTGTGGTGGGAACAAGATAAAAAAATACAGCGGGGGACGATAAACCATGCAATACATTAAAATGCATCATGTGACTTGTCATGCATGACAATAAATTAAAATGCCACAAGTGACCTATATGGGAAACACAGGTACCCACCTGTGGAGACTCATTTCCAAATCTCTCTCAGGTTCAACAGTCTCAGCTTCACAGCTTGTTGATCAGTTCTTTTAACAAGTACCCCGCTCCCTTCCCCAGCTTTATGCAGACCTTGTTGTTTCCAATAGTTACCCCAAAACTGTATTGCCACACTTCCAGCCTTCGATACCCTTGTCACCCTTTTATCAGAGGACACTAGATTTATAACAGCTTCAACAACTTCAAAACATTTGTGTTTAGTTCTTAATAGGGCTTGTTTTGCCTTAGAAAGGATTGCTCTACTGGCTTGGGTAATGCTTGCTCTTCTCACGATTTCAGCAACTTCTACAACTACTTAGTGTTTGTTCTGAGCTTTACAAGAATCGTGTTTCATTAGAGAAAGACATTAGGTACACGCGACCCCTCTTTGATGATGAATTTCAGCGTAAAGACTTGCTTTCCCTTTTATTTATATTGAGTTCCGCTTCTGCGTGAATTAGGAATCACAATTACTTTCACGCAACCTTTCTTTGATGTAAGTATTTCTTGTAACCATTTGGGAAAGACAGCTTCTACCGCCTGAGTGATTACTGTTAATGTTCTCCCTCTTAATAAGAGACACACAACCACTCCAGTAATGGTTTTTGTAAAACAATGGAAATGTAAAAGACTTTTCTTATATGTAAGCACTTTATCTTGTGCTATACTTGTGCTGGATACAATTCCTTTGTTGTAAAGACTTCCCACATCAGCAAACAACTTTTACTCGCTCCCACTTCTATACGAGTGTGAATTAAGTTGATTACAGTTACCGGCAAGGCATTTCTCGTAAATTGGAGTACGGAGCTTAACTCACCGGCTACAAAATCACAACGGTTGTGGGCTGCTTCCACTTCCCAGCTTTCTTTCTGCTTCTACTGCTTCAGACATTCTTGGGACCCACACCCCTTTGCAGTACAGGTGTCTCTGATCTAGCATCAACCGCAGAGACTGTCCTTCCCTTCGGCTTCCCTCGGCTTGCTTCTGCATACGGTCCTCGGGTAGTTGCACAACTTCAGCTCTACATTCCCAGCAAGTAGGCACACCTGGAAAGATTGATAACTTCTCCCAGTCCTTTCCAATGCAGCCACAGCCAAATAGGATTTGTGAGCACAGGACCAACTCAGTACCTGCATATGAAATCTGCTCTTCTTTCATGACGGCATCCTTCAAGTGATCACACTTCTTTGTGAACTGCCAGCCTTGTACTCCGCTTCCTCTGCTTCCTCTTCTGCTACTACTGCCTCTCAGGTGGGGCAATTGGCTTCAAAGGCAGGCTCTTTGTGTTAATTGCCTGAATCTGGTAAAGGGTATTAGACCTGCGCCTGCTTGCCTGTTCTTTAACTCTGCATGCCTCTTCAGCCCTCTTGTTTTTCACAGTCCCTGAGAGATTCTGGGACATGTAGTTCATTTTAAGGAAATTAGTGTTTTCCACTTCTTTTAGTTGCCAAAATGCCATCAGAATGACGGGCTTAGGTAAAGTTAAAAAGTTGTTCCTCCCAGTCCTCCTGGCTTGATCCCCTCTCCTCCATGTGATCCTTCCGCAGTACACCTCCCCCAGGGCCAGAAATATAGAGAGTCTGCCTTCCCCATGCCACATGGGAAGGGCCCCAGACCAGGTTCCTGGGGGAAATCCCATTGGATTCTCCACAATATGCTCCAGGCGGGTTTTTCTAAGTACCTAAGTACATCTCTAAACAGCCTTGTCCTGCAGGACATACTCGAACTAAAGGAAGCATGCCTATCTATGCTGTATTTATAGATCTGACTGCAACATTTGATGGTGTAAACAGAGCAATTCTGTAGGGTAAGTTGGAAAAATGGGGACTCCCTCCAAAACCTATATATTATAAGTCAAACAGATATGGAGCAAGCACACAGCCTTGCATAAGGCCCCTGATTGATCGAAGAAGACAGACTAGCTCTGTTATATAAACAGACTTGTATGTTAGTACCAGAATATAATGCTATCAGTACACTGACCTGAGAGAGGTGCTGAAAACAGCTAGTTCTTCCCCACTCTGCCCAGGCTGGGTCGATTGACGATAGACTGTTTGGCTTATGCCGATGATCTAATGTTCTCCGACGTTACTCCTATTGGTCTGCAGCGATCAATATAGATATTTGAGCATTTTACCTGTCATAATTATTTGACTATTAAGATTCAAAAATGGAAACTCATTCCCTTCACGCGATCTAGGAGGAATCATGGTTTTTCTTGCCACATCTCCAACTTTAAACTGGAAACAGTAAGCCATCAAATGTATTTAGGGTTTAAGACTTATAACATCCTTCTGCACCAAAAGAATATTCAGAACTAAGATATAAGGCTCTCTTTTTGCAGCCCAGATGAAAAGGATCGCTATGAAGTTCAGTGCCTTTTCCTTGGTCCCAATCATTAAGTACTACAAAGTAAAAGTGGCACAATCCCTTATATACTGCCTGGAATTTACCCGTCTAGTCGATGGAGATTCCCTGAATAGGTTGGAAAGATACTGTGGAGACGAAGTCTATATCTGCCAACTTGTGTCCCAATTTCGGTCATTCGGTAGGAATTGGAACTAGTACCTTGATATGATATGGCATTTATAACACGCCTATATAAGTGTTTGAGAACCTTTGTGACCTGAAAATTAGTCCAGATCTCTGTCAGATTATTGGATCCTGCACCTCTATCTTTGTATATAGATCTATATAAGCAACTATCAGCCAAAGTTGTTAATAAGCTCATGACCAAGTGCAAGCTTCTCCTAGTTAGGGTGGGTGTGGCCCCTACCACTTTAATCAACAACGATTCCATCGCTAAGAAAGAACTCTGGAATTAGAGTGGCTTTCTATGTGAGAATAAATCACGCGCAGTAAATTACGCCGAGATATCTGCAGGGAAGAAAGAAGCATGGGCGTCTAGCAGCCATAACATTTCCAGATTTAAAATGGCGAAAGCAATTCATGGGCTTTAGAATGCATTTACTACCTATGCATGAAGCGCTGGTGGCAAGATCAGATATTGTGCGCTATGAGCACACCTATCGTTTTTGCTTGCTGGCCTCTGAATTGGAGTCATTATGTCATTTATGTTTGCAATGTTCACATTTTGACTAATCAAGTAGTCTGCATTTTAACAGACTTGTGTCCTGCCCACCATTGCTTAATTCCCTGGTATTCTGGAAACTTATTTTTTAGGGTAAACAGCTTTTACAGCCATTACAGAACGGCCCCTAATCTTGATTTGCATATGGACTTTCCCCTTTCTGTGGGAAGAACAGATGTTTGGAGGGTTGCCCAGATCTGGGCCAGAGGTTAACGTTAATTCTAAATGTTCCAGCCATAACCTTTTGTTTTGTCTAACATAACATATTCATGAATAAAATACATGCAACTCTACCTTTTGTTTTATCCAATAAGACGTATATAAAACACACAACAGTAGACATTTTCAATTTTACGACAAACATTTTCATTATTTAAAAACAGTAAGTTTCAATTTGGACTCTGCTAAATGATCAAGCGATAGCCTTACCTGCCTACAGGCACTTTTTTCAGTGTTCTTCCTGTAAAGGTAATTATACAGGCAAACGTTCAATGCAATTTTCTAGACTCTCCCAAAGAAAATTTCACATGTGAGGTGATTAATTAGATCATCTTGGATGCACTCATTCAGATGCCCTTTTTGCCTCTTTATGCATTTGTGCAAATGTGGCTGCCTTTCTGAGCATTTTAATCGCGTGCCGAATTCACAGGGATTCACGGGGATGGAATGGAACGCTTTCTTTTAGCCATTTCACCCAGACGGGACCTTTAGCGGCCCGTCTCGGTGAAATGCGCTCCCAGCAAGCACATGGTTTCTGGGATCCTCCGATACATTAGTGTTGGGAGTGTGCGCCCTACTCTAATGTATGCCTGGGTGCTGTACAGTACATGTTTCTGCTATTGCCCAGCCCCTCCAGTAATCCTGAGGTCACCTTTTTGACTAAGGTGACCTGAGCATTTCTCAAAATAGCACAAGTGAAACAAGTGCATCACCTGAGCTCCTTTCATTTGGGCTATTATTTCAGACTCTGGCCCAATGTGTGTAGAGCCCTCGCCCATTTCAAAGTCGAAAGGTAAATGTTTAGAATTCTCATAACAATCTAACCTATCTGCTTCACTGCCTTATGGTATGCGCCTTATCAATTTACCTCCTTAATCGCAGCATCATATGTGCACTGTTTGTTCTCTTGAGTTCAGACAATCACTTCCTCCAGTAGCCATTAAAATCTACAAAGAAGCAGGCCACAATCGCTCTTCCTTATTTTTAGGAGTAAGCAGTCATCATTAACGATGAAATCAATATTTTCCAATGTACGAAAATGTTTGAACTAACTCGAAAAGTACTTGATTAAAACATTTCTCCAAGCATTTAGGCACATTTTTAGGTTTGATGGAAGTGAATAATGCTTGGGAGTTCATCGTTCTGGCAGTGAATTCTTCCTCCCACATCAGATTATTCAGTCGCATGAGAGAGTCTTGTGAGTTGTTCACAAAGAAAGGACATTTACTAACATAAGGAAAGATGCCAAGCACTCTAAATGCAGACATATTCTCAGAGTGTGTTCCCATGTGGAAGAAAATTGATCTATCTTGTAGGCGGGTGTTAGACTAATGCTTTTTGGGTAAAAACTAGTAAGTCGTAACAGTTGGAAACCTGTCACATAAAATGCAACCTCATCCTGGATGAACAGGCCCTGGAATAGCCAGACGACTGCCATATTGGAAAGACTACCTAAAATCCTACCTGTGGGAATCATGATTTAATCTCGTGTAGCAAATGGGGTCATTGAAATGCTGATATATCGTCTCCCATATAGTTATTGAGATCCCAGAGGACTCCATTCCGCCCATTGCCCGCTAGACTCTTATTGTTAATCGATGATTATAAAGCCTTACTTTGTGTTGAGGTTGAATTCGGATATTGTCCTCCTGTGAATTATTCATGTCAAAATAATTTCTTCCAACTCTGTCCCTTAAGCATGCAGATTTGATGCTATTTCCTTTTTTAGGGTATTAACATAGATACCGGGACTAAAGCTGCCTGTGTACCTTCCTTTCAGCCTTTTTACCATTGACTGCTCCATCTTCAAAAGTCTAGAGGTATTCCGGGTGGAGGAACCCTAGCCATCTCAGGCTTTCTGTGCATCTCCTAGGTGGCATGCTTGGAACGTGTGCACTGTTGCCTTTTGTCTGCATGCCTTCAGGTTCCCTTCGACCCATTTTCTAGTATCTCTACCTACATTCTCTTCTTTTCTGTGGATTGGGCCTTGTCACAGAAAGCCTGAAGAATGCATCAACTCTCAAAGAGCATTCAAAGGTTTTTATTGTTTATGTAGTAAAGGGGGTATCTAAAAGCTGTTCCTCTGCTCTCGTCTAGAGACTTATGTTCCCTCCATAATCCAGGTGTCCCTCAATCCTGGGATGGTCGCTAGAGATCAGTAATCCATACTATTTAGAAATCTTATTTACGTGTGCTGGCTTAAAGGCAGAACTCCTTATGTGTCTAATGCTGCATCAGGGAACAATCGAAGTGGTCCATGCTCTACGGTTTCCAAGATGCTGTAGGTTATGGTCTTTTGCCTTTCAGACACTCAGGCCCTACTTGACCTTATTCTTACATGCCCGACTATTCCCCTCCCTATTTCTAGCTGCCACTCTCCCTTACCGGCTCCTACTTTGGTTCCTCCCCCTCCACCCTCTGTCTCTCCTCTCTCTCCATGACAACCTCTTCTGTGTCCCTCTGATGTTTCACTCTTTAGTCACTACCGCCTCTCTACCTCCACCCTCCGATATTACTCTCTACTACTTTCCCTTGCCTCGCCCCATTACCTCTATTCTTTCCTCGTCTCACTGCTATACGTTCCCTCGCCACACTATTACTACTCCGTTCCCCCACAGGACTGCTACTAACTCCACCCACGCCTCGTCCCACAGTCATCATCCTTTCACTCCACCAGTCACCTTGTCTTTCACTCCCTACTCTCCCTCTACCACTTTCACTCACACCTTTCACACCCATTCAAGCCCAAGTACCACTCTCTGCCCCTAACAAATACCTCTCCTTGCACACCCTTTCAACAATTCTTCTCCATGCTCTGTCCTTTGTCCGCTTGGTCTATTTCTACTCCTGATCCTCCCTTGCCCTCACCCGAAAAACACACATCCTCCTGTTTTCTCTGCTTCCTTTTATCCTCCATTTTCCCTCTCTATCCGCTCCCTCCCTCACCTGGACCCCTGGGTCAACCGCTGTCTGTACTTTTCCCTGGGGAGGTGTTACAAACATAATAACATTAAAAGGGGTACTAAGCCACCCCTTTCTCTTCCATGCGACTGCCGGTCAACAGCAATGGTGGCCTGCAACTGTTAATGTTCCGGTTCATGTTAGAGTCGCCAGGCTGATTACGGAGGCTGGCTTAATGAGGATGACCCTTCCCGGCCGCCTGCAGGTGTGCTTAATGTCTTTGGTCATGTCACCCCTGCCAGGTGCTCAGCCCCCTGAATCGCTGTGGCTTGTAGCGGGCACAGGTGGTCTCATGATTGGTGGATTTAGCTAGAACACTCCACACTCGAACCCGCTGTGATGTGTGGGTCATGCAGCGGCTCGCTTTACTTAGGCTGAGTGTGTGGTTTGTTCTGCCTCTTGCTCACTCAGCTTGGTCTATCTCTGAGTAGTGGCTGGCTGCCCCATTGCTGCTGCTGATGTTGATTCTACAAGACAAAGAGAAATACACTGGCTGAAGGGTGCTCTGCAGGCATGGAGTGATAGACAGTGGTATATTGGCTACACAACCATGCACAGGGGGAAGGGATAGCAACTGGGACATTCCCAAATACCACACCCCAGAACTGGCTCTGGCATAGAAGCTGGTAGGCGTCCCGTCCCAGGCTGAGAGTGGTCCCTATCCCTACCTGACGGGGACAGATTGTTGGCCCTGTCACAGTCTTCTTCTGCTTTTTGGCACAGTTTTATAGGTATTTGTTCATCAATGTTGGGTTATTGTGCTACTGGTGTGTTCGCCTCCACTCTAACCTGTTTTGTTATTCTTTTTTGTAGCATGTTGAAGTCTGCCTCCTTGAGTACCCTAGCTTTTGCTTTACCTTCCTTCGGGAGTTTGTCTGCGCGCGATAGAGGAATACTTGGGGACAATGGAGGCTATTATGAAAGGGCAAGCATGCTCAGCCTTACCGGTGCCTGCTTGTCTCGACCTTGTCCTTTCTCTTGCCAGCTCATTCTCTGACCCTGTCTAAATACTGGAACAGCTTCAGTCTTTCTCCTCTGTCTGCTACTAAGTATTCCTTGGCCTACACGTTTTGGTTCTCGTTTTTTAAGTCGCCTTCTCGTGGATTCTCTTTTTCTTCCATGTGCTGCCAGAGTTGTGGACCTCCTTAGTTGCTGGTGTATGGCATCTACAGGCCACTAATGTTCCCACCTGCAATGGTGAAAATACTGTTAATGATCACTTTCCCACTTTTCCCCTCCCACTTTCCAAGTCGGCACCACTGGCCTCCCGAGTCCCACCCCCTCCAGCCGGGGGCTCTTGACCAGCTTCCCTTAAAGGAAGCAAACTGACTAGTTGTTTGAGTCGGCAGGGAAAATTGCTGCGACATGCCCTATTTAGCTGAAGTTAACATGCGGGTGCCCTGTATCACACCACCGCCTATGGGTACTCTTCCCCCCTGCTAACACATGATTGTTCCTTGCAGGGGTTAGGGGGGCTCCCCATCAATCCTCCTAACCGTACCTCTCCACACATTAACATTCCACGTCAGATTTTCTTCCATTTCTTTTTCTATCATATTTACTTCTCTTTCTTTATGTTAGATTGTGGCATTTTAATTGTTCTATCTTCTTGATCCCACCTTCCGTTTCTTTAGCCAATTTATTACAAGTACACTTTCCACTGGTAGTTTCACCCGCAATACTTCTTCATTAATTACCTGCTCCTTTTTCCCTCTTCTTGTTACCTGCCCCTTCGCTTCCCCTTTGCGTCAACACAACACATTTGTGGTCTGAATCCACACACACTTGATTCTATTTTCTTCCTCACGATTCTCTTCCCATTTCTTCTTAGTAGCTTTTGTTTGCGCAGTCTTATTCTTTTCACAACCTGCACTTCCGCGATCTCAGTGTCACTGGGCCTAGTAAGATCGTTGTCCCTGTCCTCCCTTGCCTCGTCGCGCCTTGAAACACTTGCGTGTAGGCGCGTTATAAATGCCACATCATATCATATCATAACCCACAGACACAGGTTTGGGGGTGGACAGGACTTTCACCCCTTCTAGTACCCTCCTCTGTAATTCCAGGGATTCCCATAATTCTTGCACCTATTGTAGCCGATGTTCAAAACTGGTGGCTGAGAAGTATCCTTGTGGTTCCTGTTAGTGCTACTTTTCCAAAGATACACACCAAGCAAATCCACTGTGGCCAACCTCCAGATAACAAGACTGCAAAACAAACATAAGTAACATGTATTGTACATTACCCTGTCGGCAGGGTTGGGCGGGTGAATGCAGAGATAAAGGCGCCAAAAAGTATCAATCTAAGGATTGCTTGCCCCTAAATACCACCTTTTCCTGTTGGGATACATCCTTTTGGCATAACCCCCTGTCCGCCATCATGTCATGACAGCGTCCATCCTCTGAAAAAAGTGGGGCGACTCCGTCCACCCTCGTGTACCCTCGACTTGAGCCCCGAGTGTGAGCTAGCAATAACAGGACCATGGGGGCGCTTTACTTCAGCCAGACGTGGTTCTCTGGCTGGCATCTGCTTCCGCTTCCATGCAGTTTGTTTGGGGGTTGGATTTTCCCTATTGACATTACTTCTTTACACGCCAACATTATCCCTTACCAGGAGCACAGAGCTGCTGCACAGCAGCATCACAACGAGTGTGTACCATCTATTTTCTAACAGCCATTGGGTATTGCTGGCACTTACTGACAATTAGGCTCAGCAGGTGCCGCCATCATGCTGTCATAATGTCAAGGAATGAGTGTGCAGCGCCAGACCCAATATGCTTGCAGGGCAGTTTCAAGTCCATTTGGTGGCCAGGGCGAAATACTAAATTGCGCTCTCTCATCTCCCGGCGCGCTCTCTGCTTCCAAACTACACCCTGCAGTTCAGTAACTCCTACCCAACCAATGTGTTTTTGTACGATTAATGTGCTACACACTGTTTTGCCCAATGTGGGCCTGCTTGATGAGTTACTTCACTATGTAGGTATGTAGCCCACTATGTAGGCTTTGATTTCGACAGGGGGATCTGATATGTTTCAACAGGTGCAGGACACTATGTAGTAAAGAGGGTAGATGTACAGCGCTTCAAATTATCAGTATAGAGGCCTGTGACTTATATCAAGGCCGAGTACATGGTTTTTTGACTCTAATGATGTTAAAAATCTTCCTATATTTCAATTTCTATATGATATGTTCGGTCGCGCGTTAATTTGCATGGCAAAGAACCATAACGGCAGCATAAGAAAACATTTGTGAAAGTGCAAATGTTGTTTGCACATGCAGAAATAGGTCTAATAAGTGTACATATGTATGCTCAAATACACAAATAGCATTTTCAAATTATCACAACGTATACTAACATTGCCTGAAACGAAACATGTCATTAATATTGATGACCACAAATGCTCAGTACACAGGATGATCGGCAGAACATTTACACAGGAGCAAACCTTACCAGGCATTTGTGCACCTAAACTAGCAACAGCAATGTTAGTCTGCACCACGATCTGAGCTCATGCAGAGGCGGACTATGCAAGAATCGTTCAGATGAGCAATGACTCTTGCTAATGGTGAAAGAGCAGATCATCTGTAGGGAAATCCTGGTTTAAACCGAGGGTTTCTCCTGCAACCTCATTCCTAAAACCTGCTGATTTCTGTTCGCCATGAGCAACGTTTTCTTTTACTTGAACCACACTCGGCACAGTTCCTGCAGCTCCCCTCTGAAAGCAGTTGGGTGGTGCCGTTCTGCATCCTATAGGATAGTTTCATTGTTAATAGGGGTCTTTATTTATTCATGCAATGTTTGTAGGATACCTGTATATTTATGTATGCAATGTTTGTCATAAACAGGTATCCGACAATCATTGCATGAATAAATAAATAATCAGGGTCCATGTATCTGACAAACATTGCATAAATAAATGTATAAAAAAAACGGGTCGTGGCTGAGGACTGTAACTTCCTCTGGTGACCCCTTGCACGGGGTCACCAGAGGAAGTTACAGTTTGCTTTTAGTGCAGAAGTGCCAACCACAGCGTTGGGCTGGCGCTTTTTTCAGTCACAGCTGCTCCGCCCTATCTTCATTATGGCGGCGGGCAAATGTCCTGTCCAGGTTGCGGTCGTGGCTGTGGCACGGCCAGGGCTCCACTTTTGGAGACAGGCCCACTTAAAGCACTGCCCCCAACTATGAGACTGCAGCTGCTGCGCACAAAGACCCATCTCTCAGCATTCCCCAGGACCCTTCCGTTATACCTCGAATTCTCAGACACACGCACACCTGCAGAGGCAAAGCTGCCTACAATGCACACCCACTACCCACACCCCAGTGCACCTCCCTTCCCATCAGAAGGCAGGCACGAAAACATTCAGTGACTAATGGTCCATCATTAGCATTTTTATGCTCTCCATTCTGATGGGGGTGGGGGGCTGGTCTTAGCTGCAGGGGCAACTGAACTGGTTTTATTGTTGTGCTTATGAGGAAACAAGCGCAATAATAAGCGGCCAGTTAACACTATAAGCGTTCAAAACCCGCTACAAGCGACCAGAAAAAAAATAAGCGACTTTGGTGAAAAACAAGCCCAAAGTCACTTATTATAAACAGACATGGCAACACTGCTGCTGGCATCCAAAAGCCACCACAAACACCAGGCACCCTTATATGCCCCCAAGCTGCGGTACAAAAGCTGCGAGCATGGTGACCCGGGGCACGCACATAACGTGAGCACATCAGAGGCAGCGCCAGTACCTGCTGCCTCTACTCTACTCAAGCAATCGCGCACATCCCAAGGCAATGGTGCCCACCCTAAGGTAAATCCGCCCCCTGGGCAATTCGAGCCATCACCAGGGTGGGCAATTGTGCCACGGGCAGTCGCCCGCTTCACCCTGGCCAAGAAACAGGCCTGTATGCTTGTCCCCTCTTGCAGGCCTCACACCCTGGCCTCTACTTATGAAAAAGATTCATGCTGTGTCTCGTGTACACCCAGACTGTCAGAGGTGCTGGTGTGGGTTGTGTGCATTCCGTAGAAACACCCTCTTCGTAGCGAGGCTGGCTTTGAAGGAAACAGTTGCCCTGAGTGCTTTAGCGTTTGCTTGTGCGCGTTAAGTAGGAAGACGGATGGTGCTGCTCGAAACGGTGCGGGCAGCGGAGGAAGGCTCCCTGCCAGTGTAATTAATACATATTCTTCTTTCTCGACAGAGGGCAACCTCCCAGCTCGCGCGTGAATCTGCCCGTGCTGACACAGCAGTGAAAGCTTTAGCCGTGATTGGCAGCTCTTTTAATTCGCGTCCATTTTGCTCCTAATCCCGGCAGCCGCAGAGACAGGTAAAGGATTTACATTTAAGCATGGGCCTGGAAACCATCACTTAGATGATGAAAGCCAGGCAGACTCAGTCACGAGACTTTCACGCTGGGTTTCGTACGGCCATCTTCTCGTGTGCCTGGCGGGAAAGCGATGTAATCATTGCCACGGGAAATGACTTGTTTACAGATTACAGTAACAATAAAAACGCGTGTTTCCCCACTTTTTGCCACTACAGCCTTTTCATGGATATATTGAAGATGTTACTGCTGTTGCTTAATAAACATTTTATTGTTGATTTTAATCAAAGACGTACATTGCAAAGCGAGATTCAAGAAACAAGTCGGTAAACGATCATACATAATAAGCAGACTTTCACGTAGGTATATAAGTAGATATTCTAAACCACGTTTAGATGTTTATCTCCCAAATACTATCACCCGAGTTAATGGTACTAATGTTCCGATCGCAGCTGTAAATATGGATTGGCCTTGCTGTGCTGGTTACATGCAATAGACGCCCTCCATGCTATTTTGGGTATTGGGGATTGTAAAAGAATTATTCATAAAGACTGACACCAGCACAGTTCTTATCATGGTGTACAGGCATGAAGTGTTGCTTCGTTTCTCTTTTTTTTTGCGAAAGAGTGACACAGGTGCTAGCATATATCGATGTCTTACCTTTCTGCGGGTGAGCGTGAGAATGTAGAACTCAATGGGCTATGATGAGTCTGCTTTCAGCTACACTGTGAATCGATAGCAACTACAGAATCACTGTATTTGGAACTAAGTTAGCCATGCAGCTACTCCAACTATGCACTTTATTAAATTGGTATTATAAACTATGTCAACCCTGGTACTTTAAATACTGAGGAACAAGGCAAATAACTTTAATAGCACCTTTGAAAGGAAAGCGGTCAGCACCTTTGGGGAACGTGCCAGACAATCTGATGCCTCAGACTACAGTCATGAACAGCCGGTGAACGTCTGCGTTCTCGTCTCTCGACTGGCTTGTTAAGATGGCCTGGGCAAACCACAAACTGACACAGAGGATCAGGAGTCAGAAAGTTCGGACTCAATTAACAGAACTAGACAAAGTGAAAGGCAAAACCCAGCTCCATTAACATCCAAATAAAGCAGGGACAGCATAAAAGCAAAAACGTTGTTGCTCTCAGAGCATCCATACAAAACAACATCTTTGCATATGGGTTTAATTTCTAATTGGATAATCACAAACTGATGGCTCCTCCTGAGAACACCTCTAAATTGATAATAGTGAATACACATCATCTCTGCATAACTCTATTGGTTGGCACAACACATACTGGATGGCCTAGCATTAGAGGGTCTGATTGGTTGGTATTCTACTGACCAGCCTTGAACAATTGACAGGCTGTCAAGACATGAGATAGACCGGTGTAGGGGGAGAGAGGTCCATGGACTGCTTTCCTTTCAATTAAAAAATATGCCATTCCTTATTCATAGGTCATGAGATAGGGGGATTCCTCTGTAGTTGGCCTTGTGTGGCACCTCGTGTCTTGGAATATGTGCGAGGAGTAAGGGAGGTGTCCTGTCTGTATTCAGTGGTAATGAATAGACAGTGTTCTTCATCTATGGGCCACGTGTGATGAGACCACGTTTGGAATTTATTTCATCCTGCATTTATTGGAATTGTAGCTAATATTAGTGCAAGTGTTACTGTTTTCTCTCCCACTAGGGACTCTTTTGATCCTTTCGCTATATTCTTTGGGCTTATAATTATCCTGAACCTGGCTCACAGTGGCCAGTTCTCCTATATGTTAGACAGGAGCATTCTTCTTTTGTTCTGGGAATTATCATCTCATGCCTTTTCTGCAGCGCTTGAACCCTCCCTAATTTCTCAGTAACCTTGGCTTGGCCTGCATAGCTGCTGTCTGAGCTCTGCATGAGTCTGTATTTCTGTAATTCAGCATTTTGAGTTCTTGTGAATCCTTGAGTCCTTTCATTTGCTTAAAAGTGTACTGTGGCTTCCATTGGCTGCCCATTACTGTCACGTTTCTATGTTAGTGAGCTATACAGGCGTCTCATTCATGTTGCATTCAGCTTATATATTGCTTATGTTAGTATTATTCATGGCTTATGGATGCAATGTTAATATTCTTTGGGTATAAATGCATATTTGACCTATTGTATCCCTTCTTTGTGTTGTATGCACATTTGCTTCGTGTCTAATGTATGCAAATGTGTTGTTTCATTGTGAGTTTCTTTATTCTCGCCATCTTTAGTTTAGATTGTGTCGATATTCTGCTGTACCTGTCTGGGATATGGGTGGTATGGCTGCTTTAGTGAGTAACGTTTCTCACCTGTGTGAAGTTGGGCCAGGGGTGGGGCAGTAGCTATGGATGACGTATTCATCTACCGCTCAACAGACTCCTTCCACTATGCATGGCCTCCTAACTTAGACTACTATGTTGCGACTTTTTCAACTCATTAACCGCCATCCACGCTTTCCTCCGAGGACATGCCCCTTTTTGTAACATGTTCCCTCTTCTTCCATGATTAGGGATGGAAAGATAGTGGAGATGCGGGCACAGGAAGGGGATGTAATGGGGCAGGAGGAGATTAAAAGAAAAGGTTCACTACACTTGAGGCTGCCTGATTTTTTTGTATAGCTGCATCAACCTGCATGCTGAGTGCTATACATAACACTGGCAAAGAGGCAGACATCCACCCATGTGTGGCTGCAGCAGTGTTTTCATCAAGCAACAGCCCCACTCTATGCTTGTCACACCCTCCAGTCCAGATGCATTTGCATGCCCACGGCGGTTCTCATCAAACAGAGGCCTGCAGCAGTTCTCATCTTGTGGAGGCCCCACACAACTTTGGCTATGCCCTCGGGCCGGGCACACCTGGTGGTTATGCTGTCATACATGCAGACCGCACCCACGCACCAGAAAGTAAGTCGTGCCTCAGGCCATAATTAAGTTTTTCAAATTTTTATTTTCAAGACATATACAAATGTGACAAATATCATTAATAGTCATAAAAATACAAACCTAAATGATGTTGGCATATAATTAACATTGTACGCAACAATTAAGTCTATATAATTAAGATAATTGGCACAGCCACATCCGCGCACAGTGAAGCATACTGTACGCTTCTAAATCGCCAGCGGAAGTCCTATTTCACGTCCACACCAAGATCAAGTGAGACCGCTGTTCCCTACACCTTCTGCAACAAGATATCACTGATGATTTGTCAAAGCAACATTTTCACATGCAAGAAGCGTGCACAACACACAAACTGATTTATCATAAACAAGTGAAGTTTACAGCCTTCACTTGTACTACTGCCTCTGAGCAGCTTAAAATAAATACTGAGCCCTCATTTCACGATGCCAGATGGTGATGTCTGTTCAACGACGCATGCCATGCCCTCCTCAGCATGCACGTGTGAGTCCACATTCGAGACACTCCAATTACAGAGCTCTTCTGCATTTTGAAATTGCTGACTCCAGCCATTTAGATCCCAGGTAGGCTCGATGGATGAAGGATTTCGATGTATCGATGGATGTCAGGGGTCTACGAGATGAGATAATACGAGCTGTCAGAAGATATGACAAACATGTTTTAGAGTTATTTTACCCCTTCTAAAAAATGTAATTATGAAAGACACATATTTTACTCTATCATACAAAATAAAGGGGAAACAGATCATTTTGTCATGAGATTAAAACACGTCTCAAACATTGGGACTTTGAAAACTACTCAAACAAAGAGGCCATCCAAGCACAAATAATTGGAGGATGTGAATTCATCCACATGTATGAAGAAATTATTGCAAAAAACTCAAACTTGGGCAGAGACATTGGCAATTGCCCGCACCGCAATGGCAATTGATATGCAAGCTGACACTATCAACAATATCAAACTATCTCAAACAACTACTACAGCACAGAGATGCCAACTAAACACACTTCAAAATTCAGACACCACTCATAAGCATACGTGTTATCGTCCCTCACAATGGTGTCTGCCCGCCGGTAGGCAACACATGTGATTCATGTGGCAGAGACAGCCATTTTAAATCTGAATTCAGAGTCTACAAACACCCACCCCACACTTATACCACCGCAACCCGTTTACCAAAACAAACCACAATGCCATGTAGACAGAGAGGTCACTGGAACCTCATGCCCAACAATCACATCGGAATGGGCAATATCTATAAGCCACGTCTTGTCAGCAGCAAGAATCTGACTCCTCATCCAGCGATGAGGGGAAATGTGGTTATGTATTTGCATTAGGAAATCCTACTCCCATTGAACACAGTCCAGTTCTCCTACTGCAAGTACATGGAAATTCTCTTCTTGAATTTCTATTTGATACTGGACCAATTGTAAATGCCTTCAGGGAAACAGTGTACAAATCTCTACCTGTCTCATTCGAAACTAAAGCTAGCTGACATAGACATTTATCCTTACGGGCCGGCTCTTGATCAGAACTTCTGTGCAAATGTGTGTTTTCCACAACTTGCTTGTACAAAGAAAAAAACGCCACTATTATATATGCTATTGAAGCAAATGTCCCACAAGGCTGTATTCTCAGCATCAAAGATGCACTACTAATGGAACTGTTCAATATTGTATATCGCCTCATGACAGCATACACATCAAGTGCAAAGGACATGATCATAAGATTATTTCAGTCCCTATTTCTGGGTCTTGGAAAATTGAAGGACTGTCAAATGAAGTTACACATAAAAGACAACACAAAACCGATAGTTCAACACTATAGTGGCATTCTGTGGACAGTTGCAGTGATGAAAGAGACTTTCCTCCTCTCAATAGAGGTCGACCATCCGAGTTGTATGAAAACCAAGGCAATCAATTGAAAATATTTGTTATTTAAGTAGGGGTGGTGGAGTGCAAAGTCCTCTGTCTTCTTCCATGATCAGGGAACCAAAGGAAAGGAGGAGGTGACGACACAGGGAGGGGATGTATCGGGGCAGACAAAGGAGATTAAAAGGAAATGTTCACTGTACTTGAGGCTCAGTGTTTTTTGTGTATATCTACATTCACTTGCATGCTGAGTGTGATACATAGCACCTTCAGTCACTGACATGTAAGAGGGGCTACCTACGAGCTGCCCATCTTTTATTCCACACTTGTGCTAATAACATTATCCCTGCAAAGGGAAGGCTCGCTTTGCCATTAACGGCCAACTTCTTTCACTGATGCCCTAGCTTCACTCTGGTCTATTTTGGCTTCAGCTGCCACGCTGTTTATGGCACAGCACAGCCCACTGCTGCAGGCATTGATGCTACTTTAAATGTGAAATCATACAATGTTGCTATATTATGTAATTATTTTAATTCCCCAAAATTGGAGCTTTCATCGATTCACATGCTGTGAACATTCCCTGTCACCGGGCTGGGAATCCTTAGTTACTTTTTGATTCCCCTTGCCTTAGGCAAGAAGAACCTATATTTTGAAGCCGAACACCCTCGTTATGGGTGTTTTTGGTCCCAACCAATGGGACCTCGAGTAGCTGTAGAATAGTCCCTCCTCTTCCTCTCAGATTCTAACTGCGTGTTCAGCTGAGGGAGTCCTCTGGTTTTCCACAGTCAGAATTTTAGGTTACAATCATCAAAGCAAAAATGTCAAAAGAAAAGAAGTCTTTTCTCTACACAAAATCAAATATACTCTTCAAGGTGAGGAACTTTTCTGGAGATGGAGGGCAAAAGGAGACCTCTTCTTAGAATAACTGGCTCACACCAGTGATAAATTCTTGCTTAAAACGGCCTCACTACACACAAATGCTTAAATAATGCTGCTCCTCACTATCGCATAGAGAGATTCAATAGAAAATCCTCCAATCGGCCAACAAGAACTGCCAACTCAAATTGCCTGATTGTACCAAGGTTTAAACTCACCAAAGCTGGAGGGAGTAGCATCTCAGTCAAAGCTGCACAGCTCTGGAATTCGCTACCCCCTTCCTTAAGGGTGGATCAAACCTACCCGAACTTTAGAAGCACCATCATCAACTGGATTAAAGAAAATGACCACTAATACAACCAGTTTCATTCCAGCACCTGCACTGTACATATTTATGTTATTGTATTGTATGACAACATTGCCACTTTTGGCCTCAAAAATGTATGTGAGGGAGATAAGCACTGCAATTGCATATACTGCCTTTACCCCCACCACACTGTTGAAAGCTGCACTATCTCTCAAGACGCTCAAAGATAGAAATAGAAGGGTAGTCTGCTGGCTCAACGAGGGGAACTACCCTGAATACCCCTCTGACAATGGGTCAACCAAGAGCATGACGCTCGTGCAGGGAAATGATCACAGTCGAGGGAAAAGGCTAGATCGGAAGAACGGCAGGTGAAGAAGAAGCACAGGATTGCCCACGGCTATGAGCCGTCAGCGGCAGCTGAAAGACAGAAGGGGCCGTAACGGGTCGTTGTCACCTGTAGAAGGCCAATTATCACTGGGGTGGAAGTCGGCAGCAGAAGGTGGCAAATCAACAGAAGGACGAAAGCACAAACATAAATCAATGTCAGTGAGAGAGGGTGCGGCACCGCCAGTGGACGGGGGGGTGCAAAGATCACCTGGGGCGCACGGTCAGAGGCACAAGTACCTCATCATTGGCCATTCTGAAGGTGCTTAAACATGTGTTAACGGAAGCCATCGAGGCGCGGAAGGTGCACAAGCACCCCCGACCACCATCACAGAGAAGGAGCGGCAAACATTGCGTAAAGTCATGGTGTTGACGTCAACAGCGACGAAACACCAGGCACCTGACCCTTCCTCAGCGCCACGTAAGGCTACCTCATGGACAAAGTCCAGC
This sequence comes from Ambystoma mexicanum, assembly GCF_040938575.1. Lineage (NCBI taxonomy): Eukaryota > Metazoa > Chordata > Amphibia > Caudata > Ambystomatidae > Ambystoma > Ambystoma mexicanum. The sequence goes on along the minus strand of NC_090921.1, from coordinate 1,055,315,639 downwards.
TCATCGACAATGCTCCACAAATTGGCCTCGTCCACTGCGCTCCAAAAGTCCAGCTCATCCAAGACACTCCACAAAATGGGCTCATCGATGACACTCCATAAACCAGACTCGTTGACGAAAAGAAAACATGGACAAAGACCATACAAGCAATGTCACGTCACTTCGGCCTACAACTTTGGCAACAGGGAAAGAGATACCCCCATGCCCCAGAAACCACGGAAGTAGGGCCTGCCGCTGACACGGTTGATAATGACCCCATCGACGGCAGGCCTGTCGACGGAGGGACAGGAACTTTCTCAGAAGGTAAAACCAACTCAACCAGTAGAGCCCACTCAACTTATCGGCCATGTCTCTCCTATCTAGTACTCCGAGGTAATACCAGAGGCGATATTACAGCATGAGGGTGATACCGACTTCGAGGCACAGCGCCAGCAGTCAGATTCAGAACAGTCAGTGATAATTCAGTAGGAGACTCCAGCTAGACCATAAACGGCATGGTGTCATATTCAGGAAAGGAACCTAACAATTGGGCAGCCACAAAAGGACGCAGGTCTGGCATCATGTCCGCCACAGGAAGCAGGCCCAGCCCCACCTACGTGCCTCACCCACCTACCAATCCAACAAAGGGAATTAAGGACACTGTTAACCAACCCACATGCTCTATTATCCATGCAGGTGCTCTCCTCCCAGCAGAGGGTCATCACCCAACTTGATGCAGCTCTAATGAGACCAGTGATGCCGGCCTTACCACCACCGCAACCGGTGGTACCACAGCAGGCACCGGTCAGACCCAGGTCTACTACGCTTAGCAGATCAGCAAGGTCCTCCCCTTCTAGGCCCAGGTCTACTTCACGGGGAAGGGCAGCAAGGTCCTCCAGGGGACAGTCACAATCCATGTTCATTTTTCCATCCCCCTGACCCCCCTTGCTCTTTGACCAGTTTATTTGTTTGTTTTATTATTTGTAATGCGCACCAAACCTGAGGGTATCAGGGCGCAGAAGAACAAGAATACTTTCAGCTTAGGGTTCCACAGCTGTGTGATAGATATAATTATATACAACAAGGACAATATATGCAGTGGTAAAAAGGTCAGACTAGACTATACAGGCAATGTCGTCATACAATAGAATAGCATAAATATGTACAGTGCAGGTGCTGGAATGAAACCAGTTGTATGAGTGGTCATTTTCTTTAATCCAGTTGATGATGTTGCGTCTAAAGTTCGGGTAGGTTTGATCCGCCCTTAAGGAAGGCTCTAGGGAATTCCAGAACTGTGCAGCTTTGATTGAGAAGCTACTCCCTCCAGCTTTGGTGAGTTTAAACCTTGGTACAATCCAGCAATTTGAGTTGGCAGTTCTTGTTGGCCTATTGGAGGATTTTTTATTGAATCTCTCTATGAGATAGCGAGGAGTAGCATTATTTAAGCATTTGTACATTAGTGAGGCCGTTTTAAGCAGGATTTTATCACTGGTGGTGAGCTAGATATTCTCCCTCCTTATCTCTGAAATGTGATCTTTTTTAGAAATACCTAAAGCTGCTCCAAGGGCATTATTTTGGAGGATCTGAATTTTGTTAATGATGTACTTATTGGCGCCCACGTAGAGGGAGTTACAGTAGTCCAGTTTCAATAAAAATTAAAGCTCTGGCCAAAGTGGTACAACTGTTCTTGGATAGGAATGGTTTTCCGGCTCTAATTAGCCTGCATGTGTATGCAGTGGCAGAAGCCATGCAATGTATCTGTTTGGGAAAAGGTGAGGGTGTCGTCTAGGTAGAAACCTAAAGTTTTTTCCTCTTTGGCAACTTTGATGGCATTGCCATCAATATTAAAGGTGGTGTATTTGTGGCCAAGTTTATTTAGTTTACAGGTGGTTTCCAAGATGATGAGCTCAGTTTTGTCACCATTCAGGCATAGAACATGGATGGCCACCCATGCCTGGATGATGAGGTATATCCTATTCACCAAGGCCAAATCCTTGTCATAATCCCCAGTAAGTGGTTTGAGAATCTGGGAATCATCTGCATAGTTATTGTAGGCGATACCAAGAAGGTCAAGATCATCGAAAAGGGGCTTAGTGAATATGTTATACATAGTGGGTGAGACACATGAACCCTGTGGCACTCCACAAGTAATGGGAATGTGGTCTGCAGCTGCTGAGGGTGAGAAGACTCACATAGTCCTATTACTCAAGAAGGATTGGATCCATCCTATGGCCTCCTGTGAGAAGTGGGCTGCTGAGTCCAGGTGGTTACATAAGACCTTATGTTCCATCAAGTCGAATGCAGCCGAGAGATCAAGTGGAAGTAGTAGGGCCAACTTCCCCTTGACCCTAAGTGCATTGATTTGGGTCTTGAGATCTATCAGCGCCGTTTTGGTCCCGTGTTGGGGCCTGAGACCTGACTGACGGATGCCTAGTAGTTGGTTGTGTTCCAAGTACTCCTGTATTTGGAGATAAGCTATCCTATCTAGAATTCTAAGCAGAAATGGTACTGTGGTGATAGGCCTGTAGTTGGTGGGCATGGTTGGATCTAGTGACTGTTTTTTGAGAAGAGGGAGTACCCATGACTCCTTTAGGTTACTTGGGTTAGTACCCAAGGAGAAAGATGCGTTAATTAACTCAGATATGAATGGTGATAGGTCTCTGGCAGCATCTTTGATGATTTGGGCTGGACATTTGTCGCCTTGACAATTTGAAGGTTTGAGGGAGAGGATGACTTTTTCAACCTCGAGAATTGCTTCTTTGGTGAAATTAAAGCAGAGTATGTGTTTATGTTCCTGCGTGAGGTTATTAGGTAGAGGGATCATATTAGGGAGGTTGGTTCGTTTTTTTATTAGCAATCCTGTCCTGAAGTGAAGCTACTTTATTGGATAAGGCTTTTTGTATATTCGTACACCAATTTTTGTCCTTCACACAATTGTCTGGCACAAGGATCGGGGTTTCGAGTTCTTTTAAGATTATGAAAAGTTCCTTTATGATTGAGTTAGCTTACTGGATTCTCTTATTGTATGTTTCCTGTTTAGCAAAAAGTATTTCCTTCTTCTAGAGGGATGAAATATTAATACGGTTGGATCTATTCGGTAGCCCTACAAAATATCCCCACCAAAAATATCGCCGTACATATGGCCGTTTGTCTTGCCATAGTGATATTTTGGGGGGGGGATAATTTGTGGGAGCAGGGGTTGTGAGCGTGTCCCCCGTGCATTTTAAAATAATGTGAGGGTGTCCCCCGCAGGGTCCATGGGTCAATATTGGCACAAAAATATGGTGATATTTTTGTATCACAATATTTTGGGGGGGTATTAACACATGGATCCATTTATTCTTGTCAGAGGGTAGTTGCCTCCAAGTAACTTCACATTTCCTTTTTTCTATTCTTAGCGTTTTGAGATGAGGGGTGAACCAGGTGTTCAGATGAGTTGTGGGTTTGCTTTTTCTCATTTTTAGGGGGGCAATTGAGTCTAGAGCTTTACTCATAATTTTATTGTATTAATTAACTAGGGTAGTGGGATCAGTGGTCTCAGGTAGTGAGTTAAGTGTTGGTAATATTAGAGGTAGTAATTTATCACTCGCAATATTCTTTTTATTCCTTGTGAGTATGGGGGGGCAGATAGGTTGTTTTTAGTTGTAGGAGTTTTAGCTGTTATAGTGAATGCTAGGAGGTAATGGTCTGTCCATACCTGTGGAATTATAGCCGTGATAGAGGCACTGCGGTTGTAATCTGCCACCCAATCAAGTTTTCTTCCTTTGTCATGGGTTGGTTGTATCACTCTTTGAGTGAAGCCGAGTTCAGTGAGAGCATTGGCAATTACAGCTGCTTGCTGTACGCAGGGGCAGGAGTATGTCACTGACACAGACCTCTCCATCACACAAGAGGAGCCGTAGCAAATCACCACTGGCACGGTTGGTGCCAGAAGTAAGGGACTTAGCAGATACAGATACATTTACCCACGCAATACCAGATCTTCGTCAACCAGTCCGAGGAGGTACGATGATTGGGACACGGATTCCCCCCAGGAGTTTCTCCAGGATGAAGAATCCGCAAATCAGTGTCCTCCTGACGATATGACGGCCAAATCCAGAAAACAAAAAGGCACAATACCACCGGACAATGAAGCATGGAAACAGGACGCTTTCGGTAAATAGATCCTAGCAATTGGAGCCACGACGGTTAAAGCAGCCAACACACTTGCCATCGTAGCCAGATATGATAGAGAGATGTGGCATAAACTCGCTCCAATCCTAGAACATCTCCCAGAGGAGAAGCAAAATGAGGCAAAGGCAATCCTGAAGGAAGGTGAAGAGTCCTCCAACCTGGGGATCAATATGGCGGTAGACCTGGCGGCAAGAGGTTTCAAACAGGTGGCCAACAGTGTGGTCCTAAGAAGGCAAGCGTGGCTCTGATGCACGGATTTCCGGCCTGATGTCCACCATAAGGTAGTGGACATGCCCTTCGAGGGTGATGAGCTGTTCAGAACCAAGATCGACGAAGCTCTAAAAACAATTAAAACAGACACTGACTGTGTCTGGTCATTGACATCCTTGCAGAACCGTCGATTTTTTCATCAGTTCAGGGGAGCAGCCGGAAGAACATCTATGTCCTCATCCAACAAGGGATGTCAATACTTCCATGGGTAGGCAAGAACTTACCAGGTTATCACAAATCAAAATACTTTAGCCACTGAAAGCAGACCTCCAGATTCCAAAGGAGACAGCACAGAAAAACCCAACAGTAACAATCCATCTCACGGCGCCCTTGGAGGGAGGATCTCCAGGTTTGCCTGAAACTGGAGAGAAATAACAAAAGACAAATGGATGCTGGAAGTGGTAGTATACGGGCACCTAATGGAGTTCAAACAAACACCCCCTCCCAAACCACCAACCTTAGGTGCACAACACCACACTCCCACGAGAAGTACAGCTCATGCAGCAAAAAAGGGCCAAAGAAAAAATACCCATGGATCAAAGGGGAAAGGGAGTATACTCTCGGTATTTCGTCGTCCGCAGACCAGACGGAAAATGGAGACCCATTTTAGACCAAAGGAGGTTGAACAAATTTATAAAGCGCCAAAAGTTAACTATGATCATGTTACAACAAGTGATAGAATTGATGTAACACAACTACCTCACATCCTTGGATCTCCCGGACGCATATATTCACGTACCCATCCATACAGGGCACCGGAAATACCTCTGGATTGGGTTTGGAAAATCACACTACCAGTTCAAAGTCCTGCCATTCAGCCTAAAGTCAGCTCCTTGCACCGTCACAAAGTGCCTCGAACCGTTGCCAGCCAGTCTGTGCAAACAGGGACACCACGTCTATCCTTATTTAGACTACTAGCTGGTGCGATCCCCATCCAGACAGGGAACACAGTCTTATATAGTTGCGATAGTGGCCAATTACAAACATTGGGCTTCACCATCAACTACAAGAAATCCTTCTTACAGCCATCCCGCAGGCTCATATTCCTGGAAGCAGAATTTTCCGCCCAGGAACCCATGGTGCGTCCCACCAGCGACAGGGTGGGTACCCTTGCGGCCCTGCTAAAGACATTCACGCCAAACAAAATAAAAACAGTGCGACAATGCATGCAACCCCTCGGGACGATGACGTGCATACCGCTGGTCCTGCACTGCAGGCTGCATATGAGACCACTGCAAGAGTTCCTGGCAGCAAACTGGTCAGAGAACACCGGATCATGGGGGGACAAGGTGAACATCCCTCTGAAAATGTGTTCACAGCTTCAGTGGTGGGCAAGCAAAGCCTGTGGTTGCAAGGGAAAAACATTTCAGGATCCAACAACTGACAAAATGCTGATTACGAATGCCTGCCTCCAGGGGTTGGGCGCTCACATGGATCAACTACACGTCATGGGGCTATGGATAACCCCGGGAGACATCCCTGCATATAAATGTACTCAAACTCAGAGCAGTCTAGGGTGCACTCAAGTTATTCCTCCCAATACTAGAGAACCAGACAGAAAAAGTCCTCAGAGACAACACCACCACAATGTATTATCTGCGAAAGCAACAGGGAACAAGGTTCAGGACATTGTCCAAGGAAGCTCAACTAACATGGCACTGGACCATTGCCCACGGGATCAGCATTCCACCTTCTGGTGATACAGAATAAGATGGCGGACAGCCTTAGCAGGTAAATGTCCAAAGCCACGAATGGGAACTTGACTCTTCAACGTTGTAATCACTGTTCCATTGCTAGGGTCGACTGACAGTGGACCTATTCACCATGATCCACAACAAAAAGTGTGCCAAGTATGCCAGCAGGATGCCCCAAAAGGTCTCAGTGGGAAACGTGTTCGCTTTTCTGTGGGGTGGGACGGCCTCTTTGCATATGTGTTCCCACAGTTCCCGATCATGTGCAGAACAGTACAAACAATCAAGCACCACACTTGCAATGTAATCCTCATTGCGCCAGACTGGCCTCACCAGACCTGGTACTCCGATGTGGTCCAGCTCTCCAGGGACAAATACATCCGGCTCAGCAAGCGACCAGACATCATAACACAAGGCAAGGGGAACATTCTGCACCACAATCTCCAATCACTTTGCCTGACGGTGTGGCTCCTGACTTCAAAGAGTTCAGAAGCCTGAGCATTCACAGGAGTGTAGACATGTCCTAGCGGCGGTGAGAGCCCCCGCCACTAACAAATCATACCACCTGAAGTGGTAGCATTTTTGCAAGTGGTGTGAAGCCCAACGACAACAACACTTGGGAGAGCGGAAGCCATTCCGGGTGACGCCATAGGAGGAACTGCCATACCTGCTAGGTCTGGCCAAGCAGGGACTGGCCCAGAACTCTTTTAAAGTGCATTTGGCAGCCATCTCTAGGTACACCAGACGGGAAAAAGACATTTCTCTTTATGGACGCAGACTCATAAAGCATTTCCTCAAAGGCTTTTTCAGATGTTTTCCACCAGTAAAACGGATATCGCTGGAATGTCAACACAGTGCTCTCAGGGCTCATGAAGAAGCCGTTTGACCTATGGCCTCTGCACCACTAGGATACCTGTCATGAAAAGTCGCCTTCCTGGTGGCTGTTACATCAGCCAGGAGTGTGTCGGAGCTGCAAGCCCTCGCAATCAATCAACCCTACCTGCGGTTCCAAAAGGACAGGGTACTTGTCATGACAAACCCACTATTCATCCCCAAAGTCGCCACTGATTTTCAATTGAATGCCACAATTACCTTACCGGTTTTCTTCAGCAAGCACTCATCACCGGCAGAAGTGGCATTACACTCATTCAATCCCAAGTGAGCGTTGAAATACTACATTGACAGCCGCAGTACTTCAGAAAATCTATGCAACGTTTTCGTGGCTTATGGCCTGCAAATAAGGCAATGCCCTATTCAAGAAAAGCATAGCAAGGTGGATCTCGTCGGCTATTGTCTTCTGCCCAAAGTCAGCGGGGAAGCCCCTCCATGCTCCCCCACATGCACATTCCAAAAGAGCTGCAGCAGCCGATTCTGCTGCATGGTGGTCGGGGTTAGCAATCGTAGACATCTGTCAAGTCGCCACCTGGTCATTGCTGGATACTTTTACAAGGCACTACTGCCTGGAGAAGCAGCATGCCGAAGAAGTGCGTGCAGGGAGAGCAGTATTATAGCACCTGTTCCAATAATGTACGATCCTATGGATTTGCTGTAAGGTGTGCAGGTGGTGTTTTTAACTTTATGCACTTCCTGTAGCTCTATACTGCTACATAGTCTATTCACAGCATGTGAATCTATGAAAGATCCAATGCTGCAGAAGGAGTATGTTTCTTACCTGTAACTCCTGTTCTCCAGCATTGGTATCTTTCATAGATTCACATGTGCCCTCCATTCGCACCCATTGAACATATATTACCACAGGGTCAGCGTCTGAGGGCAAGAGGAGGGTCTAGTCTACAGCTACTCGAGGTCCCATTGGTTGGCACCAAAAACACCCATAACAGGGTGTTAGGCTACAAAATGTAGGTTAGTCTTGCCAAAGGCAAGTGGAATCAAAAAGTAACCGAGGATTCCCAGCCTGGCAACAGGGAATATTCAGAACGTGTGAATCTATGAAAGATAGCAATGCTGGAGAACAGGAGTTACAGGTAAGAAACGTACTCCTTGTGCAACATTTCCTACTTAGGTGACTATAAAAGTATATTATGTAACAATATTATTTTAATTATGTAACTGGAATAACAATTAGGCTTTATCTAACAATATTAGGTAACTGTGCAACTCTACTACTTAGGTAATTACAGGACATTTGAGGGTTGGGGAGAGTGTAATGGGTAGGACAGAGAGGATGTGTGGGTGAGTAGCCAGTGGTGGCCAGTAAGGCAGTATAGTACAGGGAGTTTTGAGCAAAGGGTAGAATAGGCCATGCCTGGTTTTGTGAACGTTAGGCTCTCAAATGAAATCACACAGCACGTGCCAATGCATTTGAACCTACCACAAGACGAGTCCTTCTTTGCCTGGCAGGAATGGTCTGACCAGATGCCAAATGGATGCTGCCTCGGTCACGTGATTGCAGCATTCATGCAAAGGTGGGGTGGCGGAGGTTGCATTTGTAAAGCATATTTTATTTGTTGTATCGTGCTTGGTGTGAATGCAGGTGCTTGGGAATGTTTGAGAGAATGTTGGTGTGGCTGAGAGAATATTTGGTTGTGAGTGTAGGAATGCCTGTCGTGAAGGTTCCAGGGGATGTCAGTTGGAGAGGCACAGCCTGGGTGATAGGACCCAGTGGTCGATCCGTACCATGTTAAGTCTAACTGGAATAAAGCTTTCTTGTTGAACCTACTCAAGATGACTAAGGAGCTTTTATTATTGCATTATTATTGTTGGGTGGTGCACACCCTTCTCCCCTGGTTCCTATTTCCTTCCCTTGTGTTCCTCCTTGGCACTGCAAGGCACAGCCTTCGGGTGGCATAACAGGACATAGCCCCAACATACTCTCTCATAGCTCTTAAAAGATGTAAACATAGTCCTAACTGACCCTTTTCCCAACCTCCAATTGACCATCGTGTAGCCCCCCCCTCCGCCCACCACAGAATCCTGATTAAAATCATTTCACACGTTGTCCTCTTTTAGAAATGAATCTCAGAATTTGGTTGTGGCCGGTACATACACAATTCAAGTTGACCACAAAGCACACCGCCGAACATATACTTTAATATCCCATTTCAGACACATTTTGCCATATTATAATACTGCCCTTGGTCTCTATGCCATACCTCTAGAATGCACATGCTAAGGTCACTGACTGTCTTCACCCCGATACTTGAAAACTCCATTACCTCATCCGGGCTTTTCGACTTCTATCCTTTTGATATTGTCTGCTTCTGCAAGTACCATTCCAGTAGGCCCTCGTCCCTGCAGCAGACCATACCAAAATGGTGCACCATTCTGTCTTGCTGATCTGCTTCTTAAAGAAACCCAACCCTGCCTGTCCCTCTCATGCGCCATGGTGGGACTGGATTACAGGGCAATGCTTGTGAGGACTGGCCAGACCAGTTAGTGTGCGCTGACTTTACAAGCCAGTGGTGCACAACATACGACCCTTGGGCCAGATGCGGCCTTTCAGGGCATTATTTGTTGCTCTACACCTCACATGAAGTTTGAAATGAAGTGCAACCTGTGTCAGGAATGGCCCTCTGTCAAGAGTGGCACAGGGTACCCAAGTGGGGTTTGGGTGGCTGTGCTGAGGTAAGGTAGCAGATAAGCACACACAGCAGGAAGTTCAACAAGAAAGAATAGGAAACAGTAGCTGTGAGCCAAAAGGGGCAAAAGATACAAAGGTACAAACAAACTGGATTCCCTCTTGGGGTGTATGCTGAAATGGGAAAGAGTGTTCCACGAACCTTAGGACACTGCAGCCTTCTGCACAGATTGCTATAACAGAGGCCCACGCTGTATGCTCATGGCTGCGAACAACAGCAGTGGGTGTCTGTAACACTTAAAACGCGACAAGGGAAGGGGCAGAGGTTGCCTGCCGGAAACCAACAGGCAAGCTCTCTACAAAGGGATTACATAAGACACATGAGAAGACAAGAACAGAAATATCCAGCGAAAAGGAAGTCAATGAGCAATCTAGCAGTAGGAAATGAAGGAAAGGCAGTTAGACTGAAGTAGATAACCTAAGGTGGAGTACAGAGGACTCTAGGAAGAGAACAAGGGAGCAGCAGTCAGGAAAACAGAAGGGATGCAGGTCTGCAATCAAGAGTGGCACTAGGTGCAGGCAAACTGTAGTGGACTGCGCATGTCTGTAGTAGGCTGCAAGGCAGGGAGTCCAGAAGAACAGGACAGAGAGAGATTAGTAGTAGGCGACAGACAGAGAGCCCAAAAGAATAGGGCCGCGAGGTAGGGAGCCCAGAGGAGCAGGGCCGTAGGTAGCTAAGTGTAATACAGGCTGTAAAGCAGAGGAGTGTAGCAAGCCGCAAGGCAGGGAGCCCAGAGGACAAGGGCTGTAGGCAGCGGAGGGAGACAGGCTGCCAGGAAGGAGCCCAGAGGACACGGGCTGTAGGCAGCGGAGGGAGACAGGCTGCCAGGAAGGAGCCCAGAGGACACGGGCTGTAGGCAGCGGAGGTAGCTGGCAGCAAGAAAGGAGCCCAGAGGACAAGGGCTGTAGGCAGCGAAGAGGTGCAGGCTGCAAGGTAGGGATCCCAGAGGACAAGGGCTTGGAGACAGCAGAGGGTTGCAAGCTGCAAGGTAGGGAGCCCAGAGGACAAGGGCTGTAGGCAGCTGGAGTAAGGCAGGCTGTAGGCAGGGAGCCCAGAGGACAAGGACTGTAGGCAGCCGGAGTGAGGCAGGCTGCAGGGCAGGGAGCCCAGAGGACAAGGACCGTAGGCAGCCGGAGTGAGGCAGGCTGCAGGGCAGGGAGCCCAGAGGACAAGGACCATAGGCAGCCGGAGTGAGGCAGGCTGCAGGGCAGGGAGCCCGGAAAGGGCACTGGATCAAAACAGGATAATGCAGCAACAGGAACAGCATACAAAGCAGCGGGTCAAGGCAAACAAGAGTGGGGAGATCTCAAGATGCGAGATACTGTGCTCCTGCAGGCAGCTGCTTATATACAGCCCTGCCCTGTTCTGAGGCAGGCTAATTGACAGCACCTGTAGCAGCACACCTGAAGACAATCTGCCTTCTCCCTCTCTGGTCCTGAGCAGGTGGAAGCAGCATTGGCTGCTAGGGCGTCTGGGGATTGTGGTCCCAATAACGATGAATGAGAATAGCCAGGAATTGAGGACTGCAGCCAGGTGCATTATGGTAAATGTAGTTAATTGAATAAAATAAGAAAGAACCAAAGTTGAGCAAATGGAAATAAAAGACCAAGGCGTGAAAAGGAGTTGTTCAAGGAGTATTAGGAGAATAAATGAGTACCAAGTAGTCCATGATGGTTGCCAATGCGTGCGCCAGCGGCGCAGGCATGACAACCTGGTCCTAAAGTCAGTCCCCCTTTCCTCATCTCCCTCACCTTCTCTCTCCCTTTCGGTCCACTGTATGAGACGTCTGTGGTAGATCCAGCCCTCCAGCCAAACCAGTTGTGCACCTCTGTTAGGCTAATGAGGACTGGTTTTGAGCGCCAATGTGGGCATATTTGACGATATATGCACTATCCAGATGTTGGCCATCGTTGCACTGTGCTTTAAAAAGTTACCATTTTAAACGGGAAAAGTCTCCAACAGGAACTTCTTATTTTGTGGTAAAGCATCCTGCATTGCTAGCGAAAGAGGTGGGGCATTCTTTTTGGTCCCAGCGTCTATTCCTTGTCCGGGTGCTACCATGGTCAGGGCCATCATGTTGGGGGATGCCGCAGTGGTATCTGCCACTGCTTGATTCCTTTGTGACCTCTGAGGCTACCTCTCCAACCGCTGTGTCAGAAATGACTGGGGCAGCGCGCAGAGGCAGAGGGCAAAGAGGACACTCCACAAACCAGGCCTACGTTCTGTAGATCCCACGACCCTCCCTGAGGTTACCTTTCCAGTGGCAAAAAGAATATTTTGAAGGGTGAGAAGGGTGGGGTGAGGGTTGGAGAACCCCCACACGCTTTTCCCACCTCTTAAGGTCAGGGAACCTTTCCTCCTGCAAGTTGGAGAGGGAGCCCAGTGAAGGGATGACTGGCCTCTGACCTACTGACATCAGGAGACTGGGAGCCTTATCAGGAGTTGGGCGGAGTGGTAAAAATGCAGCAGTAACCTGACTTTCTGCAGAGTTTAGGCGCAATTACGGAGCACTATTACTGCCGTGATAATTGCGCTGAAAATGATCCGTTGAGTCCAATGGACTAAAAATAAATGGGGATTTTCTGCGGTACCACAACCCGTGATCCGGCGGTAATAGCACCGGACCAAGTTGTGTTAACGCTAATTGCAGTGGGCGGTATCCCGGCGGATTTACCGTGTGCCCTGGCAGGTCTCCTAGGAATTCTTTCCAATGCACGTCGTCCAGTGTCAGACTTCTCAAAGAGAGCAGCGCCCCATTACCCAGGGCTTCTCTTGTCCTGGCACAGTGTGCCACCCAAAGTCCTTTGAGCAAGGGTTAGAAAGTAGTGGAACTGTGACCCTGCCTGCGCGGGGGAGGGCGGGATCATGGACCGCAACAAATGTGTTCAGGGGGTGCTGGTGGGGCAGGCGGATAGATAAGTGAGTGGGTTGGGGACAGGAAGCCTTCATGGGTTGTTCTTTATTGTGTTCCCTATAGTCAATACACATTTTCGTTTAAATATAAGTGCTATAAGGGCTTTCTGTTTTCCTCCTGAAAACTCAAGACATTCTGAAAAAAGCGTGAGGAGGTTGCAATTTAGATGTTTCTGTCATTATCGACACTTCATATTGTTGTACAACAGACCCATGCTCTCTTTTTCAATGCATAATAGTTCAAATGTTTAAAAAAAACACATTTGACAAGTCCTGCGGTGGGAGGGAAATTCTGAATTGTGAATGCAAGCCAATAATGTCCCAATAATGTTCGAATTTCCCTGAACACTGACAAGACTGAAGTGCTTTTCTTCCCTCCTAACACTCTCTCCCCACGCCCCCTTCATCCACTTTCCCCCATCCAATCTCCCCATCTCGTCCTACGCCCGAAATCTTGGCCTCAACCTCGACTCCTCTCTTTTCTTTTCTAACCATATCTCCCTAACCTCTCGCGCCTGTCGGCACCACCTGTTCAACATCCGCAAAATCCGCTCCTCCCTCACCTTCCACGCTTCTAAACTCCTAATTTCCTCCCTTATTTTCTCCCGCCTTTTCTACTGCTCCTCTCTTCTTTTTGGTCTCCCTGCCTCTCACCTGACTCCCCTTAAATCCATCTACCACTCCTCCATTCGTACTCTATGTCTTCTCGGTCCTCGTGACTCTATCTCTACCTCGCTCTCTCAACTCGGCTGGCTTCCTTTCCTCTCACAACTGAAATTTCAATTCCTCTGTCTTGTCTACAAATCTCTCCATGACCTCGCCCCCCCATCTCTCTTCCCTCTTCTCATTTTACCATCCCTCCCGTTCTCTCCGGTCCGCCGATCTCTACCTTCTCACAGTTCACCCTGCCCCTTGTGCCGCCTCACGCTTCCGCTCCTTCCAACTCTTGGCCCCCCTCCACTGGAACTCCCTACCTCTCTCCATCCGCTCCTCCCCCACCTACTCATCCTTCCGCTCCTCCTTGAAATCCCTTCTTCTCCACTCCCCTCCCTGACTCTCCTCACCCCCCCTTGTGTGCTTTAACTGCAAAAAGAATACTTCTGGAACTGTGGAAATGGTTGCAAAAAGTAGTGGAACTACAAAAAGTGAAATCTAATCGCACAGGAAATCAGTTCCCATTAATTCGCGCTCACTTCGACCACAGGGGAAGATCTCAGACTGGCACTGCTCCAAACCTCCAAGCAGGAGGCGTGGAAAGGAAGATGATGATGGATGAATTAGCAACACTGCTCACTATCCCAAACATCTCTGCCAGCGGGGTCCAGCTCATCACAAACCTGCAGCAGGACCCGGTTCCATTGCCTTTACCCCCCTCTCTCTACGCTCAAGGATGGGAGAGCTCCAAAGTTATGGGTTGCGAGCTACAAAAGAACACTGTCTCCAGTAACATGGCGCTGTGGAACTTTTGCCATAAACTGCTTTTGGATTTGTAGATTATCATGATAAAGGGGTGTCTATAGGAAGAAGCCATATATATATATATATATATATATATATATATATATATATATATATATATATATATATATATATATATATATATATATATATATAGTTCAGTCTAGGGCCATTACATCTTATCACATATTTAGCAACCGCTATACATGGACTGGGCAACTGCCCCCGAGCATGGAGAACTTGTAATGCTTATTAGCACATGGACATTGTTATTGACCTCCTCTCAGCCAATCAGCATGTTTCGAGTGTAGTCAATAACTACTGGCATTGACTGCATTCTGAACATTCTGTTTTCAAAAGCAGTGTGGGAAACAAACACGCAATTTCCAGGCAAGATTTCTTTAATGACCAATCCCTCTGTCTATAAGGCTACATTATTTTCCTTTTTGCTGTCTTCCGTATGAATGTCAGTGAAAGAACGAATTGATTTTTGGTAATACATATTTGAAGATCAACAAAATCAAATATATTCCGCACCTTTGTCTAGACATGCTTGCAATGCGTATTCATTCAATGGTGTGCTTTATTTGAAAAGCCCAGAGGCTCTGGTCCAAAGAGTATCCATCGGCTTAAAGAGCATCCATTTGCGACTATAATGCATATGAGGTTAAACCCACGGGAGCGGAGAAGGAAACGCTTGGGTAATTATGGTCGTCTCTCATAGATTCGCACTTTACCTTCCAGTGGGTCCCTGGGGCATCAGTGCAAGCCAACCATTCTTTAATTTCAATACTTGCTTAAACATTAATGCATTATTTAGGAGTAGCGTTGCAATAGGATTTGTGCTGCTATCATGTCTAATTAAAGGTCACTGCGGCCCTTGATTAATTGGTAGGAGAGGGCCGAAGCAATTCGAACGCAACAACAACATAACGTACTGCGTTATTACCTTTGTATTCTTGTTTTAAATGAGTATCTCTAATTTGTGATGATCTTGTTAATGCACTTTCGGGTATCTTCTTCCATGATTTTATCTCATGCATTTTCGGGTTCATATAGTCACTGATCTTCTGTTTTTAAATAAACACATTGGGCCTCATTACAAATTTGGCAGTAGCCTTGCCAATAAAACCAGCAGGCTGCCACTAAACTTGCGATTTTTTTCTGGCACCCACGAATGGGAAATTACCGGGTCAACACGGTCCCGCCGGACCCGGTAATGCCCATTTGCGTGCGCCGGAAAAAAATTCTCCCCATTCCCATTTGATCCCCATAGGGCTCAATGGGAATGGGGAGGTCGGATGCACCGGCACGATTCAGAATGGTGCCGGTGCATCCGACATGCTCTGCTCCTGGCGGGCGGGAAGGCACCCGCAAGCAGAACTCGTAGTTTGTTGGTCCGGTAACAACAGTACCGGCAAGCTTACCGGTACTGTTGTTACGGGTCCGGCAAACTTATAATGAGGCACATTTACTAATATAAGGGGCGGTGGCACAGGGAGTAAAGTAGGCTAAGTTGTCTGTACAAACCTTTAGTAGGACACATCATGAGACTGTACTGGACACATCATGAGACTGAGTCTAGGCACATAAGGCTGTCAGCGAGGAAATAACAGTTTCGAGACAACAGCTGAGCAAGAGAGGAAAGACGGCAAA
Organism: Ambystoma mexicanum; assembly: GCF_040938575.1. Classification (NCBI taxonomy): domain Eukaryota; kingdom Metazoa; phylum Chordata; class Amphibia; order Caudata; family Ambystomatidae; genus Ambystoma; species Ambystoma mexicanum. The sequence goes on along the minus strand of NC_090921.1, from coordinate 1,055,299,900 downwards.
GCCGAAGGGGATCGTAAGGAGGAAAATTCCCTTGACCTTTTCAACAGGTAACCGTTACTTTCCAGAGATTTAGAGAATAAAAAGCGTAAGAGGGGAAACCAGGCTGAAGAATCCTGCATTGTGTGTTGGAGATACCCGGGCCCTCCCGCGTCAATAACCAGGGTAGGGAGAATCACCCGCCGCTGTGGTACCGTTGTTGGCTCCAAAAACAAAGCCGCTTCAGTGAAATTAACGCAGCCAGTGAATTGGGGAGACTGATACAAGACCATCTGTGTTGAAGCCAAGGTTGCAAGCAGCAACATTGTATGGCGAGCACTGGAACAAACATTGTTAAAACGCATATGATAAGATACGCAAGTGAAGTTGAACTGCTGACGAATGATTGAACTTTAAAATAAGCTACAATCGTTTTGACAGAGTGGGCCAGCACAGTGTGGGTGCTCAATCGAAGGTCTCTGTAAAGTATCCAGCTGAGAACTGACGAACGTAGACCATTTGGTCAGAGCCCGGAAGAGGGAGACGAATTGAAAGAAAAGGAATAAATGTGAATCGAAGTGGTCCTGTGACGGGTCAAGCAAAATCCAGCTCACAGTCGAAGGTGTTTGATCTTGATGAAGTAGAGAAAGTTTGGAAAAATACTTGAATTTGGTCTGAGCCCAGCAGAGCGAGACCAATTGAAGGTTTTGTGTTAAAGTGGGTCTGCGCCCGGCGGAGGGAAACCCGGGGTGAACAGTAAATCACCTGAAAACTTGTATAGGTGAAAATCCTGAGAAGAAAGGAACTTTAATGTTTTGTCATGTTGCATCAGACCCTCTGAAATAAGAGACTTTGAATGACAAAGAGACTTAGGCAAAGAAGGCCCTGATGTTGAAGTCTTGAACTGCATCCTCGTGCTAGAGAAGCCAGGGAGTGTGCTAAGCTTGAGTGCGCTTCCTTGCCTCGTGCTGAAAACGTGGGGAAGGGAAGCCGACGGCTTGAATATCCTGACATACCATTTCTTGAACACTTTACTTTTGCATATCATTGTTTCCCACACTATTTGTATTTAGATGTAAGGATTTGCAATAGGTTTATTAGCATAGGCCCTTTTATTTTGACAGACTGGACTAGGACTGCGTTATTATTATTTGATGTTCGTAGCTTGCTCCCATCATTAGAATTAGGATTAGATTATGCATTTTTCGAACCCAGTTGAAGTTCAATAAACACCCTTGAACTGTGATCATTTGTGTCTGTCTTACTGTTTGATACCATGCCTTCCTTACAATATTCACTGACTTTTCACAAGTTCCATCACCATGATGCCCATTGGTTCCTCGTGCACACTTGCTCCAATATGGCTGATCCGTGTTAATGCACTCCACTTCTTCTCCTCGTCTCTTCAAAGTGATGCCAACTCGTCATCAGTGGATTCCATATGACTCAACTCGGGCTCCTGCTGGATTTTACAGCAAACTCATATCTGCCATTGGGCTTTTTTCCCTGTTGAAGACAACTTCTAGCCGATATTTAGGCTTCATCATTTGTATCGAATTTGCAGAGTAGCTTTGGCAAAATTATGTCTCGTGTGATGATTGGGGAAGGTGTTAAACAGGAGCCTCTAGAAGCTTACAGTTTGCAACACTTGTATTTCTTTGTTTCAGGAATGGCGAATGGCATGGACTGTCAGGCACCTTTTCTATCTTGATGGTAGCCTTCCAAAATGTAAAGAATGACATTGAAAGCTTTAGAGTTTCATTTGATGCTCATTTAGGAGTGTGTTAGGGTAATCCATTGGTTGTTTCTCAGCTGGAAAATTTATTTGGGCAGCCAGGCAGGGCCAAAGAGTTTCTTGATGTCTGATTGGTTCAGTTGCATTTTTGCCACATCACTTTGCTTCCGATTGATCCAAGGTTGGGGTTAGTACTGGGAACATGACAGGATTTCTTTGTCCTGGGATAGCTTTTGGTTTCAGCTCTTGATTCAGTTGTGGATAAATAATAGGCCATTAGGGCACTGTTTTGCTAGATGTGTGTTCCTTCACAAGGTCCAGGTGGAGAAAACCAACAGAGTAAATAGAACACAGTACGCTGTGTTCCATAGTGCAGTCAATGAAGAGGTTAGACATTAGATGAAAACATTTGTTCGACCCATGACATTTCAAGGAGTTATTGAATTGGTCCTAGTGATTGACTACCTGCTACAAGAGTGAAAATGGGAGATGGGGAAGGAGAAGAATAGGAGAGTATCTTTATTTCTACACAGGACTGCAGTGAGAAAGACATATTTGAGGTTAGGGCTACCTAATTCATCTTCTGAAGGTGATTGTCATGCATGCTGGACGTGGTTCTACCTCTTACGCTCATAGAACAGCTAGACCGTTCTATTCCAAATGGCGGTTGTTCGATACGTTGCCGGGAAAACGACGTCTGCACTTTTCACGTCGCTAAATTCACGTGTATTCTGCTTTGTCACGTGAACTACGGCATTACGTATATAAGTAGCGTGGAAAATTCACTCGCTGCTTCTGATCGAATCTTTTGGCGTTGTGTAGCTGAACCTCCGATCTGCGTCCTTGCAGTTTTCCTCAGCTGCTTCTTGGGCCTTCTATAGCGTGTTTTCTCCAACACGCTGATTCCTGGAGCTGTTTGTTCGTGTGTAATTCCACACACGCACGTTGTCTTCAAACGCGGCTGTCCTGGGCTGCGTGTATCCTGTTAGCCTGCAAATCCACAAGCGCACGTTGTCTCCAAGCGCGGCTGGCCTGGACTGCGTGAATCCTGTTTGCGTGTAATTCCACACGCACACGTTGTCTTCAAGCGCTGCTGGCCTGGGCTGCGTGAATCCTGTTCGCGTGCAAATCCACAAGCGCACACTATCTTCAAGCGCGGCTGGCCTGGACTGCGTGAATCCTGTTCGCGTGTAATTCCACACGCACACGTTGTCTTCAAGCGCTGCTGGCCTGGGCTGCGTGAATCCTGTTCGCGTGCAAATCCACAAGCGCACGCTATCTTCAAGCGCGGCTGGCCTGGACTGCGTGAATCCTGTTCGCGTGTAATTCCACACGCGCACGTTGTCTTCAAGCGCTGCTGGCCTGGGCTGCGTGAATCCTGTTCGCGTGCAAATCCACAAGCGCACGCTGTCTTCAAGCGCGGCTGGCCTGGACTGCGTGAATCCTGTTCGCGTGTAATTCCACACGCACACGTTGTCTTCAAGCGCTGCTGGCCTGGACTGCGTGAATCCTGTTCGCGTGCAATTCCACAAGCGCACGCTGTCTTCAAGCCTGCTTCCAAGACTGCGTGAATCCTATTCGCGTGTAATTCCACACGCGCACACTATTTTCTTCGCGGCTGTTCAGAACCGCGTGTACTTTGTTTATACCACAAAAGGGCGCTATTTCCAACTCCTGCACCTGTGATATTAACAGGGGGATTTATTCATTTCTATACTTTTCTCTACGTGGGAAGGAAGCTTTTCAAGGACTGTTGGAAGCTGATAGTGAACAGTACTTTGGACGCTATCCTGTGGTGCATCAACCCGGTATCTAGCGTGAGCCTCGTTCCGTTCGGGATAAGTCTCCCTTACTAATCTTCCCTTCCTTGTCGTTTGTTCTACTTCTGGATTTCCTCAAGAGACTTCTGCTGGATTCTTCTGCCCTAGGCATAAGGTCAGTGTGTGAATTAATGTCAAATACTGTTCTATCATAGAGAGTCAATTTGGGGCAGTTTCTTATGATACTTTATTTTGTTCTAGGCTGACTTCCTATACCTTACCCACGCCCTTTCCAGTGATCCATCTCTCTGCCTGTTTTATCAGTCAGAGAGTTGTATCATTTGGAAGGTCTAAACTTGACTTCACAACTATCAAATTGTGTGAACAGGGATCCGGAAGACCCTACCATCTGTATCCTTTTGAGTACCGTATCCTTTTCAGTCAATACTTTGGTGCTTTATGACAGAATCAGAAGCCATGGAGGGTACGGATCCTTTAACTGTTTTGACTCAGTTGATCAGCGATTTGAGGAATGAAATGGTTACGGCACAAGACATGTTACGGCACCGTATGGACGTTATGCAAGACGCCATGCACGCTAGTCCTCAGGGAGCACAGGTTCCAATGGCCACTGCATCTGGATCTGGGACTATGACACCCCCACAGGGAAATTATTAATGTGGTTATGCCCACTCAGTTTCCCTTGGCTCCCCCGGAACGGTTCACAGGTGACCCCAAAACCTATAGAACCTTCGTTAATCGGTGCCGACTCCATTTTCTTTGTCGTCCTACATCATTTCCTGACCTAACCACAAAAGCAGCATTCGTGCTTTCCCATTTAGGGGGTACAGCTGCTGCTTGGGCTAACCCTTTGTTGGAAACAAATAGCCCTTTGTTATACGACTGTGATGATCTTTTGGCTGCTATGAGTAAAGTCTTTGACATGCGTTATGCTACTCAAGCCATGGATCTGGAGTTACTTCATCTACAACAAGGCAGTCAACCCCTTTTGCCTTACATTGCCCGATTCAATCAACTAACAGCCGAAACTCAATGGCCTGAAGGCAAGAAAACGGCTGTTTTCTACAAGGGTCTTTCAGAAGAACTGAAAGATGCCTTATCCACGGTTCCGGTGGTTCCTACGGGATTCACAGAGTTGCTCGATTTGGTTCTACAAATCGATGCCCGAAGAAATGCTCGGAAAGGAGAGAAAAAAACATTCTTACAAGCATCGGTTCGTTCGGAGGCACCGGCAGTTCCCTCGAACGACCCTGAACCAATGCAGATTGGCGCTGTGAGAGGCCGGTTGTCCAATGCAGAAAGAGAGAACCGAAGAAAGAACCATTTATGTATGTATTGCGGTTCATCCAAACATTTATTAGCGACATGTCCTAAGAAACCAGTCAAGCGTTCGGAAACGCCAAAACTCGACAGTAGCAGGAGTCCCTGTGTCGAGTGTTTCATCGGACTCCAGTACCTTTCCTAATCACGTACCTATAGCTGTTGAGGTGACGTTATGTTGTGATGACCGAGAATTGGTTTCCAAGGCCATGGTTGATTCCGGAGCCACTAACAATTACATAGACATCACATATGCCAAGAATTGTTCCATACCCCTTGTAAACAAGAACAAACCTGAAACGGTTAATACCGTGGACGGATCTGTTTTGACTTCTGGTATGGTAACCCAGGAGACGGTACCTGTTCGGATGACATTATCAAATAGTCATTCGGAAGAAATCGTCTTCGATGTCATAGCTGCTCCGCAGTACGAAATAATACTTGGTCTTGCCTGGTTAACCCTTCATAATCCCGCCATTGACTGGGTTTCGGGATTGCTCCATTATCCTTCAATCTTTTGCAATGAACATTGCTTTACCAGTCAGGAGGTGTCAAACAATCCACATATATTGGCCTCTATGGGGGGAGCTTCGACTATTAGTGTGGTACATCAAAGCGATACTACCATACCATGCGAATACGCTGAGTACGCTGATGTTTTTGATAAAGGCCAGGCAGAACAATTGCCTCCACATCGACAGTATGACTGTCCGATTGAATTTATTCCTGGAGCTAAAATTCCTACAGGTCGTTTATATTCATTGACTCCAAAAGAAGACGTTGTGTTGAAAGAATACATCGATAAAGCCTTAGCGATGGGATTCATACGGCCATCGCAATCACCTGCTGCGTCTCCTCTATTCTTTGTTCCGAAGAAAGAGGGAGATCTAAGGCCTTGCATTGATTACAGGGCACTTAACGACATCACCATAAAAAATCAATATCCTTTACCGCTGATAAACGTTCTATTGGATCAATTAGGTACTTCCAGGTACTTCACTAAATTGGACTTGCGAGGAGCATACAATTTAGTTCGCATTCGTGAGGGCGATGAATGGAAGACCGCTTTCAAGACACGGTATGGTCTTTACGAATATTTGGTGATGCCTTTTGGTCTGTGCAACGCTCCCGCTACTTTTCAGTTCTTCATGAACAATATTTTCAGGGATATAATGGACCAGTTCGTGGTGATTTATTTGGATGATATTCTGATTTATTCATCATCTTTTTCAGAACACGTCAAACACGTTTCTACAGTCTTACAAAGACTCAGGGAGAAGCTTCTTTTTGTGAAAGCCGAGAAATGCGTCTTTCATTCACAGGAAGTGGAATTCCTGGGTTACGACATTACCAATCTAGGTGCTCGAATGAGTCGTTCCAAAGTGAAGGCCATATTGAATTGGCCTATTCCGCACAATGTCAAGTCATTACAGTCTTTCCTAGGCTTTGCAAATTTTTATCGCAGGTTTATTCGTTCCTTCTCCAAAACAGTAGCTCCTTTGACGGCTTTAACTAGTTACAAAGTTCCTTTCTGTTGGAACCAGAATGCCCAAGCATCATTCGAAATGTTAAAGGAAGCATTTACCACTGCACCCGTGCTTCAACATCCAGATCCAGATCGCCAGTTTATCGTTGAAGCGGATGCATCCAGTGTCGCTACTGGAGCGGTACTCTCACAAGTTTGCACAGAAACCAAGGAGGAGCACCCAGTGGCTTTCTTCTCTCGCAAACTTACCCCATATGAACAAAATTACACCGTCACTGAGCAGGAATTACTGGCTATCAAGGATGTTTTCCGAGAATGGCGACATCATCTTCTTGGGGCCAAACATCAGGTGTTGGTGTACTCTGACCATAGAAATCTTCAAGCATTCAAATCTATGAAATGTCTTACGGCTCGACAGGCCAGATGGCATGTCTTTTTTGCCCAATACGATTTCCAGGTCACATATCGTCCTGCCAGAGAACACGTTAAGTCGGACGCTTTGTCTCGTATTGGTGAGGAAGCGAAGGAAGAAGCACAGGTGCAAGATCAGTTGTTGGCAGATCATGTAATATGTAGTTGTTCTGTTCAACCATCCTTAAAAATCGAAGTACAGGAGTGGGTGAAAAATCATCCACAAGTTATCCAGGATATGAATCGAGACGTACATAACGGTTTACCTTTCACACAAGGAGTGCTCTACTTACCAACGTTTTCGACGCAGAATAAGGCCCTCAAGTGGAATCATGATTCCTTGATCGCAGCACATCCTGGACAGAAGAAAACACTAGAGCTGCTTAAAAGATGGTGCTGGTGGCCATCCATGACAAAAGATGTCATAAATCATGTATCAACTTGTTCTGTATGCATCCAATGCAAAAACACTCCTGGTAAACCAGTGGGCTTACTCCAGTCCCTACCTGTCCCTAACAAACCATGGGACATGATATCTATGGACTTTGTGGTGGAACTCCCACAAAACCAGGAATACGATACCATATGGGTTGTAGTGGATTACTTCACTAAATTGGCTCTTTATATTCCCTGTATTGGTTTACCAACAGCTGCTGTTCTGGCTGACCTATTCATTCGACATATATTCCGTTTCTTTGGTCTACCATCAGTAATCATTACGGACAGGGGCTCACAATTTGCGTCACGCTTTTGGAGAGCACTAACTTCAGCATTACTGATTGATGACAGAATGTCCAGTGCTTATCACCCTCAAACTGATAGACAGACCGAAAGAGTCAATAGCACTATGGAACAATATCTGCGGTGTTTGTGTCTGCAGTTTCAATCAGATTGGCTCAAGGTCCTGCCGGCAGCAGAATTCGCCTACAACAACTCCTATCATAGTGCCATAGGCACTTCACCTTTCTATGCTCTTTATGGACAACACCCCCGATCAATACCTTTGGATTCCAGTTTGTCTTTGGATACTCCTTCCGCAGGCCATACTTTTCGTGATCTTAAGAATCTACAGAGGAAAGTGAAGCAGCAATTGGAGCAAGCTAAAAGACGCAACAAGTTCTATGCCGATGCTCATAGAGTACCTGCACCTGTCTACAAAGCTGGTATGAAAGTATGGTTGTCCACTAAGAACTTGAGGATACCAGGCAAAAAGAAATTGTTGCCTAAATACATTGGTCCGTATGCAGTACTCCAAGTAATTAATCCGGCTGCTGTCCGTCTGGATTTACCACAACGATGGCGAGTGCATCCCGTATTCCACGTGTCACTCGTTAAGCCGTGTTCTGAAGCTACCAGATTGCCTGTACGGCCTGTTGCTATTTCTGTGAGGGGTTCAGATGAATACGAGGTACAGGACATACTGGATATGAGGCTACGTTCTGGTAGGCCGTATTATCTGGTGGATTGGAAGGGCTATGGTCCCGAAGATAGGTCCTGGGAACCTCTTTCCAATATACATGCTCCTGCTTTGTTGAAGCGTTTTCACTCGAAAAGGGGAGAGGTTGCCCCTTTGGGGGATGGCACTGTCATGCATGCTGGACGTGGTTCTACCTCTTACGCTCATAGAACAGCTAGACCGTTCTATTCCAAATGGCGGTTGTTCGATACGTTGCTGAGAAAACAACGTCTGCACTTTTCACGTCGCTAAATTCACGTGTATTCTGCTTCGTCACGTGAACTACGGCATTACGTATATAAGTAGCGTGGAAACTTCACTCGCTGCTTCTGATCGAATCATTTTGCGTTGTGTAGCTGAACCTCCGATCTGCGTCCTTGCAGTTTTCCTCAGCTGCTTCTTGGGCCTTCTATAGCGTGTTTTCCGCCACACGCTGATTCCTGGAGCTGTTTGTTCGCGTGTAATTCCACACGCGCACGTTGTCTTCAAACGCGGCTGTCCTGGGCTGCGTGTATCCTGTTAGCGTGCAAATCCACAAGCGCACGTTGTCTCCAAGCGCGGCTGGCCTGGACTGCGTGAATCCTGTTCGCGTGTAATTCCACACGCACACGTTGTCTTCAAGTGCTGCTGGCCTGGGCTGCGTGAATCCTGTTCGCGTGCAAATCCACAAGCGCACGCTATCTTCAAGCGCGGCTGGCCTGGACTGCGTGAATCCTGTTCGCGTGTAATTCCACACGCACACGTTGTCTTCAAGCGCTGCTGGCCTGGGCTGCGTGAATCCTGTTCGCGTGCAAATCCACAAGCGCACGCTATCTTCAAGCGCGGCTGGCCTGGACTGCGTGAATCCTGTTCGCGTGTAATTCCACACGCGCACGTTGTCTTCAAGCGCTGCTGGCCTGGGCTGCGTGAATCCTGTTCGCGTGCAAATCCACAAGCGCATGCTGTCTTCAAGCGCGGCTGACCTGGACTGCGTGAATCCTGTTCGCGTGAAATTCCACACGCACACGTTGTCTTCAAGCGCTGCTGGCCTGGACTGCGTGAATCCTGTTCGCGTGCAATTCCACAAGCGCACGCTGTCTTCAAGCCTGCTTCCAAGACTGCGTGAATCCTATTCGCGTGTAATTCCCCACGCGCACACTATTTTCTTCGCGGCTGTTCAGAACCGCGTGTACTTTGTTTATACCACAAAAGGGCGCTATTTCCAACTCCTGCACCTGTGATATTAACAGGGGGATTTATTCATTTCTATACTTTTCTCTACGTGGGAAGGAAGCTTTTCAAGGACTGTTGGAAGGTGATAGTGAACAGTACTTTGGACGCTATCCTGTGGTGCATCAACCCGGTATCTAGCGTGAGCCTCGTTCCGTTCGGGATAAGTCTCCCTTACTAATCTTCCCTTCCTTGTCGTTTGTTCTACTTCTGGATTTCCTCAAGAGACTTCTGCTGGATTCTTCTGCCCTAGGCATAAGGTCAGTGTGTGAATTAATGTCAAATACTGTTCTATCATAGAGAGTCAATTTGGGGCAGTTTCTTATGATACTTTATTTTGTTCTAGGCTGACTTCCTATACCTTACCCACGCCCTTTCCAGTGATCCATCTCTCTGCCTGTTTTATCAGTCAGAGAGTTGTATCATTTGGAAGGTCTAAACTTGACTTCACAACTATCAAATCGTGTGAACAGGGATCCGGAAGACCCTACCATCTGTATCCGTTTGAGTACTGTATCCTTTTCAGTCAATACTTTGGTGCTTTATGACAGTGATCCAGTGCAGATTGGCTAAGTACCTAGAAACCTTTTGGAGCATGAGACGATACTATAAAAATAACTGTTTTTGTGTCTGCATTGTGGCATAAAGGGTCATTTGGTAAAGGAGTGTCAGGTTCTTCCCGCAGGGGCTTTTAGAAGATGAAGTCACTCATCTCTTATAAGGAAGAACAGAATTGGTGGTGAGGTTAACCTTGTGAAGAAGTGTCCTTAGAAAGGTCTTTTTCCTAGCATTTACTTGATGTTCTGATGCCCATGGCACCTCAGGAGAATCAAAGGGGCACAGAGACAGAGAAAGGGGGTGAGTAGTAGGCAGCAGGAGATTAAGCCCGAACCAAACTTGAATCTGCTAAGCTGCAGGCAGGCCAAAATGGAGCAATAGTATGTCATTCGTAGAGCCATGCTCGCCAATTCCCGAGACTGAAGCAGGCAGGACTGGTGAAGAGGCAATCACACATCTGCATTCAGTGGACTGCCAGGGTGCAGAGCCACCAATCGGAGTCCAGTAATAGTTAATAGTCTACCCAACTAAAGACCCCATCTGATAAGCCAACAGGGTGGCAAGTGAGTTTCACCTAAACAGAGGTTTTGGTGCAAATGAGATGGTGGAGAGGGCTGGTGGTGGTGTTGAGGAGAGCTGAAGAGCTGTTCTGCCTGAACGAAACAAGAACAGTAAGGTTGGCTGTGTGGGGGATAACCAGAGGGCAAAACCAGATGCAGAGGAGCTCAGCCATTGATATTTGTTATTTAGCCTGAAGGGTTGGGGAATCATTATGTTGCAAAACGAGAAGTTTTACATGCTAGCAGTGAGGGATAGGTTCAATCAAAGTCATTGGAGAAGCATTGTATTATGGGAATTGAAGATCATATTTCCAAAACTTCTATTAACCACTAGGAACTGAAGTCCATATGACCAATATCTCTGAAGGAGATGAACTGGAGAAAGTTAATTGGTTGAAAGTAAGCCCATATTGCCAAAACCTCTGGCTTTTTGTGTCAAGTCAATACAACCGTAGACATATTGCATTATAGGAATTAAAGTCCATGTTCCTATTCTGTATAAGGATGAGGTTGTCTGCCTATTTAAAGTAAGTGGGCAAATGCTGTATTGTGGGAATCAAAGGCTACAATCCCAATACCTCAGAAGAAGATGTTAGAGCGAGAATCATTCATCTGAAGAGCCATTGCATAGTTCGAACTACAGTCTGCATTCCAAATAAGTTGGCCAGAAGAATGTTATGGAGAATCATTCAAGTGAATAAAAATTACGCTTTCAGAATTAAAATGTGCAGTCCCATCACAGTTAAAAGAGACTAAATTAATCAAGTTGACACACAGGGAACTCAGGTTTATGTCCCCAGAACACACAGAGAAAGAGACTGAAAAGATCAAAGTTGCACACTGGGATCTGGAGTATTTGTTCCCAGACTTCCCTGAGAAGGAGTAGCCTGGGAAACAATCATCTCCTGGGAGCTGAAGTCTAAGGTCTCAGAACAACTGCAGAGGAAGATAAAAAGAGAGGATTCTAAAACACCTGCTGGGAACTGAAGCTCAAGATCGCAGTAGATGTTGCGATGAACACTGTGAAACAAATCACTGTCTACTGTCTGAAGTCAACCATAAACAGCTGCTATAGCAACGGCAAGTATTCGCCGATGCTTCAGTCTCGGCCCGATGGCGCAAGAGAACGCTCAGAAGATTGTACTCCGGCCGGTAAACCCCGACCAAAAATATACCAGGCACTCTTTCACTCATAATCGCACGTAACTGGCAAAATAAACTTAATGCCTATAACTTACACACACTTATACTTGTTATTTTTTCAGAATACGGCATGAATATATAATGGGAAACCAAGTTGACACTTGTAATTATGTGCAACAAAATCATTGATCTTTCAGGTAACTTTTCAAGTAAACCGTTTATCAAAGAGCTAAACTCGCTGTAGCATTTACATCTTGCATTTTGAAATAGAGTGAGGACCTTTGCAATTTTCAGACTCACACCAAACTTTCTTGTCCCTTTAGGAAATTGATTTCCAGTTAACAACTAATTCTGGACTACCAATGTGACTCACAAATTGACGCTAAAAGAAAGCACATGATCTAAAGACGTTAGGCATAACTGCACCAAAGGTAACTTAACACTATTTCTTTTCTCCAAGATTCGCTCACGATAAGCATGGCTTTTTAGACTCTTCCTTTTAGTCACGGCAACTTGTATTTATGGTGTTTTGACCAATACAAACTAAATATTCCCTGTGTTCTCTATCATTATGCGGATATTAAATATTAACACATTGGGAAATTGCCAAATGCCGGTGCTTTGCTATATATAAGCCCTACAGTTGACTATTAAGAATTATACTAATTCAAAAAAATACAGTTAATTTTGAAAATGTTAACTTATATGGTCGAATTTACTTGTCCAGTCATTAATACTTAATTACTTTTTTCTTTTCTCTTTTTTGTGTTTTTCTATTACATGGTCTCCTCCTGTGTTTTCTCCACCCCTCCCCGCCTGTGTCTGTTCCCGCCCCAGACTCTCTCTGTCAACAAAGAGTGTCGATTGAATATGTGAATTGTATCAACCAGTATCAACCATTATTAACTTTACACCCTGATGACGACCTAGATAGGTTGAAACACGTGTCGGCGAGGCGAAAACAAGTTTCTTCTTTTTTGAATGCATATCTAGCACATATGTAAAGTGTGACTAAGTTCCTTCTATGTATGATTTATTGACTACCAAAACGTGATTCTTCACTCCTTTCTTTGGTTCAAAATTGCAATGTATGCAAATAATACCTTTGCCTTTATGTTGAATTTGAAATACAGGAACCTTACTCTTTAAACACTTACCAGGTGTCTCTCATATTTCCTTATTTATCTTCCAAATCCCAAACTCTATCAAACTAATGCCACATAGATGTGGTAAATGTACGATTGAGCGCAGTCTGTGAGGTTAGCATCGTCTCAAGCTTTACAACCGTAGACATATTGCATTATAGGAATTAAAGTCCATGTTCCCATTCTATATAAGGATGAGGTTGTCTACTTATTTAAAGTAAGTGGGCAAATGCTGTATTGTGGGAATCAAAGGCTACAATCCCAATACCTCAGAAGAAGATGTTAGAGCGAGAATCATTCATCTGAAGAACCATTGCATAGTTCGAACTACAGTCTGTATTCCAAATAAGTTGGCCAGAAGAATGTTATGGAGAATCATTCAAGTGAATAAAAATTACTCTTTCAGAATTAAAATGTGCAGTCCCATCACAGTTAAAAAAGAGACTAAATTAATCAAGTTGACACACAGGGAACTCAGGTTCATGTCCCCACAACACACAAAGAAAGAGACTGAAAAGATCAAAGTTGCACACTGGGATCTGGAGTATTTGTTCCCAGACTTCCCTGAGAAGGAGTAGCCTGGGAAACAATCATCTCCTGGGAGCTGAAGTCCAAGGTCTCAGAACAACTTCAGAGGAAGATAAAAAGAGAGGATTCTAAAACATCTGCTGGGAACTGAAGCTCAAGATCGCAGTAGATGTTGCGATGAACACTGTGAAACTAATCACTGTCTACTGTCTGAAGTCAACCAAAAACAGCTAGAGAGAAATATTGTAACTCCAACTATCAGCAATTGGAAACTAGCATACAGTCACCAAAATCTTCTGAGTGAAGAGACTAACACAACTATGCAAGTTGGGCAAGTGGTAAGGCCAGTTCGCACAACCCATGCAACCTAAAAAATATGGTATCAATAAAATCTTTAAATGATATGCCCGGTCTAACAGCATCAGTTTTTATTAAAATGTCACAATCTTATTCAGGCGACAAATCAGATTAGGACTGCCACAGTAGTTTTGCTGAAATCTAAATGGTTGGTAATGTGGAAGGTAATACTTTATTCTTGAGGAGAGATGCATGAAGCTTCTGTCTTGTTGGACTCTGGGGTATCACATAGGTACACGGACAAAACCTGTAGAAAGCTGATTGGTGTAACAAAATTCCAGAGTTCTTGGTGGGCATGATCCATTCTGTGGACAGAGTAGTTTTGACCACCCTAAGTGTTCCTCCTCATACAAAAACCCTGGTTGTATGGCAATGTCACCACAAGGACGTTTTATTCTTTGATTTGATCTCATTCCCCTTTTTTCTCAGATTTTTTGAGGCATTAGCCCTATGTTAAATGGAACTTTTGATCAGTAATCCTGGGTTCAGCATTTTGTGAAAACAAGTGTACATTGAAGACTGGATATTTGGCTCCGCAGATAGCAGTAGAGTAGCCAAATATCCATGAGGTGAGCTTCTTGGGGCAGCTGGGGGTTTCTAATGCATCAGTAGTTTCATTCCAATATCATTCATTTTAGTATTTATTTCCAGAAGCTAGTATGGCATGCTCTATCACCTCACTCGGACAACAATCTTGCAATAGAAATTGACCCATGCTAACAATATATGAAGTGTTCTATCAAGAGGAGACACCAGAAATAGTTTATTAGCAGGGCAATTGTGCCTAAGGTCATATAGGAAATCCGCATTCATTAAGAACATGGGCAAAGAAATAAATATTGCACACAAACTAATAGCCAGAATGTCCAAAATAAGATGGTTAATACAGAATTACTAAATGTGGGGTACCACTCAGAAGCTACTTAGGATAGAACTAACTAAAATATTAAAGCTCAGGAAGCTCTTTGCAAACATTTGTTATTGCACTTACAGTATCCACAAATCCACTTACTGGAGAAGCAATGAATGCCTAAGTGAAAGTGACAATTGTCACGGATGGCACAAGAATCACTTTGACGCCCAAGGATGATTCAGGCGGTTTTATTTCGTTTTTGTCAGCACTAGGGACGTCCCCCTCTCTCACTTCCAAATTGATCCCTCCCTAACCCATTGTCTGTAACCCTGACTAGTGCTATGGCTCGATAACCCCTAGAGTCTATTTCTTGGATTAGGCTACTGATTGTATCCCTAAAGCAATGGCTCTCTAAACTCCCTTCGGGACTTCCTACCTGTATCTACCAGATGTTAGTGTAGTTTCACCCTCCTTTAAGTAGCTGCCCAGTGTCAAGCTCAACATTAGGAGTTGTAGCCATGGATCCTGACAATCACTGTGACAAAGTGACTGCATGGTCACTGGTCCTGGAGATGCCATCCTGGACCATATTCTGGAGAGTCATCTACGGATCCAGGAGAAGAAGGCCTTTAGATAATTCCCACACAGGTCTCTAGGGTCAAATGACATCAGAGAACCCATCCCTTACGCAGCTCATCAGAACTTTGACAATACAATCCCCTTATATTTGGAAGGAAAACTGGGACCAGATTGGAAGGTTACTTTTACTGCTTTTGTCCTAGCAATAAGACAAGCAAGGCCAGAGTACCCCACAGGAGTACTCCCCAACCCCTACAGAGTGCCTCCAAGGAACCTGCACCCCTTCCCTGGTTTAATCTCGGAGGGACAGAAAGAGGCACAGCTCCTCCCTGCAGTAGAATGCATAGGAGAACCTCCCCAGCCAGCCACAAGCAGGAAAAGAGGTTATTCGTGCTCCCAACCTCACAAGGGGAAGGCTTAGCACCCCCTCTTCCCCTGGGGTTTACAGGAGTCGGACACATTTGATTTCCTAAGAGAGGAAGCTTCCAGAAGCAGACCTGGAGAGAGAACAGCAGCTGCCACAAATCTAATGGAGAGGACATTCTGGACTGTGAACCAAGATGGCAGCTTGCCTTTTTAAAGTCTTTCTCCAGAGGGGCTGAACTATCCAGCATCTGTGCCACTGAGCATGATAAAATAAAAAGCAGGTCCCAGCACAGCAGTGGAAGGGAGTATTGGAGCTGCAGAGTGGAAGTTTGGAAATTGAGTAACGCTGAAGGAGGCTGTAGGTGAGAGTAGATGTAGCTTGAACAGGAAGAAGGAGGCTGGAGAGAGTCTTTCAGAGCTATTGGAGGTAATAGAGAGTAAGGAGGTGATAACGAGTAGGGAGGGTTGTGGAGGAACACTAGAAGGACTGAGGTAGATGGAGGGAGAGCTATAGACGGGAGAAAGGATGGTGTACAGAGGAGAGTGTCCATTGCAGAGAGGAGGGGGGTGTTAAGAAAGGAGTTGGAGATGATATTGAGGGAACAGAAGAGGAAAATATTAAAAAGTAGGTTGGAGATGACATCAAGGAAAAGAAGGACGGGTGCATTATGAATGAGGTTGGAAGGAAGTCGAGTATAGTCAGGAGGAGGATGGAGGTGACAGAGGAGGAGAAGTGGAGGTGTGTGTTAAATCATTTATTAAGGAGGAGATAGGAATGAATCTTGAGGAGGAGTGTATTCGAGAAGTGTTTGGAGAAGACATTCAAGGAGAGTCTGAAAAGTGTAGAAAGGATGTGGATGGGGTTGGAAGTAGATCTGAAGAGGAGGAGATTAAGAGAGAGCACTTGGGGTATATGTATCCAAAAGGGAGCCCCAGATGTGGGTAATGTGTTTAATTTGCTACTCAAGGTGTCCACCCTTAGGTGCAGGCTGGGTACAAGGTTGCTGGAGGTCTGTGCATGAGAAGCTGGGGAAGAAGTGTACAGTTAAAATGTTAATCTGTTTCTTTAATTCAATACTCTGGGGGAGTGTTTGCAGAGTGTTTGGAGTCTGCCGGAGTTCTCTGTTTCTGTGGTGGTGGCGGCGTTTAGAGAAGTCTGTCGTCATTCTCTATTGGACTTCAAAATCATATAAAACCTCCACTCCGGATGCAGAGCATTGCAGAGTGTTTGCAGAGTGAGAGGAGCTGAACGAAGACGCATGGAGCCGGAGCAGGATCTGAGAGGTACTCGGCGTACCCGGCGGCAAGTACGTCTAACCAATAAAACTTCCCTCTAAGAGTCAGCTCCTGCCCCTGTGGCCTCCCAGAACCTCCCCACGTTCCACCAGCCTCCCACGTGCAACCCCTCCTTGCTTCATCCGAGTGGCATAGATATAAATGGTACAATTACTCAAGGGGAAGTCTGTAAATCACCTCTTTCTTCTGCGTGGGAAAAACACAGGGCAGTGCAGATCCCGTAAACAGATTGGAGGTAGGAGGAGTCTCTCCTCTAAACTACTGGGACTTCTGGAAAACAAATGCCTCCAAGCAGCCAAGGTCGCACCACTGGTGAAAGTAGGCTCTCCCTGTCAAGAAGCTTTTAGCAACGTTGCTCCTGTTAAGAAGCCTACTGCAAACAACCAAACAATCAAAGAACAAATAGTGGCTCTACTATTCAAAAATAGAAGTCATTCGATCTCCGATATAGGGAAACTTAAATGGCATTTTAAGCCAAAAACTGTGCAAGGTGCAGAACCCCAGCCGACTCTTCCAATCGGGAAGAATTCTTCAGGGATGCTAGACCTCTCTAGACCCATTTGGCAGAGTCAGGAGGGAGGTAAGACCCCAGTTAAATCTTGGGGTGACCCCTCTGATGAAGATGTCTTGAGTAGTGCAATGGTTTTAAGTCCAGTTAAAACGAGATACGTTCTCTCTCTGCCGGACTCGATGAAGTGAAACACAAGCAGATGTCTCAGAGCGACTACAAGTTGTGGCCTCCAAATTGGATACAGAAGGCAAATCCAATAACAATCTTGTGTCTTCAACTGAGCAGCCAGTTGAAGAGGAATTGCAGGCACTGCAGACACTGTTCTCACCAAATTCTAAAACAGACGCTCGTTCCCTCAAGGGCAACTCATCAAAGAACCCAGAGTCTGCACTTGGAGCTGGAATAAACCCAGAGCTGCATGCAATGAACTGTTCACAGGATCAATATCATGATGCTCGTACCCATAAACAAGGATCTCAAGAGGGACCTTTTCTAGGACTGTTCGTGAGTGAAGATCCCGCTATGCCAGACCAGGAGGCCATAAATGCGGACGTGGGGGTCCCGTGTGTTGACACGAGATTTAGCCCCAAGAAGAGTTCCTTAGCCGAGGAGCCTGAACACTCTTTTGTGCAGAAAGCATGCTTCACAAAAGAAATGCCACAATTGGCACCAAGAGTATGTCGGGATGTCATCCCTAGGAAGGGGAAACACCTCAAGGCAGACCCTCGAGAAGAACTTGAAGTCACTTTATATATACCAGCAGAAAAATCATGATTATGGGGTTGCCAGAATCTAGACTCACAGACTAGCCCCTTAAAAGAGAGGCTAGACCATGGTAAACCTGCCTGCCTCAGGAATACTCAAGTGCAGAAGGACAGGTGTAGCACTGACTCCATTAGTGAAGTAGAATCCTCTGAATCAGGGACTACGGAATCCTCTGACTGGGAGCAGAAATCCCAGACGATAAACAAAAAGGCCCCCCCCCCCCGAAATGTAAAAATACAAAGCAAGTGAAAGAGTATCAAGAATACCAACCAATCTGGGCAACTAATCTCCGAGCTTCAATTCTCTCAGCAGTCACTATAACATTAGCACCCTATCTAAAGCTATATGAGAATTTGAGAGAAAATTACAAGGACCAAACAATACTAATCGCATTGATGAACTCAAAGATGATCTATGTGGAATCCTGCATAGAATCTATTTAAGAGAAGAAAGGGAGGGAAAAAGAGATGGAGGGTGTCATTTTAAAATCTTTGATTGACTTACTGCAAGACGTGAAAACAGACAAGCATATCTTTTTGGAGGGAGTAACAGAAATTGCCTCCTGGTCCAAATCACAAAAGGCCTCACAAGAAGGCAGAGGGATGCGATGAAGATGGTATTATTGCTAGTGGATCCTCAGACATGGCAAGAGAAAGGGTGGGGGGTGCTGGAAACCGTGGGCCATGAGCTTGTTGCTCAAGAAGTGGACCAGGACAAATGTACATCTGAAAGCCTTCAACCAGAGGCCTCCAGTTAAAGTGGTTTGGGTTCAAGTCCACAAAAACTGCAACCAGTCGGACATCATGGAGAACTCTGAAAATGAGAAATGGGGCGTGTTGTGCGATCTGAAAGCCAGCAGTAGAAATCCTTTTTCTATCTTCGACCAAGTCAGAAGTAATGGAATAGGGGCCAGTACAAGTAATTCAGGTAAACAAATAAAGAAATCCAAAAATGTGAAAAAATCAAGGCAGGGGATGCTCTGCGGTTCACAGTGTTTTTTGAAAAATGTTAAGGTCCAAACCACAGAAAAACATACTTGAGGTGAGCAAAGAGGAGAAAAGGCAGGCAAGCCAGAGCCAACGGACCAAAATGTGCAGGTAGAGATTCCCCCCAAGGTCCAAGCATTCAATATCCAAAAAGTTGAAGCGGAAACTATTGTGATGGATTTGATGAACCTATCGGTCTATGAAGATGATGAAATATCAACTCAGGAGGAATACTTAAGGGTAGTCGAGGTCATATCCTCCCAAGATCCTGAGGAATATAGCCCTTCCACACCAATGGAGCTTAACAGCCTCCCTACCTTCCTTACCCTGTCAGAAAGAAGAGAAAAAGTAAGATTGAGCAAAGATTCGGACAAAAGTCCTCCAAAACAGATAACCATAATGAATGAACTACTTTCTAAGTCAAACTATGATCACCTTTTGACGCGACCAAAGAAGACAGAATGGGTCCGATCAAGCGACAGTCAAATGGACCTCAGGAGAATTGACTCCAAGAGCATAAACAGAGTGGATTATAAATGGGACCGGAGACTAATAATCACATTGGAAAGAATTTTGAGAGCACCCGACGGTCTAATATTAAACAGATCAAATATAATGACCCTTCTACACCATATACCAAAACTAAGAGTGGTTAACACAGAGGACATCAAGATCGTAGACTTTCCAGATGAAAGAGTAAATGATGAAGTAACTTTACTCATGAGCACTGTAGCCCTGACTGCGTTATTACTTGACTCAAATAATGAGCTGCGAGCTTTGGGATTTGACTGAATAGAAGTGAAACTTAAAGGAAGTGCACGCCAGAGAAGACCGTCCCGACAACCGCCAATTTGAAAGAAGCAAAGATGAACCTTGCGGTGGAGAGTAGTCAGATACCCGAAAAGATGAGCAAAATAGAAAATCTGCTCCTACTGATGACTTATTGATTGATTGATTGATATTTTATTTCTATCGCACTCGTACACAAGTGTTTCAGAGCGCAACAAGGCAAGGGAGGGGAACAGGGGAGAACAAAACGGCGATCTTACTAGGCCCAGTGACATTGAGAACGCGCAAGTGCATGGGAGAGGGGGGATGGGAAAAGTGCATGGAAGGGTGAGAGGTGAAAAGTGCAAAGCAGAGGAGAAACAGATAAATAACAATAAATAAATAATAAAGGCAACAAACAGTGGTAATGTAGCCAGCAATTTGCAAGTGCTAGGTTTAAGGCAGCAGACAGGATAGGTCTGATAAGTGCAGGAAGAAAAAGGGGGAGCTGCATGGGTACAGATACAGACCCCAGTGCAAGGGGTGGCCTGGAGGCAGTGCGGGAGGGTGGCAGGATGAGCAGGTACCTGGGCCCAAAAGACAGAGGGTGGCCAGGTGCACGGTGCCAACAGAGAACAGATCAGCAGGGGAGAGGGGGAGCGAAGGCAGAAGAAAAGAGGAAGGTCTTGAGGTGCTTCCGGAACCGGAGATGGTTCTCCTCAAGTTTTAGAGTGGCAGGGAGGCAGTTCCAGAGGGAGGCCCCTGCCGAAGACAGAGATCTACCCCAAGCTCATTTCTTAGAAAAACGACTGACCCTGAGTGAGTTGGAGGTAGAGGAGCGAAGAGCTCGAGAGGGGAGGTATTTACGGAGGGATAGTTGAAGGTATTTTGGACCCAGGCCCCAGAAAGACTTGTGGACAATGCAGATGGTTTTGAATTTAATCCTTGCATCCACTGGGAGCCAGTGGAGAGATTTCAGAGCTGGAGAGATACGATCCCAGGGCTTGAGGCCAAGGACAAGTCTTGCAGTCCTGTTCTGGATTAGTTGCAGAGGGCGGAGAGTAGAGGCAGGTAGATTTAGAAAGAGGCTGTTACAATAGCTTGAGATACCATGAGCTTCTGGGGGAGGGAGAGGAAAGGCAGAGTACCTCTGAGGAGGTGCAGTCGGAAATTTGACTTTTTAGAGACCTCAGAGATGTGGGCGGAGAAGGAAAGCGTGGAGTCAAAGATGACCCCGAGGTTCTTAGCCTCGCAGGTGGGGATAGGAGGAGGGCCAAGGGAGGCCGGCCAGAGAGTGAGGGGAAAGGATGGTGAAGATGTGCCGATGAGGAGGATCTCCGTCTTTCTGGCATTCAGACAAAGATCATTGGCGGCACACCAATCTTGAATGGCAGTTAGGCAATCAGAGATGAGAGAGGGAGAGGAGGTGGCAGAGGGCAACTTGAAAATTAGTTGAGTATAAAGCAACATTTGCCTTAAACCAGGTTAAAATTACTGTACGAGGAAGGGAGAAGGAGATAAGTCCAAAGAGTAGAATGACCCATGATTAAAAGAAAACTTCACCATTGCAAGATCAGCAATCATGGAGTTGGCTGGCAGGAGCACTAGCTGCAAGATCTTCGGATTAGAGCCAGAAGCTCGGAAATCCGAGAAGCCTGGAAATCGGGATTTGGAACACTCGAGGATACTTGCATTTGTTTAATGATTTGGCCCCGGAGATATCTAAACTAGACATAATATGCATCCAGGAATTCCGGTTAAAAGAACCACTGACCCTTGAAAGTCACTCAGTGTATATGAATCCGGCTAAAGGAGGAAAATCCGGTAGACCATCTTCCAGCCTACTATTACTGTTAAGTAATGGATGTAATTTAAGCGTAACTCGGAACGTCAATCCAAATCCATACATACAGATTCTACTCATGTGTATGAAAGCAAAGACACGGAAATACGATGATTGCCTGCTTCTATTTAACCTGTATTGGAATCCAGATGTCCGGGAGAAAGCAACCTTCATAGACCTAGTGACAGACTGGATTGAGGAAATGTATTTGGACCATCCCAAAATAAGATTAGTGATTTGTCGTGACCTTAACCCCAAATAGTTTTTTTATCTGGACAGGGGTTAGCTGGAGTAAAAATTGAAGCTAAGGGGCCAAAGAACCGTTGTGGTCGTGAATAGCTGGATGAGATGTAGTTGAGAGGTATCCATTTACTTAACAGAAACATCAAGGGTGACATCCCTGTGGCAGCAACTTGGACTAATGGAACGCGGAAAGCAACATTGGATTACTTCTTTGCATCAGAAAACCTTCTACCTGACATTAGTTCCTTAACCGTAAAAAGGAGTACCTCATAGTGACCACAACCCTATAATATTGATGATCTCAGGAATGGTCAAAAAAGTCCCCCAACAATGGAATGAGCATGTGGTATTGGAAGGAGGCCTAAATAGACTGCGCCTACTCCCTAAAGATATTCCCACAATAACAAAATACCTACTCATATGGCAAAACTGTGAACCAGAAGGGGTGAAGTATGATAAAATCCTGTCATCATACAGAGAATTTAATTTGAAAAATTCAAAGCCATTTTATAAAGGAGGTAACCTTGCAAAAGAAGCTCCTCAGAAAGGATCTTGGACACCTGCAAAACTTGGTGCTATCCAATAAAAAGGAATTGATGCGAAAAAGGAGGCAAAAATATAAGAACTTGTTAAAAGAACATAAAGCCATGATTCTCCAAAGAGATGCAGGAATCATGTTAAAGGCCCTTAACAATAATAACAGCAAGTCTCTATGGCAACTCTTGAATGATAGAGGAAAAACAGCTTGCCCATATTTATCAAATCCAATACCAGAAGAAGTATGGGCAGAGCATTTTGGGAATCTGTCTGAAGCAAATTCACATATTTGCCCCTTCAGAAGATCCATCAGCCCAAAGATGGAACATTGAATTAGAAAGGGAAGAAATTCAAACACTTATAAAGAAAGCAAGTCAGTCGCGAACACCTGGGCCGGATGGCATCTCCAACACCACCTTGAAAGCCGCCCCGGATTAATTGGCAGACTTTTGTCAAATTCTTTTCAGAAGAATAATGCAAAAAGGAAAAATCCCCAAATCATGGCAAGCAGCAATGGTGGTGCCGATATTTTAAAAAGGGGACTGCTTGTCACCAACGAACTATAAACCGATTACCCGACTCGAAGTTTTAGGGAAAATCTTTGCAATGATTCTTCTAAAGCGTTTGAATGAATTAATTCTGGCAACAAGGAGCTTTGACAGTAGACAGGCTGGCTTCGTAAAAGAGGTTGGTTGCTGTTAATTAGTCTCCTTAAATTGTGAGCTGTCAATAACAAAGTGGTAATCTATATGGCTTGTATAGATTTGGAACAAGCATTTGATAGCATTGATCGTGATCTATTGTGGCAGAAATTTAAATTAAAAGGATACACATATGGCTTGCTGACAGCTATCAAAGATCTATATTCAGGGACTAATATGCGGATCAAGCTGGACCAGCAGGGGAACCTAACAAGCAAAATAGATTCATCAAATGGCTTGAACCAAGGATGTCCCCTTGCTCCTACTCTTTTCAACTTCTTTATTGAAGATTTGAAAAAGGACCTGAAAGAAGAAACGACATTTCCACCTAAGATCGATGCAATGGCTCTCGGCTGGTTATTATAAACAGACAACTTGGTGCTTTTGGATTCAACTATGATTGGACTGCAGAGAAAATTAAGCCTGCTAGAGAAATATCTGGATAAAAACGGCCTGAAAATGAATGCTTCTAAAACTGAAATAATGGTGCTTGGCGCAGGGAAAGGAAACAAGAACAAAAAGAAACCTGGTTATTAAATGGGAAACGCTTACGGTCATCACACGAGGTAAAATATCTCGGAGCCATGCTAAGTGCAACAAAAGGAGAAAATGCCTAGATTGACTGCCTAAGGAGGAAAGTTAAACATCTAACTGCCCAGGGCATGGCACTTGATCGAAGGTTTGTAAAGGAAATGTTCCCTTCAACCAATTATAACCTTCTATATTCAAAAGGTGTCACCAGGTGCTTACCTATGGTGCGGAGGACTGTCCTGGTCTCCTTTGGGAAATGTGGGATTACTTGGAAGGTTTCTTCTGGAAACGCAAACTACACCTCCCAAAAGCAATCCCGACAGCAGTCATTCAACATGAATTGGGGCTTTTGTCCCTATATGTAAAAGTAGCATTGAATGCACTATCTTTATTTAGAAAGCAAGTTTGTTAAATTGTCTGCCGCAATTTGTAGTGATTAAGATCAAAAAACTCAGGTAGGAATGACTGGGCGTTAAATCAGTGGAGGTTCCAGTGTACCTTAATGCTCCAGAACTGAGGGATAACAATTGAAACCTTATGCAAAAATCAAACACAAGCAAAAAGAATCCTGTGGGCAGATGACTGGCGTGAAACGGAAGAGAAGAGAGCCATGCACACTCTTTCCAAAATAAACTATGGCCAACTAAATGTTAATCCAGGCTATCTAAAGAAATTCCCTAATAACAAACAGCGAGATTTGTTTCTAAGATTCAGGCTGAACGTTCTCCACAACAGAACCACCCTGGCGAGGTATGGAAGGGAACAAGCAAATGATAAATGCAGCCTGTGTGGCTCCGAAAAGGAAACCTTGAAACATCTAACTCTGTTCTGGCCAAATTTGAAGGACATAAAATCAATCCAGCTTTATGAACAAATGTTTGAAAGGGTTGGTTTAGAGGCTGAGAAACGGTGGGAGCTCCTGTATGGGGGCCAAAAGCAGAGAATTACTTCTGCTTTGGTAAAATTCCCTGAAGTGACTTTAAAAAAACAAAAGGACAGTGGTAGCCATCAGCATTAATTAATTGTGAGAAAAATGTATCAAAGAAAGGACAGTGTATGTAATGTGGAAAGTATTTTTTTAATGGAAATATATGATGTTTGGAATAAAAGTGAAAAGTTTGTAGTAAACTAAACACTAACAAATATATATATATATATTTCTTTAAAAAAATTCTCTGCAGCAGTAATCAAGCAGAACCCCCCTATTGGGAACTTGAGCGTGTTCCTGGAAGAGAGCATGGCATTAAAACACACGTTCACGGGGCAGGCAGTCCTATGGATGACATTTCTAAGACAGCAAACAAACACTTTTCAGCAAAATAATGTTGCTGAAAATCATTTGTTTACTGCATTAGGATGACATTCATAGGACTGCCTGTCCTGTGAATGTGTGACTGAGTAAAGACCATCCTGTTTATTTAGGGTGTGTTTGCCTGCTTTGGGAAATGGAACCCTGTTGTCCAGTGATGAATGGTTAGCCCTTTTAACCACGCAAACCGGCTTCAATTCCGAGGCCTTAATAAAATTTTACTTCAATAATTGAAGCACCAGAAAACACAGGCAGAGACTCCAACCCAAGCTGGGTGGCTGAAGGGGCTAGCCCTTAATCACTGGACCACACGAGTCCCTGGTAACCGCAGTGCTGTTTACCGCGTTGTTGTACAACACGAAACAAAGAGCACTGTGAAAGCAGCTAAGGAAATAGACCACACAGGTTCCTAAAGGACTCCTGTGGTCTATTTCCTTAGCTGCTTTCACAGTGCTCTTTGCCATGCTGTAAAACAACATGGCAAAGAGCACTGCGATTGCCATTTCACAGCTAAAGATTTCGACCACACAAGCCCCTTTAAAGGGACTCATGTGGTCTATTTTCTTAGCTCCAATATTACTCACTCCTACCTCTTGACTGGTCAGATCACTTAACAGTCCAGAACATCAACCTGACCGACCAAACCATAACAATATTTGTAAGACTTCCCTTCAGAAAGGGTTGCAGAAGACCAGATCAAAATCACCAAAATCCTGTCAGGATCCCTCAACCAGGACTGCAACACCCGACCAGAAGCACTTGACAACACCCTGAAGTTAAGAACCAGCATATATGCCTCAGGAAAAGAAAAACAATAACAAAACTGTCCCCATCCACTACCAGGTACATGCAACAGCCCAACATCAGCAGAAGAGTAACCTGCAGTGTATGAGAACAAGGCACATGCATGTCCAAAACCCCATGTGATCCAAACCTACTTAAAGAACGTTGGACTTTCCACAGATCACTGCAGCAGAAGACTCCTACTACCAGAACACTATAGCCAAAGCGGACAACGAAAGAAAGGCTTTCTGAAGCAGTAAGTAAGTAAGTAAGGCTCTCTGATGCCCGTGCATCAACCCTCATCTGAACAATTCATTAACCCTTTTCCCAATCCTTCCATTCCACACTCCATCATGAAATCCATCATAATCAACAATGTCTTTGTTGAAAAGAGGAGCATGATCAGCCAAAGCATTTGTATTTATTTGCAGAACAGCAATGTCAATTTTGATCAGAAATTACTTACAATTACACATTTACAGATAGACGAAGGTTTCCCATAAAGGGTGCCCGTACAACAGCATAACAATGAAAACAAGTAGTGAGCCTGTTTATGAGGGCATAAAAACATTAGGACATCTACCAGGGGCAAAAGAAGACAAACAGAAACAAAATGTATATAAGAAAACAGGTGATCTACAAAGGTAACATTAACCTAATGGAACAAGTGCTTCAAACTAAAGAGGAGTACTAATTAAATATACAAAATAACATTACTTTTATTATTTTATTTTTTTTGGTTTGTACAAACCTTTAAAATACATCGTTTGTCAGAGTCCAATGGTAAATACAAAGCATGACAAGACTAGACAAGGCAGAACATATAAGCATGAGATAGGCATGAGATAAAGTTCCATCCTTTTGTCAAGGGTCAAGCCGTTGGTACTAGCGGAGCCTTATCGAGGAGGTCCCAATGTACTTCATCTGAGAGTTTACACAGTGTTAAGCACTGCCCTGAGGTCCCTGTACTGCGGTGTCAGATAACTCAAGGCTACTTTCAATCTCATGCAGAAGTAAGGTCAGCGCCCTTGTCAGTTTTGTGTTGGAGCCCGTAAACATCAAGTGCCACCATTCTTCAGCACTCCTCAGTGAGTATTCATTTAACATTTGGCCTAAGTGTTTAGTTCTTAGGGATCTATGGAAAGGGCAGAATAGGACAAGATGTTTGAGTGTTTCAATGCAGGCTTTGCAGAACCTGCATACTGTGTCCGACTTGTCCTTTCCAGCCCAGTTCTTTGTTCGTTCTTTTGTTCTAAACAGATTTAGGCGAAATCTCATGAAAGTGACCCTCCTCCTGTTGTCTGGGAATAAGACCACATCATTTTGCAGTTTGTTAAACGCTCTTGCTTCACTAGGGGCATCTCTCATTGTTTTCGAAGTCCTTCGGTCTGTGCTAGTTTGAATACAGTCTAGTTCCCAAATCATTTTCTTTACCATCAATGGATTGTCGTGCAGCGTTTTGATATTGGTCTCGTACGTGGTCAAAAGCTCTTCACATTTTTTTGACCATATGCCTAACAGCCCATCTGGGTTCGCGTTTCCAGGATTGCTCAATATTTTATATTGGGGAGCGGCGTCAGGCAGCGTGATTTTCCTAAATAGAGCCAGGGCGTTCCACGCAATACGAGCCTCAATGGATATCAGGCCTAGCTCGTATCGTAAGCACACTGTTGAAGTGCTATTTGGTAGGTGTAAGGTTTTCACCCAGAAGATGTGTTCTAGGGTTGACCAGAGTTCCACTGAACACCCAAAGGCATTTTCGGCTCCGTATATGAGAGCTGGGACAACCTTCTGTTGGTAGAAGGATATCACTGGCTTAAGCGAAAACTTCCCATATCTTTTATTTAAGATCATGGCTTGGGAAGCAAAATTTCGGCATTTTGTTTTCGCAATCTCCACCCAAGGGCTGTCATTTACGTTTGTGTTAACTTGCATGCCGAGATATCTTGTGCTTTCTACCGTAATTAGTTTTTCTTTTCCTAAATGCCAACAAAATGTATTGCTTTTCCGGTGACTGCCCGTTTGCAGGTTTTGCAGCGTCAGAATTTCACTTTTTGTGTTGTTGATGTACAGACCGTTGGTATCCGCATAGCGTTCTACTGCATACATTTTGCGCTGAAGGCCGATTGGAGTAGTGTCTAGCAGGATTAGGTCATCAGCGTACAACATCCAGCTCAGAGCAGAGCCATGTATTTTAGGGGAAAAGGATCGAGGCTTATCAATAGCAATGCCGATATCCGAGAGGAATAAATTAAATATGATTGCCGCCAGGGGGCAGCCTTGTTTAACTCCACAAAAGGTGTTGATTTCTTCTGTAAGAGTTCCACGTTGGTCAAGGCGCACTCTAATGGTTGTTGCAGTGTGGATTTCTTTAATGGCGGCTAATAAGCTCTCCGGACAGCCCCAGTTTGTCATCTTGGTCCACAGAGGTTCTCGGTCGATGGAGTCGAAAGCATGGGAGAAGTCTATCAGGGCCAAGTAGACCTTTTTGCCATTATTAAGAGTCACTGGAGGCAGTGGTGTGTGCATGTATGGAGGATGGGAAGAGGGCAGGCGAAGCTCCCTCATTAGAAAGTAAGTGAAGTTTAAGCCAAACTTAAGTATGATTCATCCTGTCACCCATGATTATCAGTCTCTACATGGAGCCCCTGGCCACCCATCTCACCATCCATAACACCCATATCCAACAAAGCGCAAGAGATACACAATTCTACCAAAAAATTCCCCCCACCCCCACCGAAGGCATCCATCAACTCAAGGACTGTATCACCTTCATCTAGACCTGGATGTCCAGCACCCCGTCAAACTGAAAACCAACAAGATGGAAGCCCTGTTCTTTGCCTACACTGAATACCCTCCACATCCAGACCTAGCTGTCAGCAAGGAAACTTAAGGGCTTCAGGCCACAGCTGACACCCTGCACAAAACCTTTAGTTGGCAACCTCTCCTTCAAAACACGCATGGCAAAGAAAAGTCAGACATTATGGTTTCAACTATACATCTTTCTGAAAATCAAGCTATTCCTACCAGACACCAACTTTATATCCACCATACAAGTCCTGATCCTATCTGACTCAGCTGGAGGAAATACCCTGATCACTGACCTTTTCACCACCAGTGTACGACCTATGAGACGCATTCCCCAGAAGTCTTCCCCTTTCATCAAAGGTCTCTGCAAACACAGCTTCAAAACCAGCTGCATCATATGCAAAGCAATCACTATGCATGCTCACACCTAGCAAACCACGTTACCATCTCTGGTTGCCATTTGATCACCAGAAGTCAGGATTTGGCCAGACTAGAGCAACAGAAATGCAAAAAAAGGAAGCAGGCGTTCTCAGTTTGGTATCACGTCCTTCC
Organism: Ambystoma mexicanum; assembly: GCF_040938575.1. Classification (NCBI taxonomy): domain Eukaryota; kingdom Metazoa; phylum Chordata; class Amphibia; order Caudata; family Ambystomatidae; genus Ambystoma; species Ambystoma mexicanum. The sequence goes on along the minus strand of NC_090921.1, from coordinate 1,055,270,804 downwards.
ATTGACACACGTTTTAACGACGGGTGTTTGGCCGCAGGGTTTTTTTCCCAAAAACTTCATTGAATTTTTTTGGGGAGGGTGGGAAATGGCAAATAAAGGGTTGGGAGAGGGAATAAAAAATAGTTAAATTAAAGGGTTTTGGGGGGGGGAACATCCAAGAATAATTTTAAAAAGTCAATGAAGTTTTTCGGAAAAAACCCTGTGGCAAAACACCGGTTGTTAAAACGGGTGTCCATGAAAGGACATAGAACTCTCAGTCTATGATCCCAGAATACCAATCAACATCAGACTCGCACTCTAACCCATACAATTCAGAAAATAAATCAAAACGGTCCTCTTTAAGATGCACTTTCTTCATACCCAGAAGATAAATCCTATGAACTCACTCTCTCAGTATGCCCCACTTTCAGCATGTTCGGCACGTATTATAAATGTTAACTTATCCCTGCTACCCTTAAAGGTATGCCAGTAACAATAAATGCTATGTTCTAATAACTGTTTACCCTATAGCCATCTAATGAAGGCCTGTAATCCCTACAGATGTATAACACAAAACTGTTTCAACAGCTGGGTATGTGCGCAATGAATAACCAAAATAAAAGGAACTAGCTGTCTTTGAGAAAATAGGCAAATAAGTGCGTTTTTGGCATAAATGAAGATGGATAGGAGGGGGAGATTTAGAAGAACCTACCTATACCTGGGTCTACAACACGCAGGGCTCTCCCTTTCAAAATGGCCCCCAGGGACGACTTAGTAGTTGGGTAGACCTAGAAAGAGGAAGCAATTCTGGGTCAAGATGACCTTTCCTTTATAAGAAGAGCAACATGAACATGGTTGCCGACAACAGTTCTTCCTGCCTGTATTGGTTGATGTATTTCCTGTGAATATTCCCTTTCTTTAGGGACTTTGTTCTTGGCCTCTCAGCCCCTGAATCCTGTTATTTGGATATTCCAACTTTTCACTCCTCCTTGGTTTCTGACTTTTCTTTGGAGAAATTAAGCCCTATTCCCTATCACGCTTGGGCCATTCACCCGGCTGTTGCTTTCAATGCTTTATGAAGTTTAGTGACTTCTCCTCCGCACTTTCGGTGGCATGTAAGTTATTCTGCATATTTTGCCCAGCCTGTGGCCCCTCCAATCACTCTTGGGTTGTGTAGTTCACTCTCTTGCCCAGCACTTTCCTGGAACAGGGCTCTTCCTCATTTGACACTCCACCATGCCAGTTAGAGCGCTCCACTCTCTGAACTTCATCCGGGCATCTCCTGCTGAGAAGTCGTACCAGGCCACACAGAAAGGGCTCCTCCTCCTCTGAGAAGTATGGTGACTACCCAGGCTACCACCTGCTGTTCCTCTTCGTTCTTTTCATCTGGATCCAGGTTTTACCTGTTCCCTGCCTATGCCTATAGCGCACTTCTTACTCTTCATTTTGGAATGCAGAGCCACATTTTCCTCTTCCCTTTATGAGATATATTTCCCTTGCCCCTCAGTTCCTCTCCACCAGACTGCGAGCAGCCGTAGGTAGGTGTCCACGATCCCTGAGTCTGGTAAGGAGGACTATCATTATTAGCATAACACTGTTGTCTTCTTGGGTTCTATTTCCAGTGCAATCCACCTTTTCCCCAAGTGAGATCTTCCAGTTCCTCCATATTATGGGCTGGGATTACCCGCGTGCAGTATTGGTGGTTGTCAACATGCTACCTTCCTAAAAACTGACAGCTTCCTGCTCCATTACCATATGCAAATCTAGATGTAATTGGCTAGTTTTGGCGCTTGGCATGGTTGAGTCGTTTTATCTAGCTCCCGGTCTGCCACATCTGTGCTGAGTGTATGTGATGGTGGAGATATGTGGCCCTTCATCAGCTGTGTGTGTGTGTGTTTGCTGTCATCCGTCATTGTTATATGTACAGCATTCCATTGTTGCTGTGTGTGCGACTCTTTCTGTGCTGCCATCCTTTGCTTCGTGTGTGTGTGCGTTTGTGTGTTCTGTCATCTCTTGTGAGTGTGTGTTTGCAGCCATCTATAGTTGTTGTTCTCCACTGGGCATAGGTGGGCAGGGCTGTGGATGTCCGGGGTGAAGCCACACTGTGTGCTTAGCGGGCAGAGCTTGCACAGACATCCTAAGCCTGCATCTGCCCTAGATATAGCTGAGCATCACAGATTTTTGTAATATTAACATCCTCATTACCTTTCAGCGATACTGGGGACAGAGGGCTAATAGTAATAGTATGATCAAAATAACACTGACCTACCGTTGTAACCTGAGAAATACTGAGAATCTGGAGGGAGCAGCCATTTTCCTAGCCACATACAGTCAATTTCGGGACAGAAGGGCCTGTCTGCTGCTTGCTCCTCTTGGGGTGTTGAAATGGGGGTTCTTTCCCTTATGCCATTGGCCCATGTCTGGACCAGACACAAATCTATTATAAATGCTCCAGTGATGAAATCCTATTGGGTGGGAAAAACACCATGCAGAAAAAATGCCAGTAAGCAGAGGTCATTCAGTCCACGATCACAGGACCCTCGGTGGCTTTGCAATGCAGGAGAGACAACAATTAAAAGGTGTAGAAACAGCTAGAGTTGTTCTGACTGGCACCCGTATATAGTTCCAGATTCAAACTGGACCTCAGGGAAGTGTGCAGCAGCTTTCCCCGAAATCCAACTGCAAGGGAACTTTATCTAAGACATGATACATTTTTGAAAGATATACAAACCTGGAATATCACAAGTCTGATCTGCCAGCGCGGGAAAACCGCAGCGCCGTGCAGCACAAACCCATGAATCTGTTGACGTGACACACTTCTCCAGCCACATAGCCATACTTGAGAATCTACTTGAAGCAGCCGCCGGGCTCCCCTGAGCCAGTGGCCACCATGATAACCCTTGTGCATGACTGTAGTGTATGCCCCTCCA